>NC_052046.1:0-642364 GCF_015832195.1 Motacilla alba alba | reverse complement strand
CATATTATTCCTAAATATCTATCTATATAGATATTCCTAAATATCTATATATAATATCCATATTATTCCTAAATATCTATCTATCTATATATATATTCCTAAATATCTATATATAATATCCATATTATTCCTAAATATCTATCTATATATATGTATTCCTAAATATCTATACATAATATCCATACTATTCCTAAATATCTAGATATATTCCTAAATATATCTATGATATCCATATTATTAATTGATGGCCTCCACTCTTTGCAATGCACAGGATAATCCATGTGATATTCCTAAATAGATCTATTATGTCCATATTATAAATTAACAGCCAGCACTCCTTGGAATGCACAGGATATCCATATTATATTCCTAAATATATCTATATATTAAATCCATATTATTAATTAATGGCCAGCACTCCTTGCAATGCATGGCACCATCCATGTTATATTCCTAAATAGATCTATGATATCCATATTATTAATTAATGGCCAGCACTCCTTGCAGTGCACAGGATAATCCATGCTATATTCCTAAATAGATCAATGATATCCATATTATTAATTAAAGGCCACCACAGACACTTCCCAGATCTTCTGGGGTCTTTTTGGGCTGAGGATCCACACAGGAGAGGGGCTGGGGACACGGCACGGAGGGCCAGCGCCCAGGGAACGGGATGATGGGATTTTGGGAATTAGGAATTCCCAGAGAAGCTGCGGCTGCCCCAGATCCCTGCAAGTGTCCAAGGCCAGGCTGGAATGAGCTGGGACAGTGGGATGGCATGGGGTGGCACTGGGTGATCCTTCCAGCCCAAAGCATTCCACGATTCCCTGAAGCCCCAAGGAACTGGGGTGCCTCTCCCAACAACCAGACACCGATGGAAGGTCCTCACCCATGGAAACTTCTCCCTGCACAGCACCACATCCCGAATTTTGGAAGTTCTAGTATCCCTGGGTTCCCAAAATGCTGAATGCACAAACACCCCGATTTTGGAGCTCTGGATCCCTGAGTTCCCAAACACCCCGATTTTGGAGCTCTGGATCCCTGAGTTCCCAAACACCCCGATTTTGGAGCCCTGGATCCCTGAGTTCCCAAACACCCCGATTTTGGAGCTCTGGATCCCTGAGTTCCCAAACACCCCGATTTTGGAGCCCTGGATCCCTGAGTTCCCAAACACCCCGATTTTGGAGCTCTGGATCCCTGAGTTCCCAAACACCCCGATTTTGGAGCTCTGGATCCCTGAGTTCCCAAACACCCCGATTTTGGAGCCCTGGATCCCTGAGTTCCCAAACACCCCGATTTTGGAGCCCTGGATCCCTGAGTTCCCAAACACCCCGATTTTGGAGCTCTGGATCCCTGAGTTCCCAAAATACTGGATGCCCACACATCCCAAATTTTGGAGCTCTGGATCCCTGGGTTCCCAAAATGCTGGATGCCCAAACACCCCGATTTTGGAGCTCTGGATCCCTGAATGCCCGAACACCCCGATTTTGGAGCTCTGGATCCCTGAGTTCCCAAAATGCTGGATGCCCAAACACCGCGAATCTGGAGCTCTGTGTCCCTGCGCTCCCGGTGCCCACCCTGGGCCGGAGCGGGAGCGCCGAGCCGCCCTTGCCCGGCACAGTGTGTCGGAGCGGGCGGATGTGAAGGGATGTGGCGTGCCGCCTGCCGGGGTCGGTGCCAGGGCCGCCGCCCGGGCCGGTTCGGTGCCATTTGGGTCACCGCGTGCGGGGGCGGCGCGCCGGCTCCCGCGATCCCTCGTGCCGCAGCCCGCGGCTCGGAGCGCGGCCGGGGAAGGAGCCGAGCGCTCGGAGCGCAGATCTGCTTCCAGGCCGATCCATTATATCTGACAAGTTAAATGTTCCATGGGAGACCATATGGCACCGGAGCGGGGCCGGCGCTGCGGCGGCGACTCGGCAAATGCATCACAATTAAGGGCTCTGACTGTGCGCCGCGCCGCCGGCCGCGGCCCTGCCGCCGCTCCCGGGCGGGCAGCTGGCTCCAGAAACGTCCCCAAAAATCGCTGTCCCCAAAAATGGGGCTCCGATGGCCAGAAATCCGCTAAAGCCGGGGTGTGCCGGGTGTTGACAGGCGGAACAAGAGGGTGACAGGGATCCTGAGCGACGTGGGACGCTGGAACCTGTGCCGTGGCGTGGCATGGGATTGGAACGGGGTGATCCTTAGGAGACCTTCCAACCCAAACCATTCCGTGACTCCGCTCTTGGAGAGCACAGAGGAAGGCAAGGTGATGGAAAAGATGGGAACGGCCCCAAATGCCCATTCCCAGAGCCACCAGGAATGTCACCAAATGCCCATTCCCAAAGCCACCAGGAATGTCAGTGATCGCCATTCCCAGAGCCACCAGGAATGCCACCAAATCCCCATTCCCAAAGCCACCAGGAATGCCACTGAATCCCCATTCTCAAAGCCACCAGGAATGTCACCAAATCCCCATTCCCAGAGCCACCAGGAATGTCACCAAATCCCCATTCCCAAAGCCACCAGGAATGTCACCAAATCCCCATTCCCAAAGCCACCAGGAATGCCACCAAATGCCCATTCCCAAAGCCACCAGGAATGCCACCGAATCCCCATTCCCAAAGCCACCAGAAACGTCACCAAATCCCCCTTCCCAAAGCCACCAAGGATGTAGGCGATCCCAATTCCCAAAGCCACCGGGAATGTCACCAATGCCAGTTCCCATATCCCCATTCCATAGGTTTCACCAAACAATTCCCACATGGAATGAGAGCAGCGTTGCTGATCCCAAAGATCTCCCAATGATCCCAAAAATCTCCCAAACAATTCCCACATGGAACAAGAGCGGCACTGCCGATCCCAAAGACCTGCCCCAATGATTCCAATGACCTCCCAAACAATTCCCACATGGAACAAGAGCGGCACTGCCGATCCCAAAGATCTCCCAATGATCCCAAAGATCTCCCAAACAATTCCCACATGGAAAGAGAACTTTGTCCTCGTTGGACAAAGGTCCTCCCTGGCCTTCCCATCCCTTCCTTGGGATGTTGCAAACGGAAGTTTATTTTCTTTTTTAGCCCTCCGCGCTCCCAGTTTTGGGGTTTTTTAGGTTAAAACCCTCCCAGCGTTTCAGTTGACGCCGTTTCCACACTTTTTACGTCCCAGATTTTCAGGCTGAGCCCAAACCCGTGGATTTGGGGTGAAAAGCCCCAATCCCAGCTGTTCCATGGAGAAGGGAACCGCAGAGCTCCCAGCAGCGCCGGGATGAAGGGATCCATTCCGATTGCCCACAGGTGCCATTCCACCATCTGCCTGGGCACGCTGCCCATCCCACAGGAAACGATCCCGAAAAACAGCCCCCGAAATACCAACTGCCTTTGGAAGGGGGAGCTGCTGAAAACCCCAAATCTTTGGGAAGAACGGTTCTGCTGGGCAGGGAAACGAGGGAAGCGCTGCGGAATGGTGGCGCTGCTCCGGACCAGCCCCATCCCTTCCCCTCCCGGGGATCCTGGGATGCCCAGAATTCAGGAGTTAAGGCCGGGACAGAGCGCAGCTCGGGATCAAAGGGAATGCAAAAGTTTTCCCCGAATTCCCGCGGCCCTACGGAAATCAGGGTTTGTTGTTTTCCTTGCCTGCTTTTTTTTTTGGGAGGGGGCCAGGGCTGGAAGGAGTTAACGGCTCCCTCCCCTTCATTTGCATCTGGTGCTTTTAGTGTGTGTGTGTGTTTTTTTCTTCCCTGAAAAAGTTGGCAGAGCCGCCGATTTTCCATAATGCAAGCATTTGGGAATTGTGAGCGGAATGAAACCGATCCAATCTCCTGACTGCGACATGAATTTTCATTAATTACAACCTTGTCAGCAAAAGCATTATCAAAGCTGAATATGAAAATGCTAATGAGTTCTCATTTGCATATTTTTCTTTGTTGGAATGTCATTAATTATTACATTTTATGATGATGAATGCAGCTGTCGAAGCTCTCCGATGCATAATTAGCCATCAGAATGCCAGGAGCCGATCAGCAGTTTTGGGGGAAAAGGAAAAAAAACAGGGAAAAGGGAAATAATCCCCCAAATTTCCCGACGGCTGGCACCCGATCCCCTGAAACTTTCCGCGGCCGCCGCTCCACCCGTTCCCAGCCCGCTCCGGGCGCGGGAGCACGGGGATGCAATTTCTCCCGGGTTCATCTCCAATTATTTGGGATTTTTTTTTTTTTTTTTTTTGCCGCTTCCACAATCGGAGCAGCTCTTAATAAAAAAAAAAAAAATCGTTATTCCAGCTTAATTAATGCCACGCTTAATTATAACACCATGATGTCAGCGGTTTTAATTAAGTATTGGCTCGGGTACAAGAAAACTCCTCGCCGCAGTAAGAGTCGCTCTCCGCGGGTTCTGCGGGCGGCGTCGGCGGCACCGGAGCCGGGCGGGCCCGGGGCGCTCCCCGCTCGCCCCGCTCGGTGCGGCCGCGCTCCGCGGGATGCGCGGAGATCGGGATCCGCGCCGCGGCAGCCGCTGGCAGGCAGGCAGGCAGGCAGGCAGGGAAGGAAGGAAGGAAGGAAGGGCTGCGGCTGGAACAAACAGGAGGAGCGGGAGCAGATGGGCCCATTCCACATGACCAAGCCAATCAATCACAGCTGAAGGGCCCAGGTGCGGCGCAGCCGCGCAGCAACGCCCCATTTCACAGTCTGTCACACACAGCCCTCGGCCGCCAGCGCTGACCCCGCTGCCAGCCCGGCCCGGGCCGGCCCAGCCCGTCCCGCAGGACCCCGCCGCACGCAGCTCCCGGCCCTTCCCTTCCCTTCCCTTTGCTGCCCGTGATCCCACACACCCTTCCCGCCATGGGGAGCTCATCCCTTCCCTGTCTCTGATCCCACAAATCCTTCCTGCATTTGGGAGCTCATCCCTTCCCTGTCTGTGATCCTACACACCCTTCCTGCCATGGGGAGCTCATCCCTTCCCTGTCCGTGATCCCACAAACTCTTCCCTTCCCTTCCCTTCCCTTCCCTTCCCTTCCCTTCCCTTCCCTTCCCCTTCCCTTCCCTTCCCTTCCCTTCCCTTCCCTTCCCTTCCCTTCCCTTCCCTTCCCTTCCCTTCCCTTCCCTTCCCTTCCCTTCCCTTCCCTTCCCTTCCCTTCCCTTCCCTGTGCCCGCTGGTGCCAGCCTGGCCCCGGGCAGTGCCAGGGGTGCCCCATGGAATCACACACGCTGCTTTGGAGTGGCTTTCGGGATCATCTCACCCCCAGCCCTTTCCTGGGACATTTTCCACATCCCAGGTAATTCCAGCCCGGCCTTGGGCACTGCCCCGGCTGCTCTGTGCCCCCCGTGCCAGGGCGTGCCCACCCTGCCAGCCAGCAATTCCATCCCAAAATCCCGTCTGGCAGTGCCATCGACCAGGAGAGGTGAGAGCCGTGAACCTTGGGGAGTTCAGGAATGCAGAGATGAGGGATCAGATTCTCTGCGGAGACTCAGGAATGCCCTCACATCCCAGAATAATCCGGGGGTACCTGCTCCCCGTGCAGCCACTCTGAAGCTTCCCAAGTTGAAAGAGCTCCCAATTTCCCCCCCGAATCCGCCGGTCCTTTGGAAGCTGCCTGAACTGCAACAGCTGCTGCATTAATAATATAAAGAAAAAATGGAATTTCTGAGAGGATTCAAGGAAGCCGTAAAGGCGCTGAGATGAAAATTCCAGCCCTTCCAAGCAGGCTCATTGTGGGCCACCTGATTTTCCCGGGAAAGGCTGGCAGTTGGTTCTGTCCCCTCACCTGGCCGGAGGTGTTGCCCTGGATTGATTTTCCACACGTTTTGTGGATAAATTCCCCCTTCTTTCGCCTCCTAAGGAATGGCGGTACAAGGAGCAGATGTGAGCGCCGGGTCCTTTCAAAGGAAATTTCCCAAAGCCCGGCCGATCCCAGCTCCAGATCAAAGGCACTGAAACATCCATCTCCTCCCCCTTCCCGGGTAATTACCGGGAGCTCAGCTCCTTTGTAAAGGTTGGGGACGGGATAAATGAGGCTGCCGGGTGATGTGCCGCTCCTGTCACCGTCCCAGGGTCCCAGCGATCTCCCTGCCGGAGCCGAGCCGCGCCCAGGGCTCTGCGCAGGGCTGGAGAGGCCCGGCCAAGGCAGGGCAGGGGAGGCCACGGATGCTGCCAAGTTGGAAAACTCCACGGGGCTCCGAAAGGAGAAGCCCAGAGGCACAAAAACACGTGGAGAGATGCAAAGGAGCCAGGCTGGGAGTCCAGCCCTGCACAGGGTGCCCAGAGCCAGCCTGGGACACTGGGAGGCGTCCCTGCCCAGGGCATGGGTGGCACTGGGACGATCCTTAAGGGCCCTGCCACCCAAAGCATTCCACGGTTCCTCTCTCAGAAGGAATGAGATCTCCCAGTCCATATTCCCGTGTGATCCCACAGGAACCACATGCAGGGATCCTGAGTTAATCGGCAGTGAATCACCAGAGCAGCCAGAACCCAATCCTGCCATATCCAACCCCACCCATCCCACGGATCCACGGGAACCCAATCCCGCCATATCCAACCGCACCCATCCCAGGGATCCACGGGAACCCAATCCTGCCATATCCAACCCCACCCATCCCACGGATCCACGGGAACCCAATCCTGCCATATCCAACCCCACCCATCCCAGGGATCCACGGGAACCCAATCCTGCCATATCCAACCCCACCCATCCCAGGGATCCACGGGAACCCAATCCTGCCATATCCAACCCCACCCATCCCACGGATCCACGGGAACCCAATCCTGCCATATCCAACCCCACCCATCCCAGGGATCCACGGGAACCCAATCCCGCCATATCCAACCCCACCCATCCCAGGGATCCACGGGAACCCAATCCTGCCATATCCAACCCCACCCATCCCACAGATCCACGGGAACCCAATCCTGCCATATCCAACCCCACCCATCCCACAGATCCACGGGAACCCAATCCTGCCATATCCAACCCCACCCATCCCACAGATCCACGGGAACCCAATCCTGCCATATCCAACCCCACCCATCCCACGGATCCACGGGAACCCAATCCTGCCATATCCAACCCCACCCATCCCACGGATCCACGGGAACCCAATCCTGCCATATCCAACCCCACCCATCCCACGGATCCACGGGAACCCAATCCTGCCATATCCAACCCCACCCATCCCAGGGATCCACGGGAACCCAATCCCGCCATATCCAACCCCACCCATCCCAGGGATCCACGGGAACCCAATCCCGCCATATCCAGCCCCACGGGAACCCAATCCTGCCATATCCAGCCCCACGGGAACCCAATCCCGCCATATCCAGCCCCACGGGAACCCAATCCTGCCATATCCAGCCCCACGGGAACCCAATCCTGCCATATCCAGCCCCACCCATCCCATGGATGATCCCACCCCACTCTTCAGCACCGACAGAGACCTGGCCAGTTCTGCCGTGGGTTCTCCTGCTGACCTTGAGGAGTCACAGCTCCACAGTCCTTCCTTTAGGAAAACCCCATGGAGACAGCGCAGGGATTTCCTTTGAGAAGGACCCCAAGCGTGAAAAGGAGACGTTCAGGAAGGAGGACGCAGGAAAGGAGGAATGTGCTCCATATTCCTTTGCCTTTTCTGCCTGGTTCCTCCCATCCCGAGTTTTCTCCTTTCCTGACTCCTCTGTCCTTCATTATCCTCTTTCCTGTTGTTCTGCTCCGAACTGGCAAAAATTCCCGACTGCACAGGCGTGAAAACTGGCCCGAATTCCAAATATAAGCCCCGATGTAGGCCAGGGTATATTTGGCAAACACAAACCCTTGCCAGATTTACACAGCTCTAATAATAAGGTGACAAGGACCGCGGCAGGATTACGGATGCGGCCTCCCTCGTCCCCGCCGAGTGCCAAAAGACTTTGCTTTGACTTTGATTCACCCTTTCCACACGGATCTCTCCTCGTTAGCTCCGGGGATGGCAAGGGGAGGAACAGGAAAGCCCCAAAGGAGCAACCAGAGCTGTTCCAGCCTTGGGATGTGCTGGTTCCCATCAGCCCTCGGATCCGGCCTCTCCCTTCAGCACGAGCCCACGGAGCTGGGAGGCACTTCCAGCATTCCTTGGGGGTTTGCAGGTTCCCACTCTTCCTGGGGCCCTCTTTCCCTCCCTATCCACGGGAGAAGTGCTTGGGACATGTTGAAAGCTCCCCAAGTCCCACATCCCCCTGATTCCCACCCGGATCCGTGTCTGGCTGCTCTCCTGCTGCATCCCGTGCGCTGTCCACCCCACAGCTGGGGATGTGCCATCCCTGGAAGTGCTGCAGCACCCGGCACGGTGGGAGGTGTCCCTGCTCACTGAAGGGGATGATCC
Organism: Motacilla alba alba; assembly: GCF_015832195.1. Taxonomy (NCBI): domain Eukaryota; kingdom Metazoa; phylum Chordata; class Aves; order Passeriformes; family Motacillidae; genus Motacilla; species Motacilla alba. The sequence goes on along the minus strand of NC_052046.1, from coordinate 634,047 downwards.
TTCAAACCCCATCCAATCCAGGCCGTTTCAGGATTTTACAATTCACCTGGAATGATCTGCTGGCCTCTCCCTGAACCAGCAGCTCTCTGGGAATACTTCCCCCAGCACATCTTCCCTTTCCCTTCTGCTCTTCCTCTCCACTGCAGGAATTCTTTCACTCTGCACCTGAACACACAGTCGATGGCTATGATCACCCTTTTCCAATCTCAAGGATTCCACAATTCCATCTTGAAAGTGTTACCAAAAGCCTTGTGGGAGTGAAGCTGATGATCGTTAAGATCCCTTCCTTCCCAAACTGTACAAGAATTAAACTCTAGGAGTAGCAGATTTCAGACAGAGCCACGGCCGAGGCGAGTCGCACGTCAAGGGCATCTCTCGCCCAGCTCCACCAAAGCTGGATTTGATATTCCCTGGTTTTTTGTTCCCCTCATTTTGTCTCCTCAGCAAATCCCATGACACGATGGAGGAAGAATGCGGCCCGAGGAGGGAGGAGGGAGGAGGGCGGGCGGCGGCGTTTCAAAGGCCGGTCCTTGCCGGGCCTCTCCAGGTGTGCGCCACATGAGGGCCGCGGGGCGATGACAGCCCGGCGCGGCCGATCCAAACCATCCCACATGGAGCACGATATCAAAGGCAGCCCGGGGAGCCTCTGCCAGGCAAGCAGGGGGAGCAGATCCAGCAGTCCCAGCGGGAAGCTGGAGAGGCAGCGCTAACGCCCGTGGGCTGCGGGGCGCATCCCGAAATCCCGGGATGGGGGCGCGAGGAGCTGCCGGCCTGACCTCGCCCAGCCGCGCTCTGCTGGGGCCGGTCAGAGCCCTGCACAAAGCTCTCCACACTCACTTCCAGGGACACGGTAAAGCCCCCAGATCCACCCTGCCACCCGCGAGACTGAATTCCCCGTTTCTGGAAAACAGATTTGAAGTGAGTCGCTAGCCAAGGCCGTGAAATCCTTCAGGAACAAAAGCTGCCCACGGGGTTATCCCTGCGGAAGCTGAGGGCGCTGAGGTGGATGCTCGGACGTTTTTCCCTGTAAACATGACATAGACCTTTCTTTCTTTATTTAACAATTCTGGGATGGCTCCTCTCGGCTTTAATCCATCCACTGATGTTCTCACCCACCGTGTGATCACCCAGTCTGGAATAATCCCTATTTCCTTCAATATTTCTTGCCTCTCTCCTGGGAAATTTAGAGCCGATTCTGGCATCTGTTCCCCGTCCTCTTTTGTGAACACTGAGGCGAAAAATCCATTTATTTTTTAGCAGTGTCTACATCATCTGTCAATAAATTCCCCTTCCCAGCTCTAAGAGGTCCTAAAATTCCCTGTCCTGGCCTCCTCCTGTTTCCGCGTCGCGATAAATCCGTCGTGATTGTTTAGCTTCCCTCGGGCCCGCTGCTGCTTCTCCCTTTGCTTTCCTTCCCCAAATCCAGTTTTACATCTTTTATTCCCCATTTCCTCCCTTCCCTTTCATTTTTAATCCAACCCGTTTTTCCCGGATAATTCCCACAAATACAGAGAGAAATACAAACACGCACATGAATCGGGATATTTTGTCCAATTTCTTTTTCCCCGCTTTAATCACCACAGTTCCTTCCCAGAATATCCCTCTTTTTTGGGACTAGGGAATATTAGCCCGCAGCTGCACAGGAAAAGTTCGCGGGATAAATGGGAATACTCTGATTTCAGTTAGAAAGGAATATAATCTAATTAAAGTCCCGCTGGTTCCTGTTAACTCCGTGCTCCGGAGCTTTTTATTTCACGTGGTCCCGGGATCAAAGCCCGGCCCCAGTCCCGGCTGCCTCGTCTGGTGTGAGAACTGGTGCTGCCCTTAATTCCGACCATATGGCCACAGGGATGCATTGGCATGGTCTGGGGAGAATTCCCGAGCCCTCCTGCCAGCCCAGGATCCCAGCTCCCCCAGGGATCCACTGCCACGATCTGGGGAGAATTCCCGAGCCCTCCTGCCAGCCCAGGATCCCAGCTCCCCCAGGGATCCATTGCCATGATCCGGGGAGAATTCCCGAGCCCTCCTGCCAGCCCAGGATCCCAGCTCCCCCAGGGATCCACTGCCATGATCTGGGGAGAATTCCCGAGCCCTCCTGCCAGCCCAGGATCCCAGCTCCCCTGAGCCACTTTCAGAACAGTTCAAAGCTGGTCTCCACAATCCCCCAGGACTTTCTGCATCTTCCTGGGCAAGGCAAGGCTCACCTTTTGTCCTGGATGGAGGGAAAAGCCTGGAGGGAAGGCAGGGCCTAAAGCCGTGAGGCTCAGCCTCCCCCCTCACCCCCCTGGCAGCGGCAGCTCCGGCTCTTTTTGCAGCACAATCCAGCCAAAGCTCCCCCAAAAGTTGATTTTATTTATCTAACTCTTCCTTTAATTCCCCATCTCTCCACGCTGGGAAGTTCAGACTTCAGGGCCGGGCTGCGAATGCTTATTAATTAAACTCGGCTTTGTTGGACACTCTGGGCTTTAACTAAGAGCATAACAAACCCTTTGTTTTTCCCTGCTTAACGGAGCGTGACTGCCTATGGAAATGACCCACTAATTCACCAAATTTGTTTTGTTTCCCAGATTTTCCCACATGTCCATTTTCCAGCTGTAATGCAAATCTCCGCCCGCAGCCGGTCGCGTCCCCCCGAGGAGCGTCGGGACCTTGGGGTGCTGCAGGCATTAAGGGGCTGCAGCCACTTCAGCCAGACAACTTCAGCCAGAAAGCCCCAAAAAGCAGCAATTCAACCCTTTTTGGGGAGTGGTTTAGTTTGATTTGCATTTCTTTGTGTTGTCGGGGTTTTTTTAACGATTATTTTGAATCACGGGATGGCTTTCTGTTGGAAGGGGTTTTAAAATCCATCTTATCCCAATTCCTTGTTCCACCTCCCGCTTCCCAAATCCCATAGATCTACAAATCGAGCTCTTCCCTCTCCGTGAATATTTTCAGCAAGTCACTTCCAGGTTTCTCCGAACACCCAAACAGTTGGGAGCTCCAAATTCCCTCTGGCCCGGCCTCAGCTCAGCTGGAGAACAGCAACAAAAGCTTCTGGGAAAGCCAAGCTCCAGGAATCCATGGAAGGGGCAGGAGTTTTTAACCCCTGGGTTTTACTGAAAAGCTGCTTCTCTGCGCAGGAGGGACAAACTGGAGTCTGGAGAGAGCACTGGAGCCTGGAAATGGGAGCCTGGATCGCTGACAAGGGACAGCAGGCTACTGGCAGGAGTCTGGGAGTGTGGGCAGGAGTCTGGGACTATGGACAGGAGTCTGGGATTGTGGGCAGGAGTCTGGGATTATAGACAGGAGTCTGGGATTGTGGGCAGGAGTCTGGGATTGTGGGCAGGAGTCTGGGATTATAGACAGGAGTCTGGGATTGTGGGCAGGAGTCTGGGATTAGGGACAGGAGTCTGGGATTGTGGGCAGGAGTCTGGGATTGTGGGCAGGAGTTTGGGAGTGTGGGCAGGAGTCTGGGATTGTGGGCAGGAGTCTGGGATTGTGGGCAGGAGTTTGGGATTATAGACAGGAGTCTGGGATTGTGGACAGGAGTTTGGGAGTGTGGGCAGGAGTCTGGGATTGTGGACAGGAGTCTGGGATTATAGACAGGAGTCTGGGAGTGTGGGCAGGAGTCTGGGATTATAGACAGGAGTCTGGGAGTGTGGGCAGGAGTCTGGGATTGTGGACAGGAGTCTGGGATTGTGGACAGGAGTTTGGGAGTGTGGGCAGGAGTCTGGGATTGTGGACAGGAGTCTGGGATTATAGACAGGAGTCTGGGAGTGTGGGCAGGACTCTGGGATTAGGGACAGGAGCTCAGAATCATGGACAGGAGTCTGGGATTGTGGACAGGAGCCCAGAATCATGGACAGGAGTCCAGCATTATGGACAGGAGTCTGGGATTAGGGACAGGAGCCCAGAATCATGGACAGGAGTCCAGCATTATGGACAGGAGTCTGGGATTAGGGATAGGAGGTGCTCCTCTGCCTCCAGAGATGACGACTCCAGGTTGTCACACAAAATAACTCCTTCAAAATGCTGGGAGCTGTTTAAGTCCAAATGGCAAGGAATGTAAACTTCCCTGCAAAGTCTGTAGGACAAACTCATATTTCAAGGCTCCGCTCCTGCACATGAATTGCCACAGTCGACAGTTTCTATTTATACATCTGCTGCTGCTTCCCAAAGAAATGGAGATGTCCTTGTCATTTCTTTTCTGCGGGACTGCAGTTGAATGCTGAGCTCGGAATCCTGACTGGCAGCGCTTACAAATCCATTAACTCTTGACTGGGAATGGGAATTTTTACATCTCTGCCTTTGTGGCTGTTTTCAAGCACCTTTCAAGGCTCTGCTTGACAGGAAACCATGTGGGGTTTGGGTTTGGGATACCTCCAAGGATGGAGAGTCCCTGCAAGCATCCCGAGGCAGCTTGGAGGGAGCTTGGAGCAGTGGAAGGTGTCCCTGCCTGTGGCTTAAAATCCCTCCCATCCCAAACCATTCCCTGACTCCATCCCTGGGAAGGCAGCACGAGGTTGCTCCAAGCCCCATCCCTGAAATTCTTGGACAGTTTTGGCCGTTCCCCTCCCGGTTCCCCGTGTCCCTTTTGCAGCTGCCATAACAGAGGTGGTGTGAAAAGGAATTAATGTTCCGCCGTGCCAGACACTGAGGGAGAAAATCCCAAATCTGCCAGGCTGAAATGTAATCCCATTTGAGGAAATGTTGAAATCATTCCTGCAGAAGGTTAAAAAAATACGGAGCGGGCTGAGTCAGATCCACAGCATGGAAAATTTCATCCCAAATGTTTACAGTTTAGCAATTGAAAGCGAGGCCTTTTAATGCTGTGTTGGGTAAACTTCACTAATCTGCAAAAAATTCCCGTTCTCCTCATAACAACAGGAACGGGATCAAAGCAGCCGGGATGAAAAGCATCGGCCGTGGCGACGTTCCGCCGAGCCGGGGAAAATCCCGTTACAAACGGGCACGGGCGCCCGCAGCCCAGGAACACCGGGAGAAACTCATGGAAAATCCCGTTACAAACGGGCACGGGCGCCCGCAGCCCAGGAACACCGGGAGAAACTCATGGAAAATCCCGTTACAAACGGGCACGGGCGCCCGCAGCCCAGGAACACCGGGAGAAACTCATGGAAAATCCCGTTACAAACGGGCACGGGCGCCCGCAGCCCAGGAACACCGGGAGAAACGCGGGGAAAATCCCGTTACAAACGGGCACGGGCGCCCGCAGCCCAGGAACACCGGGAGAAACTCATGGAAAATCCCGTTACAAACGGGCACGGGCGCCCGCAGCCCAGGAACACCCGGTGCAACTCGGGCTCCTCGGAGCACTTGGAAGCACAAACCCAAAAACTGCCAGGCAGCAAAGCCAGGGAGGCGCGGGATGGCACGGACTGGCACAATGGTGAAGGACTGGCACAAGGGAATAGGAGCTCCAGAGTCAGCACGTCACCAGTGGCACCCAGAGCCTGCGTGCCATCACAGATCCATGGAATCTGCTGCCTTGGAAGGGACCAGCCGGTGCCACTCCTGGCCCTGCACGGGGCGGTCCCCACACGCCAGCCTGTTGTCCCAGGGCTCCTGCAGCTCTGCCTGGCAGGAAAACGCTCCACCAAGTTCCACGGGGTTGGAAAGCAAGTTTCTCCTTGTTGGCAGGGGATTAAGGGGGGGATTAAGGTGTCCTTCCCAGAGAGGACACCTGGGAATGGGAGTGGCACTGACAAGTGCCACATGCTGGACCTGGGGACAGGATTAGTGGTGGCCTTGGCTGGAGTCAGCGTTCTCTTTTCCACACTTAATAATTCCATCACCCTGATTCCTGGAATGGAATAATTCCATTCCATTGCCATTGCCACTGCCATTGCCATTGCCACTGCCATATCCATTCCTATTGCCATTGTCACTGCCATTGCCACTCCCACTGCCATTGCCATTGTGACTGCCATATCCATTCCCATTCCCATTGTCACTGCCATTGCCACTCCCACTGCCATTCTCACTACCATCGCCATTGCCACGGCCTCTGCCATTCCCATTCCCATACCCATGGCCATTGTCACTGCCATTCCCAGCACCATTCCCATTGTCACTGCCACTGCCATTGCCATTGCCGTTGTCACTGCCATTGTCACTGCCATTGCCATTCCCATTGCCATTGCCATTGTCACTGTCACTGCCACTGCCATTGCCATTGTCACTGCCATTCTCAGTGCCATTCCCATTCCCACGCCCATTGCCATTGCCATTGCCATTGTCACTGTCCCTGCCATTCCCACTGTCACTGCCATTGCCATTCCTAGTGCCATTGCCATTCCATGCCCATTGCCATTGCCACTGCCATTCCCATTGCCATTCCCATTGCCATTCCCATGCCCACTGCCTCTGCCATTGCCATTCCCAGTGCCATTCCCAGTGTCACTGCCATTCCCATTGCCATTCCCATGCCCACTGCCTCTGCCATTGCCACTCCCAGTGCCATCGCCACTCCCAGTGCCATTGCCATTCCCATTCCCATTCCCATGCCCACTGCCTCTGCCATTGCCACTCCCAGTGCCATTGCCATTCCCACTGCCATTCCCACTGCCATTGCCATTGCCACTGCCACTGCCACTGCCATTCCCATTCCCATTGCCAGTGCCACTGCCATTCCCATTGCCATTCCCATGCCCACTGCCTCTGCCGTTGCCATTCCCACACGGCACCATGATCTCCCAGCCCAGGCCCTGGCTGGTGCTGCCATCCCACATCCACGGGGAGCCCCAGCTGGAAAAGCCCTCCGAGGCCGTGGAGCGAGACCTTGCAGGAACGTCAGGCACTCCCCAAATTCCTCTCAGGAACTTTGGAACCCTGCTTTGTTACTGCCTTGCCCAGGTGCCTCCAGCTGTGTTTTCATTTCTGACAGCCAGGGAAAAGAGTGTTTCCTTCACACAGATTTTCTGGAGAGCAGAGGAGGGACAGACAGACACCCGCAGGCAGCCGCGCTGTTCCCTGGCCCAGCCAGCCCCGTGCCGTGAGTGCAGCAGGGAGTGCTGGAATTTCCATGCTTTCCTTGGCTTCTCCCAAGCTTTCCCAAACTGCGGTAAGCGCGCGTTGGCCGGGAACCCGGACGGACGGCTGCAAGCTCCAAGAGCTCCCAGCTCTTTCCCAGTGCCCGGGGACGAGGGATGTGCACGGAGCTGTGGAATGATGCATGGCAGCCCCAGCCCGCTCCGTGTTTGGCTTGGAGCGGCCTCGAGGCTGTGGAGGGAAGCGTTTGCTTCGCTCGTGGATCCCGGCCCAGCCCGAGCACGACCGGGATTTTGACATCATTTATTGACTTTAATCAAAGTCATCAATCAACCTGAATTAAAGAAGGGAGCAATGGCTCCCTCATAAGCCTCCAGCACAGAATCCCGGGATCATTCCAGTTGGAAAGATCTCCAGGATCATCGACGCGGCCGCTGGCCGACCCCCACGGTGTCACCCAGCCCTGAGTTCCTTGGACACCTCCCTCCCACTCCAAACAACGTTCCCAGGGTCCCCCACCTTCTGTTTCTCTGCTCCCTTCAGGATTTATTTGTTAGGATTTCAACAGCTTTTCCTGCTTACAAAATCCCATTCCAAGTGTGTGCAAGGAAAAAGCCAAACTGATTTTGCATCACGAATCCAGCACGAAAACACAGTTATAGATACAAAACAAAGATAAAATATAGGTTAAATGGGGATAAAACACTAAATATCATCACAGCACACTTGTCACACCATAAAAAAATTAAAAATTGAAACAAATCCCTGTTCCCACCCTCACGCCAAGCCCTAAAAACGAGGATGCTTGAAGGCCCCCGGATTTTATTCCTAGTCCGTTGATCCCACTTCCCCCACCCCAATCAGGGAGGAAATTCCACGTTCTTACTTTGTATTCTGGAATTGACAAAGGGAGGAGAGAGATTGTCATGTGAGCCGAGGTCTCTGCTCGCCATGTGGTCATAGTGAGTCCCATCTCCATAGTTCTGGCAAGAAATGGGGAAAAAACACAGTTTTACACCTTGGAACAGCCTCATCCACACCAAAAGTCCAGAATTCCCTACTCAGTTTGAAGGCTGCTCTAAGAACCATCGTTCCCTTGGGTTTTTCCCCTGCTGATTGGCTGGAATGACACATTCCAGAGAGTTTTTAGTGTCGTTTCCAAGTTCAGCTCACTAGGAAGAGAATCCTGACTGGAGGCCTGGATGATGTTCCTGAAATCCTGCGCGGGGCACATCAGCACAAAACCCTCTGGGAAGAGTCCTCCTGCTGAAAGCATGGAAGAAAGCCTCTGGAGGAAGCAGGTCTCCCGCTGTGGGAATTCCATTCCAGCAGGGAAAAGCGAGGTCAGGCTGTTTGCGGAATAATTCCGCGACTTAATGCCCGGCCTCGATTCAAATTCCCGAATCCTTCCCAGGCTCGTGCTCCTTTTCTTTCTATCTCCCCACTTCATTCAGGGGTTTGGAGGCAGAAATAATCGGTGTGTGCCAATTCCCAATTTCCTTTTCAAAACATTTTTCCCTCGGAAGCAATGCAAGTGTCAAGGGGAAAAAAAAGGGCAGGAAAATCAAACTGACAGATGGAAGCGGGAATGACGTCAGGGATGCAAAGCAGGACGCAAGAAGAAAAGGTGCTGGGATTCCTTCCTCGGAGGCAGGCATGGGGAAATGAGGGCTCCCCTTGGGCTGCCCCGAGGGAAGGGGCATGGATGAGGGTGAGGAGGGATGGAGGTCCTGCTCTTCCTCGCTATTCCAGGCCCTGGAGCCGCCAGAGTCCCCATCCTTCAAGTTAATTGGGAAACAATTAAGAAGCGATTGAAACAAATTTAAATAAGGGCACGAGGAAGGCACTTTTTGCTCCGTGTGTTTGTAGGGAATAAAGAGCAGGGAATAATCAGCGGTGCTGGTGCACGAGCCGTGCCCAGCCTGGAGGGAGGGCAGAGCTGGGATCTCCAGTTGGGAACGGGGCTGCTTCCACGGAGCTGCCAGCGGCTCGGGAGGATCCAGCTGTGCTGCTGGGAAGGCTGCTCTTCCCACCAAGGTGTCAAAAAAATGTGGATAACTGTCCACGGGCACAATTGAAGTGACTGGGCCCGGCTGGCTCCCAAATCCCGGCGAACGCCGAGCCAGAGAGCGGCTCCGGAGCCGCATTCCCACGGGGGATTCTGCTCCTGAGCAGGGAGCATGGGACGTGGCCGTGCCCCAGCAAGCCTGGAGCAGAGGCGGGCTCAGGGGATGCTCCAGCACTCAGGGGATGTGCCAAAATTCCCCAAAGTGCAGCCACGGACAAGGAGAAGGGTTTGAGCCCCACGCCGCAGCTGCTGCCCCGGTGACAATCTCGGTGTCCCCTCTCCAGCTTGGTCATGGAATGGCCAGGGGTGAGTAAGGAATGCAAACTCCAGCACAGGGAAGGGTGCTGGCTCTCACCTCCAATCCCCAAAAATCCCTAAAAATCAAACAGCAGAAGCACTGGGCAGCAGCCTCTGCAGCACCTGTGCTTTGGGGTGGGGGGGCTGACAGACCCCATCAGTAATCGGTTAATTAATATGCACAGAAATCATGGAATGCTTTGGGTTGGAAGGGACCTTATGGATCATCTCATTCCAGCCCCCTCGCTCAGCTCCTCAGGAGCCAAAGGCACCGGCAGGCTGGGGTTGGGAAGGGAAACATTGAAAGGAGCCATTTTAATGAGAACGCGAGCTCCCAGGCCGGCTTTTCCGCACGCTCCGCTCCGAGGCCGCCTCAGCCCGAGGACTGCACATTTCCATCTGCAGGAAGCGTGCCTGGGGGATAAAGATTAGATTCTACTTACCCGGGATGGGCTCGGATGTCCTGCATTCCCCCAGGACCCTGAGCTAGTTCTGTCTTCTACATCTGGGGACAAAAAAGTTCTTTAGGCTTCGTGGAAATCATTCCCGCCTTTTGTGAGGGCACTGGGAAATTAACGCTTCAAATTAATCTCCCGGTGCCTTTAATTAAGAAGCAGGCATGAGGAGCCGAGGCCAGGAAGTGGCTCCTGACCCCCGGCTGAAATGAACTCATTGAAATTCACGGCGGGAAGGAGCCGGCCCCTCAGGAATGCTGAGGTCTGAGCAGCACAATTCCTGCCTGCCTCCAAAGCCGTGGAACGGCTCCCATCCTCCCCAAGTGTCCGGCAGGACGCAGGGACTGACAAGCACTTGGGGCAGGACACAGCTGATCTGGCTTTTAGCCAGGGAATGAATGCAGGTGGGCTGGGCCGTGCCCAGAATTCCTCCTCCAGTTTTCACGGGATGGTTTGGGATGGAGGGGATTTTAAGGATCAAGCAGTTCCATGGCCAGGGACACCTTCAGCTGTCCCAGGCTGCTGCAAGCCCTGTCCCACCTGGCCTGGAACACTTCCCTGCCTAATCCCTTCTCTTTTTAGGTCAAACCCACGCAGGTTCTAGGATCAGTGGGAATTTCAGCTGGAGGAACGGGGAAGGTCGTGAGCAGGTGCTGAGACTGAATCCGGGGCGTTTCCAGGATTCCAAACCTGACACGTTCACGGAGTTTAATTCTTTCCCCCAATTAGGATTTCTATTCTCTCCATAATAGATGAACACGTTAATAGCACGAGACACTCGGAGGTAAATATTTAATTAAGCTCCAGGAAAAAAAAAAGGGAACGAAACTATGGATCATTTACCTGACAGATCCGATCAACCATTCCATTAGGTTAATTAGGCAGATTTTTAAAAATCAGTTGTGTTACGTAACAGGCAGTTAACTCTGGGGAGCCCCGATCGGTCTCCTGCTCAAAATCTCGGGATGTTATCCCATGGGTTCTGATGGGCAGAAGTTCTGATTGAGCAGAGCTCCCCAGCCCCAGCAGGGAGCACAAGGGCTCCGAGTGTCCACTTGGACTGATTCTGGAAGGAAATACACCGGAGACCCGTGGGCTGGAAGGGATTGTAGGGATTATCCGCCACAGTCAGAGCGGGAACCTTCCTCCCGAGTGGGGTGCTCCAAGCGGGAGTGCTTCCCCGGAGAGCTGTGCCAGTGCCACCTCCTCAGGGGGAGGGATTCCCTCCCAGCACCCAAGGTCCCTGTGTCCTTTGGGAAGGGACAGGCCGGGACTGGAGCTGGATCCTCGGCAGTCGCATCCCGATTTCCCTGGGATTTCACCCGAAAAGTGCCAAGCGGCGCCGACCCTCTGCGAAGCATCAGTGAGGAGCCCTAATGAAGTAACCCTGACGGATAAATCCATTTCTTTCTCCCTAATCAAATCCAAGCAGGTTGACATAACCCAGGAACTTAATGCAGTTATTCCCTGGTAATTGGAAAAAGGCCCTTTAGTTCTCATTAAAACAATCTTTGGGGATCGGAGGAGAAGGCGGCTCCGGCTTTAATGCTGCCCAGGAAAAGCCCCGAGATGCAGCCTTTAAGGAACCTGGATTCTCCAATTCCTGCTTCTCAGCCCAGCGTGGAGCTCCAGAGGGAAAGGAAGGAGGAGAGAACACGGCTCCAGAACAAAGCGGGCTCCAGCTGGAGGAAAAAGCGGGATGTTTGCAGCCTCCTCAGTTTCCAGCTGGGATATGGAGAGCTTCACAAGGTCAGGGTCGGGAGAGACCTTGTCACGCCCGCGCAGATCTGGAAACTCCCCTCAGGATCACCAGCGATGGGTTAGGAGGCACTTCAGGATCATCTCCTTGCACACCTCCCACCGTCCCAGGCTGCTCCAAGCCCCATCCAGCCCGGAACACTTCCAGTGCCGGGGCAGCCACGGCTCCTGCGGGCAGCCTGGAGCCAGGTGATCCCTGAACGCCCACGGGACCCGCAGGAACTGTGCCAAAACCAGGGAGGGTGGGGGAGATGGTTATGATCCTATTGCAGCAGGATAAACAGGCACTTTGGGGTTGCTGCTTCCCAAAACACCTTAAACTGGGCCTGCTAATCCCAATTAATTTCAGCACGCCTGGTTGGTGGATTGAGACCTTTCCTGCTGTTTTGCTCTTCAAAAGAACTTGGATTTATCCGAGTATTAGGTTGAAAAACTACATGAAAAAACCGAGCTCAACAAAACACAGAAGAAGGATTAAAGAGGAAGATCAAGGGAAGAAGAAACCTGGATATTTGATAAGCTAAAGGACTGGAAAATTTAAAATGCACATGCACTGATCCAATCTTTTTTTGAAGGTTTTGCTCTAAATATCATCAGGACATGAGAAGAAAAGCCCAAAACAACAGGCAGGGAGGTGATGTGGAAGAAGGACGGGATGAGGGCCTCAAATACTTGGAAAATTCACTTCTGCAATTAAACAGGCATTTCATTTTCTGCCTGAGTTTCCAAAGCTTCCACAAATACCCACGGAGAGTTGGAGACACCGCTCTGAAGCAGCAGCAGCGTAAACAAACCTGAACTGTTCCCGATGCCGTGTGCCCAACAAAGAATTCCATTGTGCTGCTGGGGGTGAGCTCATAATTCCCCACATTGTCCCAGGAGCCAAACAGGGCTATTTTCCAGGCCATGGACTTTGTGTGGTACGGACCCAGCTCTCCCAGTGCTGCTGCATCCCAGAATTCCAGCCTTGAACGTGCTTTTCCCAAGGCCAGCAGGTCCTTCCTGCTCCCTGCTGTGGAGGAGTGGAACATACAAGTCCAGCCTGGAGGAGTGGGAGGTGTCCCTGCTCCTTCAAACCCTTCCAGCCCAAAGCACGCCGTGATTGCTGCTGTGGAACACCGGGATGGCTGAGAGGGCTCCTGACCCCGAGAGTCAGAGGGGACTTTCTTATTTTAGCCTTTGCTTTGTTCCCTTGCTGGGAGAATAAATAAATTCCCAAATTTCTGCTGTTTGGGGAGCCTGTGAAAACAGGAGCTGTACGGGAACATCAGGATGTTCCGGATGCAGATGCATCCACGTGATAAAACACTGGGATGATGCTACAAACAAAACGCTCCTGCATGGGGAAGAGAAAATCCTTCCACTGCAGAATTCCAACTTGGAATAATGTCATCTTCTCTCTCCCGTTTATTCCCTTGCTCCCTGATGAGGGGGAGCCAGGTGGGGACTGGGCTCTGCTCCCAGGGAGCAGGGACAGGAGGAGAGGGAACAGCCTCAGGCTGGATGTTAGGGAATATCTCCTCATGGAAAGGCTGCCCAGCCCTGGCCCAGCTGCCCAGGGCTGCGGTGGAGCTCCCATTCCTGGAGGGATTTAAAGCCCTGGGGATGTGGCACTTGGGGACATGGGGCAGTGCTGGTGCCACTCCACGGTCTCAGAGGGCTTCTCTTCTAAAGCTGGGGCTGCCCCGAGTGGGAAGTGCCTGCTGTCCCCAGGCAGGAACAGAAGAGTGGAGCGGGAACAGCCAGCCACAGGAGCGGGTGACATCCCACTGGGACGTGGAATGCTCCAGGTGTCTCCCAACTAATTGTGCTTTGCAACAGAGAGGCTGAAAGGAGGATAAGGAAGCCTGACGCGCCAGTGAATGCCAAATGAATTCATCGCGCTCGGATTAATTCGTCACCGTGGGACACACAAAGCACAGCCAGGACACCGGGATTCCTTTCCTGGGACACGCACGCATCCGGGCACAGGTAGGGCTGGCCAGAGCCCTGCTGCCTGGGCACCCGGCCACCAGCAGGGACACGGGGCCTTCAACAGCCTGAAGGAACCACCAGGAACCTGCCAGCCTGAGGAGCTCCTGGGGATTTCATTCCTGTCCTGACAGACAATTGGGAATACCCAACGGAGTCACCAGTCCCAGAATGGTTTGGGTTGGAAGGATCTTAGGGACGAGCCCATTGCACCCCTTCCACCAGAGCAGGTTACTCCAAGCCCTGCCCAAGGCCTTGGACACCTCCAGGGCTGGAAGGACATCCACAGCCTGTCCCAAGGCTGTATCCAAATGGACCTGCAAAAGCTCTTCCAGCCTCCACACCTGCACAGCGGCTCCTCGCCCTTCCCTGAGCGCCTCTGAGGCACCCCAGCTCCCCTGCAGTGCCTGGAATGGAAGCCTGAGGAACTCTCTGGCACTTTTGGAGAAGTTCCCTTCTCCCCGCAGCCCTTGGAGCCTCTGCCAGGCATCGCTTCCGTAGCGCCGGCGTTTGATTCTGTGCGGAAAACTCACGGAGCGAGGGGCCCTTGAAGGCTTCTTCATCTCCTACCTCAGAGCTCTGCCCTTTGCTCCGGCAGCATCTGCTCCCTTTCAACCTGCCCATATGCTCTGCAGAAACTTCCAGAGCTCCAGCCTGTTCCCACAAGGAGCAGCTCCTTGCTGAGGGGACTCATTAAAACTGGAGAGCCTAAGCAGCCACCTGGAAGGGGAAGATGGAAATGCTTCCGTGGCTCGCCCCCCTGGCTGGACACGGGACAGGTTTGGGCGCTTTCCTGGCTTTAGATCATCCCTCAAGTCATCTCCTAATCAGAGAACACCTCAGGAATTCCAGCTGGGAGAGAGGCCCCGGCTTTCTCCGAGGTGTTTGGAACACATTCTGTACTTTTTCAGCCGATGGGTCATTAGGAACTAAATTATCCTTACAAGCGTCTTCTGAAAGGAATAAATGACGTCCCCGCACCACGGCAGGATAAACTCAGCCGCATCTCCCCGGAACATGTTGTAGGACCCCGCTGGAATATTCATCCCTGTCCCAAGCTCAGGCGGTGCAAACAGAGGAGGGAACTCCCCACCCACCCTGTCCGGAGGCAGCTCCTCCTCAGCCCGCAGGGGCCGGCTCCGAGGCACAGCGGCTCTCCCGCGACAGTCTCGGCCTTCCTGCCCCGGCAGCACGCCCCCGGCCCCGGGCCCGAGCGGGGCTGTGCGGCAGCTGGGCTCGGAGGTGCGGAGAGCCCGGGGCTTGTCCGGAGCTGCCGAGCTCCAGCCAGCCAGCCCCGGGCCCGGAGCGGGGCTGTGAGTGCAGGAGGAGCCCGGGGTTGGTCCCGGCGGTGCCCCGAGGGAGCTGCCGAGCTCCATCCAGCCCGGAGCGGGGCTGTGAGTGCAGGAGGAGCCCGGGGCTGGTCCCGGCGGTGCCCCGAGGGAGCTGCCGAGCTCCATCCAGCCCGGAGCGGGGCTGTGCGGGCAGGAGGAGCCCGGGGCTGGTCCCGGCGGTGCCCCGAGGGAGCTGCCGAGCTCCATCCAGCCCGGAGCGGGGCTGTGAGTGCAGGAGGAGCCCGGGGCTGGTCCCGGCGGTGCCCCGAGGGAGCTGCCGAGCTCCATCCAGCCCGGAGCGGGGCTGTGCGGGCAGGAGGAGCCCGGGGCTGGTCCCGGCGGTGCCCCGAGGGAGCTGCCGAGCTCCCCGCGTGGCTGGGGCCCGGCACATCCTGTTTACAGCCCGAGCTGCTTCCCAAGGCATCCAACCGTGGCAATTGTTGTCCTTCGGAATATGGTAATTGGGATATTTTTACCCAGCTCCAGAACATATTTACAGCCCACAGCAGACTTTCAACAACAATGCAACTTGGAAAGCTGTAAATATGGGACAATCATCCCCAAACACCCAGCTATCCTTCAACACGTCTTGGCATTTGGGACAGCAGCTCCACTCCTAACATATGGCAGGGAAAGCTTTGCCATTGCAAGGAACGAGGGGCTTTGCTCCCTCCTGCTTTCGCTTTCAGGGCGCTCGCAGGACTCTGTCCCCCATCTCCAGCTGGAACAGGAGAGGGCAGCTCGCCAGGAATGTGGGGTGGGCATGGACACCACACCACTCCCAACCCGGGCCAGAGCTTCAACCCGCCGCTCCATTTCCCTCCGCGAAACCCTAAAATCCTGCAACAGTTTCGATTGGAGGGGTTTTAAGGAATGTGTTACTCCACCCCCTGCTGCTCCAAGCCCTGGCCTGGGACTCCCAGGGATCCAGGGGCAGGCACAGCTCTCTGGGCGCCCTGTGCCAGGGCTTCTCAGGAGGAATTCCTGTCCAGAATCCCACCTAGCCCTGCCCTCGGGCAGCAAAAGCCGTTCCCTGGGTGCTGTCCCTCCAGGCCCAGCGGGAAGGGCAGCTCCCTCTCCCACCAAGGCGTTGGCAGCGTGTTGGGAGGGGATTTCCACAAGCCCAGGATGGAGCTGGAGCCCTGGAGAGGCCCAATTGATTTAATTAGCCGTGTTTAGAAGCGAGTAAACAAAGAGAGATGGCTTTAATGAAAAGGGACAAACAGCATGGAAGCAGCTGGAAGGGGTTTTTCTGTCCCAACTGCTATTTTATTCCCGTCTTGAGTCACTTCTACCCCCAAACAAAGCAATCGAAGACCGGTTTTTGTTCACACGGACAGCTAAAGCTGCGGACTCTCCATCCCTGGAAGTGTTGGACAGGGCTTGGAGCAACCTGGGCTAGTGGAAGGTGTCCCTGCCCTTGGAACAGGATTTTCCTTAGGGTCCTTCCAACCCAACCCATCCCAGAACCCAACGGTGCGACTGCAGGAATGTCAGCATTAATTGGGAGCCATTACAAATCACATCATTTGTTCAAGGTTTGTCTTTAAAAACCAAACCCCACGATAAATTTGTGGCTGTTGTGGTCTCTTGGTGCCTCATGAAAGGCTTTTTTTATCACCCTGTGCTTGCTCCTCAAGGAAGCAAAGGGCAGGATGGGTTTGGAATGACCTGAAGGAGCAAATCCCAGCAGAGCCAGAGAAACCCAGGAAAGGCAGGATTTCCTTGGAGGAACACCCAGGGAAGGCAGGAGTTTCCTTGGAGGAAAAGCCAGAAAACCCAGGGAAGGCAGGATTTTCCTTGGAGGAACACCCAGGGAAGGCAGGAGTTTCCTTGGAGGAAAAGCCAGAAAACCCAGGAAAGGCAGGAGTTTCCTTGGAGGAAAAGCCAGAAAACCCAGGAAAGGCAGGATTTCCTTGGAGGAAAAGCCAGGAAAGGCAGGATTTCTTTGGAGGAAAAGCCAGGAAAGAAAGGAGTTTCCTTGGAGGGCCACGAATGCTTGCTGCCTTTCCCATGGGAGTCTGATGGAGCACACGCAGCACCTCACAATTCCTTGGGCACTGCCAGGATCCAGGGGCAGCCACAGCTGCTCTGGGCACTCTGCCCACCCTCCCAGCCAGGAACGCCGTCCCAATATCCCCTCTGGCAGTGGAAACCATTCCCTGAGGGCTGTCCCTCCATCCCAAGTCCCTCTGCGGCTCTCCTGGAGCCCCTTTAGGCACTCCCTGTGACCCTAAACATGATCCAATAACCAAAGATCCCCGGAACTTCTATGCAGGTGTCCCAGACTGTGCACACAATAAATCCAGCAGCTAACCAAAGGCAGCTTTGCAGCGTTGCACGAGGAGCTCCTTTATGAGCCCGGAGCTCTCCTGCTCTCCCGGAAGAAGCAGCAATTAGGAAGGTGAGGAAAGGTAATGGCTTTCAAACACCCTGCTAATCCCAATATTAGTGCCTTGCAAAGGGAGGACTGCCAGCAATCTGGAGGAATGCCCAGCGATCTGTCTTACCTTCAGCAATAAACCTGTGCTATAAACATGAGCGAGACACTTTGGATACACTTTAACCTTCTTTTTTTTTTTTTTTTTTTTTTTTTTTTCCCAGGCTATTCTTTAGCACCAGTGCTAATCCAGTGGCTTTAAAACCTGCTGGAGAGATCCATCAACGTGCCAACGGGAAGCCTTTTATTTAGGATACAGATCTTTAAAGCTGACTTTATTTCAGTGCCATGAAGGGCTGTTTAATCCTGGATCCCTTCAGCTACTGGAACAAAAAGCACGGCAAGAAAACGCAAGGCAGCGTTGGGAAAGGAAGAGCCGAGTCACGTTCCCTGGCTGTGGGATGGATCTGAGGTGACCTTAGGCTCAGTTTCTGAAGCCACAGATCCCCCCGTGTGGCTGGCACGGCGCAGGGTGTGGCTGCTCCCTTCCCTCACACTGTCCTGGAAGGAGGAGACCCTGCTGTCCCCGGAGCTGGATCTGTCCCCTGGGGAGGCGTTTGAACTCCAGATCCACGGCCAGACTGGATGGGATTTGGAGCACCCTGGATAGCGGGAGGTGCCCCTGCCCACGGCTCCTAAAGCTGAGCTTGAAGATCCTCCCATCCCAAATTATTCCATGATCCCACCCAACTGCACGGAGCAGAATTCCCCGGTACAGCCACGTTTTCCTTTGGTGCTGATGCCTCAGGTTTGGCTTTTCTATTTTCCCATTCCGTGCTGCTTTAGTGTGTGGGGCTGGGTTCACATCAGGGGATGGTGAGCTCTGCACAGAGCAGGGAGACAAAACAATTCCTGCTCCAGCTGGGCACCAAGGACAAATGATCCAAATCTCAGCCCAGGAGCACAAACAGCGTGGGCTGGAGAGGGAAAAACAAGCAGGATGGGAGTGCCTGGGCTAAAGCTGGAACGGGACAATGAACTGCAAGGTGCAAATGGAGCAGAGCTGAGCCAAGGGAGAGACCCCGGGAGCGCTCGGGCATTTTGGGGCCATTTTGGTGCAGCCCTGGCTGGGCTCTTGTGCTGCCCAAGGTGCATCCAGAGAGGCCTTTTAATAAATCCCTGCTTTATTCTTTAGCTCTGTCTGGTTCTAGGTCAGCCTTCCCAGGGCATCAGTGCTGCAGTTTACAAACCCAGCCTAAGGAAGGCATTTTAACAAATCCCTGCTTTTTTCTGTAGCTCAGTCTGGTTCTAGGTCAGCCTTCCCAGGGCATCAGTGCTGCAGTTTACAAACCCAGCCTAAGGAAGGCATTTTAACAAATCCCTGCTTTTTTCTGTAGCTCAGTCTGGTTCTAGGTCAGCCTTCCCAGGGCATCAGTGCTGCAGTTTACAAACCCAGCCTAAGGAAGGCATTTTAACAAATCCCTGCTTTTTTCTGTAGCTCAGTCTGGTTCTAGGTCAGCCTTCCCAGGGCATCAGTGCTGCAGTTTTCAAACCCTCCTGGGACAGCCCCAAACGCGGCCTAAGGAAAAGCCGAGTCCAGCCCTGCTGTGGCAGGCTCAGGCCCCGGGACGGGCTGGCTGTGTCCCCTGGGATCGGGCTGAGCACAACAGCAGCAGGACGTGCCTCGTTTCCGAGGCTTTGGGGACTTCCTTCCTCTGAGCGCTCGCGGTATCCTGTTTTGTGTGCTCGGCTCAGTCCTGCACAAACCCCTTCGTGCACACGGGCACCAGCTGGAAAGGAGGGGACGGCAGCAGAGCTCCGAGGGGCAGCAGGGATCTCACAGAGCCAGGGATGCTTTGGGTTGGAAGGGCCTTCAGCTCACCCCGTGCCACCCTGCCACGGCAGGGACACCTCCCCCTGTGCCAGGAGTCCCCTGCCGTGCTCAATCACGCCCGTGCGCACCCAGTGCCACTGCTTCACCTCCAGGGTGCTGCTCGGGAAGGAGCTGGTTCCTCCCCTCGGCAGCTCCAGAAGCTCGGGAGATGCAGAGCCAGAGGAATTCCTCTGGGATGGGAACGCAAACCCCGAGCCGCCGAAGGCGCTGCGAGGTTCTGCAGCTCTGGCCGAATCCGAGCTGGGAACAGGAGCTTGGAAGGAAGTTCACGCACAGCACAACTGGGAGCCAAACAAAAGCCATTGTGTGGAGAAGAGAATTAACAAGAATTAATATGTTTTAGATTAATTGTTAAAACATACCGCGGCAAAACTTGAGGGATTTGGATAAAAAACCCCAAATTTACTGGAAAATTAAATTGGTAGGATCAGCTGACCCCTCAGTTTCAGGAACTTACAACCTCCTCGCTCCGAGCCCCATCCCAAATGCAAGGAATAATCTTTGGGAAGCTGCTCTTGATTAATTCCTGTGTAAATAAAATCCACATCAGCCCCGATTTCCCCAAGAGAAGGGAATCAAAACAATGTGGGCCCGCTTGCTCAATCACTGCCCAAAGCCTGTATTTCAGCATTTCCTCCTGGAATTAGGCATCCCCAGAAATGTCAGCATCTCCATGCGGAACGGCTCCGTGGCTGCTCTACGGGCACCCCACAAATCCCTGGCTGTGCTGGGCTCCGACCCGAGGCGTTCCAGGCTCCCCTGGCCCGTGTCAGCAGGGCCTCTCAGCCCCTAAATCATGCAGGCATCTCAGCCTCTCCTCTGGAGCACAGGGCTGGTGCTGGAGCTGGCTGCAGCTCGGGGACACAGCCCCAGGTGCTCTGCCCCAAGCTGGGCAGTGCCTCCTCACAGGCTCTCTCCTGGGATCTGTCCATTCACAGTCTCTGTGGGGCTTCCCCATTTCACCTTCTACAGAAACCAGGAATTGGGCAAAGGAAACCAACAGCTCAGCCCAAACTGAGCCCAATCCAGGATGACTGGGTTTTGCTGCAGAAGCAGCAAAGGCAGCCCCGAGTCGGCTGTGTATTTATTTTTTATAGGAAATCTGGATAATGGAAACCACATACAACCTCTTGGATTTTTCCTATAAATATCTCAGCAGTCCCAAATCTCCGAGCACAATGCAAATCCACTCGGCTTTGACTCCTTTCAGGAAATTCTCAATGACTTCCTGTCACAAAGTCCAATAATCACTGTCTCTTCTCCAGCCACTCCTAATTGCTCTGCTTCCAAAGTGAATCCCAACTTTCTCTCCAGGATTAAGTCAAAAGTCTCACCCAGCTCGGGAGCCAGGCTGGCATTTGCCGTGCTCCCAAGGGATTTGCTGCTCTTTCCCTTTCCCATCAGCAGAGTAACCTGCAGTTTAGGCTCTGCAAGGACATCTAGCCAGGTGCCCTGCTGTCGTTTTTCCTGGAAGTAAACCCAGAGCTGGGGGTGTGAAAACCTCAGGGGTTACTCCTGGGAGCCAAGCATCCTCCTTCCCACAAAGCCAGTGTGGGGTTTGCAGGAACGCCTGGAACCATGGAATGCTGTGGGTGGGAAGGGGCCTTAAAGCCCACCTCATTCTGTGCTGTGGGCAGGGACATCTTCCCCTATCCCAGATTGCTCCAGCCCCGTCCAGGCACTTCCAGGGATGGGCTGTCCACAGCTTCTCTGGGCGATCTCCTCTACATCCTCCACAAGTCCTTCCCAGACTGCCCTCCCTCCGTGTCCATGTGGGTGACAGCTCCAATTCCCAGAAATCCTCCCCCAAAAAAGAACAAAAACCCAACCGAAATACTTGTGGCCACCCTTGCAAACAAGTCCAGGGAAATGCACGTTGTTTGGGCCATGGGAAGATCAAGGGCTCCAGTCTGGGAATTTGACCAGCTGGGTTCTGCAGACAGGAGTTTACTCCAGGGATCCCACTCAGGGTTTGCTACACATGGCTAGAAACAAGCAGATTCCTCCCCACTTGCACAGAGATAAAATGACTTCAAATCCAGAGTACGGCGGTGCAGGGATCCACCACAGCTTCCAGGGAGCTCCAATTCCCTGTTAATTACCCCTGGAAAATAATTGGGTGCCAAATCTGGGCACACTCCTCACTTTGGCAGCTCATGACAGATTTGTCTATAAAGTGCTGGGAGAATAAAGACAATTTTGGAGCAAATTGATCAGAGTGCAAATATTGATCCTTTTGGCCTTCCTGGCGCTCCATAGGTTTCCTTGGAGTCCACGAATAGGGAGCCTCCCCCTTGTAGAAAGGCAAACTCTTCCCGGGCTCCGTGTGATCCGGCATTAAACCCTGCTCGTGCTAATGACTCCTCTAATCCGGAATTCCCGCAGCTCCTCTGCTCCGAGGGAGCCTCTCCTTGCTGGGGACAGCGTGCACAGCAAAGACTGACAGCCGGGCTGCCGCTGAAAGGCTCAGCTCAGGTTTAAGCCCAGCCCAGGTCGGGCTGGCTTGTCTGGAGAAGCTCAGGCTGCCCCATCCCCGGCAGAGTCCAAGGTCGGGTCTGGGACAGTGGAAGGTGTCCTTGTCCGTGGAACTGATGATCCTCAAAATCCCTTCCAAGCCCAACTACTCTGCAGCTCCACAAAGGCAGGGAATGCGCCTGCAAATCCAGCAAGTAACCTGGAATGTCGGAAATAACCCTGCTTGATACCTCCAGCTCCTTTTCCTGTGACCTTTGTCCAGGAGGATTTGATAGCAAACTCCTAATAAAGGAGTTGGCAAACACGTCGGGAGGCAGCCGCAGCTTTCCTGCTCTCAGTGGGAAGTTTATAGCCTGGATTCTGTTCCAATGGCTGTGCATACCATTAGCATATTTAAATAGGCTGCTTCCCAAATTAAAGTGGAAGCAGCTATAAAATGCTGTTGGCTGTGCTCAGTGTCTCCTTCTGAATCAAAATTCAGCCTTCCCGAAGATGTTTTTTTCCTTGACTTTCGACAAAGAGGGAAGACTTTGCAGGGAAAATAAGCAATCAAAAAGGCAGTTGAAGTACTCAGTGTTTACTACTGAGATACTCCTGACTGCATTTACCAGGAGCACTGGGGAGAAAAGGAATTCGAAATCTGGTCAGACTTTAGATATGGCAGACAAAAACTATGGGCCAGGCCAGTTTTCAGTAATAATTCTCCCTGCTGCTGCATTCCCGGTGTTTCTTTGGGATGGATCCCCCAGGTCTGCCAGAGGCGAGGGGCTGCACGCTCCTGTGCTCACACTGGATGGGCTTGGAACACCCCGGGCTAGTGAAGGTGTCCCTTGCCACGAGGGACAAATCCCTTCAAATCCCTTCCACCCAAACCATTCCGTGAGTGCCTAAGAGTGCCAGGAGAGCCGGTACCTCCTTCTGCCCCACAGACAAGGTTCCTGTGCTTACTGCACCCTTGGCTGTCCCTCCCCTGCAGCCCTGGCTGTCCCCTCTCCAGCCCCAGGGGACTTGGAGCCCACATCCTGCAGCTCCAGACCCACGGGGAGCCCATCCCAGCCCTGCCAGGCAGCACATGATGCAAACCAGGAGGGAGCCGCTCCTCTTTTCCTGCTGAATCGTGGCACGAAAGCAAAAGGAAACACATTCTCCTAGTCCAGCAGAAATATTCAAGGGGGTGAGTCAGGAGTTCCAAAAATACATTTCCTAAGCTGCAAAACAGAGCTGGATGTTGCCATGGCACTTTGGGAAAATTCACAAGTCTCCAGCTCGTTTCAGAGATGAATCAAATCTGAGCGAGCCGAGTTTGCAGCTCCCCTCGCCTGCGTTCGGTCACTTTTGCCACTGATTTCATTTGTTGTTTTTTCCCTGAGTTTCAGGTATAAAGCCAAACCTCCAAGAGGGATTTTAAAGGGGCAGGTCGGTGTTTAGCAGGGTTTCCACAAGTGGATTCCCAACGATGGCAGAATCCTTTGGGTTGGAAGGGACCTTAAAGCCCACCCAGTGGAGACACGGGCAGGGACACCTCCCACTATTCCAGGATGTTCCAGACACCACCCAACACATCCACAACAAACGAGCTCTGTGCTTCCCAAAATCCTATTAGATCCCTGTCTGCAAAGCCAGGCCCCGGTGCCTGCGGAAATCCGGCTGTTAGAGCTGGATCCTGCCCCGAGAACTGGAGCAGGACGGAGCCAGCCCAGCACGAAAGCCTTGATTAAATCAGCTCTTGCACACAGACAGCAAGGTGCACTCAGGTGGGTGTTCCCAAAAAGGAAAAAGAGGGAAAAACCAAAACCACTTTGCTAGTCCAGGCTCTTATTCACATCTGTTTAAGGTTGGAACGTCTCCAAGCAGTCTGACGTTCCCGCAGGAGGAAAAGCAGGATCGGATTGGAAAGGGAGCCGGGTCCAAGACAAGCCTGCCCGTGCCAAGGACTGTGGATCCTCTCTGTCACCACGAGGCTCCAGGGCCAGTCCTGCGAGCAGGGAGTTCGGTGTGACCTCCCTGACCCAGCAGCGTGGGGACAGCCATGTCACCTCGCCTGACCTCATCCTGTGGCTGCTGCCAGTGCAGCCACAGCCGGAGGCATCACAGGAAGGATTGAGGGAATGTCACCTTTGCATTCCAGGGATCCAGGGGCAGCCACAGCTGCTCTGGGCACCCTGTGCCAGGGCCTCACAATCCCAGTGTCCCCTGTGGCGGTGGGAGCCATTCCCTGTGTCCTGTCTCGAGCTCCCCTGGAGCCCCTCCGGGCCCTGGCAGGGGCTCTGAGCTCTCCCTGGATCCCTCCCTTCTCCAGGTGGGCACCCCCAGCGTTTCCAGGCTGGCTCCGGAGTGCCCAGGAGCAGATGTTGCACTCTCCTGCTCCCCAGGGCTTGCGCCTGGGAGCAGTTCCAAAGGAATTGGCTGGACAGGATCCATTCCCACCCCATTCCACAGAACCGCTTCCCTTAGAGTAAACCCTGGGGAGATCCTGGCTCCTGCTCTTCCCAAAGCGTGGCTGGAAGCTGAACCCTTGGAAGCCCCTTCTCAATTCCAAAGGAAAGCAGGGAGCAGGAGGGATGGATTTGATTTTGCTGGCGAGCTCTAAATGCAAAGTCTCCAGTTCCTGTGAGATGCAAATCAGCTCTCAGCCATTCGCTGGGCTTTGCAGCCGGGTGGCACCAGAAATCAAAATTAGGTGAGAAAATCAATAAATTAGCAATTTCCCGGGATTTAACAATCCTGCCTTGATCATTCCCTCCAGCGTATCGGCCCCGGGTTTACATTTCCAGCCTTCCTGTCAAAAATAGACTTACACTACTCTAGCATTTCATGCTTCCAAGGTTTTTTCAAGGATGGCAAGAAACAACTCCCAGGGAGCGCTTCTGTCAATCAAAGGAGAAGGGAAAAAGTCAAGGAAAAGGAACAGCAAAGTCCTGCCCTGCAGGTGTCCAAGGCCAGGCTGGATGGGGCTCCTGGACAGTGTCCCTGTTCTTGGCGGGGATTGCAATGGGGTGATCATAAAATGCCTTCCATCCCACACCACTGCGCAGCTCCTGACACGAACAGGGCACTGCCTGATGAGACATCAGTGTCTGTGAGGCACTCCTGACCGGCTCGTGGCTCCCTTGGGCCATCCGAGACGCTGGCAGCACATTCCCAGGGAGGCCAGGCCCGTTGCACAGGGTCCCCAGGCATAAAGCCTCCCTTGTTGGATTCAGTTTGCTCCAGTCCCACCAGCACAGCTGCTGCTCCCAGTGACCAAACCATTTCTTGTTTGCTTCCCAGCAAAGAAATGCTTTTCTCCAGCACCACTCCAGCGCCCGGGCGGAAAACGGTGTGGAAAAGGAGAAGTGCTGGAGCACTTGGAGTGGTTTTATCCGGAGTTTAGCGGGTGAGTGCCGTGAATCCCAGGCTATTCAGCATTCCAGCAGCAGCAGCGGCAGCTGCAGCAGCCCGAGCCTCAAACGCCGCCCTCCCATTGCAGCTCATTTTATCCATTGTCCCTGCCGAGAGGAGCCACAGGAACATGTGCAGGGTTCCATAGGAAGTGGCAATGCCGGCTGATGAGAGCCATTCGGGATTTCAATGGCAACGGGGACTGGGAGGAGAGGCAATCACAGCCCACCTAACACAGCTCCACTCCAGGAACCTCAGCGTGGCCGGGGGAGGATCCGCAATGCCACCAAACTTCCTGCACTAACGGCAGCAAAACTCTTTATAGGACTGAGCACAAAATGAGAACCCCCCGGAGCAGCATTTCCTGTTCCTGCTGAAACCCCAGAGTCATGGCATGGCTTGGCTTCCCAGCGATGCCATCCACACTCCTCATTTCCCGCGTGCCACCTCTGCCCCAAACCCACCGTGTCTCCAGCCCCTCCCAGCTCCAAAGCCAGCGGGAACGCTGGTGCCCACGCTCCCTCCCTGCATGCCCGTGTTCCAGAGCCATGGTTAGTGCCAGCCCCCTTTGGGGTGAGCCGTGCCCGTGTCCCAGTGCCAGCCCCCTTTGGGGTGAGCCGTGCCCGTGTCCCAGAGGCAGCCCCAGGTCGGGTGAGCCGTGCCCGTGTCCCAGAGCCAGCCCCGGGTCAGGTGAGCTGTGCCCGGGTCGGGTGAGCCGTGCCCGTGTCCCAGAGCCAGCCCTGGGTTGGATGAGCTGTGCCCGGGTCGGGTGAGCCGTGCCCGTGTCCCAGAGCCAGCCCCGGGTCGGGTGAGCTGTCGGGATGAGCCGAGCGCAGCGATTCCTGCCCAACAATACCGGCTCTTTGTTTTCCCGGGCTCCCCAATCTGTCCATCCATCTGTTCTGCCTTGCTTTAGATTCCCGTTTTAAGCTCCTGGGGAAGGATTCTCCTCTTTGTTTCGGCTCTGCTCCCTCATGAGGAGGTTGGAGTTCAGACCCAGCCCACCCTGGCACCGATTCGCCAAATAAATAAATCAAGCCCCTGTTTTACTGGGATCCAACTTGTTTTCTCAGGAATCTGTGCCTCAATCTAAGGTAAAAAAGAACCACCAGGGATTCCCGGGAAGTGGTTAAAAAAGGGAAGCGAGCAAGATGGCTTGTCTTGGGCAAAGATGGAAAAACAAGGAGATTTTGCTTCCTGCTTTCCATTTCTGGACTCCCAAACTTTGGAGGCAAATGGCACACAGACAAAACGCCGCTTTGTGAAAAACAAGGATTTCCTCTTTGCTCCTTGCCCCACTCCTCCGTGGGACTGGAGCAGAGTTCGGAGGCAGCCGTGGAAAGCACAGGTTTCCTTTGCCCTGCTGCACACTGGGAATATCCTCAAATCCACAAAGGAAGAAGGTAAAGCACTCCCCAACAAACCCATTCCTTGATTTCCTCTTGGAATGATGGCTTGGAAAAAAAAGTCCCTCTTCAGGGGTCCATTCGTTCATTCTATTCTTTGCTGGATATTTTTTCCCAGTCTGTTTTCCTTCCTTGCCTCATCAAGCCGATCATAAACCACAAAAATAGCATTCCATGGGTACGGTAAAGCCATCAAATATGGCAAGAATGGGGAAGGATTAATTAATAGTTAATTAATTTTCCGAATGTGTCTCATGCATTCTGAATCAACAAGAGCTTTCCGTGGAACAGGAAATCTTCGGCATCTTCCTGGCTGGAGCCCGAGGGGAAGCCAAGGGTCTCTCAGTGTGGCCAGACAGGTTTGATGGCTCCACATGGATCTGTGTTATCCCACACACCCCAGAGGGGTTTTCCCTGTAAACTAAAAACTCCTCCTGCACCAGGAACTTTCCCACTGGAAACATTTATTATCCCAGTATTTTGTGCAGGAGGCCCTGCTCACACAGCACAGCCTTGTCTCACTAATCCCTGAGAGACAAAACCTACCAAACCCAGGATTTTATCCTGAAAAACATCAGGTGGCACAAAGTGAGTCAAAATTCACCCTAAGGTCTGGAATGAAAGCATCAGGAATTAAAACACACGGAGTGGCTGTCCAGTGGGTCACCTGTGCTTCTGTCCTCATCACATCCTTCCACTGTATTTTAAAGAAAACCAAGAAGATAAAGGCCAAATCTTTCTGAAATACATCTCCTAAATTAATTCCTGTTTGCTCTCAGGAGGTTCAGAGCAGGGAAAAGGAAGCAAAATTCTGCCTGATTCATTATTGCCATGACATGAATTACATGGAGAAGGCAAAAGCCAAGCAGGACCATGTCCCAGAGATGTTTTAATTGCTGATATAAAACTGTGACAGGGAGAGCAGCATTTTCCTTTCTTTTGAGGAAGTCTTTTCCTTGATAGGATCTCATTAAACATTGCTGGAAAAGAAAAACCTCCCATTTACAGGATAACATCTCCTCACGATTAAGGTCCTTCCAGGCTTGAAACATGAGCCACTATCCAAGAAAATATGGATATTTATCTCCTTCCTGCCATTAAAAAGTCCTGCAAGATTGCTGCAAACAGCAGGAAGCTTCCATGGAATGGGATCTGCAGCCCAGGATGGGGAAACTCCTCCTGGTGTCTGACCCGACCCTGCCCTGGCACGGCTCGAGGCCGTTTGTCCTGTGGCTTCCACCTGAGTGAAGATTCCCAGCCCTCACTGCTTCCACCCTGGAGCTGGGGGAGGAGGAAGGTGTGAAGCAGCTGGGGTCATCCTCCCAGCTTGTTCCAGCCGCTCTGGAATCTCTTCCTGGTTGACCGTGGTCACAGGTTGGACTCAATGACCTTGGAGGTCTTTTCCAACCTCAGCGATTCTGGGATTCTGTGATTCTCCAGACCAGGTCCCACAGCATTAAATGAAAATGGAATTTAATCTCCTACATGGATATGAAAAAAGACCAGTGGAAAAAACCCTCCTGGTGCTTTTAGTCCCTTTTCAAGAAGTTCTATCAAATAAATGTCTTTGGCCAACTCCATTAGGGAGCAATTAGACCTTAATGGCCGTCTAAATCCATTATCAGTGGACATTTAACCTTGCAATATTTAAAGATAATATTTAATTTGAGCAAATTAATGGGCTGCCTGTGAGACCAAAGCGATCTACTTAGGCTCTCTGGTTTTCCATCAGGGACATTTCCCTTTGGATAGTGTGACAAGAAGCTGGGAAAGTTGGTCCTCACGTTTGGAGTTCAAATAAACAACACGAGTTAAAACCAGAGCAAAATCTCAAACAAGCACCTGCTTTATCCTTCTTGCTGCTCCCATTATTTCCATATCCATCCACAGTTGTTCTTGATCCAGTCCAGAGACACCTTCCGCCATTCCAGGCTGCTCCAAGCCCTGTCCAGCCTGGCCTGGGACACTGCCAGGGATGCAGGGACAGCCACAGCTGCTCTGGGCACCCTGGGCCAGGGCCTGCCCACCCTCCCAGCCAGCAATTCCTGCCCAATATCCCATCTGGGCCTGCCCTCTGATAGAAGGAAGCCATTCCCCCTTGTCCTGGCACTCCAAACCCTTGTCCAAAGCTCCTCCCCAGCCCTGGAATTGTATCCCAAGGAAAGTGTGAACTGAACACAGATCTGAAAATTCCAGCTTAAGGAGGACATTTCCCTCTTCATTCCAAGGTTCTTGCCACTTCATTCCCAGAGGGACAGGAATGAGAGCAGGGAGCACCTTAAATCCATGTCTCTAGTGTAACTGCGTGCGATGCTTTCAGATGTCATCGCCGGCGTCTCTTTGAAGCCAAGTGACAACATCCAACGTCTGCACTATTTCAGTCCCCGGAGAACTTCCCTGATGGAAGCAAAGCCACGCTCATGGAAAAACCTGGGCAAGCTCCAGAAGCAGGTTGCCATCTCATTCCCACGTTGGAAGGTTAGAGGTGTTTCCTCTGCGAACCGGGCGCTTTAAATAGCGCTGACTTTGCGCGTCGGGCGCACCCGGTGCCACGGCGGCGGCGGAGAGGAGCTGGAGCCGCACGAGCGCCAGCCTGGCACGCGTCCACGGAATTTCGGCAAGTCACAGCCAACTCCTAGCGCTGCACACGCGTGGAATTCAGCGCGAGAGAGATCCTTCCTCTGGCACAGCCGGCGGAACTCGGCTCTGCTGGGAGTCATGGAATGGTTTGGCTTGGAAGGACCTTAAAGCCCGTCTAGTGCCACCCCTGCCACGGGCAGGGACACCTCCCATTGTCCCAGGGTGCTTCCAAGCCCCGTCCAAACTGCCAGGGATCCAGGGGCAGCCACAGCTGCTCTGGGCACCCTGGGCCAGGGCCTGCCCACCCTCACAGGGAACAATCCAACATCACTGAGGAGGAGCTCTGATGGTGGAGGGAAGCATTGGATGGACACCAAACCTTTGGAAGATCGGTTGCCATCAAGAAACCACCAAAACGCAGGAGCAAACTGAAACAAGTACAGTTGTGCCTTCACAAACCTTATTAATTTCAGGAATTCCAACCTCGAAACTAACACCAGCAATGAGGGAATGGTGCTTGTCCTTTGGCTCACCTCAGGAGAGCTCCTGAGGAGCCTCCTCTCTCCATCCTGGGAGAAGATAACTGGGGCTGAGTGCTGCTTGCAGCCTGGAGCTGTTCCCTGAATGTGGCCTCAGCGACACCGGCCCCTCACGCTTTTCCCCCTGGGCTCCGGGGTCAGGACGATCCTGCCCCACCCGGGAACGGGGGTGTAATTACACACTGCTCCTGTCAGAGTGGAGTCTGCAGCACATCGCTAATGTGTAAATGACTAAATAACTTAATTAGGTGAAATGAAGTGCACTTACAACCACAGATGCTTACGCCGGATCGGGATAATGTGGTGTGTGGGAATATATCCCTGCTTTTTTAAAGATGTTTATATTTAACAGTAGGCCAAGGAAATGAGGAACATGCACTGGTGAGAAGGATGGCAGGGAATTTTTTTTAAAGGGAAAAATGTTTACCACATCCTTACAAATTGATGGAGAAAACCATTTTCAAATCACTTCAAAATGCTGGAAGGAACCAATTTTCAATCCCTGCAAATATCCCAGTGAAATCCTAAGAGGAAGAGGAGCAAAAGTGGTTCTTCTGGGCAAGCTTAAATAAATAAATAAATAAGCAGCTTTCCTAGCTCACCTATGCCTGAGTGGATCACTGAGGTTGGATAAGCCCCCCAGGAACATGGCGTCCAACCACGGAGAGCAGAGTGCCACATCCAGCCATTCCTTGGAGACCCCCAGGAATGGGCACTCCAAACCTCCCAGGGCAGCCCCTCGCAAGGCCTGACCCTTTCCATGAAAAAGCGTCTCCTAGGGAAGTCGGCAGGAAAATTCCCTGTGTGGAGAGGAGCGCCTCGAGAGCACTTGGTGATTCAAACCGAGCTCTCCAGCTTTCCATGGAGCCTGACAAACGGAACGGGAGAAGCGCTGAAATCGCTCCCAGCCCTTCTACTCATCCATTCATCCATATTCATCCATATTCATCCTTCCCTCTCCCAATCCATGCTGGAGGTGAACGGAACACAACCACCAGCACGAGGAGGAGCTGAACGAGCCAAATTATGGCATGTGTGCTTGAAGGAGGCTTCAGCCAACGAAGCAACCAGGAAATGGGAGCTTTAATTTTCCATTGATGGATGAAAGGGAAGGATAGGAGGAAGTGCCTGCACAAGTGCCTATGGAGCTGCAGCACATCTCATTCCCAGAAAACAGCCTGGGGTAGCAGAAGGCTCCCTGCAGGGTTGGAACAAGGTGAGTGGTCAAGTCCCTCCCAACACAAACCATTCCAGGACTCAAGGAAAAGAAAGTCAAGGTTCCCAAGCAGCAGTGCCCAGATAGAATTTTCCATGTTATCTTTCCTGTATTTATTAATCAGCTGCCTCTAATGACAGAGAGAAGTAGCTGTTTGTTGGAATTCCAAGTGAGATGGACACCAAAAAATTCCTGAATCCAGGATTAGGCAGCGAGCTGCCCAAATTTTTGATGATTCCCTACAGAACCACCACTAAATGAGAAGTTTTTCCTGAAAGTCCTCTCAGGAAACGCAAAAGATCCCTTTTCAAGCCGGAAAAAGAAGTTGTCACAATGATTTTGGGAGAGCAAAATAGCTGGTGGATGGAAGGCAAATTTGGGACTGAGTCAAAAGTGTCGGAATAACGAGTTGGAATCTGTTGCTATTAGTCACTGCCTTGGAAGCAAATCCAAAGCTGCTAACGCTGGGGATGTTGAGGAGCACAGAGACTCCCTGCCACTTGGAAGGAATTTTCTAGGATGAGATGAAACGGTGAGGCAGCAAACACTCCCTCTCTTCAGGTGCAAAGGAGAATTGTACCTCGCAGGAAGGGGAGAGGAGGTGTTTGCCTCTCCCGGGAAGTGTCACCCTCGGAAGAGCCTCCATTTCACATCTCCTCCTTGGGAGCCAAGCGAAATCAATTAACTCTGCAACTGGAACCAATTAACCCTCGGAAAAGCACAACACCAAGCACAGTGGCAGTCTTTAATAAATGGGATAAATGCAATAAATCCATAAATAAGAACGGAGAACACCACGGGCTGGGGCTGCCGGGCTGTATCAGGTGGGCTCCTGATTCTTCAGAGGCAGCACAAGTGTTTGAGGGTCTAAAAACAAACACGGACTTCCACAAAATGGGGATTTCAGCGGCCCCGGGGGACGGTTGGGGTGGGATTGATCCCGTTCAACTCCAGCCACCTCAAAGCGGGGCCGCACTCCCCGAGCCGGCCGTACGAGCGGGATAAAGACAGATCCCTTGAAAGAGGCACCTTAAACCCTTATCTTCAAGGGAGATAAAGCTGCCTTATCTCCAGGGAGGCACCTCGATGCTTCCGCTCGATTCAGATGCCGCTGTTTGATCCAAGTTGCGGTAGGGAGATGGGTGCCATCTGTGACACGAGCCAGCAGCCCGGCCTCCCTTCCCTTCCCTTCCCTGGCTCCCCGCACAGCGGCCAGGAGCAGGAACAATGCTGTGCCTCCAATCCCTGCCTTCACTGTCAGCTCGCAGCTTGGAATCCACTCCTAGCCTTATTCAGCTTTTTTTTGCCCTTTTCCAACCGAATTCTGAGCCTGCTCGACAGATTATCCCGGTTTGCTCGCAATTGCCTCCTGAGCCGGGTCTTGCCGACAGCAACGGGCAAGGCAAGGGGCTTAAATCAGCAAAACATGGTTGGAAATATTATTACTAAAATTCCAAAGTGATTCCAGCGAACACACAGCACTGAGGAGCCTTCAGCATTCCCTGTGAGGGCTCCATCCCACCCCTCTGGACACCACCACGGGTTGATTTTTCCGGCGCTGAGCTGAATAAGAGGAAACAACTTTCTCTTCTAAAAAATAAAAAGGAATAAAGCTGCTTCTTTTATAATCCTGCACTTTCTATTTAAGCTCCTGCTCTTTTGGATTAAGGAAAGAACAACTCGCCATTAGGGCCTGCCCTGTTTATCAACATCACAATTGTGCCCGAGAGCCACAGGAATTATTTTACACTTCAAAAGATGCTAGAAACCAGTTTTATCTCTATTTAAAGTTTCAATATAATATTAAATATAACCCATCCTCCTCTTCTAATCAGATACTGTGGTTTGATGGCTACAAGCGCTTGCAGGGAGGGGGATTCCGGGAGCAGAAAAATGCAAATAAAAATTACTTTATCTGCTCAGTTTTGGCTTTCAGGGGTTTCAGTTCCTTCCTCCCCTCCTAAATGTTAAAAAAAGAACTTTTTCTGCACCTTAGACAAGACAAGAGAAGGTTGAAATTAAAGGGGCTGGAGCTGCAGCCTCAGTCCCATCCAGGCAAGCCCGTGGGCTGGACACAGGAGTATCCTTGGTTTTGGAATGTGTTTCAGCAGTGCCCCATCCCACACTCACAAAGCAATGGCAGAGCTTTCACCTCTGGCTTTGGGCTGAAAAAACCTCTATTTTGTCCCCAGTTTCGCCCCCCAAAGCCCGGATCTTGCCCCGCAGTGCTCAGATAATGAAAGGCTTTTCCCGTCCTAAATGAGTCACTTTGTATACGTGATCTAGAAATTGATTTTCGGTTTGACAATATTCTGGTGCTTCAGCTAAGCTGGGTGTGTGGCGACAAGGAAAAGGACAATCTAGCGATTCTCCGGGTAAAGGTTCCTGCCAGGGAAGCAGCACCTGCGCGAGGCGCAGAGCCGGCGAGCGGATAAAAGCCGAGCTGTGCCTTTCTGTCCTGATGCTGGCTATCCTTCCAGGTGAACTTCCTGCTCGGACAGCAGCACATTGCCAGGGTGTGCCGTGCGCTCCAGCCGCGGGCAGCATCGCTGCTCCGCACTGACCAAAGCTCTCAATCACAGCCGCACACCAGCACGGAGCGAACGCCGGCGCCGCGCCGCTGCTAATTGCCACGGCTCCATAAGGCAGAGATTCCAGGACGGGAAAACGAATCCATGGAGGAAAAACGGGGAAAATATACGGAACAGAAACAAAAAATATATGGGATAGAAATATGACCAAAAAATTTATGGAATATAAATGAGGACCTTAGGAGAGGGAAAAGCCCGATGTCCATTCGGTAATGTGCTGGTTCATAAATTAATGCTCTAATTTGTGGTGTTTACAAAAGAGCTAATTTTAGGAATGGGAATTTTCTTCTGTTTATCCAACAAGACCCAGGATTTCCTAAGTAAGTGGATGTTTCCGAAGAGTATAAAATCAACAAAAGGATTAGGGACAGAAAACCCGAGTGAAGCGACGCTTGCTGACAACTCCGACCCCGCTGAATAAAGAATGGCCTGGGCTCTGCTCGGGCCCTAACACATCATTTTGTGCACAATCCAAGGAAAAGCAGGAGGGCAAGGAACTCGGATGCTCCTGGGAATGAACCCAGGACATGCTGCTGTTGTCAGGCTCTCAGGCCACTTCCATCTCTGATGTTGGGTCTGCCTTACCAGGAGCGCAGCGGCCTCATGCCTGCTCCTCTCCCAAAATACCCGCTGTCACCTGTCCCTTAAAAACATGAGGAGAACGAGGCCGTGCCCTATGGAAGGGTCAGCAGAGACGGACCGCGCTCACAGGCATTCCCAAGTGCACCCAAACAGCCCCGTGCCACCGGAATTACAGCGCCTGGCTCTGTCCCAGCCTCTTCCCTGCCTGTCTTTGTTCCTGAAATCCCAAAGAAACAAGTCTGGTCTGTGTAATTTCATTAGATCCCAATATTTCAGCCTCTCCTCCGTCAGATCCACTCAAACAGGGACGCACCCAAGGAGCAGCACAGGAGCACCACGGAGGGAAGAGGAGAGTGAGGGAATTGATTTGGGTTTGCCAGCTTTGCTCCCTGGCTGGAAGTTTGTATTCCAGCCACAAACTTCCCGCCGAGGTTTGTCCTGGAAATGCTGCCGGACTCTTCAGCGCAGTGGCCCTGGCAGGTGCTCCCGCAGTCCAAGGCCATAATTCAATCAAGCCTTGGGCTGACGTCAGGAACAAAAACAACTCAAAGGCTGTTTGTGAACGGGCCCAGAACCCCTGAGATTCAATTAGAGCCTTGATATTCCATGGGGAATCTTATTTAGCTGGATTTAATATCACCAAAGCTTGGGAGCAGTTATTTATCAAATAGGTTGAGCGCATTTAAATGTACAGGCAATGGAACAGCACGTTGACCCCACAATCCCAAATTTTCAGGAAAACAGCACCAGGAGCCAGTCTGATTTTCAGATACAACAGCACAAAAAGAATTGAATCCCTGTTTTCTTAGGGGTTACATCCATGCCTAAGAACAAACCCAGGGATTTCTGTGGTTTGCCATTTGTGGACCCCTACGATTCCCCCGGCAGAATGCTGATCTCTGCGCCCATGATGTCCCAGAGGGTTTTGGTTTGGGTTTTTAACATACACTTCACTGGGATCACGGGGTGACACACACGTATAGGGTGGAGGATACACACACATATAGGGTGGAGGATACACACACATATAGGGTGGAGGATATAAATACATATAGGGTGGAGGATACACACACATATAGCATGGAGGATACACACACACATATAGGATGGAGGATACACACACATACAGGGTGGAGGATACACACACATATAGGGTGGAAGATACACATACACATATAGGATGGAGGATACACACACATATAGGGTGGAGGATATACACACACATATAGGATGGAGGATACACACATATAGGGTGGAGGATATACACACACATATAGGATGGAGGATACACACACATATAGCATGGAGGATACACACACACATATAGGATGGAGGATACACACATATAGGGTGGAGGATATACACATAGCATGGAGGACATACACACACATATAGGAAGGAGTGGGTAACACACACGTGACTAAGAGATGCACACACATGACAAAGGGACGCACATGTGTGACAAAGCCGGTGTCTGTACAGACACATCCATGTGACTAAGGGGACCGTACACACACACATGACAGAGCAGACTGCCACACACACACACACACACACGGCAAAGCGGGGTGTCACGCACACACATGACAAAGAAGGAGCCTGTCCGTTCCCACCCGCTCCCCAGCCCAGGGTGCCGCACACACACACAGCGCTGCCCTGCCATTGGGAAGCTGGGCACAGGGCAGGAAGGCCGGAGCTGCCGGGAATGCTGCCAGGAATGCCGCCTGCATCCTGCATGGCACCTGCCGCCGCTGCGAGCCCGGAGCCGGAGCCGCTTCCCCTCTCCCGGGAGCCTGGCTTCTGTGCTCCTGCTGGAGCCCCCGTGCCAGGGTCACCGCTGTGCCACAGAGCGGGCACGGCCCAGCAAACCCCGAGTAAAGGACACGGCACCCACGGGAGGGGACCCGAGCGTGCCCAGTCCCGAGAGCCAGCCCGGGCTGAGAGCATCGGCCGGATCCCGCAGCCCGGCAGCGCCGGCTCCAAGCTGGATGCACACCAGCACGGACAACAATGGGACGCAGCTACTACTGTCACTACTACCAGGAGTAGTCTTGAAAGATGTGGCGGCTGCCACAAAGCTCTCACACCAACAATGCACCCAGAATCCACCCAAATGATCCTATTTTTCCAGCCGCCTGGCTGGATGTAGCTCAGCTGCCTAGCATTTACCTTGGAGGAAGGAATAGACACTCCAACCTCTCTCCAGCTTTTCCTAATAGAGTTTCCTAGGAAAAGAAATTCCATAGCAGCCTTTAAAAAAAATTTAAGAATTAATTAAGAATCTGAGCATTCCAACCCTCTGAGCTGTCTAGCATTTACCTTGGAGGAAGGAATAGACACTCCAGCCTCTCTCCAGCTTTTCCTAATAGAGTTTCCTAGGAAAAGAAATTCCATAGCAGCCTTTAAAAAAAATTTAAGAATTAATTAAGAATTTGAGCATTCCAACCCTCTGCTTTGCCAGGAAGTTTTCCCTGCAAACAGCTCTGAGATGAAAATTTAGCAGGTGAGTGTCACCAGCCCAGGAATTTGTGCCCGAATTTCCGAAGGACACAGAGGTGAATTTTGGGCACAGGACACCTCCCAGACAATCAAAAATCAGTGGAGGACCCACCGCATCTCGATGCCACCGACTGAGGGGCAGCATCAGCTGCGGGAGGAAATTTGGCGACGACTTTTCCCAATAAATAACGGCAAACTCAATTATTGCAGGGAGCGGGATGGAGCGCTGTCATCCCTCCTGGCTGCCAAGGTGCAGCGGGAACTCCACGGAGCAGCCACTGGCAGATGGCACATCCTATTACATGTATGTTCATTTTCTGTGCTACATCACATGAAACATCCCCAGGTTATTCCAGCTTTTCTCCCTGATGTCCACCACCCTGGTATCTGGGAACGTTTTGGGAAGAGACCTTTCAGCCATAACGGCTCCTTCTAGAACTGCAGAGCTGTTGTTGGCTGATCGGAGCTGATTTAAATCCCGGCAGGATCAGCCCCTGAAAACCACAGGTCACCGGGGCCCTCCCTTTTTCCTGGGCTTTGCAGAGCCCCAGATTTCCAGCTACAAGAAGTTTACCATGAGGAGTAAATGTTTGAGCTGTAAAGCTTCCAAAATGACTTTGTTTATCAGAGCAGATGAAGGAAAAAAAATGCTAAAGGAATCATTTGAAGCTCAAAGCAAAACTGTTTATAGGACAGCTTTTAGTGCTCCAAGATTCCAGAGAGATTTCAGCAATTAGCAGCATAAACTTCCATAACTTAATTCCATTCTATATGTGCACTGTTTAGTTGTTCCTGTGCTATTTAAGTTATTCCCCGTTACAATACCACAAAGAGATTTGCTGATCCTATAAAAAAACTTCGAGCAGCTTCTTCACAACATTCCTGGGATCCCAAAGCAGGGGTTTGAAATCCTTTGACTTCCTACATAAGGAAAATATCCAAATAACGCCCAAATTCTCTTTAAATAATTGGAGGTAGATTAAAAAAAAAAATCACTTTATTTTTGCAGTAGCAAAAAAAATAAATAGTGTAAGATGAAAATCTGGTGTTCCCAGGATTATCTGTGCCTATTTCACGTTTCTTGGGAATACAGGCCACAGAAGGCACTTTTGCCTCTGACAAAAATCCATATGAATTTGGGAGTGGCACGAGTACAAATCCAATGGGAAGAAGCCAAATTGTACCTCACATGTTTTTTTTTCCCCTGAGCAAGCCTTGTGCTCCCACTGAACTCCGAGCCAGGCCTGAGTCCCCTGGTTTAACAGATACACTTTGTTCCCAGATGCCTCAGATCCAGGGAATAATGTGAGCCACCATTCCTGTTCCTGCTAAACTTGGCAAGGGCAGGCAGAGCGTCCCCACACCAAGTGACATTTGGCTGCACGCGGGCCCGGAGCGGTTCAGTCGCTCCGACAGGGAATTCTGAATTATTAAATATATTCCAGAGCCCTGACAAGGTAGCACGGAAAGAGGATGACAAAAAGCACCTCTCCATTGTCCGAGGGGAAGGAGCGAGCTGGGTTTATGGGTTTCATTCCCGGGACAGGCCCCCAGCTCCCAGACTGAACTATCTGCGGGACCGAGGGCGGCGGCGGAGCGTCCTTTGCAGGCCACGCTCCGCTTGCTCCCGCGAGTAAGATCCAGGATTTCTGCTCTGCAACTCAGCATCCCGCTCCTCCTCCAAGCGTGCTCCGGGCTGGCTCGGGCCACTTCCAAATCCCAGAGCGTGGCTCCCTCGCTGCCCCCACGGAAGTGGCTGGGATCGGGCTGGGAGGGGAGGAGGATCCCGAGTAAACATAGCTGCGAGGATGGGAGGTAACAGCATTCCTCTTCTCCTCAATCATAATTACGAAACATTAGCCACGGAAAATAGGGAAGGAGCAGCTTTTGCGGAGCTGCGGAGAAGGGAAAAGCAGGGAAAAGCCAGGAGGAACACGACCCGGGCAGGCTCCTGAGCCCTGAGCTGCCTGGCAAAGGTGGCGAGGCGGGGCGACACAGGCCGAGCCAACACCCAAACTCCAGCATCCTTCTCCCTCTAAAAATGGGGGCTCCCCTTCGGAGCCACGCGTGGAACCGAGCAGCTCGGGGCCTGCTGCACTGCTTCCTTTCTAAAAGCAGGTTTTTACTCAAAAATCTCCCTTCTGGGGTTTTTTCCCCTCTTTTTCATTCTTTTGAATGGCATTTCTGCACGATAAGCCCCAAACACAGCCCTGGCTTCCCAAATACTCCCTGGCACACACGCCATTCCTGCTGAGAGCAGCGGGGTCCGTGCAGGCATCCCAGGTGTGCCTCACCTGAGCAGCTCCAAAACATCTTCCCAAGAAAGCCTCGATTTAATCCCTGTTTTTGATGATCAAACAATAATAACAAAATCCTGCAGCTTTCCCACCAGGCCACACTCCAAAACCAGACTGTACTTAAAAAAACCCCACAATATTTGTTATCATTTCCTCACCGAACATCCCGACTAAAAAACCAAGGAATTTAAACCGTGCTGGATTTGTGATTCCCTCGTTAGAGATGTATTAATTTGTTGCTCTAATGCAGGCCAAGCCCTAATCAAACTAATGGCAAAATGAAAAGCGAGGATTTAAATCCTTTAAAGGGACTTTGCTCGATTTGGTCAGGCAAAGATTGGAGATTTTTCCCTTTTTTCTGGGCCACCGGAATGGCCAATGATAAAAATTCCGCTTTCCTCTGATTCTGCTCCCACCCACACGCTATTCAAACAGCTACAGAGTGGGCAATCCAGAACAGATGCTCCCAAACGGAGGTAAAATTCCAGCCTTTAAATAGAAGGAGCAGAAACTGAACGGAATCAGGAAGATGTGGGCTTTGATTAACAGATAAAAAACCGAAATATGTCAAATGTGACAGACCCAGGGAATTCTTGGGGGAAAAGCTGCTTCAAAATCCGATCCCCAGCAATCATCTCTTCATTTTATAGTGCCTCACGCTCAAATGAGGATAAATTTCGGATAAATTTACTATGGGAGCGACGGCAAACTCCTCCCAAAATTTTAGTAGATGTGAGAAAATGAATTTTTTTTTGGCAACTGTCCTAAAAAAAGGGCAAACAAAGCAGGAAAAATAAAAAGCAACCCCCCACTTCAGCCCGATGAATGTGCATTGTTCAATTGAAGTAACAGCTATTAAATCACTTTCCAAATACGATCTAAATTGGAGGGAACTCCAGGGGAGTTTGCTTCCCAATCCCTCCAGTCTCCCCCAGTTCTCCCAGTGCGGGTCAGAGGCTCCAGCCTTGGTTCAGTGCCCTGTGCCGAACACCTGCAAACATCAAACAGAAACTCCTGGTCCTTTCCTGGGCTGACAAAAGCCTTTCATGTGAAAAATGCTCCCTGGGAATGTCACGGCTGGAGCTCAGGTTACATTCCTTTCTCCCTCGCAGCCCTCCCCGCTTTGGAACATGGGGAGAAGCCATGTTTGTGGAATTCAAGATTCAAAGGGAACGGGGCTTTACTTTCTTTTCCCTCGCACGTCGCAAATCACAACACGGCATCACGGATTAGCTGAGGAAAAAGCCACGGGGATGACTTTAAGCAGGAATTATTCCCACACTTCCTAAAGTCCACTTAGTTTCACTCCCCTGCTTGGGATTACTTTGAGGCGCCTGGTTTTTATTTTAATCTCCGTTTTCTCCCTTCTGTAAGAGAACTTCGGAGAATCTCCATAAATCTGTTTTTAAGGAGGAATATTTAAAGGTCAGCTCAAACTTCAGAGGGAGAACTTCCAGGAGGAAAACCAGGATCCAGCCCGCTGACTGCAATTCCCTGTTAGCCATCTGCATAATTAGAATAACAGACTATGTCCGCTATTATTCATGGAGCTGCCTTTAATCCTGCCACAGAAAGCATCTCTTGGAGCAGCAGCCAGGTATTCCCAGATCCAGTCCCAATTTCCTAAGCTGCTCACATCCCCGCCCAGCCAAACAATAGCCACCAACTCCATCCTCAGGCCGCGCAGCGGGAGCAGCGGGGGCAACGAGCCCCCAGCTTTTTGGGAAGCGCCGGGCACTGACTGCAAGATTCCCTGTCTAACAAGCAAGCAACAGACGGCGCAAGTGGGAAATTGCCTCGATTTTCCCTTCCAGAGACACCCTCTGCTGCCATTGTGCACGCAACCACCAACGCACGGCGCCCGCCGCTCCACCAAGCTTCTCCTCCATCCCATGCTCTGGCACCAGACACCGGTGCACCAGGGAATTCTCTGGGAATTCTGTCCCTGACAGAGTTCGGGTGTTGCTTTAAGTGGTCTTCATCTCCTTCTTCCTAACTTCCTGCAGCTCATTAAATCATCCTCCTGGCTACGTGAGGATGCGTCAAAATTCCTCCGATTCTTTCAGCTTGCAGGACAACAGAACACAATTTAATCACTCCCTGCTCCGATTTGTCCTCCTGATCCAAACGACTCCGGAGATGAGGTTTAGGAGGAATTATTAAATATAACTCTGGAGTCATTTGCTGTCAGCCCAAGTGGTGGTTGCTGCATGGACTGGGCTCTGAGCATGACAAATTGATTTGTCTGGCACAACCACTCCGCGCTCCTCTCCAGTGAAAACAAATAGAGTGGAGATTCTAGATCCGGCCTCATCGCTTCAAAAATTATGTCAGAAAAGGACAAAAACTGGGATGCAAACCTATAGCTCGTGTTTGGAAAGTTATCCCAGCCCAACAGCTAAATTCTGCAAGTTGCCATCTCTCGATATAAGCAAGTTTGGGAAGATAAAACAAACCCAGGTTGTTGTTTTGAAAGCCTAAATAGAATAAGAGGCACAGAATGAGTGCTGAGATGGAGGTTGATCTGAAAAAAAACAGACCAAACTTCCAAGCCGAAATCCTGCTCTGGAAATAAAAAGCTAAATGATGGCCCAGTGCATTTAATAAAATACTGACTAAAGAGGAGAGAAGCCTTGAACTGAGCAAACCTGCAAATATCAGGTATGAAAGTCTCTGCAAGGAGGGGTTTCTCCGTGGCTTTCCAGGGAAGCCTTGCCCAAATTCCCCACACAGAGCAGCAGCCGGGTACAACGCGCCGGCCGGTGTGCTGGCATGTGGAATTGCCTGGGAACTGAAAGCACCGCCACTCCCCACCTGTACATCGAGGCACGGACAAGCAACTGCATCCCAGAGCAAGGAAACGTGCAGTAGGGATCTTTGGGAGCTCTCATTTGTCAGGCACGTAAAAGCCTCTCTATAAACCTGAGTTGCCAGACAATTATTGTCCACACAGGGTGTACTGCAGAGAGCTCCGAGCCTGCTTTTGTCATCCCACTCCTGCTTTTAGGGAGCGCCGGAGATGCCCAGCAGCCCTACCACAGCCAGAGGAACAAATCATCCACCTAAATTTCAGGAAAGTCTTCCAAAACACTCTCACGTTTAAAAACAAAATGCCCTGGCTTTAAGCAGCAAGAGAAAGTCACTTGAATAATTAAATTCCCAAAAAATATTCCATCAGCAAACAGCCCTCTCTAATCCTAAAGACTTTTTTTTCCTGGTGTTTATTCTCGGATACTTGTTTTATTTGTTTAACTGCAACAGCCTCGATTCTGCTTCAATTCCAATGCACAAAATTAATTTGCACACAAGAGGTTTTGACTATCGTCCCCGACAGACAAAGAGAGGCTTTGGAATTGGAAATAAAAAATTCTCCAGGGCTCAAATCACTAAAAGAAAAAGATAAATCTACTGTAAAACTAGAACAATTTTAAGCAATGATTAAACCGAGGAGAAGTCCAGGGATTTTTAAAAAATCAGAAATGTGTGGCAATGCTCTAAAAACCTCCCAGGCTTGTGGAAATAACAATAATAATAATAATAATAAAAATCAGAATAAGAATAACCAGCGCTTAGGAATAATTCCGCTGCAATCCGAATGAATCTGCTCCCCACAAGAGATTAAAGCACCACAACAAAGGTAATGCCTATGGACAAATAAATCCCAACGTTTTCACTACAGATGGAACAAAAAACGGTACATACTTGAGCCAGTAAAATGTCCACTTGCCAAGGAAGTTGGTCCATTTTTCCCGCTGCTCACAGGAGGTGAAAACATCTAAAAAAAACAAAGAGGCATTACTAGTGCAAAACGAGCAATTCCCGAGTCCAGTGGCAGTCCAAAGTTCCTCGCACATTCCTTAGGAGTTTCTCTCCCCCGAACCGTCAGCCCCCACAGCCCTGCACAGGCGTCCGGATTCCTCGCAGCCCCCAGCGCCCCTCGGCACCAGCATCCCGCTTTTATCAGGCTCATTAGCTTCCCAAACAATCTGCCCTTGCCGGAGCCTTTGAGCCGTGCCGGTGCCCAGCAGCGTTCTCCAGCCTGGGGAGCGGGGCTCGCTCCCCTCTCCCCGCCGACAAAGGCGGAAAAAGTTGGGATGGGTCGCAACCTTGGTCATCAGCGTAGCAACGTCCATTTCCATCCCGCTCCAGGATTTGCCTGGCATGTGGGAACCCAAATAATAATAATGCAAAGTGCCACCTGCCCTAAATTCTCATTCCGTCTCTCCCACCGAGCAATTGGAAGCCAGGCTCGCTCCTCGCCCCCTCTCCCTCCCTCTCGCACTCCTCTCTCTCTTCCCAGCATTTATTTCGACCCTAATTGGTTTCTCCCTTCTCCGACGTGTCTAGTGGATAATACGCACCTTCCCTGAGTCAGAGCCTGCAAAAAGCCAAGGAACAAATGGGAAAAGTGCACCAACAAGCAGAGAGGGGGCTGCGAAGCTGCCGCAGGCTACGATTCCTGGCCAAACTTCCCCAAGCCATCCCTCAGAAGCCGAGGCTGGAGCAGCAGCACCAGCCTGGAGCACACAGGGGAGAGGGGGGGCTTGCTGGGCTTTAGGAGCAGACCTGCCTCTCCCAGCAAAAGCTCTTCCCCAAAATAAATAACTAAGTGGATAGAGATATTCCTGACATATTGGGGGGAAGGGAGGGGATGGGGATGGGGAGAGGAAGGAAGGGGCTGGAGGGGGAGGGGGAGCCTGACAAAACTAGACAAGTGCACGCGTCCGGCGCAACGTTCGGCCTCCAAACCAGCCCAGGGGGACAAAAATCCCTCTTTCCTTCGAAAATCACTCCCAAATCCTGCCTAGGGTGGCTAGGAGAAGGTTGGAGCAGTTTTAATGCCAGCAGAAGCCGTAGGAGATTTCAGGGAAAACTTTAAACTGAGACGGTCGTGGATTTCTTTGCACTTTCCATGTGCCAAAATCGAAACAAGGGAAGAACCGAAAGGAGAATATCAGCGAGTCATTAGCAATTAATTAGTTCATGTGCCAACAACGCTTGAAAATCGAAAGCACGATAAAAGTGCAATATTGGTATGATGGAATGATGAGAAATGGTCAGTTTTCGGGCGTTGCTTTTGGCAGGAATTATTTGAGCCGTCCGAGACATGAAACCAAGCTGCGAACGCGCCTGCATCTCCCATCACACACAATCAGAAAGGCTAAAAATACTCAGTTTGGATTTTTTTTTTAAGCGAAAAAAATATTGACCATGCTTCTAGCTGCTGATTAAAAATTGCCCAATGTACTTAGAGCACAGTTTGGGGTTGGTTTTGTTGCTTTAGGGGTTTTTTTGGCTGGATTTTTTTTTTTTTTTTTTTTTTTGTTAACAGAGCAGCTAGATTTTTTTTTTTTTTTACAGCTGTTGCTAATTTCCACCGTTGTTTCTTACCGCACTGAAATCCAGTAAATCACTCAGTTCTTTGTCCGTCCCTAAGGCAGCCATTCGCTGTTGGTGATGCATTTTAGCAAAATCACACAAACCTAGAAACATGGAAATAACCGCAATCAGAAATCCCGAGCCTTGCAGGAAACACAGTCGGATTTTGCTTTTTCAAGGGGGGTCGGGGAGTGGGTGGTTGAGAAGAAGAAGGGAGGGAAAAAAAGATGGAGGGGCAGAAAAAAAAAAAAAAACCAACAAAAAAACAACACCCAAAAACACAACAACAAGAGAAAAAAAAAAAAGCGATATTGTATTTCCAAAGAGGCGAGTCAAACCCGGCAACATCCACTCTTAAACCCAAATCCGGAGGAGAAAAAAAAAAGCAAAGCCTCTCTCCCGGAGCATCATTTATGCAACAGGAGGTTCAGCGAGGAATGAATGAGGATCCCAGAGAAGAAACTACAGCCATCCGCTCCCAACTTTTTCCCTTCTCCTTCTTCCACGCAAAGTAGCGTTTGGAGGCAGAAACGGCAAAGAGCGAGGAGGAAAAAAAGCCACGGCGAGATGCGAAGTGCAGGTTCCGGGGCCGGGGGGGGCAGCGGGGGACAATTAGCCCCGATTCCTAATTTGCGGAGAGGAGGGGGGGATAAGGCCGACAGCAACCCGGGAGCGGCTCGGGCCTGTGCGGAGGCAGCGCCCGGGGGGAGGGGAGCGAGCGAGGGAAGGGAAGAGGGAAGGGGCGCCGAGCCCAGCCCGGCGCGGCGGCCCCGAGCCCGGCGAGCCCCGGCGAGCCCCGGCGCCGCCTCCGTACCCGCCGCCGCCGCTCATGGAGCTCCGCGCCCGGCTCCCGCCCGCTCCCGCCGCACTTTCCCAAGGCTTCCACGTTGGAT
Source organism: Motacilla alba alba (assembly GCF_015832195.1). Lineage (NCBI taxonomy): Eukaryota > Metazoa > Chordata > Aves > Passeriformes > Motacillidae > Motacilla > Motacilla alba. The sequence continues at coordinate 589,068 of NC_052046.1, read as the reverse complement.
TCGCCCGGCTCGCGCACACACATGGCGAAGCGCGTTTATACGGGGCCGCGGACGCACGTGACGCGGGCGCTTGGCCGAAAGGAACAATATTTTTTTCCCCCTCGGATTACCCGTTCCCTCCGTCTTTTTATTTTTTATATTTGTTATCTATAATCCTGCTTTGTTTCGGTCGGCTTCCTCCCGCCTCCCGGCTCGATCCCAACGCCCGGCTTTCCCATTTTCCCAGAGCATCGCCGCAAACTTTGCAAAGCAGCCCCTTGGATTTACGCGCAAGTTTTTGGGGATGCTGCCAGCCCCCCGCTCCCCTCCCCTCGCCCTTCCTTCTTCCCTCATCCCCTCCGCCGCTTTTATTCCGCATTTTCTCCTCGCAGGCCGGACACCACTGAAAAGAACTCCTTGGAGTTCATTTTCCGGTAGGAAATAAAGCGGCGAGTCCCCGCGTCTGCACCTTGGTGTATCTCCCACACGTGTAGTTACATCCTATCTATGCAATGTATATACAATGTATAGATTTACACAGCCCGGAACTTGCACTTTCTTTTCTTTTCTTTCCTTTTTTTTTTTTTTTTTTTTTTTTTTTTTTTTTTTAAATAACACATCGGGATCGACAATTTCAATCAAAAAATAAAAATGAAAGAAAAAAAAAAAAAACACAGACAAGTTAGTCTAACAGCAAATTGGAACTTTACCTTAAATGGCCACAAATTTGTTCACAATATTCCAAGGGGGAAAAAAAAGGAACAAAAATAATCAAAATAAAAAGAGAGGAATCTTCTGCCAAAGTGCTTTATTGTCTCACACGTATGTGACCCTCCAAAACCACCAAAAAGTAGGGAAAGTGTCAGTCCTGCTCCGGGTTATTCCACAGCTTTACAGGCACACTACACCTGGCTTTGTTGGGATTTGGGGGGCCCGGCCACCGGCCACAAAAATAATATAAATTAGATTTTAAAAAATTTAAAAATTCAAAACCAAGGTAAAAAAAATAAAAAGGAAAAAAAGAAGGTCCGATAACTTTTGCCCTATTGTTTTTACAGACACATGGTGACGGGCTCGCAGCGCCGCGGCTCTCGGGGACTTGCCCCCTCCTTGTCCTTCCTTAAAAAAACCAAAACCAAAAAGCCCAAATCCCGAAAAAAACAGGCGACTCCCCCCTCGGGGGAGCGCGGGGCCGCCCGTTCCCCAACTTGGTCCAAGTTTAGAGCAGCGCCCGCCGCCTCCTCCGGCTCAGCAGCGCGGCCTCCCCCGCCGAGCCGCGGCCGATCGCATCCCGCCCGGGCAGCCGCATCGCCCGCCGCTCACATCCGGGCAATGCCCGCCGCCTTATAAGCGCCGCCGCCGCCGCTCGCAGACAATGACGAGGAGGAGGAGGAGGAGGAGGAGGAGGAGGAGGAGGAGGAGGGCGGGAGGAAGCGGGCGGGACGGCGCGGCGGGGCTCACAAGATGGAGGGACCCCGCCGCCCCTCGCTGCGCCCCTCGCGTGTTCCCGCGCCAGCCCGCGGCGACGGCGCCCGCCGCACGGCCGGGAGCGGGCCGGAGCGGCTGCGAGCCGGCAGCACGCCCGGGAGGGCTCCGGAGCACCCGGGAGAGTCTGCGGAGCACCCGGGAGAGGCTCCGGAGCACCCGGGAGAGGCTCCAGAGCACCCAAGAGGGCTCTCAGCACACCCGGGAGAGGCTCCAGAGCACCCGGGAGGGCTCCAGAGCACCCGAGAGGGCTCTCAGCACACCCAGGAGAGGCTCCAGAGCACCCGAGAGAGCTCTCAGCACGCCCGAGAGAGGCTCCAGAGCACCCGGGAGAGGCTCCAGAGCACCCGGGAGAGGCTCCAGAGCACCCGGGAGGGCTCCAGAGCACCCGGGAGAGGCTCCAGCACACCCGGGAGAGGCTCCAGAGCACCCAAGAGGGCTCTCAGCACACCCGAGAGAGGCTCCAGAGCACCCGGGAGAGGCTCCAGCACCCTCAGCACACCTGGGAGGGATTTCAGTACCCTCAGCACATCTGCAAGGGGTTCCAGCACATCCATGAGGGGTTCCAGCACCCTCAGCACATCCATGAGGGGTTCCAGCACCCTCAGCAAACCCGTGAGGGGTTCCAGCACCCTCAGCACACCCATGAGGGCTTTCAGCACACTCTTGAGAGGTTCCAGGACCCTCAGCACACCTGTGAGGGCTCTCAGCACCCTCAGCAAGACCCAGGATGGCTTCCAGCCTCCTCAGCAGACCTGTGAAGGGCTTCAGAGCCCTCAGCAAACAACACTTTGAAGGCTTTCAGACCCCTTAGATGACCCTGTACGGGTTTCAGACCCCTCAGCAAACCCTGTGAGAGGTTTCAGACCCCTCACCAGAACCACCAGGGCTTTCAGGGCCCCTCATCCCGCCCAGCACTCAGCAAACCCCCCCCGTGAGGGGTTCCGCGCACCCTCAAACCATCATCAAAGGCCACGACTTGTCACAGCCGCCTCAGCAGTTTCGCGAACCTCTGCCATGATCAGATGCCGTGAGGGGGTTTCGGCTCCCACAGATCCTCCAAGGGTTTCTCGAGCTCCCGGCCCTCAGCCCACGCCGTGGGGGGTCTGAGGGGGCACACGCCTCGTCCCCATGAGGGGGCTCATGCCACTCCGCCATGAGGGGGTTCCCGCCGCTCCGCCATGAGGGGGTTCCCGCCATTTTTCCTGAGGGAGCTCGTGCCAGTCCTCCCTGAGGGGGCTCGTGCCATGCCGTCCTGAGGGGGCTCGCGCCAGTCCGCCCTGAGGGGGCTCCCGCCATTCTTCCTGAGGGAGCTCGCACCACTCCGCCATGAGGGGGTTCCCGCCACTCCGCCCTGAGGGGCCTCGCGCCAGGCTGCCCTGAGGGGCTTCCCGCCATTCTTCCTGAGGGAGCTCGCGCCACTCCGCCCTGAGGGGGTCGCGCCACTCTGCCATGAGGGGGCTCGTGCCGGGCTGCCCTGAGGGGGTTCCCGCCATTCTTCCTGAGGGAGCTCGTGCCACTCGTCCTGAGGGGGCTCGCGCCGCCCTGTCCTGAGGGGGCTCGCGCCATTCTTCCTGAGGGAGTTCGCGCCATGCCGTCCTGAGGGGGCTCACGCCACTCCGCCGTGAGGGGACTCACGCCACTCCGCCCTGAGGGGGCTCACGCCAGGCTGCCCTGAGGGGACTCCCGCTACTCCGCCGTGAGGGGACTCACGCCACTCTGCCATCAGGGGGCTCGCGCCATGCCGCCCTGAGGGGACTCCCGCTACTCCGCCACGGGGGAGCTCCCACCACTCCGCCATCAGGGGACTCGCGCCACTCCGCCCTGAGGAAGCCCATGCCACTCGTCCTGAGGGGGCTCCCGCCACTCAGCCCTGAGGAGGATGGCGCCATTTCGCCGTGAGGGAGCTCACACCACACCGCCGTGAGGGAGCCCACACCACTCCGTGAGGGGCTGGCGCCTCGGGCAGGCCCGCTTGGGGCTCTGGCCCAGCCCTGGCCCCGCAGAGGCCGGCGAAGTTTCCCACCTTCGCGCCGCTGCTGAGGCGCCGTGAGGGGCTCCAGCCCCCTCAGAACCCGCAAACTCTGTGAGGGGTTTCAGCGCCTCAGCCGTGATCAGACCCTGGAAGATTTTCAACCCGCTCAGCCCTCAGCATCCTGCGAAAAGAGGTAGGTTTGAATTATTCCTTTTTCAATGTTTTTTGGGGTGCTGAGCCCGCAACGGGGCTGGTGCACGAGCAGGTGGTGGAAAGGAAAACAAAGAAGGGAAGGGGAAAGGCGGAGGGAGGAGAAATGTTATAAAATCATGGAATGGTTTGGATTGGAAGGGTCTGTCACTGGACCAGAATGCCCCAAGCCCCATCCAACCTAGCTTTGGACACTTCCAGGGATGCTGCCTTCAAATTAATGATGGATTTGGTTAATAACGGGCTGTGCGGTTTTATTTGGAAATTAAGTAGGGAAAGGGCTAACCCAACTGCCACCCTGGCCCCGGTATTATTCATTTTCCAGTTTTAATCCTGTGGATTTTATACTGTCCCCATATGTCCTGTTTTCAGCAGGCCACAGGAATTCCATGTGGAGAATTGGCTGAGCAGGGGGGCCTTTGGCCACCTCAGAATTCACAGGAAGCAGACCCGGGAAATTTTATCAGACTCCCCTTCCCTGGAAGCGTCCAAGGCCGGTTAGGATAGGCCGTGGACAAGTGGTCAAGGGGGATGGAACTGGACAGTCCTTAAAATCCCAAACCATTCCCCGATTCTATCGGGGTGATTGTGAAAATAAGTTGATGGATGTTATGGAGCTGCAGCAGCTGATGCCATGAACGAATCCATGTGATCCAGAGCTGCCACACTGGGTTTTGTGATAAAACAGAACGAGAACATAGCTGAACTTAATGAATTTTATGGGGTAAACCCCCCAGTCGCCAAAGTGTTTGTTTCTCCACTTCCCGAAAATAAACAGGTGGGAAAATGGAGCAAGACAAACCTTGTAATTTCCATGCAGTTTCTCCCTTTGTGCTTCCTTGTTATGGTGTCAACATGAGGCCAGTTTGGCTTAGAGGGGAATGTAAACTTGCTAATTTCAGTACAGCTTTGCAAAGAATATGTTTCATTCATTGCCTCAGAAGTACTGCAGATTTCCATGGAAAGGTACTCCTGGAGGTGGGAAAATATTCTTCTGCATTTGCCTGAATTGCGATTAAAATTTGGTTTGTTTTCTAATTCCCTAATGAAATAGGATGTTTGATTTCAATTAAAATGAAATGTCATCATTTTCGGTTGTACTAATGGATATGGAATACTGCAGTCCATTAGGGAGAAAACAGTGGATTTGGGAAAAGGCCAAGAGGTGCAGGGGATGTAAAGAGATTTTCCATGTACTTTCAATTTTTGTAATGGGCATATGTAGGTCATTATGGAAATCCATGGGTTGTGATGACAGGAATACAGAAAATGCAGTAAGGCGATCTCTTATCAAGATTTCAGCAGGAATTGTTCATATTTTGTAAATCTGGAAAAATGTTTGGATGGGCCTTGGAGTAACCTGGGCTAGTGGAAAGTGTGGAAAGGGGGATTCCCTTCAAATGCCTTGCTCCAGGCCTCTTCCAGCCCAGCCTTGAACAGTTCCAGGGCTGGGCCATCCACAGCTCCTCTGGGAATATCATTTGGAGCGACCCTCTGGGAGAGTTGATGAGATTTAACAGTTTATTCCCCGCTATGGTATTCTTTACATTACTGAGTGTTCTTTGTAGGCTCTCCACTGTCGGCAAAAATTTGTTGTTGTTATAAATCCTTTTGTGTCTGATTTCATATCTTATTCCTGTTTGTTATTGAGCCTGGACCCGTCGGTGGCGGGGACCCTCGGGCTGAGTCCCGTCGCTTGTCCTTATAATTGAATTAAAAGCTGCTGTAAAAAATACATGGGAATAAGAATAGGAGAGGGACGAAGAAGGAAATAATTGGGGGAGTACGTGGCTGGATTAGTTATTGTCCCAATTAGCTGCCTGAATTAGCTCCTCGACAAGGAACACTGAGGGAAGAATAAAGGGCTATCGGTGACAAGGCCAGTTTTTAGGGAAGCTGCTCCTCTAAGTGTATTATGATTGCAATATAAAGAGCTGCAGGTTTCAGTTAAATGGATTTTGATTCTGCTCATTTTTCTAGCTGTAGATTTGTTTCACTTCCATATTAATCTGCTTTTATTAAACCATAGAAATGCCAACCTTTGTTTTCCTGGGAGCAGCCTAGTACATAATCTAACTTTACAAAAAAATACAAGTATTTGTGTTTAGTGAAGAGACTGAGGTTGGATTTAAATCCTGTGAACTGGACACACAATTATGTCATTTCCAGCTCTAGGAGAAGTTGATTATTTGGAATGAACATGAGGACTTGAGCTAATTTTCATGGCAAACTGGTTTCAGTGTTTTGGAGGGAAACAAATTCCTTTTCAAATTTAAGCTGTGCCAGGGGAGGTTCAGGCAGAATTTCTGCATGGAAGGGGCTGCCCAGGAGGTGCTGGAGTCCCCATTCCTGGGGGTGTCCAAGGGACAGGCAACAGCTGGATGTGGCACTGAGTGGGGGGGCTCCGGCACAGCCTGGGCTCCATGATCCTGGAGCTCTTTTCCCACCTACCTGACTCTGATTTGACACATTTGGAGTTAGATCTTCCTCTGTCCTCTCAGGAAGAGGAGAGATGCCATGAAGCGCCAATGTCCGCTGTGACTCGGGGCGGGTGTGAAGTCAGCCCATCCTCGGAGCGCTCAGGCCAGGCTGGGCCGCGGTGCAGCAGCCCGGGCTGGTGGGACTCCCCAGCGCAGGCCTGGCCGGAGCTTCCAGACATTCCAGGTGGAGCTGGGGAGACAGACGCGTTTCTGCACTGTCTCTGGGCCGCCTCCCACACAGGAGACGGAACATGGGCAGGGACACAGGATCCCCTCCCTCCGAAGAGCTGCAGGCGCAGCCTCAGAACCTCGGGCTGCAATGTTCTCTCGCTCCTTATCGGCACTAAATGTAATCAATAAATAAATACCCGGCAATGGTTTAGAAGCAGCCATGGAAATGTGTGGGGTTCCCCCTAAAAGCTCCTGTTCCCCAGAAGCAATTCTAGGGCCCTGCTCAGCTCCACTGATTATGTTGTCTGTAGAGAGGGAGCTGAAAATGTTGCAAAGAAATGAGGGATTAGGGAAAAAGAAGTCAGGGATTTCCACCAGCTGAGTATCCAACTCTGTAATAAATGAGATCATTTGTAAGAAAACTCAGCTGTCACGGAGCTGCCCTCCTGTCCTGTCCCCACCCGGCAGGGGCACGGCCCCGTGCCTGTCACTGGGTGCTGCGTGGCCGCATTGGGAAAGGTGCAGCAGCGGGAGATCCGTAGGATGGGCCTTTCCAGGTCTGGTCTGAGGCTCCAGGGGAAACATCTGATATTCCTGAGCTCAATTCGAGTCCGTGCACAGCCAAGCTGCCTCCAGCTGGCATCTCCCGGCACTCAGGGCTGGTTCTTGCCCGCAGCCACCGCCTGAGAAAGCCTCTCCCTGCCGGGTGCGCAGCGATCCTGCAGATCGGCAGCAACGCCTGCCATCGGCTCGGGGCCCTCCCGAGCGCTGCGGCTCCTGCATCCGCAAACGCAGACAGCCTGCAGTGTCAGATGCCTCGAGCTGGTGGTGCTCGGGTGACCTCAGGCTGGCTCAGGGGACCCGGAGCAGCTGTGGCTGTCCCTGCGGCCCTGGCAGTGTCCCAGCCCGGGCTGGACAGGGCTCGGAGCAGGCTGCTACGGTGCAAGGTGTCCCTGCCCTGGCAGGGGTGGAAGGAGAGGAGCTTTAAGGTCCTTCCAACCCAAACCATTCCTGGATTCTGAGATTGGAATTTCATCACCAGGAAGCACGAGGAAGGTGAGGGGTCGGGGGGAAGAGGACTGAGGCAGGGCAGGGAAAGTAAAGGCGTGTTCTCCACATGGATAACTCCCCAGTAATCTGCTGGAGGAGGGATTTGGTCCTATCCTGAAACCCCAAACCAGCCGCATTTGGATTTGCCAAGCACCTGTGAAAGAATGCAGCTGCAAGGCCCTGGGAAAACAATGGGAACTGTGACAGTTCATTAATATAAGGCAGCCCCGAGATTTATTTGGGAAAGCCATCGATACAGGATTCCACTGCCAGGGAGTAGCTAGCTAGGGCTGTGGATGTGTGTAACCCCAGTTTGGGAACTGGGACAGCTTACTGGGCCTGTCAGCAAAACAAATGGAGGAGCACTGATTGCTTCAGCACTTCCTTCCCTTATTTTTCATTCCGTATTCATTTGATAGGTTGGGATTTTTCCTTGTTTTCTATTTTTTTTATAGTTTGCTCTGGCTATTTTTTTCTGGTGAAGCAAGGGTTTGGAAAGTGCAGGCAGCATTTCAAACTGTGATCTGCACAGATGGGAATGAAGGAACATTCTCCAGGCGAAAATTGTTCTCAGAGACATTTGGATTGAGCAGGATTTGTCTGTGCACGGGGTGGAACATCCTGGTTTCCAACAGGAGGGTGCTTGGGCAACACAGGGCGCTGGGCACGGAGCAGGGGACACCTCCCACCAGGCCCTGCCCAGTGGATCCATGGCAGAGGCACAGTGCAAGGCACAGTAACGCATGGGAAGGGCTGTCCCGTGGAAAACCCTCAGGATCAGGCCGCTGAGGTGGTTCCGTGGTGCTGTGTCCTCACAAACCTTGCTGCTTTTAATGAGTTTGAGGTGTGTGCGTAGCCGGCGCTTGATGAAGAGTTTCTGTCACCACAGGCAGCAGTTACAAATGACAGGGTGGGCAGGGATGGGCTGGGCAAATCCAAAACAATTTGCTTTGCATAGATTAGCAGCTCCTAAAGAGATCCCACATTCATCTGGGAGAGGTTTTCAGGGTGCAGTGTCAGAGAGAGGCTCTGCTGCCCACGTCTTGTGTTTTTCCCCACTTCCCTCCTCGCTTCCCTCCCCCCCCCCCTCTTTTGGTTTCCAAACTGAATTTCCCGATTTCCAGATGCAACTGCAATATAACGTGGAAATAAAAGCAGGCAGTTAAATTATCGGAGCCCATAATCTCTCCCAAAGAAAAAGGGGGGGATCATCCAACTCCATTTTCCTGCTTATGGGTCCCTGTTGCTGTACTGGTGGTAAATACACGAGGAGCTCGGCTCATCAAATTTTTAAGCACAGGATGCACAAAGGAAGCTCCAGAGTGTCTGGAAAAGCTCGTGGCATCGGTCAAAGGCAGCTCTTGGGGCTGAGGCGCTGCCAGCTCCCCGTTCATCATCACTTCCCTTCCATCCCTGCGTTCCTTTTGTTCTCTAAACCCTAAATTTCCACGGTTTAATTTTCCTCCTCTCCTGGAATGGCTTTGCAAATGCTTAGCCTTAAGTAATAGTCAGTAAAGGCGAATTACCTTAAATCAAGCAAGGGTTATCTAATTTAGAAAATAGGAAATAGAGAGAAAATCAAACTAAATGAAATGTAAACAGGATAATTCATATCTAATCCATGGGCTTGCTCAACAGGAGGAGTCTTTTAGTTGTGCTCAGTTGAGCGCACGTTCTTAGCACAACTCACAGGTCTTTGAGCCCAAACCAACAACCTCTTTAGGCCCTGCACTCCCAAAATCCTAAGGGAATGGGATTTCTTATGTCCCTTTTTGCTTTCATCATAGCACCTCCAGCTGAGCCGCTCCTTCCTCGGTTTCCCTCAGAGCTTTTGTTGGCACACACCCACTTACCTGTACTATTTATAAGCACGTGGGGATGGGATAGCACCAGGGCAGACTTTCCTATGACAGCAAGGCAAGACATTCCACGGAATCCCACACTGGCTCGGGTGGGAGAGACTTAAAATCGCCTCCTTCCACGCAGGGCCGCCTTCCACTACCCTAGGTTGCTCCAAGCCCCGTCCAGGCTGGCCTTGGACACTTCCAAGCATGCCACAGCTTCTCTGGGCGCCCTGTGCCAGGGCCTCCCCACCCTCCCAGGGAAGAATTTCTTCCCAGCATCCCATCCCAAGCTTCCCAGGTTCCACAGCCTCCGGTTCCCTTTGCTGCCTTTTTATTAATATGCAGCGCACCGCCGTCCCCCGGCCTAATGAAGCTTATTACAGGATCCTGCCAGAAAGCTTTCCAACTTCCTTCCAATTAGCACTCGGTGCTTCAGAGGAATCCTCGCAGTACGGGGAGCTGTTTGGCAATTGCACAGCACCTTTTTTTCAGCAACTTCACTTAAGATGTCCTTGTTAGATTAAAGACTCCTCAGATGCTGATTACCCCCTCCGGGTGGGTTCTTCATTGTTCTCCACACTCAGGAGTTGCTTTATATGTTTTATTGAGGCTACAGCTTACAGGGATCATCTTGGTTTATTCTGGAATGGGTTGGATTGGAAGGGATTTCAAGGACCATCCCATTCCTGGGCCGGGACACCTTCCACTATCCCAGGTTGCTCCAAGCTGGCCTGGGACACTTCCAGGGAAGGGGAGTCCACTCAGACAAGGGAATTTGAGATTGGCACATGAGAAAATGCACCGGGAGCTGCCCCTGCCATGCTGGCAGGGACTGGCCCCAAAACAAAGGAGGACATTCCCAGCACTTCAGAGCACCTCTCACCTGCTGCTGAGCTGCTCCTGTGAGTGCTCCGGAGAGCTTTCCCTCAGACTTCCAGTGGGAAATGCAGGAAAGGCATCCCTGTGATCCACTCTGGTGGCAGTGTTACCTGCACCTCATTCCTGCCGAGTGATCCAAGGCCAGCTTGGAGCAACCTGGGATACTGGAAGGTGTCCCTGCCCGTGGCAGAGGGTGGAATGGGGTGATCCTTAAAATCCCTTCCAACCCAATCCATTCCAGAATTCATTCCAGGATTCCAGAACCTTCTCTGCCCCAAAGCCTCCAGCCAGGCGTTTTGGTCCCGTTTCCGTGCCAGTGATTCCCAAGTGACACTTTGTCCCTGGTGGTAAGGTGAGGACAGTACTGGGGCATGCTTTCCATCCCTGAGCTCACCAGTGCAAGGTGGGAGCACAGCCCTGGTCCCACCCAGGGTTTGTTCCCCTTCTCCCACTTTTCCCTCAGATTCTGAACAATTCCCAGTGATTGCTTTTCCAGAGAAACCCTAACAATGAGAATTTTTCAAGGTTAGCAGCACAATTCGGGCAAACGAGCAAACTATTGGGGAGGCTTCATTCCGCTGTGGCAATTAAGGAAAAGGAATATCAGCAGGTCACATCTTGCTTCCGGTGCATCGGGAATTGTTTTTCGTGGAGTTTGGAGGAAGCAGGATTGGGGCTGCACTTGGTATTTAAAGCAAACAAACCTATCTATTAAATGAGACTGTGGAATGGGGCACGAAAGTAAAACCGAGACCGTTAAATTACAGATAACGGGGGAAGAGTCCAAATTTTCCCAAATGTTCTCGGTTTTCGTTTTTTTCCTAACGACCGACGTTATATTTTGATGCGGTTAATAATACAGCAGAGGTTAAATGAAACATGAAAAAGGGCTGTACATTAAAATTGAGATAACTCTTCCTTCAGTGAAGTGGAACCCAGCAGATGTAGCTGCACACTGTAATTGCTGCCTGTTTCCTGTCACTCTGATTAAGTTGCATTGTCCCTGCTCCAAGTGTAGGAATCAGTGGCTTCCCATAGGGCACAGCATGGGACAACTGGCTTCGGCAGGCAAATGACTCCGTGCACCTCCTGCTTGTCCTGGTAATGGTATAGACACACAATATCCATTGATGACTCCTAAAATCAATCGGCTGTGCAGTGGGAGAGGCTCCGGGGCTTCCATGGGAGAGGCACTCCAGTCAAGGGCTGGCATCCTGGGAGCGGTTCCATTCCCCAGCTCAGAAGGCCAGATAGGCCCAGGGCCTGGTTGCTGGGCTAATTCTGCTTCTCAGGAGTCACTCTGCACCTTCCAGTGCTGTTGTTCTCCTCGTCCCAGAGCCATGGGATCCCAGAATCATGGAATGGGGTGGCTCAGAAGGGAACATGCACCTCTGCAGAGCCACCTTCCAGTAGACCAGGCTGCTTCCAGCTCTGTCCAGCCTGGCACTCCTCGGGCACCCCCCCCCCCTCTGCAAGCTTGAATCCCAGTCTAGAGGAGTGTTTGGAGCTTCAGGGCAGCATGGGCTGATGCCAGAGGGATCTGGAGTGCCCTGGTGGGATTCCAAACCCAGGGAATCACACTTCCCTTCCTGACAGTTTTTAGGTGGCTGAGAAACTGGAATGTTTTGCATCCTGGGTCATCAAATGAGCATCAGCTGGGCAGGAGGGCTGTGGATTTGGATTAGGGATTTAGGTACCTCTCCCCTCCAAGGCTGTGGCTATCCCTGGCAGTGTCCCAGGCCAGGCTGGTGCTTGGAGCACCCTGGGGTTGTGGGAGGTGTCCCTGCCCAGGCAGGCAGCGGGTTGAGATGAGCTTTAGGGTTCCTCCCAGCCCAGCCCATCCTGGGATACCAGGATTCTATAAAATTCCTTTTGGCTGCTCAATCTCCAGTTGGATCTGGGGCCTAGCTTTCTAAAAATGGAAATTAATATTAAAAGTCGTTCCTTAACACATGTTTATTTTCTAATTTATAGAATGTACCTATTACACTCTCCAGACACATGTGCTTGATTATAATGATTATCATATGTATTTTCCAAGGCACTCATCACCATAATATCAAATGTCATTAGAGAAATTAGGGAAGAGCAGCAGCATTCCTTCCAAGGAAAAGCCAGTTTCCTCCTTTCTCACCACGGCAGTGAGAGCGCAGAAGCTCAGCTGATTTTCTGCCACTTTTGTTTCAGCTCGACACAAACCAACCAAATCCCCGGGGAAATGTGCAGCGTGCACCTGAAGCCAAAAGCTCTGTGCAAATCCCGTGTAAAAATGTCCTGGAACTGTGCAGGGAAGCACACTCCAGAATCGGGGCAGGCCACCGAGCCCTGCGGCCAGCACAGCCTGGCTGTGGGCAGGAGCCGAGGAGCAGGAAAACACAAGGACCAGCAGATCCCGAGCGCGGGCCTAGGGTCACAAACCCTGACTTGAATCCTGCTCGCTGCTCCCAGGGGCACTTCTTCCTAATTCAAAGATTTCCTGATGAAAATTCCGATTTCTGGAGCAAAACCCGGTTTCAGGCCTCGGGAGGACATAAGCGAGGTGCCAGGGGATTTACATGATGCTCCACGTGTCTTCCCAGAGGTGGGAGAAACGGATCTGGATTGGTTTAGGAGAGCCCAGGGGTTTTTATTTCAATATTTACTTCTTTAAGCTGCAGCAGAGGAGGGAAACAGCTGGAGATGACACAGACATCCCGCTATTCCAGACCTGGCTGGTTTGTCTGGAAGACACGTGTTGGGTTTCAAGGCTGCGTGTGTCCCAGAGCAGGAAGGGGGGCTGCTTCGGGGGGAGCCCCTCCAGAAGGGGCTGGGAGGGGCAGGGCACGGAGTGATCCATGGAGTTGGAGCACAGGAAGGTGCAGCTGGACCTCAGTGCCCTCACAGCTACACCATTCCCTCTCTTGATTCTAATTAATTAAAAACTAGCACTGTTCTTCCGCAGCGGCGTCACCTTCCCGCATCCCAAGGTTTCCAGCCCGGCTCCCAGCAGCTCCCAGGGATTTCAGGTCTTGGCTTTGGCCGCTGCTCAGCAGAAGAGTCCCTTAAATCCAGTCTGTGTCGTGGGGGTGAAGCAGCAGCAGGGAGCTGCCTTTGGATTGCTGACTCCGACTAAATCCTTGGGTTTTTTCTTCCTTTGCGTCATTTCTGTGATTATTTTTGTGCTTCATATGCTCAAAAATCCCTGGGGAATGGAAAAAAAACCTCTTTTTTTTTTTTTTTTTCATATTTTTGCTTTGCAAGTCACTTTGTAAAGAAGCACTTTGGTGTCTTCAGAAGGTTTGAAACCCACCTGTTTCCTGGGAGGAGAGACAGAGCCCAGTGGATCCCAGTGGGAACTTTAGGGGAAATGAAATATATTGGCCCCACACCTGGGAAGAGGGATTTGGAGCAGGATTTTCAGTCTCAAAGCAAAGATTTATTTTGCTTGTAGAAAGAGAGCTGGGAGAACAGAGTGTTCCTCCTGCTCTGGCAGGGATTCCGCTCTGCCTCCGTGCATCCCCGGCATGCCAGCAGTGCTCCAGAGAAGGACTTACCTTGGGAAAGAAGGGCCAGAGCAGGGGCAAAGGGACCGGTGGCGCTTGGGAGGACACTTGAACACTTCTAAGGTCACTTGGATAATCTAATCCTACTCAGGATGATATCTAGCTCCGGCAGGAACTCTTGGAAGGTTTTAAACAACATCCATCTTCATTATTTCCCACCCTCGTGTCTGTATGATTGATTCCTGCTAAATTTGGTTTAATTGCTCAGAAGGTCTCAAGGAATGACATTTGGAGAGAGCCAAACGGGATGTCTGAGCTCCCCCTGCTGCTCCGCCGCACGCAGCCACCCAGCACCCAGCGCCCGCCCGTGCCGCGGGCCGGAGCTCCGCCACGAGCGCCGGCGGCGCTTCCCTGCAGGGGAACGGCGGGCTGAGGCTGTCCCGGTGCTACTGCGTGCAGGGACGCCGGGAAGCAGCCCAAATCCCAGCCCTTCTGGGCTCAGCCTTGCAGCCCACGTGCACACCCGGGGCTGGCCGGAAAGGCCTGAGGCGGCAGCGGGCTCCCGGCGGACCCATCGCCCGGCTCGGTGCTGCTGAGCTCGCTGGGTGCGGCCAGGGCAGGGGGGCTCGCTGTGGTGGCTCCCCCTCCTCAGCAACGTGACCGGCTCTCCCTGCTGACTGAATTAGCAAAGCAGGGCTCTTCCTCAGGGCAGGAACCGTGCAGTCCCAGACCGGTTTGGCTCGGGAGGGGCTTTAAAGCTCGTCTCATTGCACCCCCTGCCACCTTCCGCCGTCCCAGGTTGCTCCAAACCCCGCCCAGCCTGGCCTTGGACACTGCCAGGGATCCACAGCTTCTCTGGGCGCCCTGTGCCAGGGCCTCCCCACCCTCACAGGGAGAAACTTCCTCCCAAAATCCCATGCAGCCCCGTTGTCCTGGACGGAGAGGAGAGGGAAGGGAAAGCTGGAAGTAAATGCATGTTTGTGCCCAAAAGATCAATAACCAGGGAGAAAGCCCCGGCAGCCAGGGGATGGTGGAGCAAATCCGACATTAACTGCTCATTATTTACACTCTGCCATCGCCACGAGCCGGTGCGTGGCCACAAAAGCTGCGGCAAGATCCCCATTTCCAAGCAGAGTTTTAATTATTTGTAAAAGCCTTCAATTGTTCACCAGATAATGTCATGGATTGGTCCTCCCAGTGTGAAGTGCAACCGTCCAGAACCCCCACAGTATTATAAATAGGCTTCGGAGCCGGGATTGATTGATGTTTGGCATAAAATCTATTCCTCGGAGCATGTGTATTCCTTCTGTTCACCAGTTTCATACAAATATACTCGGGCTGATTTTTTATTCAAATCTCCAATTTATGTCGGGTTTCGACTGTTAAATATTTAAAGGCTTTTTCATCTTTTTTTCCGTATCCCTCTTTTCCGTGCGAGGTAGGGAAATCTTGTGCCGAACGCAAACAAGACTCAGAGATTTAGCGCGTTCCTGGGGGGGAGAGAAAAGCTTTATTAATTATATTGAGACTCAAATAATAGTCTTCCCTGACACTAATGTTCCATCAGTTCCAACCACAAGGATCCTGTGGGATAGCTTTAGAGCCCTTATCAGGATCCAGATTACGGCATTTATGGCTCCATAGAAGGAGGAATTTAATGAACGGCGCTCGGAGTTTGGAGAGAGGGTCGGAGCCGGGGCGATAGCGAGGAGTTATTCCAGGGGAGTCCCTGGCCCTCCAGCAGGAAACATCAAATAAAACTGAGTCTGGAGGGCTTTTTCAGCAATCCCCACACATGCTCCAGGTTCCTGGGCTGGAGGATGCGTCCTTGCTCCACCTCGGCTGCCTCTGACAGCCGCGCTCTCCCAGGAGCCGTGTCTTTGGCACGTCTCTCTGCCCGAGTCTTATTTAAGTTTTCACTTATCAAATCAATACTCGCAAATAACTTCATCGCCAAATTTTTCTGACATCGGGACTTTTATTGCGTCCGCCCTTTTTCCCCCCGTGGATTTCGCTCTCCTCACCCTGGTGGCTGTGATTAATTCATTTATTCATGCTTTTGCAAGAGTGGGAGTCAGGAGGCCAGACCCAATTATGTCTTATTTATTATGTTGTGTATTCCAGTAAAATCTGGAGACACGGATGAAACAATGGATGTATATTCCTCCTCCCACTGGAAATTCTAATTGCTGGTAAAAAACCCATGGCCTACCTGTTGCTCGAGCACCCAAATGGCCCTAAATTGATGTGGGGGTGCCTGTGGGGTCGGTGAGGGAAGGGAATAAAGAGATCACAGGGCAGGAATGAGCAGGGATGCTGGGGAGGAAATCAGGCTGCAGGGCCTCAAAGTCTCACCTAAAAGCTCCTTTAGCATTCCGATAATTCACCTGTGTTTTAGAAGCACTGTGAATTCCGGCAGAGCTGGGAAAGGTTCCCTTTTGATGGATACCAGGTTTCCAATAGGTTTCTGGCTCCCAGTCTGTCACCCTAGCTAAGCTGGTGCCTCATTTGGTGCCCCAGTCACTGATACAACTCAATTGTACCTGTCGTGATTTCCCGGGATCTGTTTCTCTCTGTGTGAAACCTGCACAAGGTCAGGCACCAAAACCAGGGGAAAGGGATGTTCCAGTGCTCAGTGGAAGCTTAAACTAGGAATTAATTTATCTCTGGTAGCACTTGACAAAGCTCAGCTCCTGATGCCTCAGCCTTTATAGTCACATCTGTTAGTTTAGAGCATTTATTGGAGGAGCCTTGACAAAGACAAAAACAGATGATGGAAATCTCATCTGTCAAAACTGTTATTAAAGCTGGGAACAGTGTGAGGTTTGGTTTAAATTGAAAGCATCATTTATATTTTATCCAACGTTTTGCAAACAATAACACTGGGGAAGGATTTGGGGGGCCCTCAGTGAAGCACAGCTCCTGAGGGTGCCCTGCTTATTGTGCTGCTCAGGGCTGGAAAGGGAAATTGGAAATTTGAAACGGGAAATGGAAAATAGGAAACGACACATGGGAGACAGGAAAAGGGAAATGGGAAATGGGAAATGGGAAAGGCAGGCTCTCAGCCACCCCTGTTAGAGCTTCTTGCAGAGAATCCCAGAATATTGGGGTGGAAGGGCCTTAAAGCTTGTTCCAAGCAGGAACTTCCCACTAGAGCAGGTTGCTCCAGGCCCATCCAAGCTGGGCTTAGCACGGGGGGCACAGAGCAGCTGTGGCTGCCCCTGGGTCCCTGGCAGTGCCCAAGGCCGGGCTGGACAGGGCTTGGAGCAGCCTGGGACAGTGGAAGAGATGCCACTGTCATCCCCAATCCCATCTTCCCTGCAGGACCGCTAAGCGGGGTTTCAGTGAGTCAGAACAAGGTTCACAGAACAAGTTTTACATGGCAGAGAACGAAGCAGAGCCCATTTCCAAAGGCAGCAATTGACTCCGTGGAGCATCCGAGTCCCTCGGCTGCCATTGCAACCACTGATGGCTGAATTAAACTAATGATGGGGAGATCTCTGAGGAGTCAGCCTGGCAAGTGGGAATGGTGGTTTCCAAACATTCAGCATTAACCTAACTCTGCTCCAGTGAAGTAAAACCCTGCCTGAGTTCATTGGGAGCAGAGTGCTTCCATCCCTGCAGGAAGAGCCCAGATTCCCTGTGAGCCCTTCCCGAGTGTTGTGCTCTGTGCTCCAAGGGCCACCAGCAGCCCTCAGATATTCCAAAAAAATCCTGGCATGCAGCTGCTCAAGGGCTTCCATTGCAATATTTTATCTAACCTTATTTCAAGCGTGGGAATTTACATTCAAAATACTTCCAAGTCCAAGGTGCTCTGCTTGCCACTTTGCAACTGGAAATTTGATTTTTCCGCAATTGAGATGTTACAATCGTCTTTATTCCTCCCTGATCCAGTAATCTGGGGTTGTTACAGTAGCACTTTCTGGATTTGTGGGATTTGTGGGATTTGGGATAGCTGACATTTCCTGAGGATACACGTATATATGTATCCCATCCCTCTCCATCCCTGGAAGTGTTCTAGGCCAGGCTGGGCAGGGCTTGGAGCAGCCTGGGATTGTGGAAGGTGTCCCTGCCCACAAAACCATTCTGGGGTCCTGTGATTTTCCAAAGGTGTGGTGCCCCCGGAAGCAGCTTGGAGGACCTGCAGGGATGTATTTCACCTGGATTTGGGGTCCCAGCCGGTGAGAGGCAGCAGCATTGCCGCGTTCCCTGTGCTTAGCTCCCTCCCTGAGCTGCTCCAATGCCAGCAGGCAGATCCTGGGCTTGGAGCGCTGCAGCAGGCCCAGGATACACAGTGAGGAATGCTCTGGCTACAGCTCCGGGGCACACAGGACTGTCCCTGGGAGCACGAGGAACGCTCTGGCTGCATTCAGGGCACACAGGACTGTCCCTGGGAGCACGAGGAACGCTCTGGCTGCATTCAGGGCACACAGGACTGTCCATGGGAGCACGAGGAACGCTCTGGCTGCATTCAGGGCACACAGGACTGTCCCTGGGAGCACGAGGAACGCTCTGGCTGCATTCAGGGCACACAGGACTGTCCCTGGGAGCACGAGGAATGCTCTGGCTGCATTCAGGGCACACAGGACTGTCCATGGGAGCACGAGGAACGCTCTGGCTGCAGCTCCGGGGCACACAGCACTGTCCCTGGGAGCACGAGGAACACTCTGGCTGCATTCAGGGCACACAGGACTGTCCATGGGAGCACGAGGAACGCTCTGGCTGCAGCTCCGGGGCACACAGGACTGTTCCTGGAGCACGAGGAACGCTCTGGCTGCAGCTCCGGGGCACACAGCACTGTCCCTGGGAGCACGAGGAACGCTCTGGCTGCAGCTCCGGGGCACACAGCACTGTCCCTGGGAGCACGAGGAACGCTCTGGCTGCAGCTCCGGGGCACACAGCACTGTTCCTGGGAGCACGAGGAATGCTCTGGCTGCAGCTCCGGGGCACACAGGACTGTCCCTGGGAGCATGATGAGGAATGTCTCTGCTGCTCTGGTACTTCCTGTGGCAGGGTGAGCTCCAATCCCTATTTTGGGAAGCAGGCTATCAGATCCCACCAGCACATTCCTGCCTGCCAGGCACTACCTTGCCTATCCCTAAATCCCATCCAACTTCAGTGCTCAACTTCGGATTCCTTGGGATGGGCTCTGGCTGCCTCCTACTCGTGCCTTTCTATCCTTAGCAGCATTCACAGGCTTTCAGCTCCCTCACACTTCTCGCTCTCTAATCTTAGCGCCGCTGCCAGCTTTAGAGAGGCTTCGAGCTCCAGGGTCTCTCACTTGTGTGCAGGCTCTTTCTGGGACACAGCCAAGTAGGTGAAAAACTCGGGAAGGGGGAAGGGGAGAGCTGGGACTGCTCTCAGATGTTGCAGGCTGGAGCTAAACCTGCCTCAGCATCCTGTGGTGCTTTCCTGAGGCGTTCAAAAGGGTTTGGTCAGGAGGAGACGGCAGCTCCTGCCTCGGTGACTGCGGAACACCTGGACATTGTGACCCTCGTTCTGGGGGGATTTTCAGCACGCATGGGATAAAGATCCACTCCAGCACATTCCCTGTGTTTGGAGCTGGCTCACTGCTTCCAGCTTGGCTGATTCCATAAGCCACAAGCTGCTCCCCTGTCAAGTGTCTCCTGCTTTGTCTCTATTTGCTCCCAAGGGTGTCTGTGGAGGTTGGATCAACTTTCCAGAGTGAAACAGCTCTTCCCCAAATAAAGCCTTCCAAGGTGGCTGCTCTGCCACATGTTCCCCGCAGACCCACTGAGGGGGAAGCCATTCCTGCATCTGTCCTGTTGCCCACAGAAACTGCGGATGCCCTAGCCCTGGAATTGTTCAAGGCCAGCTTGGCATAGTGGAAAGGTGTCCCTCTGATGGCAGGGGCTGGAGTTAAGGTCCCTGCCAGCCCAGCTGCCCTCCAACTGCAGCTGGGAATCCCACCTGGAGACAGGTGCAGGAAGAGTGGCACCGTCACTGCCACCCTCACCCAGGCCAGCGACAGCTTCCCGGGATTTGGCAGAGCTGCTGTTCCTCTCGGAGCTCTGTGGTGCAGTTGTTTGCTGTGCTCTGAATTCCCACAGATCCTTGTTCCCATGGCTGGGATGACGTTTGCCCAGCATGATTCATGCTGTCAATCCCGCCTGGAGCTGCACCCAGGAGTTTATTTTGGGATGCCTACCTACCCGGAGGATGGAGATGCAGGGAAAACACTCCTCTGCCACCTGCAAAGGCAGGAGCACTTTGGCTTTCCCAGAGCCAAAGGAGTGCTCAGGCCTGGAGCAGGCGGAATTTCTGCTCAGGCTGAGCAGCCCACAGATATGTCCATGTTTTTACACCCGGAGGAGGCTGGAAGTTGCAACTCTGACCAAATGAATGCTGTAGGAGCTCTGTCTCTCCAAAATAAACTGATCCCGCGGTTTCCTTGGTGGATAGTCAGTCAGCCCTCAGGAGCCTCCCATGGTGCAGGCAAATATTATCCTGCTTTTCCAGAGATGAAAACCAGGACATGGTCCTGTGCTGAAATCCATGTCCTGCCTTCCAGTCCTTAACTGAAATGCTTAAAGATGGGATGATCATTGGGAGGGAAGCTCTGCTCCCCAGTGAAAATCAGCATACATGCAGAGTGGCGCGGCTGGAGACAGCAGACACTCACAGGGAGCAGCACACACTATTTTATAATCTCACGGCAAAGGATAAATCCCAGCAAACAGAAATAAAATACTTCATTGTTCATTTCCCCATCTCAATAAAAGGTGGGAATGAAATTAAAATAATAACAAGTTAACTTCGTTTTGTTTATGCAGGAGCTCAACTGCTCCTAAACTCCATGGGCAGGGAGGAAATGCCTTGTTCAGCCTCATTCTCGGGGTATTTGACTCATGAAAACTCCATCTAACCTTGGTTTTGGAATAATAAAATCCCCCTGGAATATTTATTAATGTGAAATGTGCAGCTCCGTGCTTGCTGAAAGAGCCATTGTGAACTGGGCTTTGCAGAACAGTCTGAGCTCTGCAAGCAGAGCTGGAGCAAGTGGAACATTTCCCTGGCTTTGGCAAGGAGGAATATTGTAAAGAATTCAGGGAGTGGAACTTGATTCCTGATTTTCCTGGGCTCGGTGGCACATGGCCCTTCTGGGGCTGTTTTCTTTGGGTTGGCTGCCTCTGTTATGTAATGGTTCTTTTTGCTAATTAAGCACCAAGGCCAGCCTAGAATTAGCAGAGAGGAAGTCGGGGTAATGGAAAAGAGGGAGCGCAGACCCTGCTGGGTTACATCATGCCCTTCCTGCCAACAAACCCGGCTCTGCTGAGGGCAGGGGAGGGAGGGAGGGAGGGGAAGCCAGCAGGTCTCTTAGTGCTGACCCTTTTGTGGGGACCCCTTCCTTGGGATAACGTGCATGGATGGAATCACAGAATCATGGAATGGCTTGGCTCGGAGGGGACTCCAAAGCTCATCCAGTTCCACCCACACCTTCCGCCATGCCAGGCTGCTCCAAGCCCTGTGCAGCCCGGCCCTGGGCACTGCCAGGGGCAGCCACAGCTTCCCTGAGAGCCTTTTCCACCCTCACCCTTAGAACCCTCTTCCGTAAATGCAATGAATTCCCCCTTGCCAAAGTTTCACACCCCCGTCCTGTCCTGTGCCAGCTCCCTGGCTGCTCGCAGACTGAGGCCAGGGGATGCAGTGTTTGGCAGGGAGGGCCCAGCTCCCTTCCCCTGTACCTGTATTTTTCCATGGGGAGCCCCTCAGGTGAGCACGGGAGCCGAGTGTTACTGTTTATTAGGCACATACATTCCATAATTACTTGGCAAATAGGATCATTATATCTGGAGTTACGGAGCACTTCAAACATTAATTGCCACCTAACTTGCAGATTTCAGCTCTGATACACAAACCTAATCATCACTCATTAAGTATTAAAGAAGAGAGCACTGCAAATATATTAAATTACTGCAGATCACTGATTAAACCAAATCCTTGGGAATTCCTAAAAGCCTCCTGAGGCACTGGGATTCGCTTCCAAGTGACCAGTGGGAATTTAGGCTCCGAACACAACTGAATGGCTAAATGGAACTGTGGAAACCCTGAATGATTTGGGTTTAAGGGACCTTAAATCCCATCCCGTTCCACTCTGTGCCATGAGCAGGGACCCTTCCACCAGTCCGGGCTGCTCCAAGCCCTATCCCAGGCAGGCCACTGGAGCCACCCCAGCTCTGTGTGCTGCTGCCGGCTTGGATGAGTCCTGGCTCAAAAGCAGCCTGGAATCTTCCTGTTCCCCACAAACTTCACAAGAGTTCTCCCTCCCGCCCCTCTCCCTGCTGTGCTCTGGTGGCAACTCTGCCATCCAGTGACACCGAGCAGCTTTCCCTGCCAGAGGCAATGCCAGAGAGGCAGGGAGCTGACACCCACAGGCCACTGCCAGCAGAACTTGGCACCGGGGGCCTGCAGCTGCCAAAGCCTCCCTCCGAGTGGCCACAATCAGCTCCGAGCGCCGAGGAGGCGGCGGCAGGGGCATGTGGTGCACAATCAGTGCTGCAATCAGAGGCGCGGGGCCGTGCCAGCTGCTCGCTCCGCTCCCGTCCCGCTGCCAAGGGCACAAAGAGCAGGGAAGGGACGGGAAGGGAGGGGAGGGGAAGCAGCCGCAAAGGCCGCAGCTTGCGGGGCCCGGCACGGCCGAGCGCGGTGCGGGTCAGGGGGCTGCGCGGCCCCTTCCCGCCCCTTGCCAGCTGCCGACAGCCTCGGAGAGAGCTGCTGCTGCTTTTCAAAGGCTGCCTGGTGCCAGGGAAGAGCGGAGCTGTGATGCCAGGCTGGCTGGGAGCGCCAGCGGGCACTGCGGCAGCGGCTGCGGTGCGCAGCACGAGGGGGGTCACGGAGTGCAGGTGTCAGGAGGCACTGCCGGCTTTTCCCGGGCTGGGAAGGGCACAGTGACCATTGGAATGGGTCAGAACCGGGAACCTCCCCGCAGCTACAGCTCACTCGGTTTCCCGGGCGGATGGTGCTCTGCAGCTCTTTGGGAACGCGTTTCGGGATGGGCGAAGGCAGAAGGGAAATAGGGAGAGGGAAAGGACGTGTCCGGCCACCTCCCCTGATGCTCTGCAATCACCTTCCCAAAGTTTGTGCCCAAAAAATAGCCTGAAAGGACTTGGAGAGGTCCCCGAGCCCACCCTCATTCCCAGCTCCACACTGGTTCATGTCCAAGGCCTATTGCAACACATGGACAATGAGCATCATTTCACGGAGAGCTTCATTATGGGGAGCAGAGCTGATCATTTCCTGCTTTCATCTTGAATATTTAGAGGAAATTCCAGGGATCAACCCGATTTTGCACTCTTTTTCATTCTTTTTTAGCCTGGCTTTGAACACTTCCAGGGACCGGGCAGCCACAGCTTCTCTGGGAAACCTGGGCCAGTGCCTCAGAAATCTTTGTGTTAGAGTTTTCTGTTGATACTTTGCCGTTTCCTTCCCAAAAATGCCCCCACAGACCCTGCTAGCAGCTGATTCCTTTGCAGTAAGCAACTCCAGGTGCTCCAGCGGATGCTTTGGAAGACGGTGCCTTGTTGGGGCTCTGTTCAGACATTTCCAGCTTTGACAAACGGCCCAAACCCCACGGATTTTACGCTCTCCCCCTTTTCCCTTTCCAAAGTCACTTTTAGCAGGCCAACATTCCATGAAAAACAACCTCCACCCACGTGCCGGCCGTAAGGCAGCCCCTCCACATCCATCCCACCCTCCTCTTTTATGGCACTGCCTCCGTTTGCCGCGGTGCCTGGGCCGGGGGCGCGGAGCCAGCGCAGGGAGGGAGCCATCCCACCTGTCCAAGTGCTTCTGTTGCTTTTCCAGGGAGTTTACGGCAGCCTGGCTGCCCGCGAGCCGCCGTGCAGATGGCTGCATCCTGCACGTGCCTCTTCCAGAGGGCTGGGAGCAGCAGCCATCTTCCCCAGCGCCCGCTCTGTGCTGCGGAACGTGCCAGCCACGGGGGCGGCCTGGGCCGGGGCAAAACGGCAGCACAAGGAGCTGATCCTTCTGGGAACCATGGGATATCCAGGGCTGGCAGGGCCCACAGGGATCACCCGCTCCTGCTCTTGTGCAGGGCCAGAATCTTGGAGAGGCTTTTCCTGCAGGGAAATATGCTTGGTGAAGTGCAGGGCAAGAGGAAGCAGCCTCAAGCTGCAGCAGGGGAGGTTCAGGTTGGGTATTCGGGAAAGTTTCTTCACGGAAAATGGCAAACTTGGCTATACCTCCCCAAAGACTTTGCCATGTGAAGTTACACTGGAACTGGGAGTCTGGAGCAATGGCTGGATCTGTGGGATGGGAATCTGTGGGATGGGGTTTTTGGGAGTCAGGAGCACTGGCTGGATCTGTGGCATGGGGTTTTTGGGAGTCAGGAGCACTGGCTGGATCTGTGGCATGGGGTTTTTGGGAGTCAGGCACAATGACTGGGATCTGTGGGACGGGATTTTGGGAGAAGGCTGCAGAGCTGTGCTGCAGAGCCCCTTCCATCCCCGCTGCACAGGCTCCTGCCGCAGCCACCTGTTAGTGCTGTGCTGCAGCACGGGAAAGTTTGGGAGCTGAGGAGCCTCCCATCATCCCAAACACCGGCACCACAGGCGGCTCTGGCTGCAAAGCCAGGAGATGTTCTGCCAGCCCCAGCCCATCCCATAAACCGCACCAGCTCCTGAATATTTCATGGAGCAGCACAAGCCGCAGTGCTCCATCCTCCAGAGCTCCTTCCCGGAGCCTCTCCTCTCTTCCCAGGGCTGCTTTCCATGTGCCAGGGATGATGATCCCTCCTTTTGGTGAGAGCGGGGCTGCAAGGCCCAGCCCAGTGCTTGGCTCCCAGGATCCCAATTAATCTGTGGTCCCTCCTCTGGCTGTTTCTGGGGAGCAGAGCAGAAATCAGTTCGGGTTATGGAGCAAGACTGCCCGGGGGCATTTGTGTCGGGTTTCTCTGTGTTTGGGATTGGGGTCAGGGCCGGGCTCTGGTCTGTGGGTGCTCCCAGCCCAAAGGAAGGTGCTGCCAGGGCTGTCCCACCCCACAGCACTTCCAGGGTATTCCTGGCCGTGTGTGCGTCCCAGGCTCCCCAACTCCCCTCCTCTCCTGCCATCCCCATCCCGTTCATTTCTGCTCAGTTTGGCCTGGCTCAGGGAGCCTTTCCATGGCATTAGCACTTTGTTCCCGTTCCCGCTCGTCAGCTGCTTCCCAAATAGCCACGAGGAAGTTTGTCCCCGCTGGGATTGCAGAGATGCAGTTTGGAGCTGCACACTGGATACCCTGAGGCTCCCACCGGGCCCTCTCCCAGCCCGGGACTCGGATTAGTTGATCTTTACTAATATTTACAGTAGGAACAGCATTTCGCTGAGATTAACAAACTTATTGGCAGCTTTGGAGTTTGTAAATGAAGGGAAAGGCTTGGGAAAAGGGGACTGGGGATGATACACAGAGAAATGTAGTTGGGAGAATTTATCCTCTTCATTAAAAGCCACTAAGACCTTCATCTCTGGTATTTAATGTACCAAATTCAATATTCTCAACAGAGTTTGCATATAAAAAATAGCAAAATCATCTTTTGAAAGAAGGGAGGGAAGGAGGAGGGAAAGTTTGAGCTAAGCCACACACATTAATAGCTTCCCCCCCTTCCCAAATCCAACCTCTGGGAAATATTTGTCGGGGAAGAACAAACTCCTTGCAAAGGCTGAAGGATTCTCTCCCCGTGTAAGTTGTGTTTTCCTTGCACACAGAACCATAGAATGATTTGGGTTGGAAGGGGCCATAAGGATCATCTCATTGCAACACCCGAATCAGGATTTCTGGGAAGGAAAAATTAAAATTAAGAATCCTTTGGAAAAGCTCTGTTGCCCGTAGCTGAGAATTTTGCAAACTCTGGGGCTGTAAATGAAGGAAAAGCTGGAATAATGAAACCCACACCACCTAAAATGGAATTAACTGAGCGGGTCAATACGTTTCTGCTGCTGGACGCTGGAAACCAGGGAGGAAGGGGAAAAGAGACGTGGCATTGTTACGTCCTTCTCGTTCAGCTGCTTCAAAAGTCTGCAGAAAATCCCCACACGATGCCCACTACACGGAAACATGGCCTTTGGCTCCCGGGGGCTCCCTGCAAACCGCCACTGCTGCTGCTTTCCTGATGTGTGTCCGCCCGGCAGGGGCTGCGCAAGCAGCTGATGGCCCGGGGGCAGCCTCCTGCCCTGGCACCGGGCTGGGCCACCCTCCATCCCTGCAAGTGTCACCAGGCTGGACAGGGCTCGGAGCAACCTGGGCGAGTGCCAGGTGCCCCCGAGGAGGGTGCCATCCCAGATGAGGGTGCCCCCGAGGAGGGTGCCATCGCATAGGAGGGTGCCATCCAGAGGAGGATGCCATCCAGGGGAGGGTGCCCCCGTGGAGGATGCCATCCCAGAGGAGGGTGCCATCCAGAGGAGGATGCCATCCCAGAGGAGGGTGCCCCCGTGGAGGATGCCATCCAGAGGAGGGTGCCATCCAGAGGAGGATGCCATCCAGGGGAGGATGCCATCCAGGGGAGGGTGCCCCCATGGAGGATGCCATCCCATAGGAGGGTGCCATCCAGAGGAGGATGCCATCCAGGGGAGGGTGCCCCCGAGGAGGGTGCCATCCCATAGGAGGGTGCCCCCGAGGAGGGTGCCATCCCATAGGAGGGTGCCCCCGTGGAGGATGCCATCCCATAGGAGGGTGCCATCCAGAGGAGGATGCCATCCCAGGGGAGGGTGCCCCCGTGGAGGATGCCATCCCATAGGAGGGTGCCATCCAGAGGAGGATGCCATCCCAGAGGAGGGTGCCCCCGTGGAGGATGCCATCCAGAGGAGGGTGCCCCCGAGGAGGGTGCCACGGTGGCCCGGCCCCAGAGGCGGCTGGCAGCGCGGTGCCAGCGGCCCCGGCTCGGGAGCGGGATGCTAAACAAGATATACACGGCATGTCAGAGCTTGGCTGCACGCATCTCAGCCAATCACTCCCAAATAAATTAACCATGGCACTGCCTAATAGGATCCACCTGCTTTCTTCCCAGCCCCTACCTGAACCCCCCTTTGATTAAATGTCAAAAGCCTGCCTTGTGCCTGCAGATTGCACTGAAGGCGGATAACAGAAAGGTTCCTCCTGTGACTCCATAAAACTGAAATAAATTCCACTGGCATCTTGTAAATTTTTATTTTCTACAATGACTGCAGGCCCCATCTGCGACCCAGCTGTTATTAGAAGGGAAAGCGTTGGCCCTTCTGCATTACAAAACAGCATAGAACAGTAATTGCCAGTGGAAGAGATTAAGTGTAGACACTAAAAATGTTTACTCGCAATGAATATGCATAACGATGGGTAGGAAACAGCCCTGGAAGATTAAAAAGAGAGAAGGGTTTGTTTACAAGGCTGGGAAAAAAAAAAAGAGGGGAATGTCAGTTGGCCCCAAGCCTGAAATAGGAACGAAAAACCTTTGGGCAAGGCATTAGGGAGAAAAACAGATGGTTTGTGAACCTTTTATTAGATAGAAAAATCATTAATCAAGCCCAGGCTGGAAATGGCAGGGTTTTGGGTAGTTCAGAGCCGAGTTTATTTTTTCTTAAAGCGACAGCGCGGCGCTCCCGGCGCTCCCAGCCTGCTCCGGCAGCCCTGGGAGCACATCCCGCTCCAGGTCCGCGCTCCCACCGCGCTGCCTGCCGAGGAAATCCCTCAGCAGGGTTTCACATTTCAGCACCTGTTTCGCCCCGCTCGAAAAAAACACGCGAAAGGAGGAGGAGGAGGGGGGGAAGCGCAGCCTGGGTTATTTTTTCATGGTTGTTGCGACTCGCGGCTGGGAGGGGGGGGGATTTAGGGAATACGACATTCCGCAGGCAGCTTCGGGAATAAAAAGGCGTTCGGCAGCCTCGGGGAGACAGCCCCCCGGCCTGCAACAGCTCCTGCTCCCCGATTTTGGGGCTAAAACGCTACAGAGAATGCGTTTCATTGTAGAAATAACGTTGAGGCGCCCGGAAAGAGGGGACGGGGTGCGGTGACTCCCTCTCCTGGCGGGGGGTCTGTGCCACGCCGGAACCTGCGGCTTTGTTCCCTTGGCTCTGCTTTCCCCTTTGCGGGGCATTTCTCTGGCACACCAGCTCGGGGAACACCGGGCGTGTCCCGCCCCGCGGGGGCACCTCGGGCTGGCAGGGGAGCGGGATAACGGGAGCGCGGCTCTGCTGCCCCGGGGGACACCGACAGCGACACGGGGACACCTGGGCGCCGAGGTGGACGGCAGAGGGACACCTGGAGCTGTCCCTGCGGTGTCCGCGTCCCGCTGAGCGTCCCAGGTGGCCTCGATCAGTGGCATCGGTGTCCTCACTGCATCCCCTGTCCTTGGGATGCTGCCATCTTCAGCATGGCATTCCAGGGAAAGTAATTCCTGACTTGGGGGGGTTTATACATCAGTCATAAGTGACAGGAGGTGAATGAAAAGCAATTAAAATTACCCAGTTTTCAGCTGGCTTTGAACAGCTCGGATTGGGAGCAGCGTCAGAGTCCTGGCTTTCACCTTCTGATGGTGCTTGTGGCGTTAAAAATGGGGGATAAATACACAGATTGCCATGGAAGTACCTGCAGTTCGTATTTACAGCGCTGAGATCTCCGTTTGGGCTGGGAGTGGTTGAGAAATGAAAAAATGCAAAGCTGGAAACCTCTCTCAAAACATGGAAGTCAATAAGACAACATTAGGAGCGAGCCACAACATTTTTAACAGCAAACTCAGACCCCGAAATGGAGCCAAAAGCCTTCTTTGGGGAATAAAAGGGAACAGCTTCTTCCTCCAATGTCTTTTGTAGCACAGAGGAGCTGCCCACACATTTCCTAATTCTCCGACTAATAGCTGGGAGATGAACTTCCTAAAACATATGAGCTCCATCAGAGGCGAGGGAGGCAGGGAAAAGGGAGGGGAGGGGAAGGGGGAGCAGGGAGCGGGGGGAAGTACAAACTGATCTTTGTAAGAAAGAGTAGCTGGGATTGCAAGGCTTGCATATGTTACAGCACATCATTAATAACAGTGATCAAAAGCACGGGAACATCTCGGCAGCTGCAGCGAATTATTGGAGAAATTGGAATTTTCAAATGAGCTCACACTTCAGGGAAAAAAAGGGGGAAAAAAAACCCCAAGGGCACTGGGGTCAGGTCACTCTGCAGAGCCTCGGGATAATCCCAAGAGGGCTGGAGGAAGACAAATTCTGTGCAGTATTTAGGAAAAATGGGGGGAAAGCCCCAGATGTGCTTAGAGCGATGGAGGGTGGGAATGGTGTGCGGCACGGGCAGCTCTGGCGGGAGCTTTCCCTGCTGGCGAGGGACCCTGTGGGGTGGGGCTGGGGGCCTGGGGGTCCGGCCCAGCCCCACCGGCATCAGCCTCGGGAGTGCCCCACGCCAGGCTGGGCATGGTCTGGAGCCGCTGCGTGAAGGCGGCCCTGGAGGGGATGGGTGACCTGCGAGGGCCTTTCCCATGCCACGCCCGGCCTCGCTGCCTGCCCTGCAGCTCTGGCAGGAGATGGGAGGGCAGGGGCCGCTCGTCTCTCCGGGGGTGACCGGCTTTTCCTCCGGTAACAACCCCGAGTCGTGGCGCGCACCCCGGGCTTTGTGTCCCGCTGAACGGGCGTGGGAGGGTGCGGCGCTCGGGGAGCATCCGCCGCAAGGGGGGTTTGACAAGGGCCTTGCGCAAGGGCCGGAGCCGGGCCAGGCTCGGCCCTGGTGCCGCAAGAATTCCATTCAGCACGAGATAAAGCCTTCCTGGGAAGCCGTGCATCCTGGGAGCGGCCTGGGCCGCCGGGAGCCCTGAGTGCAGCCCTTCCCCAGCGCGGCCGCGGTCACCGCTGTCCCCACCTGCGGCAGGGTGGGACAGCCCTTTCCGCGGAGAAATCCTTCCCCGTGTCCAAGCTGCACCCGAGCTGGCCGCAGGGCCCGATCCCGCCGGCTGGCAGCAGCCTTTGGATTTAATTGGCGGCTTTGCCCGCGGCTGGGACTGGCTGTGGAGAGAGCAGCGCTCAGCAGGAGCCGAAGGTGACGCGAGGAAACTCTTTAAAGATCGAGGTTTGATCTCGAAATAAAAGCCTTGCTCCCAAACGCCTTGCCGAGCCCCCTCCTTCCTTTCCAAGGCATGTTTTTCTAATTCCGAGCAGCTCCGACGGCTCGGGTTACACATCTGCCTGCCGCGTGTGATGCTGCGGCAGTAAAAGTACAGGTGTCGGGCCTTTAAAGGAACCGCTTCCAGCAGAACGAGCTCCGCCTGGGCCTCCCGCTCCCCCGCGGCAGCGCGGGGGTTAAACGGCAGAGAAGGGCCGCTCGTGACTTCCGTGCTCTCCCATCTGCTGGGAACCCTGAAACCCATTTGGAAATGAATTTTTCAGTCGGAATGCGCGCTGCCGCGAGCAGCCGTCCCCGCACCCCGCACAGACAGCTTGCGCCGCGCTCCCACATGTCTCCAGCGACGGGCTGCGCTCGGCTGATTGCAAAGGCATTAAGTATGTATGGCCATCCTGCCCGCGTGCGCTCTTCCCGCACTTTATTCCATAATTATCATCACATTAGGTTGGTAAATAATGTTGACACATGGTTCCCGAACAGCTGGAGAGTGTCCGTCTGACACCCGCGCCATCCGAGCTCAGCTCCTCGGAAAAGCGGGACGGCTCCCGGCTCCGCTCCCTCGCCAGCGGGGAGGGGAAACCTCTCCTTGCCGTAAAATCCCTCCAAGAAGGCACGGCTCTGATCTGGGAGCGGGGCAAGGCGCTCATTAATCGTACAAGATTTGCAGATTAATCTAATTAGACCTCGTTTGTTCGAGGCGAAAGCCGCGCTGTTCCCGCCGCTGTCCCGGTCACTGCCCGGCCCGGCACACGCGGCTCCGTGTGGGAGTCGGCATCGATGACGGGACCGGCTTTGCAGTTCCCACCCCGGCCCTGTCACATTCCCGTGACAAATTCCAACTGCTTGAAGGGATGTCCTGCTCAGCCAGAGCATCGGCATGACTCCTGGCACCCCCAGCTGAGGCCGGCATGCCGGGTGTTCAGGAAAACCGTCGGGCTCCCTCGGGGAGAGGGCAGGGAAAGGGCAAACCCGGTGCGCTGGAGCTCTGCAGAAAGGCTTTGTCTCAGGAGTTTGGGTGAATTCATTTCTGGAGCGAAGGCTTCAAGTGAGTGGAAACGGCAAAATGACCAGCTCCTGCCACGGGGCCCTGGAGCTGCTCCTTGTTCCTCGGTGTCCCGGCAGGACAGCAGGAATGGCTCCCTGCTCCCCAGGGTGGGCATTTGCCTCCTGCCAAAGGGCAGCTCCCCCTTCCCACCACAGGCACACCCTGCATCGCTCCAGGACAGGAACATCCCAGCCTCGGGAAACTCCCTTTCTGAGACTTTTATTCATTCCAGAGCGAAGAAAGGGGGAAAAGGAGATGATGCTTCCCAGTGAAGAACTTCTATTTTTAGCCAGAAATTGCCCTTTTGGTCCAACAGCTGAAGTAGCCACTGGATTAAAGGACAAACCTGGGTATTTAACTGACACAGCAAAAAATGTTAATCCTGCTTGTGGGATAGGGAGAGAAAAAACCTGCTGGGAAAAAAATCCGCCTTCCGTTTTCTCCTGCTTGGCGTGGAGGTAAATCTGAGGGAACGGGGATATTGCGAGGCCCATAATCTTATTTACATTCGGAGCATGACTCCAGCTCCCAGAACATTGCAGACATCTGTCAGACAAACAGACACGACTCCGCAAAGATATTTCAAATGCTCTTCCCTTAAAAGCTAGGAAGCTGTTTGGGGATTTTGGCAGGATGGCTGGGATCTGACATGTCTTTTTTTCCGGCTTTTTTTTTCCCATTTGTTCTTTTTTTTTTCCCCCTGAAGCAGATGATTTCTTTGGCTTCCTACAGCAAGCTTAAGGAATTGGGTTTGCTGAAGTATTTGTTATGAAAATTGAAGCGCAAACTCCTGGCCTGAGCTAATTTGTTGGGAATTGTCTCTTGGAACGCTCTCCTGTGCCGTGCCACGCGCCTCCAGGTGTATTTTAAGGAACTTTCTCCCTTAGGAATGAAAATAACCTGACTCGGGTCACTGATGTGGCAGAACACAACCCCACCGTAGGTGTTCCTGCTTCATCTGAGGGGCACATGCAGCACTTCAGGGATAAAACCCCTGCGAGCCTGGGTCAGCAGCTGAGGACAGTCAGCAGCCCCTAAAGACAACCAGCATTTCCCAGAGATAACCAGGAGCTCTGCGTTGCTCCCAGCCTGTTTTCAGCTGCTCGACACAATATTGCTGCATAATTTGGAGTGTCTTTGGAGTGTCTCCTCTCCGGTTTTTTGGATGCGAGACTTAGCAACAGGGAAAGGTGCTAAAGAGAGACAAAACTTGTGTGGGTGGCTGGAGATTAGCCATTTGGAATTCTCTCCTTTGCTTTGTGCCACAAGCTGTTTGCCTGTTCCCACTCGGAGCCCGTCCTGGGCCGCGGTGCCGCGCCGTGCCCGAGATGCCATTGTCCCTGCTGCCACCTCTGCTGCCACCCTGGCCTCCTCCAGCTGTGCCACAGCTGTGCACAACCCGGTGTGGGATCTCCCCCGGAATCTCTCCCCCTGGGACAGAGTCGTGGAATCGTGAAGGTTGGAAACGAGCTTGGGGAGCATCAGTCCCCCGTGTCCTCACGTGCCACATCCCTGTGTTTCCTGAACGCTCCCAGGGATGGGAACTCCACCATCCAGGGCTAGCAACCCTTCCCTTGGTGGAGTTTTCCCCAATTCCAGCCCAAACCTCCGCTGGCCCAGCCTGAGGCCTTCCTGTCCGTTCTGTTCCTGGGACACGAGGCTGACCCCACCTGTTCTGCCCTTCAGGGGCTCCCGTGGGAGCAGCACCCAAATCCCCACGGCTCCAAGCTCTGAAATCCCTTCTTTCTTTCCACGGGTATGAAACCCGGAGCTGCTCGCAGTGAGCACCGTTAAATATTCCCTGCATTCCCAAAGCCAAATATGGAGGGAGGCACAACCAACCAGGGAGTGTATGGAAACCATTGATTCACAATATTGAAATTCCAGCTTACCTCCAATTAGCCGGCTTCCCAATATTTGAACAGAAGACCATTTTAATGCAATTACAAACACATTTTCGGCATTGGAATTCTGTGCATAATTAGCTCCCTATTAAAGTATTTATGGAGCCCTTTTTCCATCCCAAACAGCGAAAGCCGGAGCATTTTATTCCTTACTGTTACAATAATTAACTATGCAAGGAGAACAGCATATTAATAGAGCATAATTTGTTTACATTGAAAAGAAAATTGTGCTAGATTAGCATAGCAAAAGACTATTTCCATATCCAGGCAGGAATGTTCAGGCCTAATAGCAATTTTCAGTGTCGTTAAGGAATATTATTAATAAAGTAATACAGTGTAATTCCCTTTGCCCCTGCCATATTTCACAATGTCCTTAATTACGGCTAATTCCGGCGGGACTCATTTGGGGGTTATTAAGCCGGAGACACGGGAATCTTAAATACAACCTTTGGTAATGAGGAGGCTGCAGAGTTCCTGGGAGCGGGGAACGCCGAGGAGATGGAGGCACGGAGGGAAGGGACAGGCAGCAGAGCCCTTGGCACGAGCCTGGGCGAACAAGGATTGCTTGGAGCAGGGTGGCACTGAAACTCCCTCTGGGCATGGGCCTTCCTGCACCCAATTCGGGGTTCTGGGCATGGCATCCCCACAGAGTGAACAGAATTGCAGAGAGAAGCGTTCCCTCTGAGCACCAGAGAGGGTCCG
Source organism: Motacilla alba alba (assembly GCF_015832195.1). Taxonomy (NCBI): domain Eukaryota; kingdom Metazoa; phylum Chordata; class Aves; order Passeriformes; family Motacillidae; genus Motacilla; species Motacilla alba. The sequence goes on along the minus strand of NC_052046.1, from coordinate 555,763 downwards.
TCCTTCCTTCCTTCCTTCCTTGCTTCCATGAACAGCCCACGTTTGGGTGCCTGGCAATGCCCTCCCTGGCTGCACGGGCATGCCAGGCCCAGATCAGGAATAGTTTAGGTCAGAAGGGACCTTACAGCTCAACCTGTTCTGTCCCAGGGCGCTCCGAGTTCCACCAGCCAGGGAAGGGCTAACTAATAATGATCCATCCAATATCTGATAATGATCTGCCACAGCGGGGGAAGAAGTGTCCGGAGAGCCCGCGGAGAGCACGGGTGTGCCCTGCTTTGTGCCCTGGTTTGCTCCATCCGAGCAGCGAGAGCAGCGAAGAGAAGGAGCTGGGAGCTGCAGCTCCCACCCGCAGATGGTTAATATTCACATGGAACTGGCAGCCAGGCTCCCGAGCATCCGCTGCGAGCAGCTGAGCCCCGAACCCGCCGGGCCCCCGCACAAGGATCGCAGGCTGCGCCCGGCGCTGGCAGCCTCGGGCTCAGCCCCTTCCAACTGCGCGGAGCCCTGGCAGAGCGGGAGGGCTCCCGGGCCGGGCCGTGCTCCGCAGCGCCTGCTGGGGGAGCTGGGAAAAGGGACGCCGCCCAGCCTCGCTCCCTCTGACCCCCATTTTGGGGCCAGCCCTAGGATAGGGGAACGGCCTGAAGCTGAACAAGCCGAGAATCCCTCCCCAGTATCCCGCTGGTTTAAAGCCACTCCCCTCGTGCTATCCCTCCATCCTGCAGCCCTGCCCCAAATCAACAACTTTCCCCCCTTCTTTCCTTCCTCTCTTTTGCCATGTGCCCCACGTCTGGGAATGAGCAAGGTGTTCCTTCAGCGCAGTTTTTTTGGGCAGAGCTTGGCGCCCGGCTCCGTCTGGCACGACGCAGCACAGGCTGCTGGGAGCTCGGGAGAGGGAGGCTGGATGTGGGATGCGTTTCCGTCCTGGAAGAACACGCACTCGGATCACTCCTGTGCTTTAGGATTTCTCTGCATGGGGAGACGGTGCAAGGTCTGGGAAACGTTGGCTTTTTATTCGGATTGTCCCTGCCCAGCATCCCATCAAACACCCACAGGAATCCTCCTGGGTGTCCATGGCCAGTGTGCCTCACACAGCTCCCCACCCCTGTAACCCAGCGGGACGAGGCGCTGGGAAGACACTTCCACACTCCCAGAAGCATTTTCCAATCCTGTCCCTGCTCCTGGGAGCATTTGTGGATGCAGCATTCCAACAAATTTCCCCCCATTTTTCCAAGAGCTGCTTGGAGCTCTGCCCCTCCCTGCTGTGAAAAGGTGCCCCTCCCTGGCAGTGGCTCTGTCATTCCCAAATGACATTTTCCAAAGGCTCGGGAGCAGCAGCGCTGTCACATGGCAGCGAGTGGCCGGCAGCAGCTCTCCATCCCTCCAGATGGAGGTTTTTGCATTCCCAAAACCAGGCAGAATGATCAATCCACAATGAAATGCAGGTTGGAATCACTCAGCCCAGCCCCAGCCCCAGCCCCACCTCGGACGTGCCGATCCCCCCAAACAGCAACAATAAAGCCTCTGTCTTCTTGCAGGATGTTTGTCATCTTTTGATCCCGTGCCAGCAAAGCGTGGAATTCTGGGAGAGCAAACCTCCCAAACTGATCCCTGCTCTCCACAGCAAGTGCATTCCAGAAAGATCCATGCTCCAAAAAGGACAGGGCAGGAAGTTCAGCTCGCTGGGGAAAACCAGGTAAATAAACTTCAAACGGCAGCAGCTGCAGCAGCCCAGGAATTCCCTTCTTACAGGAATTTAGAATAAAATGAAAGCTGTAGAAGTGGGCTGAAATGGAAAATGCCGTGTAACATAGTGGGTCAGTGTTGAGAAGCTCCATCGTGTTGCACTCCAGCCCCAGGGGATGCAGTGCAGCCCGACTGTCCCTGCAGAATCCCCCATTTCAATCAGCAGAATTCCCTACTGCTGGCCAGGATGGAAATCCTTTTCAAAGCTGCTCCTTGCCCCCCCCTGCAAGGGCAGATCCCTCCACGAAGCCCCTGCCGTTGCATCCCAAGGAAAGGTAAGGTTCCCTGGCACCCGCTCCGTGCCACATGTCCTTGGACAGGCTGCCAGAATTCCCCGGGGGGTGCCAGCCGCTCCTGGCACAGCCCTTCATCCTGGAAAAATCCCATTCCCAGCGCCTGGAACGCATCCCTCAGCTGGGAATCACGGGGGGACTCACCCTCTGCTCTTCTCCTGCCACACATTCCCTGGAGCTGCCCCCAGAGATCCCAGGACGCTGAGATTGCAACCCGGAATACCCAAGGGCTCTTGGAAAGCTGCTTCTCTGGGGAAGGAGGAGCAAACCGAAGGCAGCAGCACTGTAAATCCTCAGGAAGCCATAAACTAGAATTAAGGAGTTCAAATATGATCTGCAATCATTTAATCCGGGTGATGGATGTCCCTGCTCCGAGGCCGTTATTTACGGACGCCCCCGTTTATTGCTCCTCGGACTTTTTTAATTACTGCGCTCCCCAAACTCAATTACCCACCCCAGCAGATATTCTGTAAATAAAAGAGACCCAATTAATAATGTGCTTAGTCCAGCAGAGCTAAATCAAACCTGGGATGGGGACTGGCTGGGGAAGGTCCCGGGACAGATGGGTGGGGAGAGCCCAGGTGGCTGGGGTGCTTGGACACTCCCCAGTTCCAGCCACTGCCCTTACTGGGGTTGCTGCTCCTGGGTTTCTGCATGACGAACCATCAGGAGGAACAGGCAATATGGGAAGCAGGTTTCCACTTGAAGCCAGGCATGTTTCATCCCAAATATTTGGTGTTTTCACCTCGTTCTGTCAACAAACTTTGCCATCGTTGAAAAGTCAGGAACGTTGTAGCACAAATATTTCTGTTTGTACATTTCTTATCCTCTCTGGAAATACACAGCCAGAGGCTGTAGATGAGCAAACCCCATGGGACGGGATGTGATTCCAAAAGGAAACCAGGATAAAATGCTTTAAAATGGGAGTAATACATTTTTTCAGAGTTGTATTCACACAAAGGGCAGAATTTAATATCACAGGGGAAAATACAATCCCAAATTCCTGAATACTGCCACACAGCAGGGGCTTGGGCAAACTTGGGAGCACGAAAGATGGGAATGTTTGCAGGACAAACCTGAGCAGGGAAGGGCTGAGCTTTGCCAGGATGGGATGGGACAGGACAAACCTGAGCAGGGAAGGGCTGAGCTTTGCCAGGATGGGATGGGACAGGACAAACCTGAGCAGGGAAGGGCTGAGCTTTGCCTGGACAAACCTGAGCAGGGAAGGGCTGAGCTTTGCCAGGACAAACCTGAGCAGGGAAGGGCTGAGCTTTGCCAGGACAAACCTGACCCGGGAAGGGCTGAGCTTTGCCAGGACAAACCTGACCCGGGAAGGGCGGAGGTGTGCCAGGGTGAGAGCCCAGCACTTCACAGCCCTCATTCCCTGAGCTGCCCATGCTGGTGCCCAAATCCCTGAGCTCCCCGTGCAGTCGGGCTGGGCAGCCTGGGTGCCTTTCCACACTTCCCTTTCTTTATTAATGGCAGTCACCTGGCTGAATCCCAGCCAGGGGCTCCCATCCCTTGCTCCACCACAGCAAAGCAGCTTCATTAGGACAGGAACTTCATTAACAGCTCCTAACTAATGGCTGTCATTAAGCCCACCCCCCCAAAAGGGGGTGACCCCAGGACCCGGGCAGGGCAAACAGATGGAGCCCAAGGGGCACAGTCAGCAAAGGCTGGGGACACTGAGATGGATGAAGGGCACATTCCAGAGGGCTTGGTGCAGGTGTTCCAGCTGGACACTCAGGGAGGACAAGGGAAGGGCTGCAGGGAGGGTGGGGGTCCAGCCCCCCTCAGGGAAACCTCACCTTGGGAGGATCTGAAGGATCATTTCATCCCAGGCTGCTCCAAGCACCAACGTCTAACCCGGCCTTGGGCACGGCCAGGGATCCAGCTGCTCTGGGCACCCCGTGCCAGGGCCTGCCCACCCTCCCAGCCAGGATTTCCATCCCAATATCCCCTCTGGCAATGGAAGCCATTCCCTGAGGGCTGTCCCCCAATCCTCTCCTGGAGCCCCTTTAGCCACTGGAAGGGCTCTGAGCTCTCCCTTCTCTTCTCCAGTTGAACATTCCCAGTTTTCCCAGGCTGGCTCCAGAGCAGAGGGGCTCCAGCCCTGGAGCAGCCCCGTGGCCCCCTCCAGACTCACTCCAGCTGGACCCAAGCTCCTCCTGCCCTGGATCCCCACCCCAAATCCCAGCATTTAAAGCAAAATCTCCTCCCTTGCACGTTGCATCCCAAAAATGCAGGTACTTCCAAGGAAAAAACCCGCAAATGTGACTTTGGAAAAGAGTTGGAGGATGTGTGAGGGCAGCCAGGGGGGTTATGGCAGAATTTTCTTTGTGTTTCCATAAAAACCATTCCAGATGGTGCTGGAGAGGAATTCCCACCCGGACCAGGTGCAGGATAGTCTGGACTTGCTTTGTGAGATGGAGGGAAAGACTTGTTGCAGTAAAAAAACCAACTCCAAATGAAGGATTTCTTGACAAAAAAGTGAAATTATGAAGGTGCTGCCTGGCTGGAAAAAAGGAATTAAAGCTTATTTACACTGGAAAAAGGAGGAATTAGTGCAGTTCAATCCCTGTGCCAGGCCAGGAGTGAGGGATGAGGGGAAATAGAGACAAGAGGGATTTATTATTAAATTAAAATCACTTAATTACTGCAAATGTTAAATATGCACTTTTCTGGCATTTCAGGGATGTTTTTCCCTCAAATTGCAATGAATTGTCCACTTGGAATTCCCCCTCCTCCAGCAGCGGGTAAATGTCAGCCCTAAATTAAAGTTAACTGGGATCTGCTCCACCTCGGAAAAAAAAGATTTAATTAGAATCAATAAAGCACCTTTTATTGGAGTTTCCAAACACAGGAACCTGAAACCTGGGAGCTGTTCACAGCCTGGGGTCAGAGGGGAGCACCTGGCTGAGGAGCCCCGGGGATGGGATGAAATCCATCAGTCCCTGATTCAGCCCAGATGAGGACGCGTCCCCGCTCCTTTGCTCCTGCTGGGAGGTAAAATCGCTCCCAGTTCCAGCTCTATTTTTAACTCTGCTCAGAAGGGATGAGCAGCCCTGGAATTCCCAAAGCCATCAGTGCGGGGAGTGCCTTGAGTGCCGTGATCTCAGAGCCTTTTTCCAGGCCATGGCAAACACATTTCATATCCCCCGACTCCCTAAAAGAGAGACAAAGGCTCGGCGGTGTCAGATTGCTGGGAATTAGTCGTAATTTGATTAGGAATCTCCCAGCAGGCCACCCCAGCACACAGAGATCAGGGGGAATTAATGCCCTGATCAATTAGATCGGGATTGTTCGGCCGGCACCGAGCAATACCACGGGCTGGGATTTGCTGCGAGTTGTTCCCTTAATCCTCTTGTTCTGGGCTTCTTTAGGAGGAGGCACAAAAGCTCCTAAATTAGGACAAGGCGATACTGCACGGCGGGGAAAAACCCTGCTGTGGATTAGGGAGACATCTGGGGGATTCTCCTCCAGCTCAGCCAGGCAGGGAGCAGATCCCAAATTCCTGCCTCACAGCAGCACTGACACAGGCAGGGAGCAGATCCCAAATTCCTGCCTCACAGCAGCACTGACACAGGCAGGGAGCAGATCCCAAATTCCTGCCTCACAGCAGCACTGACACAGGCAGGGAGCAGATCCCAAATTCCTGCCTCACAGCAGCACTGACACAGGCAGGGAGCAGATCCCAAATTCCTGCCTCACAGCAGCACTGGCACAGGCAGGGAGCAGATCCCAAATTCCTGCCTCACAGCAGCACTGACACAGGCAGGGAGCAGATCCCAAATTCCTGCCTCACAGCCCTACTGGCACAGGCAGGGAGCAGATCCCAAATTCCTGCCTCACAGCAGCACTGACACAAGCAGGGAGCAGATCCCAAATTCCTGCCTCACAGCAGCACTGACACAGGCAGGGAGCAGATCCCAAATTCCTGTCTCACAGCAGCACTGACACAGGCAGGGAGCAGATCCCAAATTCCTGCCTCACAGCAGCACTGACACAGGCAGGGAGCAGATCCCAAATTCCTGCCTCACAGCAGCACTGACACAGGCAGGGAGCAGATCCCAAATTCCTGCCTCACAGCAGCACTGACACAACTCCTCCACTCCCAGTTAATTGTGTGGCCTCATCCCTCTGGGATCCCGGATTATTTGAGTCAAATTCAATTAATTGTCTGTGTTTGAGTCAGGATTTTTTATATTTTCCATTAAATTGCCCTTTCCAGGTAGAAATCCATACAGTCAGAACATTTCCCAGTGGCTGGGGCTGGAGTCCAGGAGGGCCACACGTGCTGATCCCACTGATGGCCAGGCTGGATCCGCACCGGGATCACCCCAAATCCCAGCAGCAGCCCCCCTGGAAAACCCACCCAGGAGCTGCTTTATAACTGGGAGAAGGGGATCAGTCTGAACCCCCCTTGCCACGAGTAACTCCATCAGCTGCTCTCGCAGAAGTGGTGGCATTTTCCCGGGATTTATCCAGCCACGTTCCCGTTGGCAGGGGGGGTCGGGAGTAGCGGGCACGGCGGGAATGCCCCACAGCTGGAGGCAGCCCCCCCTGGATCCGCGGGATTCCCCGAGCCAGGGCAGGAGCACCGCAAGGTGGGAATTGTCTGCAGCGTCCTACACGGGAAAGCCGTAAATAATTCATGGCCATTTATTATTCCGTGAGTAATTCCGAGCCGGGCCAAGAGCAGGCGGCTGCAGCCCCGAGGAATTTCCCTCCCAGCCACTACACGTGTCAGGCTGGGAGCCGAGGGATGAATATTTTAAGGACAATGATTTCTTTTTCCCATTTTTCCCCCGCCAGGACTAACCCAAACTGCTGATCTGCACTTTGGGAGGCACTGCGACACTTGCTCCCAGCTGGAAAAACCAGCCCCAATGTGTTTAAAATTCCACAGGAAATGGGATTTCCCTAGCTCTTCCTATTTTTGGATGCTCTGCTCTGGTTTTCAAGATTCCCTCTCTGATGTTTTCTATTTCCTGAGCTGCTATCCCTGATTATCAATCCCAGGATGGAATTTGCCACCTCATGCCTGGCCCAGGGCCCCTCTCCAGCTCTCTGGAGCTGTAACAGGACAAGCAGTGAACAATCCAGCCCCTCCTCGCAGAAAGAGGTGCAGTTCTGGCAGGACGCAAGGAAACAGGCTCAGGCCGTGCCAGGGGAGTTCAGGAGGAATTTCCCCAGGGAAAGGTTCCTTGGAGGTGTCCAGGGAGGCACTCGGGGACACAGGCTGGGCTCTGTGACCCGGGAGGTGTCTCCAAGCTCTGATGCCACCAGGAGGAGGAGGAGGCGGCTCCCCTGAGGAAGGGCTGGGGCCGAGGTGTGGCCAGAACCCTTCCCCAGGTAATTCCCGCGGGGGTGGGGGCAGACGGCCCGCGGGCACCTCTCCTTCCTTTGTGTCCCTCCGTGTTGCTGTGCATATTGAGCCGTTCCAGCAGGAAATTGCATTTGCATCTTGTGTGGCACAAGCATGTTGTGAATATCATAAAAACACATATGGTCATAAAGGCTGGGAGAGAAGGCGATAAAAGTGACATTTAGGGAACAGCTTTGGGAAAGGCAAAACATGTTCAGGGAGCTGCTTTTGTGCAGCTCCTCCCTGCGAAAGATTCTGGGCTCTCACTTGAGAAGCTTTTACAGCAAACTTCTTAATTTTGTGACAAACTTCTTAATTTTGTGACAAACTTCCTAATTTTCTGCGCAAACTTCCTTTTGTACAAACTTATCCTTTCCAGTCTTCCTTAATTTGTTGGTGCAAACTTCCTCAATTTCATTCTACAAACTTATTTTTTGTTCAAGCTTCTTACTTTTTTCTCCCAAACTTCCTAATTATTTTTGTACAATGTATTAACATTCTCACTTCAAACTTGAGAAATTTTCCTTTGCCTTTTGAGCTTGAACCTCCTGGGATATCCTGGAAGAAACTCGGCCTTTCCCACGTGTTTCCCAGGTGTGGGACAGATTCCGTGGCAGGTTTAAGTGCAACTCTTGAATTTCGAGTAGCTTGGGCTATTGGATGGAGCAATATTTTGGGATGCTTAGCAGTGGGATTTCATCGCTTGCACTTTGATCAGGAGGTTCATGGTGGAGGCTGGGCTGGATGGGAATATCCCTGAATTCAGCCTTTTCCTGCCTGACCTGGGGTAATACTGCAGTTCTGGATAGCAGAAGCCTGTGGACATCATGAAATATTAACTTTCAACAAGGAAAAATAAATTACTGGGAAAAGATTTTCCTGACGGGTCAGAGGCCCTGGATGGAAAAGCAGGAAGTCTCCCATAAAACTATTCCCAGTTTTTCCCTGTCTTGACGCTCCGTGGGTCAGGGTTAAGAGCTCCCTGTCAGGATCGTCCCAGAGCTGCCAGCAGGATGGTTCAGCACAGCCAGCCCCATGCCCGTGCCCTTGGAGCTGCTTTTCCAGCCCTCCTGGTCCACGGGCAGGATCCCTGCGAGCCCTTGCCGCGTGCTCCCAGCAGGGAATTCATTCCAATTTTCCAGGGCTGTAAACTGCAACCCTTTTATCTGGAGCCTTTAGCAGGCTCTGTGACAGCAGATCCGATGGGAGCGTGCTTTGCCATAAATCCTCCCAAAATGTTCCTTTGCTCACAAATGATGGGGCTGATTCATGCTCCAAAGGCGGATCTTCAGCTCCTGCCAAGTCACCATGGCTCCCTTCTGCTTGGAACGAGCGGGAGAAGTGTCTACCCCGGGAAGCAGCTCTGCATCACACGGGCAGGGGGAGGAGGAGGAGGGAGCCTTGCAGATCTCCTGCTTTTCCAGAGGATTTCACTTCCACGCAGCTGTGGCCTGTCCTTCAGCCGCTCCACGGGGACACTCCCAGGGGTGCCTGCATTTCCTTCTGCTCCCTGCAAAGGAGCTTCCTGTCCCTGCTTTGTGCAACCTGGGAACGAGCACCCTTGGCCCCGCTCAGGGATCCCCGCTGCGCTCCCAGGGGGTGGCCAGCCTGGAGAAGGGAAGGGCCCAGGGAGACAGAGCCCTTCCCAGCGCTTCAAGGAGCGCTGGAGAGGGGCTTGGTTCCCTTCCGTGTCACCGGAATCATTCCAAGGTCACGGGCGCTGCCCATCCCTCCAGTCCCGCGTTAGGAACCACCGGGACAAGGTGACTCCCTGGCTGTCCCCGATGCTGGCTCCCTTCCCCGGCTGCAGCGAGGATGCGATTCCCCCCGCGCTTCCCTGGCCCCCCGCCCAGCAGCGACTTGGGAAAGAGGGGGAGCCCGCAGGCTTTGGGAATTCACAGCCTGACAAAGTTGTGACTTGCAGAAGCACGAGGGAAGAGGGGGAAGCGGCTCCGTCCCCGCGCCAGCCGCCTTTTCCCGGCAGCTCCCATCCCGGTGAAATTCTTCCCCCTAGTTTCCAGTCATGGAATAGTTGCCATTACAGCCAGAGCTGCTGCGCAGCGCCGGGGGAGCCGGGCTGGCTTAGGGTGGCTCCGGAGCAGAGGAGAGGAGGAAGGCTGGAGGATGGGGCAGAGATGCCGCAGATGTCCCGGCAGCTACGTGCGTCCCTCCACCGCTCCGGGATTCACTTCCCAGCTGCTCAATGGAAGCGATTGTTGCTTCTCCCGAAAGAGAAGCGGCCTCTCCCAGCTCCGGAGCCTCCAGAGCACAGCAGGAAGAGGGGCAGCAGCAGGCAGGAGCCGGGCAAACACAAGGATCTGCCCAGAGGGAATGCAGGGGGCAGAGCTGCAGCCCTTCCAGAGGCAGGAGCCGGGCAAACACAAGGATCTGCCCAGAGGGAATGCAGGGGGCAGAGCTGCAGCCCTTCCAGAGGCAGGAGCCGGGCAAACACAAGGATCTGCCCAGAGGGAATGCAGGGGGCAGAGCTGCAGCCCTTCCAGAGGCAGGAGCCGGGCAAACACAAGGATCTGCCCAGAGGGAATGCAGGGGGCAGAGCTGCAGCCCTTCCAGAGGCAGGAGCCGGGCAAACACAAGGATCTGCCCAGAGGGAATGCAGGGGGCAGAGCTGCAGCCCTTCCAGAGGCAGCAGTGAGTGCCCAGTGCCCAGAGCTCCTCAGACCCCATGGAGGCACTCTCCCAAGAGCCTCCTGCTCCCACTGCTCAGCCTGGCTCGTGCTTCCACACTCTTTTGAGATGGATGGGAGAAGCTGCTCTTCCCTGCCTTCACGCAGGTGGCACTTTTGTCACCGAGCAGGCGTAATTTTGGGAAGTGTTTGTACTGCAAATGGAAACCTGGCGTTCCCAGCACCTCCCTTCCCACTTAATCACAGCAGCCACTGGAGACCGTGCTGCTCCCATTGAAACCCAACACTCCAGAAGCACAGACCACTGCCCCCTTTGTCCCTCAAATTCCAGCAGACTCCAAGCTCCTTCCTTCCAGCACCAGAAACCATCCAAAGGAGGGGATGAGACAGGAAGGGGAATATTAAATCCCTGTTTTAGCAAATCCTTCTTCTGAGGAGTTGGGAAGCGGGATAGGTGTTGTTTGAAAACTAGCATGGATTAAGGGGGAGGGAGGAAGAGCCACAGCTGGAGAGAGGCTGAGGGTGATGCTCCACTGCAAGGAGAAGCTCTACTGCAAGGAGATGCTCCACGGGAAGGATATGCTCCACGGGAAGGAGAGAGATACCATCCTGCTATCCACACACCCCGGCTGTGCTGCAGACTGGGAGCTGGCTTTGGTTCCTGTTCCTCTTCCCCAGAGCTCCTGGATCTGGTTTGTGTCCCACAGGGGTTTCTGGGTGTGAGCTCCAGGCAGGATCCGGGTGACTGAGGCTCCTCCAAGCCCGTTCCCTGTGCCCGCGTCCCTGTGGCACTGCAGACAATCCGAGCCCATCCCTGTGGCACAGCCACATCCATTTTTAACACAGGCCTTCTGTGCTCTCCCTTTTCCAGCTCTGAACAGAGTGAAAGATGTTCCTGGCTTAGCGGGATTAAAAAACAAAGTGCAGCCCAAATACCCTGGCAGGCACAGCAGCACTGCCCTAAACTGCGTGCCACGGGCACTGCTGGAACGGGGAGCTGAAACCACCCGGCCACCGAGCCATCCTTTCAGGAGTGCCACACATGGACACACAGGGCAGCTCCCCACGGCACGTGGAGAGGCGGATGTGGATGGAGGGCTGGGATGACCACGGGCAGGAGGATGGAGATCTGGGACTCAGAGCTGCTGCTGGGCCCTTTCCATGCTCTGCAGGTTCCCAGTGCCTTTTGCTGCCGCTCAGAAACACAAGTCTCTCGGTTGCTGTTCCAGGATTGCAAATTGGAATCAGAGAAAGAGGATGAAAAGGAGATGAGGGAAAAAGAGAGAAATGGTGCTTTGGAAGCCTGTGCAAGTGTCTGATCTCCTGTGCTGTTTGTGCTGAGAGAATAAATCCATGCTGCATTCCAGGCTGGGCCAGTGGGGAGGGGAAATCCCCCTTCCCTGGGCAGGGAGTCATTGAGGCTGGAAAAGATCTCCCCGTGGAGAGGGCACTCGGGCACTGGCAGGGGCTGCCCAGGGAGGCTTGGAGTGCCCAAGGAAGGACTGGAGGTGGCACTTAGTGCTCTGGGCTGGGGACAAGGTGGGGACCAGGAGCAGCTTGGACAAGATGGTCCTGGAGCTCTTTTCAACTGAAATGGCTCTGGGTTTCTGGGATCCTCGTGTCCCACCCTCATGCAAAAAACAGGCACTGTGTTCAGGCAGTTCATGTGATCCTTGGGGAAGATTCCAATGTTTTCTTTGAGGGACTGTGAATTCCTGTTGTGTTTTGTTTTGCTCTTTCCCAGAGCAATATTGTTTTTCCCCGGTGTCTCAGGAACTTCTCCTGGCCATCTGCACCATTCCCATTGCCGCTTTGCTGCCAAAGCCCTTTGGGTTTTGCAGCCCAGCGAGGGCTCCCCCAGCAGGCGGGCAGTGCCAGCCAGATCTGCTTCTGCTCCTCGGGAGAAGGCCCTGGAGGCAGCGGGGCTCCATCCCAGCCCCGTGCCCACAAAGCTCTTTCACAGGCTCATAATGGAGCCATTGAGAGCACGGAGTTATTTGGAAAACTCCCGAGCCGGGAGGAATCTGCGCCTGTTGGGGTTGAGTCACGCCTTGGCAGCGGCCAGCCCTGCACAGATTTCCTTTTTTTAAAGTGCACTTTTCTCTTCCAGATCCAGAGACAAGGGACCTTTATCAGCCTGAACTTCATCTCCGCCCCAGAAAAGCTGCACCCGGCCCAGTCCTGCCAGAGGAAACTTCCAGAAGGTCTTCATTTGGGGACTTGGAGCTTCCAGTGGCTGCACTCTCATCCCAGCTGGAACTTGGTCCCCAGGCCTGCTTATCTCCAGCCTGAAATGATTTGGCTGCAGCTTCCCCTGTGGGTGTCAGTGCCTTCCTGCCTGCAGGATTAAGGGATCCATTCCAATCTCTCCGTTGGCAGGTGTGTGAAAGCCTCTGGTTTCTCCTACCTTTTCCTGTGCTTTCTGCTAAAAGAACAGCTTTTCCTTAGGCAATTTCGGTGCTCTGGTGCTGCCCGGTGCAGAACACACCACACTCCCTTGACCCCACAACATCCACACTCAGCTCCTGCTCAGCCTGGATGGACCAGAGGGGAAAAGCTCCATCCCAAGCACCCTCAGGCCCTGGGTGCTCCGGGGCTCCTGCATCCCTGGGCCATCTCCCAGCCATCCCCGCCGAGTCAGGCCGCTGCCTCCATCCTGCCGTATCCCAGTGGAAAAGCGGCTCTCTCCTGGGAACGGGGCACGGGCTGGCAGCCCCGCGCCTCCTGCAGCGGCACCTGCGGCCCGGGAGTGGCTCCGGGCCGGGCGTGGGCAGCGCGGGAGCTGCCGGGCCATTGTTGCGGAAGCGCCGATGGGATCGGGCACAGATGGGAGACACGGAGCTGTCGCAACGAGCCGGGATTGGAAAATGTTATAATTGGGATGGTAAACAAGTTCACAAGGACCCCATTGAGGCAAGGCATTGCCATGGTAACCGCCCAGAAAAGTCTGGGAATGAGGAAGGGATCGATCCGTGGGGGCAGCGGAGGGAAGGCGCCGGGGCTGCTCCGGGGAATGAGGGCTCTGGGACGTGCTCCAAGCCTGCCCCGCTGCTCCAGGCTCCCAGCTGTGTGGGATGGGATGCCGTGCTTGCAGGGCCTGTGGGATGGGGCTGGAAAGGGCCCTTTGGGGTTGGAACGCAGCCCCCGGTGCTGCGGGGCCTTTCCCATCAGGCCGAGCAGCACTGGAGCTCTGTGGGCTGGGCAGGACGGAGCCTCAGCATCCCCAGGATGCGCTCACCTCCCGGGGCTGTGCTTGGACAGCAGGCACAGGTGCCGTTCGGGGTGCCCTGTGCAGGCCACTCCTCATCCAGGTGGGTCCTTCACCCCAGGAGATCCTGTGATCTTTCCAGCTGGGAACAGCACGGAGCCGGTAGCACTTCACCATCACCATCAAGATGGGCAGTGGCGTGTTTGGAGTCCCTCGTGCCCCAGCCTCTCAAGCCACAGATTCCATAAATGAGATAGGTGGGGTTGGAAGTGACCACTTTTCAGCACAAGGAGCAATCCCCCCTCCCTCTGCAGCCCACACCTCCCTGCCGCGGCCTCTCCCAGGTTTAGGGCCAGAAGTTGGATGAGAGCAAAGTAAATAAAAGGTCCTGCAATGAAAGCAAGCTTAGCAACTTCATACTCAAAATAGTGTTTTTAAAGCCTGATTTTATTAATCAGCTCCCCGTCTTTAATGGGGTAATGCTCCACATTCCAAGATGGATGCAGCAATTTTCCTCACTCCAATAAAACGATAAAATTTGTTTATAGGCCAAAAGAAATGTTAAGGGCCCGGGGCCACTGAAAGCCTCAGAACAAATCTTTTTTAAGTGGCAGGGCTGCAGCCCAGGGCAAAGGACACCAGAAGGAGTTGTCTGCCAGGACTTGCACAGCTCACTGGGGAAGAGGCCCTTGAAATCCAGCTGCTTTCCTCCTGGAAATCAGTGGGTTTGAAGCAGGGAGGTTGGACTGTTCCAGAAGTGGAGGGAGCACACGTGGGCACAGTGCTGTTCAGCCAGATTTTTCCATCCCTCTCCGAGCTGCACGGCAGCACTATCCATCATTTTTCCGGGGGCTGCAGTCCCTTGCAATCCCGATGAATTGCTGGGACAGATCTTTAATAATAACCAGCCAGCAAGACATGGGAGATTTCATTTGTTCTGGCACAATCCACACATTACCCGACTCGTGCGGGACCATATGGAGCGCTCTCCGCTGAATTTGGTGGAGTTACTGGGGTGAAACAAGGAGGAATTTTGTTCCTCCTGCTCTTCAATTATGCCGTGGATTGGATTGTGCAGCAAACTCCGAGAGCTCATCTGGGCACAGCAATCAGCCCTGAGGAGCCATCGCCGAGCTGGGCTGTGCCAGGAAACCCTCGGAGTGAAAGCACTGCTGGGAGCCCCTCCCTGGAGGGAACCGCTGGGGCTGAACGCTCCCCTAAAGCTGGCCATGGCACCACAGCCCTCAGGCTGTCACCTGTGGGGTGGCACAGAGGGAAAAGTGACATCAGATGACCCCTGCTAGATTGTACACTTTGCCATCGGTAGCTGGGAAACGAAGGAACCCGGCCTTGCTCCTTTGCAGAGAATGGTTTGGGATGGGAGGGACCTTAAAGCTGGCAGGGACACCTTCCTCTGTCCCAGGTTGTTCCAAACCCTGGCCTGGCACATTTCCAGGGATGGGGAGTCTCCAGCCTCTCTGGCCACCCCACACCCAAACTTCTGTGCCCGTATGAACCCTTCCCCAAAATCTCCCCAATACACAGACTGCAAGGGACCAAAAATGCCAAAATGCCCTTTTCTGTGCCTAGGGCCTAGTGGAACATGACATTTCTCATTCCAGAGGGTGCCAAAGGAACCAAGGCCTTGATTCCATGTGAAGAGGCAGAGTGGGATCCCTGCTCCTGCCTCTCGGAGCCATCAATAACAGAACGGTTCCCATTCCCATTCCATTATGGCTAATAATGACTTATGGATAAAGCCACCACGTCCCGTGCAAAAAGCAGGATCTGGGCTGATTATTAGAGGCTCAAATCAAGAGATTGATGCCCAAAGCCAGCCTAATTAGCAGGAGTCTATTGGAGAGGAAGCTGAGCATGCTGCTCCAGCACTGCCAAATGAAATTAAGGCCCAATTATTGATAAATGAAGAGTGGTTTGTGCTGGAGCCTGGCCTGGAGTCGAGGAAATGCATCTGTCACTTGGGCTGCCCGGGAGTCACTCATGTGTGACACGGCATCCTGTGCGTTCCCTGTGCTGCAGCTGGAGGCTCCGTCTGACTGGAGCTGCTGCCATGGCAGCCACAGCGGGGACACGGGGGCTGTCCCCACACGGGACAGCGGGGACAGCACCTGCTGCTCCTGCCCTGCTGCCCTGGAGACACACACCCCATCACTGTGCCTTCACCGTCACCATGAAAATGGCAGTGGGGAGCTGGAAATCCCCCGTCCCCCTGCCTCTCAAGCCACAGATTCCATTCATTTCCCCCACCCCTTTGCTCTCAGAACCAATCTTAAAGGTGCAAAGCTTATTTCTGGGCTAAACAGATGAATGGGGATACGAGCATCATAAAATCACCCCAGGACACTGGGGTTGGGAAGTGACCACTTTTCAGAAACCTTCAATTGGGGCAGAGTTTGTTCAGTCCACTGCCTAAGGCAAATGGAAAACATTTGAGCACAGAGAGCAGAGGGAGTTTTTTCAGGAGTTCTGGGGCAAAGGAGGGCCAGGGATGGCAGAGGAGACCTCCTGCCATGAAAAGGGGAGGTTTAGATGGGATATTGGGAAGAAATTCCTGGCTGGGAGGGTGCCACAGGGTGCCCAGAGCATCTGTGGCTGTCCCTGGGAGTGTCCAAGGCCGGGCTGGACACTGGGGCTTGGAGCAGCCCAGTCATGGGGTGGAGTGAGCTGATCCTTAAAATCCCTTCCAGCCTGAAGCATTCCATAATTCCCCAGTGCTTCAAAGAGCCCTGGCCAAGCTCTTGGCTTCAGAGGCCCCAAAATACCGCTGAGGAAGTGGGATCACGCCTTGGGAAGTGCCTTTTCTCAGCAGGCACCTGAGAGAGAACACGCTCGGAAATAGGCTGCTCGTTGTCACAGGTGTCACCGCTTCCCCGCTAGGACCCCGCGTCTTTTCATACCCAAACGCTTTTGGAAATCTGCCCCACTTTTAAGTAGGGCAGGAAATGGCAGTTCATCTGCGGGAGCTGCAGATCCTTTCTCCACGCAGGGAGGGAGCCAGGTTTGGTGACCGTGGCTCCTCCGAGGCTGTGCCTGGATGCCAGCTTTGCACGGTGTGTGCCCCAGCTCACCGCTGACCACTGTGCGGAGAATGCCGAGGTGCCAGGCCTCAGGCTGGCCAGAGAGGAGCTGGAAGTGTTCGAGGCCGGGCTGGATGGGGCTTGGAGCAGCCTGGGCTGCTGCAAGGTGTTGGAATAGGGTTGGGTTCAGGGTCTGTTCCAATCGACGTCGTTCCGGGATAAATCCTCTCACTGCTGGGTGAGCCTGAGACTCCAGTGGGTTTCTGCACTGGATTTCCCTTGGATTAGACACAGGACCCTTTCCCTTCCCTTCCAAAGAATCCTCACTCTCTGACTGATAGAATTTGCCACCCTGGATTTAAAGCATTCCCATCTAAGATCAAATCAATCCTTTCTGGAACATGCTTTTCCTCCTGACATATCTCCTGGTCCCTCCAAACCAGAGAAGTTATCCCAGGCTGCTGCTCCATGGATACTTCTCCCCCCGGAGCAGCACCAGGCCAGCAATCGAAGCTACATTTCAAATATTAAAAATAACAATGAAATGTAATTCCAGCTACTCATCCTAACTGGATTTGGGGCTGCCAGGAGAAGCCGGCTGCCATATGGAGATGTGCTGGCCATTCCTGCAGCAGCCCGGTCCCCCTTTCCCATGGATCGCTGCTCTGCAGCCTCCAGGGCAGCTCTCGGGGATTTCATCCACTTGCATCACCTCTGGCTGCCCTGGGAGGCTGAGCTCCTGGAGAGGTCCTGGAAGGGACAGAGCCCACAGGATGGCAGCTGCTCCGGCTCACCTTGGCTGTCCCCTGGCTGTTCCACCTGTGCCGTGACCCCGGAATCCGCAGGGAAAAGCAGGTTTTGCTGCCAAGGCCAGCTGTGTGTGTGCAGAACAACGTGCAGGGCTGAGGGGACAGGGACGTTTTCCTGTCCCAAAGAGCCACATTCCCTGCTTTGCCTGAGTGCACAGCTCCAGGACAGGGCTTGGAGAAACCTGGGGTGCTGCAGGGTCCCTGCCAACGGCAAGGAAGGAGCGAGAGGAGCCTCAGGGTTCCTGCCCACCGCAACCATTGCAGGGCTCCGTGCTGCAGCTCTGGGTGCTGAGGCGGAGGGGAATACAGAGAGGAAAATGTCTTTCTCTTAGTAAAAAAGCACAGCAATAAAACTCTTAGATTAAAAAAAGGAACAGGAGGAAAACAATCTGAGCTACAGAGACACAATAACCACCGAGGGCTGAGACCTTGGGAAGGAGCTGGAGCCCAGAGTGGGGTTTTGCAGTGAGGCTTACACCGCTCTCAAATGTCAGCCTGGGCTTGTTGATGCTCTCACATTCCCTCCATAAAAATGAAGGGATCCGAGGACCCTGCTCAAGGCAAGGAGGGTTTGGAGCTGGGCTGGTGAAGCTGGGCTAGTGAAGGAGGGTTTGGGGCCGGGATAGTGGAGGTGTCCCTGCCCAGGGAAGGAGGGTTTGGGGCCGGGATAGTGGAGGTGTCCCTGCCCAGGGAAGGAGGGTTTGGGGCCGGGATAGTGGAGGTGTCCCTGCCCAGGGAAGGAGGGTTTGGGGCCGGGATAGTGGAGGTGTCCCTGCCCAGGGAAGGAGGGTTTGGGGCCGGGATAGTGGAGGTGTCCCTGCCCAGGGAAGGAGGGTTTGGAGCTGGGCTAGTGGAGGTGTCCCTGCCCAGGGAAGGAGGGTTTGGGGCCGGGATAGTGGAGGTGTCCCTGCCCATGTCAGCTCCCGTGCAGCAGCCCCGGGCTCAGGAGCTCTCTGTGCCCTCGGCAGGGCTGGGAGGCCGAGCTCGGTGCCCAGGATGCTCCGCAGCAGGAGCACTGAACACTGAAGCAGGGCTGGCTGTAATGTGTTATGACACAGATCAGCTGTTGTTTTCCAGTCTCAAAGGAAACCTTGTGGAATCTCATGCCTTTGACTGGATTAAATTAGCTGCAAATGTTGTCCTTTAAACGCAAACTCAAGGCCTTTCGCTGGAAAGCGAGGATGGCAGAGCTGGCGAAATCTCTTTCAAGCCATTGTTTCTTTGGAGCTGTGGTTTACCTTTGGTTCCCTAACAAAGTAAATTAATAAATGAAGGGGTAGCAGAGTTGTTTCTATAGCAATCCCCATGGAAACATCAAAAATGCCACAAACACTCATCCTCAGCCTCCAGCTCCCAGGAGAGCACAGCTCAGGGTAAAACACAGCCATGGCTCCTGGATTCAGCCCAATTCCTGGTGCCCTTTCCCTTCAGCAGCTTGGATAGCCACAGATCCCAAAAATCAAAGTTTTCACAGCAAACCCAGTGACATTCCTCTGGGAAGTGTCCCTGGGAGGAGCTGGAGCTGCGGGATGCCCTTCAATCAGCCCCAGCACAGGACGGAATAAAGAGGCATTGCTGGGGGACTCGTGGTGGGTGAAATCCTGGGGATTTCCCTGAAATGAACCTTGCTTGGGAACTTTGGTGAATTCAGTGAGGTGGTCCCACACCTCTGATCCTGGCATTCCTGGCTGGGAGGTGGGGAGGCCCTGGCTGTGGCTGCCCCTGGACCCTGGCAGTGCCCAAGGCCGGGCTGTTCAGGGCTTGGAGCAGCCTGGGACACTGGAAGGTGTCCCTGCCATGGCAGGGTGACCCCAAGGTCCTGCAGGGCTGTAATGGAAGGGCTGAAGGAGCAGAGCAGGGAGCAGGGGTGGGCTCTGGAGAGCAGCCACATTCCAGGGCCCAGCATCCGGCCGGGATGGATTTGGCTCCCGGTCAGGGCTGACAATTAGGCCGTACAGTTAATATTTTTACAGCTGTTTTATTAATAACACATCCAGAGCACGCAGCCAGGATTTGTTGGAGACACCTCAGGAAAAGGAATGATGTAAATAACAGATGGATGCAGAGCAGTCTTACAAACAGGCACCGAGATATTCCCATCTTGTTTAGGGAGAAGCTAAATAGACAGATTGGAGATAAACAGGCGAGTGGAGAGGAGAGCCTGGGACTGGGCAGGGATAAACTCAGCTCCTCGGCATGGTGGCATCCCTCGGGGTGAGCAGCCCTTCCCGCACACCTGCAGCCCAGGCAGCCTGCCTGACCCCTGGCAGGGTCTCGGTCCCGGCTCCCGGCCTGGAAATGGTTAATGGGATCGTTCCAACAGCCCCGCATGGCTTCGCCTTTAACTCTTTACTCCTCTGTAGCACGGGCTTGCTGCTCTGCCGGAGCGCAGGGACTGGGGGACACGGGGCAGCAGCTCCCGCTGGGAGGGGGGCACGGCTTCCCAGAGAAGGCAGCCCCACGCCGTTCCTGCCGGGATTCTCCCGGCTCCGAGGCAGCATTCCCACCTCCACATCCCAAATCCACAGGTAGGTGCCGCTCCGCGGTGACCCCAGCGGGGAAGCGGCGCCCGGAATAGCAGCCGAGGCTGGGAAAGCAGGGAGAGCGAAGCGAGGCAGGAGCTCCAAAAAGCAAACTGTGATAAATCTCAGCCTAACACGCCTCGGTTGGGAACACACCGTTCTCCCGCAGGAGATGACTGCCTATCAGTGCCTTCGGAAAGGCGCTTTCTCCAGGGCTCGCTGCGGAGCGCGGAACACAAACACGAGCGCCTTTTGCAGCCCCGGCAGCCGAACGGGAGCTTCCGCCGGCAGGGATGGAAGTTCATCCCGCCTGCTTCCTACCCATGGCTTCGGCAGAGGGAGAAACCAGCGGCGATTGGCGCCTGATTAGCGCCCCCGACATTTCCTGCACCCCCTGCGCACAGCCCGTCACCTGCCGCATCTCAGCGCGGCTCCAGGTGGGGTTTTGGGGAAAATTCCCGGTGGAAAAGGTGCTGAGGCACTGGCACAGCTGGAATCCCCACTCCTGGAGGGACTGAACTGCCGTAGGGGATTTTAGGGAAAACTCCTCCGTGGACAAGGTGCTGAGGCACTGGCACAGCTGGAATCCCCATCCTGCAGGAATTGAGCCGCCCTGTGCTCGCGGCAGTGGTGGCCTGCGCAGGGAGACACTCAGTGGTGTTGGAGGCATCGGTTCCTGTGATTCCAGAGGATTCCAGGAGAACATTCTGGCCATGAAATCACATGTGCACTTCCCAAACTTCCGGCTGGAGGAGCAGCCGCTCCCCTGGATCCCGGACGGTCAGGAATTCCGATGGAGAGGAAGAGGGAGACAAAGTGGAGGCAGGAAGTGTGAGGAGCTCCGTGTGCCGAGCCGAGCTCTACAGTACAGACGTGTTAACACATAAATTTAACCATTATTATTGTGTTGCCCTTTTCCCGGAAAGGGTAAAGGAGATTTGTAGGAGCACTTAACACATGTAAATCCCCACCTCTTTAAGGCAAAGCAAGGCGCTAAATGGGGCCATAAATATCCCCGGTATTCTGTCCTTTTGGAAATCATACCTTTTCCCCCTCCTCTCCCTGCAATTAAAGCCGGGCCTTATTCTAACTCTGGGGAGGCAGCGGTTCCAAACCTCCAAACAGGGAGACAGGAGCTCCGGGGTGCTGCTTTCCCAAACATGGGATCGGCTCCCAGCCAGCCGCACTTTATCCTCGTGCAAGGGCTGAAATTCACCTGTGGCTCCTCCTTCTGCTTCGTGGGCAGCCAGGGAGGCAGTGCCCGGCCTCCAGGGTCACTGAGTCCAGCCGGGCCACCCGAGCAGAGTCTGCTCACTCCCTGGCACTGCCACACCTCCCTGAGCAGCCCCTGCCAGTGCCCAGGGCTGGCATCCCAGCCTGTGCTCCACTCCCTGAGGATCCCAGCAGGTTTCCTGGCTGGAGACCCTGAGGATCCCAGCACCTTTCCAGGCTGGAGATCCTGAGAATCCCAGCAGGTTTCCTGGCTGGAGACCCTGAGGATCCCAGCACCTTTCCAGGCTGGAGATCCTGAGAATCCCAGCACCTTTCCAGGCTGGAGATCCTGAGAATCCCATCAGGTTTCCAGGCCGGAGATCCTGAGAATCCCATCAGGTTTCCAGGCCGGAGATCCTGAGAATCCCATCAGGTTTCCAGGCCGGAGATCCTGAGAATCCCATCAGGTTTCCAGGCTGGAGATCCTGAGAATCCCAGCAGGTTTCCAGGCTGGAGATCCTGAGAATCCCAGCAGGTTTCCTGAGCTGTTCCCTGAGGAACCCAGAACCTTTCCCCTTGAGATCCCTGAGATTCCCAGCAGGTTTCCTCTGGAGATGCTGATAATTCCAGCACCTTTGCAGGCTGGAGATCCCTGAGATTCCCAGCACCTTTCCAGGCTGGAGTTCCCTGAGATTCCCAGCAGGTTTCCCCTGGAGATGCTGACAGTCCCGGCGGGTTTCCAGCCCCGGTGCCAAGGTGCCATTTACGTGTCCAAAGCCCCCGTTGCCCGTGGCCGAGCCTGGCCAGCCCTAAATGCCCATTGCCAGCCCCAAGTGCCTGCCTGGCCTCTCCTTTTAGGATTCCTGTCAGAGCTCGGCGGCGCTGCACCGCTGCCAGTTGAACTCCCCTCGTACCGGGAGGACGAGGACGCAAAAATGGAAATCACATTTGGCACATTTAATCAGATAATTATTTTTAAGGAACGAGCAGGAATGTTAAATACATTTCCCCGTTTTTTTCCATCTGTTGAGGCCGACGTGCAAGACTGGGGCCCTAACGGCAAGGCACATCTCCTGATGAATGTTTCAGGATTGCCGAGGTGCGGGACATCTGGCTGCCACGTGTGCCTGGCTGCTCACACCTGCACAGGCAGGGGCGGCAGGAGCCCGGGATGAAAGGGTTAATGATGGATGGGCAGGGTGTCAGGAAGCAGGGCTGCAGCCAAAGTGCTTTGTGTGCTGAGCTCTGGGCCATCCCATGGGATTTACTGGGTGAGCTTCAGAGCCATCCCTTGATTCTGGGGGAAATTCCAGGGAACTTTTCCCTGAGCAAACCCAGAACTTTGCCGTGGAGCCAAGAGCATGGCAAGGAGGGGAACTTGCCCCTTTGGAGAGACTTTCTTACGGATTTGTCAGCCCAGGCAGGGTGGGACAGTCCTGGGAAGGTCACTGACCACGGAGCCACCTGGCCAGGACAGAGCCAAAGAGGGAAGCAGAATCCCTGGGAACAGGAGAAGCAGCTCTGACGTTCACCTAAAGTGAGGTTTCCAGGGATGTGTGCTCTCCACAGTTCCCTGTCCAGCTGGGAATGGCAGCACGGAGGTTTGCTGTCACTCCGAGTTGGTTGGTTTAGGGAAAGCATTCCGGAAAATCAGTTCCTTTGTTTGTTGCTCCTTTCTCCTGTGTCCATGTGAATGGACATGTGAAAGGTCTTTTCTCCCTTCCAGAGGAGGGTCCCTCATTCCCAGGGAGACAGGAGTTCTGACACGGCCACCTCGTGGGAAGTTGAGCATTCCTGAGGATCTGTTCCACTGGACAATGGAGCAGGCC
Organism: Motacilla alba alba; assembly: GCF_015832195.1. Lineage (NCBI taxonomy): Eukaryota > Metazoa > Chordata > Aves > Passeriformes > Motacillidae > Motacilla > Motacilla alba. Next base: position 533,096 of record NC_052046.1, on the reverse strand, counting down.
TGGAATCCCCCAGGGACTCGGGAAGCACCAGGGTAAGCTGCTTTGCTCAAAGTTTTGAAGTTTGCTTTTCCCCCAGCCAGAGGAACGAGTCCAACCCCCTGGACATGGAAGAGGGAACATCTCCTGTTGAATTTTGCCGTTGCTATAGCGATTGATTAAATAAAATAAACCCCCCCTCCACTTGTAAATTCCAAATCCTAATTGTACTGACAACAATCTAAATGTGGTTGGAACAGTGAGTCACACTCCAGATTCCGTGTCTGAGCAGGGCTTCATTTCCATCTAACAAGGCAATTACTGTACCCGTGTTAATTCCATATCATTTGATTAACAAAAACGTGCTGGGGAGCTTTAGCACCTCTGCTGTTCCAGCAGATCCCGATCTGCCCCCCTGCCCTGGCTCATGAGCATACAATACGCAGATGTGGCAGTGCCCCTGAGAGGCTCCCAGCAGCTCCCAGCCTGCTGGGAATCTCCAGCCCGGGATGGGCACGGGACTGGGCACGGCCCCGGAGCCCCCAGGAGCCCCAGGTGTGCTGATGTCACCCTGCTTTCCTGCCAGGACCAACTCAGAGCCATGGGAAGTCATCAGGAAAAGATTTCCTTTAAAGCTGAGGTGCGCTCTGCAGAGAGGCCCCGTGGCCTTGTTTCAGTCATTTGCACATCTGATCCCATAAAAGCTTCTGTTTCTCAGCCCTGGAAGCTGCCAAGGAATTCGGGGCCACTTCCAGCAGTTAGGTCAGTCCACAGAGTCCCCAAAATGAGTTGTCAGTGACTCAGCCCCAGCCTTGGCCAGGGCAGCAGGAACTTTTCCCGCCTGGCTCTGTTCCTTCCTCCCAGGGAGATCCCAGAGGATCCCAAGGAGCAGCTGCAGCCACCCAACCCCTGGCTCAGCCCCGAGCCTCTTCCCCAAAAACCATTCTTTAACACTCCAGGAGGAGATGGGGAGGCCATTCCAGAATGCCAGGTGGGAAATGAGGCCCTTCAGGGATGATCCCGTGGCAAGCAGAGCTTTGGGGTGTTCAGGGATGATCCCCTGGCAAGCAGAGCTTTGGGGTGTTCAGGGATGATCCCGTGGCAAGCAGAGCTTTGGGGTGTTCAGGGATGATCCCGTGGCAAGCAGAGCTTTGGGGTGTTCAGGGATGATCCCGTGGCAAGCAGAGCTTTGGGGTGTTCAGGGATGATCCCCTGGCAAGCAGAGCTTTGGGGTGTTCAGGGATGATCCCGTGGCAAGCAGAGCTTTGGGGTGTTCAGGGATGATCCCCTGGCAAGCAGAGCTTTGGGGTGTTCAGGGATGATCCCCTGGAAGCAGAGCTTTGGGGTGTTCAGGGATGATCCCGTGGCAAGCAGAGCTTTGGGGTGCCTGAGGCAGCACCGGGATGTGAGGCCGGGTCCCATTTCCCCGTTTCTTTCAGCCATGTCTCCCTGATTACTCCTGGCCTTGATCTGGAGTCATTGTGGGTGGATGTTTAGCTACAGACAAATGGCATTTCCTTTGCAATCCCCATTCCCAAGGCTGTGGACAAGCCCAGTTGAGCACCAAATCCCTTGGAGGGCTGGACTTTGGGATTTGCCCCTGGGAAAAGGGGAAGCAGCTGGAGCTGGGAGCGCTCTGCAGCCCCAGTGCCACGTGCGGAAGCTGTTTGCCTATGAATATAGATTACATTTGTTCCATGGCAAATAAACAAATGCATAAAGATGCATTATTTCATAAGCATAAAAAAACCCTGCTGCAACTATAGTGCTCTTCATTTGTTTTTATGATTACTTGTAATTAATTAGCATCAAAAGAAGATTATCAACATTGCTAAACCCCGAGATCGTAGCGGCAAGCGCAGCGATGATGGCGCTGCTTTATCTTTCTATTAAGGTGGGAAAACAGGAAATTATCCTTTTTTTATTTCATTTCTTAACTCTGCCGAGATTGAATGTCAGAACCCGGTGGCAGCTCGGCCTCAAAATGCACCGAAATGCACAAAAAGAGAAATAATCTTCTCTAATTACAAGCTGTGCTGAGACCAGGCCCACAAGTATTAAAGGCAGTTTAAATTGTTATTAAAGTTAGGTTTCCAAAAGCCTTTTTCCAGTCCATGTTCACATTTTATCCAGCAATTTATGAGGTCGCTGCTCGTGCACCTCATCAAAGCCCTCCCCCTTGCCCTGAGAGCCATAAAGCTGAGGCTTTTAGAGGGGATCTGCAGACTTTTACCAGGTTCTCACTGGCTGTGGGCATGGAAATCCCGCAAAAAGGGATTTTCCTGACCCTCATCCACTGCTCCTGGCATGCCTGCTGTCAGGTCTGTACACAGCCTTAGGGACTTGAGGAGAGGAGGTGGCTGCTTGTATCCCAGGGATGTGGAACGTGTCAGATCCCATCCTCACATCCAAACCTCCCAGCTGGGAGGGAAAAAACAAACGCACACCACAGGTATGTTCCCATTCTTGTGGGGATCCAGCAGGTCATGGAGGAGCACGGAGCTCTGCTGCCCTCCCAGCTGGGAGTGTCCCAGCAGCGCCCAGGATTCCAGGAGTTTCCAGCTGAGTCCCCTTGGTCCTCCAGACACAGCCAGACCTTGGGAACGAGGCAGCGTCCCCCCAGAACTCTGATCCCATCTCCAGGGGCTGCCAAGCCTCTTCCCAGACATCCCTTTTCCTGGGAAATGCCAAATCCAAACGCTGCCTGATTAATTAATTAATGAAGTTTGTCCCAAACTGATGGGCACGGGTCTGCTCCCGTCCTCGCATGAAATATTAACGCAGGCTCGGGCTCAGCACCCGTCTGCAGCCATTAGCTTTCATTTGCATATTCATGAGGGCTCATAAATGTTGGAGGAGCCCGAGAGGAGCCGGCAGCAGCAGCCGGGCGGAGCCAAGGCGTATTTACAGCCCTTGGTGGGACAAATGGGCAGCACCAGATCCCAGGAATTCCGGTGTGCCAGCACCGTCCGTCCCGGGAGCGCTGCCCCTCCTGCCTCGGAACATGAGTGAAGCCTGGAAACTGACCTGATTAAAGTCCCTGCTAGCAGGAGAAATGCTGGTGATTTACCTCGCTGCTATCGATAATAAACTGCTAAATGAACGTTATTTAATAACATTTTCCTGTCTGTTAAGTGTAGCTAAAGCAGGACAGCGATTCATTGGCAAGACAATAAAAGTTCCTTTTCTGCTTACTGGATGTTTTCCCCTCTGCAGAGAATAAATCACATTTTGTGTGAAGTGTGCATCCTTGCTCTGCCAGTTATTTGAATCTCTGGTACTTTATAATAAATGCTTTTTATTGATTTTTATTGTGCAGAGCCAGGAATTGAATAAACTCCTGGAGCAGGCAGCTGAGAGGAGCGGGCTGAAGGAGAAAATGGGATCAGCATCTTTCAAAGGTAAAGGTGCCAGCACAGGGGGACTTGCCTTGCTCAGCAGCTGCGGGAGCGCCACCACAGCACAAACTGATGGCCCAGTGGCTCTTAAAGTCCCCAAGCTGGGTCGGCTCTGGGCAAGGCCAGGAGGGGCTGGAGAGTCAGTGAGTCCCAGGGGGAGCTGCCTGGGAAGGGACCTGGCAGCTCAATGGGGACATTCCACTGGGCCAGGTCCCCATTTCCCTTGGAAACCGAAGGGTGCAGCCGTGCTTTGCCTTCCCGCAGGGGTATTTCTGCTGCAAGGGTTCAGGGTTACCTGCCCTGAGGAACTGGGTCCATCTTTGGAAGGAAGGAGGTTTTGGGGCCCCTGGGCCGGGTGCTCTGCTCCGTGTCACTGGCAGCCCTGGAAATGCAGGATGGCAGAGCGGGGCACTGCCCTGCGGTGGGAAACTCCTCCCCATGCAGGGGGCAGGCACTGCACACACTCCTCTGATGTCCCCCTCCCCTGGGGCTGGCCTGCAGGACTTCCAGCCATCCTCCCAGCCCCTCAGGCTGAGGAGCTGCTTTCTGTGGGCGCTCTCTCTGGGACCTGCTCCGGGAAGTGGCACCTAAATTCCAGGCGGATGGAGCAGGCTCAGCTCGGGGCTGCGCTGTCACATAACAGCCCGGACTGGGAACGGCGCTGGGCTCTGTCACACGGCTCAGCAAAGGTGGGATTTCTGCAGGGTATGGGCTCACGCCCCCTGGCACAACAGAGCTTCACACCCCAGAATCACCCGGCAAAGGCCACGTTGTTTCCCTGCTGGGTTCGCTGGAAATGTGCTCCTACTCCAGGTAATGCGGTGCTCATTACACAATTACCTCAAGTGCTTCACAATGCATTAATTGCTGCTTGATTTAAACATTCCCCATCCAGGAGCCCACCTCTGTCATTGTGACAAATTGCACGGCAGTGATGGGGTTCCTGCAGGAGGGAATGGAGAAGCTGCAGGTTCCTTGGTCAAGGGAAGCAGACCCTCAGTGAAACCCCTGGCATCAGCTGTGGGATGCAGTGCCTGGATCCCAGGAGAAGCACGAGGCAGAACTGATCCTTCTGGTACTCAAAGTACCAGTCACAGGCTCACAGAATCATTTAGCCTGAAAAGGACCTCCAAGGTCCTCTTCCAGCTCAGGACATTCTGTCATTCCATGACTTTATGGTGTTATTTCGGCATTATTCACAAAATATTCCTCAAGCCCCGGGCCTTGTCAAGAACACGGTCCCAGCCACCACCTCCATGACTCTGGTCCCAAATTCTCCAAAGGGACAGGGGCATTCAGAGCACATCCAGGTTCCCCACACTCGCCCTGTGGGATGACACCTGGAATTGCCAGTCTGGGACAGGCTGGCAGCAGCTGGGGGATGCCAGCCCCGCTGTCCCACTGCCTCCTGCAGACCTCTGCAACGGAGCCTGGGGACACAGCCTGAGCCTGGCTCCGGACCTGGGCACAGCCATGAGAGCTGTCACTTGTGAAGCCCAGCTGGATCCAGAAGAGAAAAGTTCCCCATCAGCCTGCAGCCCTTGTCTCCAGCGTTCCACCCTGGCTCTGGGGCTGTCCCTGCCACGTCCCCGTCCCACAGCCCGGCACTCCCGGACGGAACCGTGGCCATTTGGAGGTCACAGGGAATTTTCCATTCAGCGGCGAGAGGATTTTGCCCGAGGTGCCTGCAGATGTTCCCAGAGATGCCCCAAGGCCCTGTGGATCACCAGGAGGGGCTCCACTCCCTCCCTGCAGTGCTTCCTTCTGCCTCGCTGCCCGTGGAGCCATCGCAGGGAATCCTGGCTGGCCCAGCCTCCCTCCACCTGCTGCCATCCTCCCTGGCACAGCCCTGGGCTCTGCCACGCCTGCAGGACGCTTCCAGCTCCCAGAGAGAATTCCAGGGGGTTGTGAGCTGCAGATTTCCCCCAAGCTTTTCTTGCAACGGAGAATCGCAGGCCGAAGAAGGTTCCAGGGGTGCTCCTTCGTCAGTGAGAGCCGCATCCTCCCTCCAGGGAGAAACGTGTTTGGAACAACACTGAGATGGGAACCAACAGGTTTAAAAATAATTGCCAGGACTGGCGTTGCAGGCGGCGCGGCTCCGATGTGAGGGGCCTTGAATTGCCGGGGTTTGACGAGCCCGCTGCACACGCAGGGAAACTGTCACCGGGAATTCTCCCTTCCAGACTTTATATAATAGGGGAGGTATTAATCAGGAGTGGAGGTCTGCAAATATTTGCCTGTTTCCATAGCGATGGGGAGCCCACACACACAATAAATACCTTTTCCCACATGCGTTATCATCGCTGCCTAATCATATAATCACCAAGCCGTGGCTCAGGCGGGGCCGGGAGGAGAATAAACACCATTAATTAACAGATTTATCAACTAGAGGAGGAGGAGGAGGTGGCAAACGAGGAATGGAGTGGAAAACGCGCTTCGGAGCAGGTTCGGGCCTTTCTCATTTCACCAGGAAACTTCGCAAACTCTTAATTAGCTCACCAAATCCTCTCCGTCTTCTTCCAAAAATAAAACTTCTGACAACTGTTCAAACCACGCCGCACTCTCACCCACCAAACACACATTGGAGTACAAATAGAAAGCCATGGCGGGGAAGTGTCACAGGCATTGCTTCGAAGGAGGAAAAGTGACACTCTTGGCGTCGCTCGCGAAATCCGACGGGCTGTCTCCGGGAGCGGGCTGGGATCCTCTGGGGCTGCGGGCACGTGACAAGGAGTGACGCTTGGCCAGCGAACTCCGAGTGTGCGGGCAGCAGCTCCCCTCGCCTCAGCTGATCCCTCCTGGCACTGCCAAACGCCTCTGCCCAGGCTGGCACGGCCAGCCTGCTCCCCATGCCGGGAATGGAGCGTCCCGACCCAGAGGGATCTTCGGGGCTGGGTCTGGGGCTGGTCATTCCTCATTCCGTTCTCAATCAAAATCGAGTTCTGTAATTAGCAAAGTTTGAAGAGTTCCTTTGGTTTCCAAGGGCCCAGAGGATTGAGCCCTGAGTTTCCAGGCATGAAAGTACCTCTGGCTGCTCCTGCTGCCGGGGGTGAAGAGGAGCCATCCCCAGGGATCGTCCAGTGGATCATGGAATAAACCATTCCGTGGTTTGTGCTGGGGCTGAGCAGGGACCCAGAGCAGGGCAGGAATGTCCCTGTCCCAGGCTGCTCCTAGCCCCGTCCAGCCTGGCCTGGCACTCTCAGGGTGGGGATGGAGCTCCCTGGCTCGCAAGGTTTGTCATTCCCACGGAGGTTTGTTATTCCCGCTGGGAATCTGTGATTTGGGGGCTGCTGCAATGCCAGGGTGGGCACCCGCAGACCGACCCTGTCCAGGGCAGGCTCCCGTCGCCCTCTGCGGGACCCCCAGGCGGGGTGCAGGGCAGATTGGGGGCGAACCGGGGTGTCCCCACCCTTAGCGGCACTCGGAGTGTCCCCGGGCTGCCCGGCCCTGCTGGGCGTGGAGCCGGGCTGGGCCACGCCCGTCCCCGCTGACATCTGAGTAATGTGCATTTCGCCGGCATGACGAGCTCATTATGGAGCATAATTGCGACGCAGTCTCCTGGTAAACACTGGGTTAAACCCCCTGGAAGATGCTTGTTCCTCTCGTTATTAATTAGCACGTGTCCACTCCGCCAGATCCAGAGCCCAAACTTCATTTGTTATGTTCAGCCAAATGCATGAGTAGCTTTGGAGTAATTATTTTCCAACATCATCTAATACCTCTCTGCACATCAATTAAAAATCCTCTTAACAAGGAACTGCATTTTGTTTGAGATCAAATGCCTCGTCCAAAGCTGTATCAATCATGTAGAGCTAATTAGTGGGTCTGCTTTATATCATTTGTTTTACTTTATTATTCTATTATACACTTCCTAATGAAACCAATTGAACAATTTTGAAATCTTTGTTCAATTAATTGAAGGCTTAAAGGCCAGCTCCCTCTTCTTTTGGCTTTAAAAAGCACGGATGCAAAGGGAAATAAGATTCCCTGCGTGGTTTATATCTATTTCTTCTCTGGGGTAAATGCTCCACAGCTGCTTTTAAGGTCTAGCACTATTTTTATGTCACTTGCAAACACCTCCTGGCCCAGCGCCCCTCAAGGCCTTTCTTCACAGGCAGGTGATGGCAAAGGGCTGGAGCAGCAGGACAAGGATCTGGGGGAGCTGCCACATCCTCAATCATTGCTGCTGGACACGGGTGTTTTCCAAGCCTCTTCCAAAAAGGAGCCTTGGAGAGGATCTCTGAGTAAATATTGATGTGGGGAAAGGAGCTTTGAGTTCCTTCCTGCTGGAAAAGGAGAGGATCCAGTGCTCCGGGAGGCTGCGAAGAGCGGATGCTGTCGGTGCCGCTGGCCACGAGCTCCTCGCTCACTCCGTGGTTCTGGAGCAGGGCTGTCCCAGGAAGGCTCTCCAAGCCCTGCTCACTCCATGGTTCTGGAGCAGGGCTGTCCCAGGAAGGCTCTCCAAGCCCTGCTCACTCCGTGGTTCTGGAGCAGGGCTGTCCCAGGAAGGCTCTCCAAGCCCTGCTCACTCCATGCTTCTGGAGCAGGGCTGTCCCAGGAAGGCTCTCCAAGCCCCGCTCACTCCGTGGTTCTGGAGCAGGGCTGTCCCAGGAAGGCTCTCCAAGCCCTGCTCACTCCATGGTTCTGGAGCAGGGATGTTTAAGGAAGGCTCTCCAAGCCCTGCTCACTCCATGGTTCTGGAGCAGGGCTGTTTAAGGAAGGCTCTCCAAGCCCTGCTCAGCCCATGGTTCTGGAGCAGTGCTGTCCCAGGAAGGCTCTCCAAGCCCTGCTCAGCCCCAGCAGGTCCAGCAGCTGGAGCTGAGAACTTCCAGGCCATCCTGCAGCTGTTTTCCAGACAGCACAGGGAGAGGGAGAGGCCCAGGCAGGATTAGAGCCAGAAGCAATAGCAGAGCATCCCAACAATAAAACTGCAGCTGGAGAGAGGGAGGACTGGGACAAGGGACAGGCTGAAGGATGGGATAAAGGGGATCAAAAAGTGTCTGCATCCAGGAAGGCCGATGGCACCTGGATTGTGTCACCCCCTGTGGCTGCAGGAGCAGGGCAGGGACAAAGCTCCAATCCTGGGCACAGTTCTGGGCTCCTCATGACAGAAAAGATGTGGAGCATGTGCAGGGAGGGGAAAGAGCTGGAAGGGGGCTGGAGAGTTCCCGAGGGAGCTGGGAAGGGGCTGCAGAGTTCCTGAGGGAGCTGGGAAGGGGCTCAGCCTGCAGAAAAGGAGGCTCAGGGCGGGCCTTGTGGCTCTGCACAGCTCCTGCCAGGAGGGGACAGGGACAGGAGCAGAGGGAGCAGCCTCAGGCTGGCCCAGGGCAGCTCAGGGTGGACACGAGCAGGAATTTCCCCATGGAAAGGGAGCTCAGGAGCTGGAACTGCCCAGGGAGGTTTGCAGTGCCCACGGTCCAAGGTGCCCAGCGTTCTCGGGCACCTCAGGCGTGGCACAGCGCAGCTCCAGCAGTGCCCCCACTGCTGCTGGTGAGGAGCAGGAGCTGAGTGCAGCCAGGCTGCCCGAGCAGCCCCTCTGCAGCCACCGTGAACGCTTCTCAGCTAAATCAAACTGACAAACCAGCAGATGCTGAGGGGCTTGCAGCAAATGGACTGTGTTTCCTTTTTCATATGGAGAAGGAGGGTAAAAATAAGAATGACTTTCACATGCCGTCAGATTGCTTGGGAGAAATCAAGGGATATTCTAGAAGCATTGGAGCAGAGGGAACTCAGATTTAGACCTCTCGAAATCTGGGGTTCGAGCTGAGCTCCTGCTTGGCAGTAATAGAAAAATCTATCCCTCGGTTGGTTACCAGGCACGTTTAAAGGCCCGGGTCTGTCAGAAGGGCCAGCAGGAGCCACCTGTGCGTGCCCGTGGGCTCTTCTTCCCCAGCACACGGGCCCTGCCATCGCAGGACCAGACAGGCACCTCCGAGCCTTGCCACGGGCTGCAGCAGCTCCCAGCCGAGCAGAGAGGGACTGGCAGCAGTGCTGGGTTCCCCGTGAGCAATCAGAGCACTTAGGCTGGATGTTTATTGTGCACACAGGTCCCCCTCGGCTCCAGCTGCTCCAGATGTGCTGGAAGTGCAGCCGAGCGCATCCCGAGAGCGCCGCTCTGCCGAGGCAGCGCCGCTGGACGCAGCCCCCGAGCGCGGGTGGTCCCGGCCCCGCAGAGCCTTTGATGTGCACGCCCAGGTAGGAAGGGCTTGGTTCGGGACATTTGGGAGCTATTAGGGTTCCTCGCTCGCACACAGCCTGGTTTCCGTCCCTCCCCGGGAGGCAGGGAGGGAGGGAGGCGGGGGAAGCATCCTTTTCGGATTATCCCGGCTTCCTGTTTGGAGAGTTGCGGCCAGCAAGAGCAGCCCCAGTTCACATCCAGCTAGGAAACAAAAGCAGACACGCACACCAAGCCCAGGGCCCCTCGGTGTCAGAGGAGAGCTGAGCTGCCCTGCCTGTGGGGCCTCAGTCACTTCCGAGCTTAGGAAGCGTCCCAGGAAAAAATCCCGAGGCTGGGCGAGAGCAGCCGCGGAGCGGAGCCCGGGGAGTGCGCACAGGGAGCTGAACACGAGCGGAACAGTCGCTGCAGCATCCGCGGTGACCTGGGCCGGAGCTCACCTCTGTCCTGAGGGTGTCACTCAGCCCTCACCACACTGTAGCCCCGTTTCCAGTCTTAAAATAGGGCTTAAGTAGGCCAGAAGTGCCGGGAAGCTTGTGCTGCCGGCGCGGGGATGTTTCAGCTCCAGCGAGCACTGAGTTCTCGCTTGGCCCGGCCGAACCCTGCTGGCACCGAGCCCTGAGCCGGGTTTAGCGAGGGGGGCTGGCTCCAGCGGCCCGAGCGTGCCCTGAGCCGGGTTTAGCGAGGGGGGCTGGCTCCAGCGGCCCGAGCGTGCCCTGAGCCGGGTTTAGCGAGGGGGGCTGGCTCCAGCGGCCCGAGCGTGCCCTGAGCCGGGTTTAGCGAGGGGGGCTGGCTCCAGCGGCCCGAGCGTGCCCTGAGCCGGGTTTAGCGAGGGGGGCTGGCTCCAGCAGCCCGAGCGTGCCCTGAGCCGGGTTTAGCGAGGGGGGCTGGCTCCAGCGGCCCGAGCGTGCCCTGAGCCGGGCTTGCCGAGGGGGAGCTGGCTCCAGCAGCCCGAGGGGTCCTGAGCCGGGTTTAGCGAGGGGGGCTGGCTCCAGCAGCCCGAGGGGAACTGGCTCCAGCGGGTCCGGCAGCCCGAGCGTGCCCGGGGCGAGCCCAGCGCGGCCGGGGCCGCTCCCGCCCGGCTCGGAGCAGCCTTAGCGCATCCCGGCAGGAAGGACAGTCAGCCGCGGGATGCGGCCTCCGTTGCCTCGTGCTTCCCCTCTGCGCTGCGAATTTAGAACAGCGGGAAGAAGGCGCAGCCCTCTCCTCGCATGGGTTTAGGGACAGCAGCTTGCGGTGTCCTGACAATGAATCCGGAAAAAGGCGGGAGGGTCCCCTCCCGCTCCTGGTCCGCGCAGCCTGGGATCCTCTCCTTCCCCTCAGCCGGCACAGCAGCCATCTGGAAATTAATTTGGAGCAAAGTGTAAAGGGAGAATATTTTTGTGATCTAATCCTGTAGGTCCCATTATTTAATTTATTGATACAAAGCAGGGAACACAGAGACAGATGCGGGAGAGAGCTCGAGAGGCAGCGAGGACATTGTTCAGCTCTGCTCCTCTGAAGAGCCAATTATTCCCTTCAAGTCCTTTAGTTTCAGGGGCTGCTGCAGTAGTTGAAGGGATAAAAGTGGGAGTCTTTCATCTGGAGCATTCAAGTGCCAGTCCTCCAGGCAGACCAAAGCCACATGGAGTGGGCTGGCTTCTTTTCCTCCTTAATGCATTATTCTGGAATGGGATTATTAAACATTACTGAATAGAGAATTTAAATTTGCAGCATTGACAGATGATTAATTTTTATTTTTTTTAACAAGAAAAAAAAATCACTCATCATCAGAAATATAAATTAAACCTTTTAAGGGAACCTCCAAGGAAAAACACAATGGTTGCTGTTTTCCCTGGCTCTAGGGCTCATTTCTGTAATCCTGCATTAAAGGGGAGTTTCCTTTTAGCTACCAAATAAAATCCAGGTTTCAGTCCATGAAATCAGCAAGTTGGAGGTGTGTGTCCCATGAATCCCTCCCAGCAGGTGCCAAGGAGCTCCTGCACATCTGGAATTCACCAATTCCTTGGCAGTGTCCAGCACTGACCAGGAACTGGGCCCCAGCCTCTGGCACATCCATGTCCATCCATACCCATCCATAAACATCCATACCCATCCATGTCCATCCATACCCATCCGAACCCATCCATACCCATCCATACCCATCCATGTCCATCCATACCCATCCATACCCATCCATGTCCATCCATACCCATCCATGTCCATCCATGTCCATCCATACCCATCCATGCCCATCCATGTCCATCCATACCCATCCATACCCATCCATGTCCATCCATACCCATCCATGTCCATCCATGTCCATCCATACCCATCCATGCCCATCCATGTCCATCCATACCCATCCATGTCCATCCATGTCCATCCATACCCATCCATACCCATCCGTACCCATCCATACCCATCCATGTCCATCCATGTCCATCCATACCCATCCATGTCCATCCATACCCATCCATACCCATCCATGTCCATCCGTACCCATCCATGTCCATCCATGCCCATCCATGTCCATCCACGTCCATCCATGCCCATCCGTACCCATCCATGTCCATCCATGTCCATCCATACCCATCCATGCCCATCCATGTCCATCCACGTCCATCCATCCATGCCCATCCATGTCCATCCATACCCATCCATGTCCATCCATGTCCATCCATACCCATCCATGTCCATCCACACCCATCCATGCCCATCCATGTCCATCCATGCCCATCCATGTCCATCCATACCCATCCATGTCCATCCATACCCATCCATGTCCATCCATGTCCATCCATACCCATCCATGCCCATCCATTTCCATCCGTACCCATCCATGTCCATCTATGTCCATCCATACCCATCCATACCCATCCATGCCCATCCATGTCCATCCATGCCCATCCATGTCCATCCATACCCATCCATGTCCATCCATGTCCATCCATACCCATCCATGCCCATCCATGCCCATCCACGTCCATCCATCCATACCCATCCATGTCCATCCATGTCCATCCATGTCCATCCATACCCATCCATGTCCATCCATACCCATCCATGCCCATCCATGTCCATCCATGCCCATCCATTTCCATCCGTACCCATCCATGTCCATCTATGTCCATCCATACCCATCCATACCCATCCATGCCCATCCATGTCCATCCATGCCCATCCATGTCCATCCATGTCCATCCATGTCCATCCATACCCATCCATGCCCATCCATGCCCATCCACGTCCATCCATCCATACCCATCCATGTCCATCCATGTCCATCCATACCCATCCATGCCCATCCATGTCCATCCATACCCATCCATGTCCATCCATACCCATCCATACCCATCCATGTCCATCCATGCCCATCCATGTCCATCCATGTCCATCCATGTCCATCCATGTCCATCCATACCCATCCATGTCCATCCATGTCCATCCATGTCCATCCATGTCCATCCATACCCATCCATGTCCATCCATGTCCATACCCTCCCATGTCCATGTCAGAAAATCAATGTAACTTTCATCCCAAATGGAACTGATCCATTGGAAATCAATGAATTTTGGATAAGGATAATTCCAATTTTTGGAATGGATAATTCCCATCAGCTCTCCCACGTGTCCCGGTGGGGAACGTCTCGTCAGGGAATCACGGCATGGTTTGGGTTAGAAAGGCTGGGAAATTAAATACAAACCAGCCCAAATCCTGACGGAGCAGCTTCAGGAGCCGCGCCCGGCTCTGCTTGGCTGCCGGTCCCCCTGCCCTGGGCGAGCGGCAGGCGGGGGACGATCAGCGCCCCCGTGGAGCTGACCTCCATCCCTGCCCGGAGCGGCAGAGAGGCCCTTCCGGGGCACCCCGGCATGGGCTGCTCCTTGGCATTTATTATTATCATTATCATTATCATTATTATTATTATTAGTGCCGTGGGTCGTGGAGCACGCCGCGGTCCAGCCGCTGGGAATGAGGCAGAGGAGGGTTTAACCAGAGCACGCACTGGGGATGGATTTAGGTCACAGAGCCACAGCACCCGGAATGGTTTCAGCTCCGGGGGTTCCAGGGATTGCCTCATTCCTGCCGTCCACAGAGGGACGCCTTTCACTCGCCCAGGCTGCTCCAGAAGCCCCGAGTGCTCACAGCCACCACACCGGGAAATGCAGCATCCCATAAAAATGACACAGCCCAGGAAAATGGGGATCCTGCCGCACCTTCCAGCTCTTTGCATGGACTTGGGAATCCAAGGGATTAGGGGCTTTAGCTGTAAGCCCAGCTCAGGCTGCTCGGCAGCACTTCAAACTCCTAATTTCCCAAAATCTCCATTTTACCCGGTCAAGATCTTTGAGCAGCCAACAGATTTGCCCAGACTGTTAATCCCACATTTCATCCTTTTCTGGGCTTTTTTTAGAGGCTGAGAAATGTAATCCTAATTTAATCCTGACTGGAAGCCGGCGAGGGAGGCCAGGCGCAGGGCTGCAGTGGCAAGGTCTCCATGTGGCGCTGGCACAGCCATGGGTCAGCAGGAAAGGCTTTCCCAGAAGTTTCCTTTGTGCTCCCGAGGCCAAGGCTGCGTGGGTGGGGCAGAAAGGGAGTTCCGGGGACACTGGTGGATTTTCCCCCATGGCATTCATTCCCTGTGGGGTGGGTCCTGGTGGGACGCTGGAAGGTGAGGGGGAAACTTGGAAATCTGCACCAAGAACAGCCTCAGAGACAACCTCAAGTCACTTAATCACCATCCGCCTTGGTGCCAGAGTAAATATCCTTGGCTCTCTGAGGCCTTGGCACACTCAGAATATTCTGAGAGCTTTCATTCTCCTCGTCCCCATCCGCCTTTTTCAGAAGAGCTCTTGATTTTAAGTTGGGAAAACCAGATCGAGATTGAGAACACGGAACAAATCAGAAGCTGGACTCTGCTGATCCCTGTGGGTCCCTTCCAGCTCAGGAAACTCTGTGGTTCTGTGATCCTCCTTCTCTCACTCAGGTTCCAAATTCCACAGGAGCCGTGTCCAGGCAAATTCCACTGCAGAGGAACCCCCCGTGCTTCCTCCCGGCCCCAGCCCTCGCAGCTCCTGCCCCTACTGGCAGGAGGCAGCCCCGTTCCCACCTCCTGCCCAGCTGCTGGGATAATTCTCAAGGCATTTCTCATTTTAGTTCTCTGTTCCGAGGGAAAAAGCAGCTTTCCCTCCCCGTGCTATTCACACTGCACCCCAGCAATGCTGGGCTCAGTTCAGCCCGGGTTTAGGTGGTGCTGTAGGGCTCGGGTTCTGGGTTTGGGAGGTACAAATAGAAAATGTGCCATCCCAAAAGCAAGCGGAGAGACGAAGCCGGAGGTCTCGGCCTCCAACCCAGTTCCTGGAGCCGGGATTTAGGGGATTAGTGGGATGGATCACCTCACTTCCCCCGAAGATTCACCAGGGCTGTGATTTGTGCCTGCTAAGCCGCTATAATGATGAACAATCCTTTTTATTAACGGGCCTAAAAATAGCAGCTGCAGCCAGCCCTTACATAAAGCAGCAGTGCCATGTGCCAGCCCTGCCCCGGTCCCCTGGGACACTCACAGCTCTGGGGCAGCAGAGAGGGCAGCGTGGGGTTCAGCTGCTCGGAGCTTCCCCTGGAGCTGTCCCAGCAGATCACGGGGCGTGTGGGGGCTCTGGGGCCACGCGCGCTTGGGCACCCATGCAGGACACCCAGACCCCACTGCCACGGGGGGATTTCACCCCGTGTTACCCTCAGCTGTCCCCTCAGTGTCCCCCACCGTGGCCACTCACACACAGCAGTGCTGCTCCCTCTTTCTCCATGAGTTTAGGGGCCCACCAGGCAGCCTGAGATCCCCACTGGGCTGTAGGCAGCTTTGATTCCTTGGAGTCCTCTCAGGGATGCCTCAGAGAGCACCTGAGCACCTCCTGGAAGCAGCCTGTCCCCTTTCCACGTGGCCTCTGGAATTCCAGCTGTGCCTTTGGGAATCAACCCTGGCATAAAACGGGGATGAACCAAGAGAGGGAATTCTGTCCTGGCAGAGATTAACCCTGGGGAGAACTCCCAGCTCCGGGGGAATCCTTCCCCAGGGAGCTCTGAGAGCCTGAGGCAGCTCCGAATGCTGTGAGTCCCAGCACCCCAGCCCTTTGCAGCTTTTCCCCAAGTCTCTGCTGCTCTCTGGAACTTCCAGCACCGAATTAGCAGCGCAATCATGAGAAAAGGAATCGCAGCCTTCTCCAAGCTGTCAAGTGCATTTTGCTGGATGATTAATTGGCAGAGCTCTGGCCAAGCCCTGGGTCCTGCTAAAGGCCATGCCCTTGACTTGCACCTGCCACTGATTGCAGAAAATGGATGTCTTCACTTCTCCCTTTTTTTCCTCCCAGGTTTTTTTTTTGGTGCAGCTGTTAAACTGCTTTAAGGAAATCTTATTTATCTCGACCAGAAACTTGAACTTCTTCTCTAATCTCAGGAGGCTGAAATGAGTGTAATTCTCTGCCTCAGCCTGACTTATGGAAGCAATATTTTAGGATCTTTAGGAAAGCTGTGATAATTGGACATGATTTTTGCTCCTTTTCTAGGAGCTGGGATGTTCCTGTGCTTTGTGGCCCCCACGGGGTGCTGGAGTGGGATCTGCAAAGGGTGAGTGCAGCAGACCTGGGGAAACCCCGGAGCAAATTGTGATTTTGCCTGTTGGATCCAGTGGAGGAGTGGAGGAAAAGAAGTTTTTACCTTTGGTGTTGAATTTTGTGGCAGAGACCAAGGCAAAAGGGGCAAATCCAGGGGTGGTTAATTCCAGGCCATTTGGTGCCACAGGGCTTCACTAATGGGGACAAACCTGGGGCGGTGACACCGAGGAAAAGCCCTCAGAGCTCCTCAGGGAGTGATCCCAAAGAGTCCTGGCAGGAATGGTCTGGAACGGCAGCTCTGAGATGGTGCCCCTGGATTGGAGGTGACACAACCCAGGGGTGACTGCTGTGATCCCTGAGGAGGAGGAGGGAAGGGTCACTCCCGTCCCAGGAGATGTCCTGCAGCGTTCCTCTGCTCCTGGTTCACCGGAGCCCTCGGGAATCACTGAAACCGGGCCTTTAGGAGCTCAGCCTAACGCTGCAAGGCTCGCAGCGCACGGGAAGGGTTGGGAAGGAGCACCCGAGCTCTATAAATAACTCCTGCTGGAGCCCATCTGCAGCTCCCGCGCTGCCGGCTCGCTCCGCAGGCTCGGCCGGGCACTGCCGGGGCTGCGGGCCGCTCACTGGGGCGGGGAAGGACGGCTCTGCCTGCCGGGGCTGCTCCCCGGGGCACTGCCGGGGCTGCGGGCCGCTCGCTGGGGCGGGGAAGGACGGCTCTGCCTGCCGGGGCTGATCCCCGGGGCACTGCCGGGGCTATGAGCCGCTCACTGGGGCGGGGAAGGACGGCTCTGCCTGCCGGGGCTGCTCCCCGGGGCACTGCCGGGGCTGCGGGGACAGCGGGAGGTGACAGCAGCGCGATCGGTGCTGGCTTCAGCGGGGAGAAGCCCTGCGGAGCCCAGGGGAAGGGCAGGGTGCCCTGGGCATCCTTCCCTTGCCCGGGCTCTGCCCGGGTGACCCCGCTCCTGCGGGGCTCTCCAGCCCTCTCCATCCTCTGGAAGTGGCTCGGGCTCCTTCGGGAGAGAAGCCTGTGGAGATCCGTCCGGGCGTGCTCCGGGGTGAGCGGGAGTTACTCCTGGGAGTAAGGAGAGAGCAGCGCCAGCCGCGGTGCCGCTGATCGTTTAAAAGGGAAAGCAACATCTGCTCCGCTCCATCCAGGTGTTTTATGTCCCTGTCATTAATTGGAGGGGACATTATGTCATCATACATCAACGGGGAAAGTTGCCTAAAGTGCCACTTATCTCCGGGGCTGCCATTAATCAGCTCCCTTTCAGCGGGAGCCGTGACACCTTGGAATGTTTTCCTTCTCCTTCCCAGGTGCTTTGGAATTAACAGCGTGGAAATCTCCCCCCCCACACACGCAGCGGTCACCGGAGCTGTGAGCTGGGAGGGATTTTAAGGATCATCTTCCACTGGAGATGGCCCTGGAATGCCGGGAACGTCACTCACTCCCCTGGGACACCGCAGGTCCCGTCCCCTCCCTCCCCAGGGCTCCGGGAAGCGCGCGGGGGAAACTGATGGAGGATCGCGAGTCGAACAAATTGAGTGTGACAGGAAAAAAAAGCCAAGTCTTGACTGGATTTGCTTGCCGGGAATGACACGAAGTCAAGTATCTTATTAAGTTCAAGAGAATTACATTTTCCATGCTCCAGCGAGAGACACGGGCCCTTTGGAAAATCATAATGAACGGCTTTCTGCCGCCCTCATTTACATACCTTTGATAAATGGCTGTAACCAGATTAGGGAGATAAAATAAGCAGTCTATTAATTACAATGATTATTATTTAATAGAAAATGGGATTCCGGGCGCTGCGGCAGGGAACGGGGAGGCTCAGCAATGCATTATATGGATGTGCTGGTTTATCTTTGGGAGCAAGATAAGTGTCCAGCTCTTCTGCAGTCCCAAGAATATGTTCATTACCTGGGCAAGATTTATAAGTATAATTGAGTGTAATATTTGAAAACTCTTTGCCTTATTTGGTGGACAAGGCAGGGCTGCTGCTTTAATTAAGCTGGGTAAATGAAGTTACCAAGCAGGGGCCCGTTTGTCGGGAAATTACTGCCTTATTTGCAAAGTTTGGGGGCTGGAACACCCCCAGTCCTGCCCGAGCTGAAGTGAGGTGTTGTTCTCTTCAGCCCTGTGTGCATTTCAGGGCTGTCTCATGGAAATAAAAACTGAGAGGCCACAGGGCCCAGGGAGCGCTGAGGCCAAACCTCAGATGGTCCTGGGCTCCTCAGGACACGGCAGACCTGGAGGTGTCCAGGGCAGGGATGGAGCTGGGATGGGGCTGGGGGAGCTGGGATGGGGCTGGGGGAGCTGGGATGGGGCTGGGATGGGGCATGGATGGGGCTGGGATGGGGCTGGGGGAGCTGGGCAGGGGCTGGGGGGGAGCTGGGCAGGGGCTGGGATGGAGCTGGGGGAGCTGGGGATGGGGCTGGGATGGGGCAGGGATGGGGCTGGGATGGGGCTGGGATGGGGCAGGGATGGGGCTGGGATGGGGCTGGGGGAGCTGGGCAGGGGCTGGGATGGGGCTGGGGGAGCTGGGATGGGGCAGGGATGGAGCTGGGATGGGGGAGCTGGGATGGGACTGGGGGAGCTGGCAGGGCCTGGGGGAGCTGGGCAGGGGCTGGGATGGAGCTGGGGGAGCTGGGATGGGGCTGGGATGGGCAGGGATGGGGCTGGGATGGGGCTGGGATGGGGCAGGGATGGGGCTGGGATGGGGCTGGGGGAGCTGGGCAGGGGCTGGGATGGGGCTGGGGGAGCTGGGATGGGGCAGGGATGGAGCTGGGATGGGGGAGCTGGGATGGGACTGGGGGAGCTGGGCAGGGCCTGGGGGAGCTGGGCAGGGGCTGGGGGAGCTGGGATGGGGCTGAGGGAGCTGGGATGGGGCTGGGGGAGCTGGGATGGGGCTGGGGGAGCTGGGATGGGGCTGGGGGTGGAGCTGGGATGGGACTGGGGGAGCTGGGCAGGGGCTGGGGGAGCTGGGATGGGGCTGAGGGAGCTGGGATGGGGCTGGGGGAGCTGGGATGGGGCTGGGGGAGCTGAGGGAGCTGGGATGGGGCTGAGGGAGCTGGGATGGGGCTGGGGGTGGAGCTGGGCAGGGGCTGGGGGTGCTGGGATGGGGCTGAGGGAGCTGGGATGGGGCTGGGGGAGCTGGGCAGGGGCTGGGGGAGCTGGGCAGGGGCTGGGGGAGCTGGGATGGGGCTGGGGGTGGAGCTGGGATGGGGCTGGGGGTGCTGGGATGGGGCTGGGGGTGGAGCTGGGATGGGGCTGGGGGTGCTGGGCAGGGGCTGGGGGAGCTGGGCAGGGGCTGGGGGTGCTGGGATGGGGCTGAGGGAGCTGGGATGGGGCTGGGGGAGCTGGGATGGGGCTGGGGGTGGAGCTGGGATGGGGCTGGGGGTGCTGGGCAGGGGCTGGGGGAGCTGGGATGGGGCTCAGCCTGGAGAAAAGGAGCTCGGGGGCACCTCCTGGCCCTGGGGATGTCCAGGGCAGGCCTGGACGTGGTGCTGGCTTAGAACGACTTTTCTCCGAGGAGATTTGTCTGGGGCGCGGCAGGGGCAGGGGCAGGGCCAGGAGGGGCCGGCCCCCGTGTCCCGTGTCCGGTGTCCCGTGTCCCGGCCTGGCTGCCAGTGGCAGAGGGAATGAAAGATAAATGGTACCATCTGCGCCCGCACATGCCACGGCGGCAGGGGAGGCGAAATGCTAAGTAGAGCACGAGACGTGGCTGGCAGAGTCACCTATGCATAAAATGAGCCTCCCCGCGGTGCCCGGGAGCCGCGGCCATCCCCGGGCCGCCCCCCGGGAACCGCGGCCATCCCCGGGCCGCCCCCCGGGAACCGCCGGCTCCGCGCCCGCAGCCGCGCCCGGCCTGGGCCGTGTTCCTTGTCCCGTGTCCCTTGTCCCCTGTCCCTTGTCCCGTGTCCCGTGTCCCGTGTCCCGTGTCCCGTGTCCCCTGCCCTGTTCCCCTGCCCCGCAGCCCCTCTCGGGCTGGGCCGTGTCCCCCTCCCTCTCCCCTCGGCTCTGTCCCCGCTCCCGCGCTGCCGGAGCTGTTGTCACCTTTCCGGAGCCGGTGCCGTGTCTCACATGTCCCGCTGGCACCCGCAGCATCCATCACACGCGGCCTGGCTCCGTGACCTCTCCTGGCATCTGGCAGGTCACCCTCGGGCGTCTGTTGGGCACAGCACGATGGATGTGCCCGGCGTGTCCCCACGCCGCGGCCCGGGCTGGCCTGTCACATCCGCTTCGGGTCACACAGCTGGCAGGGACGGCCGCTCCCTCCTGGTGTGCCAGCCCGGCTCGCAGCTCCTCTTTGGGCGCCTAATCACAATCGCTGTTAATTAACGCTCCGAGCGCTCGCGGCGGTGGCGGGAGCGTGGCAGTGCTGGGAGAGCCACATCCGGATGGCAGCTGGGCCCCGTGCCACCCCGAGCCGGGCACGGAGCCCCGGCACGGGCACCGGAGCCGGGCTCGGGGAGCAGGAGCTGCCCGCATCCCGTCCTGCTGCCAGCAGTGGCGGCAATAAATGCTGCCAGCAGGCAGCCCCAGTGCACAGGGAGCCTGCGAGCAGGGCTCTGATCGGTCATTGATTGGGATAAATTCCCTCTCCACAGGGAGCTGGGCACTTGCTCCCGTGCCCACCTTCCATGCCCACCTTCCATGCCCAGCCTTCCATGCCCAGCCTTCCATGCCCACCTTCCATGTTCCATGCCCAGCCTTCCATGCCCACCTTCCATGTTCCATGCCCAGCCTTCCATGCCCACCTTCCATGTTCCATGCCCAGCCTTCCATGCCCACCTTCCATGCCCACCTTCCATGCCCACCTTCCATGCCCACCTTCCATTCCCACCCTTCCATGCCCACCCTTCCATGACCACCCTTCCATGCCCACCCTTCCATGCCCACCTTCCATTCCCACCCTTCCATGCCCACCCTTCCATGCCCACCCTTCCATGACCACCCTTCCATGCCCACCTTCCATGCCCAGCCAGGAGGATCTGCCACAAGGAAAGGATGGGGTTCTGGTTCCTTTATGCCTGAAATAAAATACATTTTACTGTGTGCCCTGATTTCATAGCCCCAGAAATGATATCTGTGGCTTGGACGAGTCCATTTCCCTTCCTTCATTGCCACCCATGCGGAGCAGACAGTCAGGATAAACTGAGTGAGAAACAGCAGAGCAGTCCCCGAGGGTGGAGCCGATCCTTTTCTGGGTTCTGTCCTGAGCCCCTGTGTGACAGCCGTGGTTCAGGTCAGAGGGAGGCCCTCTTCCCCTAAATGCATCTCACAACGTGCAGGCATTCCTTCAGGGCATTTCAGAAACCAGGAGCAGCGTGGTTAATAATAACCCAGCAGCACGGGAAGAACAGATTGCAGTGGGAATTACTGTCTTTCCCCAGATTTGGGGGGTTTTTTTGGGTTCGGCGCTGTTGTTTTTAGCCGAGGGATCCCAGCTGGGCCTGAGAATTGGTGTGTGTGTGGGGAGCTATTTTCCTCCCTGTCTGTGCATCCAGCACTTCCCCTGCCACGGAGTCACGCTCAGAAATCCTGGGAGAACAGCTCTGCTGTGCCGAGTTTCCCGTTAGAAAAGCGGTGCTGGGACGGGCAATTTGAGCACCCCAAAAAAGCGGGAGCAAGCTCAGGGCAGGCAGGAGCTACCTGTGGTTATCCCGAGGGTTAAACAAAACAGATCCCATCGCCATCCCCCCCCAGGCAGAGACAGGAGCAGTGCAGCTTTTCCTGGCTCCTCTGCCAGGGGTGCCTGCAGCCAGCTCTGCCTTGGGAATCCGTGGGAAGGAAATTCCTCTCTGAAGCACAGAGGAAGCGCGTGGACTGTCGGGGAGTGAGGCTCTGCAGAGCAGGAGCTGAAGGGGAGGTGAAGTACGAGGCCGTAACCCGCACGCAGCCACGCGCCGTGGCCGTAACACCACAATAATGGAATAGAGATGACCCTCATAAAAGCAGATCCAATCAGGCCCTTACCCCAGCTCTTGGCAGTTCTTTACAAAATAATTGCTAATGACCTCTGATAAAGAAATCACTCGTGGGAGGCAGCGGGGCAGCCACCTCTAAATCAGGGCCAGGGCTGCCGGGATGGGCTCAGGATGGGCTCAGGATGGGCTGAGATCCCAGCAGCTCCACGGGGCTCGGTCCCACCCAGCACCTGGCAAAGCCACCACGTCCAGATTGGGATGGGGAGCACGGCAGGAGCATCCCAGGAGCCACAGCGGCGCTGAGCATTTTAATCCTTTGCTGATTGTCCCAGCTGGAAGACAGTGAGGAACTGCTGGGTTTAGGGACACCCAGAAACTCTCCATGCCAGCAGGAGAACAGTGAGGAACTGCTGGGTCTAGGGACACCCAGCATCTCTCCATGCCAGCAGGAGAACAGTGAGGAACTGCTGGGTCTAGGGACACCCAGAAACTCTCCATGCCAGCAGGAGAACAGTGAGGAACTGCTGGGTCTGGGGTTCAGATATTCAGGCTGGGAAAGCCTTCCAAGAGCCCTGGATTCCTGCTCTGGGGCTCAGATATTCAGGAAAAGCCTTCCAAGAGCCCTGGATTCCTGCTCTGGGGCTCAGATATTCAGCTGGAAAAGCCTTCCAAGAGACCTGGATTCCTGCTCTGGGGCTCAGATATTCAGGAAAAGCCTTCCAAGAGCCCTGGATTCCTGCTCTGGGGCTCAGATATTCAGCTGGAAAAGCCTTCCAAGAGACCTGGATTCCTGCTCTGGGGCTCAGATATTCAGGAAAAGCCTTCCAAGAGCCCTGGATTCCTGCTCTGGGGCTCAGATATTCAGCTGGAAAAGCCTTCCAAGAGACCTGGATTCCTGCTCTGGGGCTCAGATATTCAGGAAAAGCCTTCCAAGAGCCCTGGATTCCTGCTCTGGGGCTCAGATATTCAGCTGGAAAAGCTTTCCAAAGCCCCAAGTTCAAGCATTCTTGTCCCCACGTGCCACATCCACATGGCTTTCCATCCCTCCGGGGATGGGGACTCCACGCTGCCTGCTCCAAGGCTTTCTCACTCTTTCAGTCGGGAATTTTCGCCCTGGGAAGGAGTTTGCAGGGATTTTGAAATTGCTGAAGTTGCTGAGGTGTTTCACAACATCCCTGGAAATCAGGAAACTCGGGTCTCTGTGATCCTCCACTCCGAGTGCCTAAATCAGGGAAGGGGAGGAAGGATCATTGCTGTTTCCTTGCTAAAGTGAGGGGGGAAATGGAAAAACAGGTGCTTCAAAATTTTCCACTAAATGACAAAACGCAGGAGCATTTCATTGTTTGAGTTTGGAATAAAAGGCAGCTAATTAGGAAATTGGGAGTCTATTAATTTCCCAAATTTACTCAGGCACGAAGCACTGAGCTCTGGTGATATTTGCTTACCTCGTCATTATGCAAAAATATATTAGCTAATTATTTTGACTAATGCAATTAAGATATGCATATTTAGCATAAACTGCACAATAGAAACGTTCCAGTCAGCAGTTGCCGTGTTGCACTCGTGGGCAGCGGAGAGGGAAGAGGCAAACAGGGCTCTTGCTGTGCCACACGAGGTGCCAGCTCTGCCACCTCCCTGCTGGGTGCCTTTAGGGCCTGTTTTCATGGAATGCTTTAGGCTGGCTCTGGGCATCCTGTGCCCCCTGTCTCGAGCTCTCCTGGTGCCCCTCCAGGCGCTGGCAGGGGCTCTGAGGTGTCCCTGGATGCCTCCCTTCTCCAGGTGGGCACCCCCAGCTGTGCCAGGCTGGCTCCAGAGTGCCCAGGAGCATCTCCCTGCTCTTTGGCTCTTTATTTCATCTGGGAGCAGCCCTGCTCATCCCCGTGCCCCTTTTCCCTTCTGAGCAGGCCCGGCACGGAATGCCAGGCTGGCACTGCCAGCCCAGCTCCCCAGGGCTGTGGGGCGGCTGAGGAGCCCCCGGAGGGCTGGGAATCGCCCAGCCTGGCACTGAGCCGCGTGCCGGTGCCGCGGGGGAGGAGAGGAGAGCCGGCGGTGTTTGGGTGGCAGCCCCGCCGCAGCCCGGCCGTGCCCGCCGCTGGCCGTGCTGCCAGGGGAGCCCGTGTGGCCGCTGCCGTGCCAGCCGTGTGGGCTGGCAAATGGCTCCTGCTGTATTTTGGTGCCCTTTCAAATATTGCTGCGAGAGTGGGATGTACCATCTGCTGGCCAATCTGGCTGCGTCTGCGACAGCGCGGCTCCCAGCACCGCACCCATGGGCGCTCGGCACCCAGCGGAGCCAGACGGGCACCCAGCTGGCACTGCCCGCTGCACCCAGCCCTGCAGTGGGACCACAGTGCCCCCTGACCCTGCAGAGGCAGCCGAGCACCCAGCTGGCACCAGCCAGCCCTGGCAGGGGCCCCACAGTGCCCCCTGACCCTGCAGAGGCAGCCGAGCACCCAGCTGGCACCAGCCAGCCCTGGCAGGGGCCCCACAGTGCCCCCTGACCCTGCAGAGGCAGCTGGGCACCCAGCTGGCACCAGCCAGCCCTGGCAGTGACCCCTGGGTGCCCCCGGACCCTGCAGAGCAGCCAGGGCTCCCAGCTGGCACCAGCCAGGCCTGGCAGTGACCCCACAGTGCCCCCTGACCCTGCAGAGCACCCAGCTGGCACCCAGCTGGCACCAGCCAGGCCTGGCAGTGACCTCACCGACCCGAGCTGCTCCGGGCAGGGCTGCCCCATCCCCTGGGTGCCAGCCTGGGTGAGCGGGTGGCATCCTGCCCAGGGCAGGGGTTTTGGAGCTGGGCGATCTTTGGCTCCCTTCCAGCCCAGCCCATTCCATGATGCCACCCCTGCAGGAGCAGGAGTCCTGGTACTGCCCCCCCGGGGGATGCCGTGGCCTCCTGGCACTCCTACCTGGAGTAGGGTGTGTGTAACACCCACACACAGCTGGCACCCTCAGAGCACCCCAAAACCTGGAGCAGGGTGTGTGTAACACCCACACAGAGCTGGCACCCTCAGAGCACCCCAAAACCTGGAGCAGGGTGTGTGTAACACCCACACACAGCTGGCACCCTCAGAGCACCCCAAAACCTGGAGCAGGGTGTGTGTAACACCCACAGAGCTCCTCGAGGTCCTGTCCCAGCAGTGCCACCTCTGCCTCGCCCCTTTTTCACCCCAAAATCTGCTCCTTAGCAGAGTCCAGCCCAACTCTGCTTCATCTCCTGGGTGGGGGTGAGAATCCCTGGGGGTTCCAGGCTGTTTGTTCTGCCAGGGGGTCTCTGGACAGCGTTCAGGCGCAGTTTCGGGGTTGGGAGAATGCCTGGGTGCCGTTGAAGGGACCAGGAATGGACTTGCAGGTGGGACCTCCTCCCCAGCAGCTCCAAAACTCAAGGCACAAAGAGCAGCTCTAAGAACGGGAACTGCCAGCCCCTCCTTGGCTAGATTCTCATCTTGTCCGGATTTAGGGAACTTTGGGGCCGTGGTGATATAAAATTTAAAAAGCAGGGGTTGGTGAGAGCGAGGTGTGCCCAGGACAGCCCCTGGATTCGCTGCTGCCACATCCCAGCTGCCGCTCAGGGTCGCCCCTCCACAGGCAGGGATTTTATCTCCCCCTCGCAGCGCTTTCCTTTTATTCCTTATTATTTTAGAGACGCTTAACAAGTGCGATGGGAAGAGCTTTGGGGCAGATTATTCCGGAATGCAAATCCCATTAGGCTGCGCCGGGGCTGCGGCACACATCTGACAGGGATATCTGGCAGCCCATCTCACCCCGCTCCTCCTGAAGGGATCTCCGCTCCCCGGGAAGCTGCGGCGAAACTTAATCGGGAATTACACCCTCTAAATACCCGCGGAGGAGAGAGCGGACTTTTCAAACCCAAAGCCCTTAATCTTCTTAGGTAATGAGGGGAAAAGCAGCGGAGATGGGGCTGCGGCTCTCCGAGGGGAGCGGCAGCTCGGTGATTGGGGGCTGCAGGGAAACTGCGGCTCGTCCTCCGCTTATGCCGCTCTCCACTTCCTTACCGTCCCCAAATACTTGTAACACCCCCGAACAGCCTGCAGAAAGGGCAGAGAGCTCCCGGCAGCCGGCAGAGAAGGCCTTTCCCTTCCCGTTCCCCGTAATTAATTCCACTGGGCGCGGGGCAGCAGCTGGATCCTGGGAAGTCACCCGAGATCCCGAGGATGCTCGGGGCGACGGAGCCGGGACGGAGCCGGGCGGGGCTCCCGGAGCTCGGGACGGAGCCGGGCGGGGCTCCCGGGGCTCGGGACGGAGCCGGGCGGGGCTCCCGGGGCTCGGGACGGAGCCGGGCGGGGCTCCCGGGGCTCGGGACGGGACGGAGCCGGGCGGGGCTCCCGGGGCTCGGGACGGAGCCGGGCGGGGCTCCCGGGGCTCAGGATGGAGTGCTGCTGGCAGAGGTGCTCCAGAATTCCAGCGCTGGGATGGCAGGAAGGGGCTCTGTGGGCCCCAAATCGCAGGAGAGATCACTGGTGGGATCCTGCCTTCACTCGTTAACAAATAATCTCATGATTAAGGAGTAATTATTAAGGATGGTACTGCCCGAGCTGCAGACGATTGCTCACAAAATCATCGTCCAGGGACGGCAACCCGCAGCCTTTCCTCTCCGTGGTGGATGGTGGGGAAAAAGGCAAAAAAAAAAGCCAAAGCAAACTTCAGCTGGGCCTTGCAGGGACAGCACAGAGCTCCAAGCAATGATTTCTTTATTTCAGAATAATCCCAGGGCCTGTCTGCAGGGAAAGCAGCCTGGCTTGTGTCTGCGCTGAGCACACCACGATCCCCGTGGAAGCAGGAGTGTCACACACGTGGGACACGCGGCAGGAGTGTCACACACGGCAGGAGTGTCACACACGTGGGACACACGGCAGGAGTGTCACACACGGCAGGAGTGTCACACGCGTCACACACGGGGACACGCGGCAGGAGTGACACACACGGCAGGAGTGTCACACACGTGGGACACGCGGCAGGAGTGTCACACACGGCAGGAGTGTCACACGCGTGGGACACATGGCAGGAGTGTCACACACGGCAGGAGTGTCACACACGGCAGGAGTGTCACACGCGTGGGACACACGGCAGGAAGGGCTCAGCTGCAGAGCATCCTCCAAGGGAGGATGAGGTGAAGCCAAGGGAGTCTGGGGGTCCCCACAACGCCCCGAGCTCCGGCAGAGCGGGGTCACTGCCACCATCACTGCCAGGGAGTCTGGGGTCCCCACAACGCCCCGAGCTCCAGAGAGAAAGGGAGAAGCCAAAGGACTTCGGGGTTTGGGAGACCCATTTTCATTAGGGTTTCCATCGCAATTTTGCCTAATTAGTCTCCAATAATTAATGCTGCGAGCGCAACGGAGATGGAATCAGACGAAATGCTGGTGAGGAAGCCCCATGGAAGCCATCCGTCTTTGGATAGTAATGATTATGTTCTTTTTTATTATTAAAGATCCCATTAGAAAGAATTTATGATTTTTCCCCTTTGTGAGAGAAATAATCAACATTCCGTTGGCTGCTCCCGGTTTTGGTGCGGATCCGTAATTAGGCACAGTTAAAAAGAGATTTTGCCTGAATGGCTTTTGGGGAACATTACATCCAAATTACAGCCCCGCCGATTTATTTCCAGGGAAAACACGCTCCCGATAAATAACTCAAATCCACTCGGTCTGAAAAAACATTCCATCCAGGAGAAGGCAGGCGGGGAAGGAGCATCTCCCACGGCCCCTGAAGGCACACAGCAGCGGCCTCCGGGGCTCTCCCAGCCCAGAGCGTGCCAGCGTTTGGGGCCAGCAGAAAGGAGAGCCCCGGTGGCCGCGCGGGGCCTCGGCTCTGCGGGCTCCTCGTCCGGGTGACGTTCCCAAGGTGTCGGGAGTCGGCTCCGTGTGTTGTGCCGGGATCCCGTTCCAGCTCAAGGTGCGTCTGCCACCGGCGCCGTCTCCGCAGCTGCACTTGGAAGCGCCTCTAATGGGAAGCCATTACAAGAGGAAGTCATTTGGAGATCATTCCCATGCTGGGAAATTTTGTTTCCGGAGCCATTTAATGCAAATTTCAGCCTTTGCTTGTTGGGAGTTGATGAATTCCAACGGCGCTCGCCTCGAGTGAAAAGATCCGAGTTTTACGGCGTCGGATTCGCTGCGGATCTTAAAAACAATGCCTGCACGAGTTCCATTTCATGTGGGAGCGGAGCTTTTCATTCCCAGCCCGCAGCTTGGCAGGCGCCTTCATTCCGCATCCAGGAAGGATGGAGCGGGAGCCTTTCCATCCTGAATCAAATGGAGCTGGCGATTTGCATGCACCTTTGGAGTCAAAATCAAACATTTGCCCTGCCTTGGCCCTCGTTTAATTAAAATGATGAGAACGCGCGATAGGCTTTTGGTCTGAGGCACAAAGGATGCACAGCCCTGAAATTTGGAACAAACATTAAAAAAATTGCGAAAGGCATGGTTGGAAGTGATAAGAAATGCCAAGACTATGTATTACATGGGATCACGGGATGAAAATAGAAAATATCCTTAAAAAATCCCGGCGTGCTGTGAAACTGTTGTAGGAAGGGCTGGATTGGATTACAGGCTTTATGGATAATGGCCCTGCACCCAGCTCTGCCCAGGCTTGTCCCCCAGCCGAGGGGGCCAGCGGACGGAAGGCAGCGGGAATTTTCTGGTGGATACGGGCTGGAAGAACGGGTGGGCTCTTATTTGCATTTGTGAGCGCAGATTCATTTCTTTAATTGGGAGTTTAATGCATTTGAAATGAGTTGAAATGCGAGTTCTGGAAAACAACTGCTCGTTCCTGGGGAGCGCCATCCATTTTGAGAGTGCCATTCCCATCCCTTCTGGCTCCAGGGACTGGGAACTCAATATTTCAGGTAAACTGGGGGGTGGAGTGTTTGAGGAACGCATTTTCTCCACCGAAGAAAAAAGTTTATTTTAGAAACTGTAATTTCAAATGGCCGTTCAAAGAGCTGATGGAAGTGGAGGGGTTTTTCCCCCTAGCCCGAGTCGCCGCTTGAACAGCTGAGCTATTTTTAGCCCCAAAGCTTTGCGCTTTTAGGTGGTTTGTTTGATAGCAGCGAAATAAAGAACAAAGGAGGAGTTCTTCTGACCCCGTTTCACGTCCAGAGTCTGGGCTCTGCTCGAGCCCGGTCACCGGGGTGTCCTGGAGGTGCCTGTGCAGGCCCATCTCCACGCTGCACACAGCAGCTCCGCGGGGAAAACTCCTCCCCGTGTGGATTCTCCTCCTGGGAAGCGCCCCACACGGGGTCTGTCCCCTAGCCTGTCACCACAAGAGCCGACTTCATTTCCATTGGCGAGAGCTTTGGAGGCTGGGGACTTGGCTCCTGTAGAGCCTCAGACTCCAGCAGGAGGGAGCAGATCCCAGCGCTTGTGGCTTGCTCATTTCCCGCTGTCCTTCAAGCCTCAAGGGGGAACCGCTGGCTTCCCACGGGATTCTCTGCTGCTCGTGGGCGCGCTGCTGGCCCAGGAGTCACCGAGGCTCCTGCAAACCGATCCCTGCATCTGCTTTGGGATGGGGATGGGAATGGCAATGGCAGTGACAATGGCAGGGGCAATGGCAGTGGCAATGGCAGTGACAATGGCAATGGGATGGCAATGGCAGTGACAATGGGATGGCAATGGCAGTGGGATGGCAATGGCAGTGACAATGGGATGGCAATGGCAGTGGGATGGCAATGGCAGTGACCATGGCAGTGACAATGGCAATGACAATGGCAATGGGATGGCAATGGCAGTGGCAATGAGATGGCAATGGCAGTGGCAGTGACAATGGCAGTGGGATGGCAGTGGAATGGGAATGAGAATGAGAATGGGAATGGGATGGGAATGGCAGTGGCAGTGGCAATGGTAATGGTGATGGCAATGGCAGTGGTGATGGCAGTGGCAATGGCAATGGGAATGGGAATGGGAATGGGAATGGGAATGGGATGGGAATGGCAGTGGCAATGGCAAGGGCGATGGCAGTGGCAATGGCAATGGCAATGTGATGGCAATGGCAATGGCAATGTGATGGCAATGTGATGGCAATGGCGATGGCAATGGCAATGGCAATGTGATGGCAAATGGCAGTGGCAGTGGCAATGGCGATGGCAATGTGATGGCAATGGTGATGGCGATGGCGATGGTGATGGCAGTGGCAATGGCGATGGCAATGGCAATGGCAATGGCAATGTGATGGCGATGGGATGGCAATGGGATGGCAATGGTGATGGTGATGGCAATGGCGATGGCAATGGTGATGCCAATGGGAATGGCAATGTGATGGCGATGGGATGCCAATGGCAATGGTGATGTGATGGCCATGGGATGCCAATGGGAATGGCAATGGCAGGGATTCACATCGCAGTGTGGGCTACCAGCCTGGCACGGAGCAGCACGAGCGCTGGGATTTGCCAGTGGTATTTGAAATGCCAGCCCCAGAAGAACCTCGGCAGGCAATCACATCCTGTTTCCAGCAGTTCCCCAGCAGTGGGAAAAGGCTGCTCCGAGCTCCTCAGCGCTCGCCGAGCTGGGAGCGAATATTGCTCCACCGGCATACCACATGGAAAGCGTTTCGCACATCTCAAACCTTCCCACACTGCTGGGGAATAAAACACAACCTGCCGCGCCGCGAGGGACAGCTGGGCTGGTGGCCTTCAGCTGGGGACTTCAGGTGGCATCTGGGGAGGGAGCAGGCCCTGGCTGTGGCTGCCCCTGGCTCCCTGGCAGTGCCCAGGGCCGGGCTGGACGGGGCTTGCAGCAGCCCGGGACAGCGGAGCTGACGCTGACCTGGGGAGGTGGCACAGCCCAGGGCAGTGGAAAGTGTCCCTGCCACAGGGAGGTGGCACAGCCCGGGACAGCGGCAGTGTCAGTGCCATGGGGAGGTGGCACAGCCCGGGACAGCAGCACTGTCCCCTCCTCATTGGCACTGTCCCCTCCACAGCAGAGCTGTCCCCCCCATTCCAGAGCTGTCCCATCCACAGCAGAGCTGTCCCCCATTCCAGTGCTGTCCCCATTCCAGCGCTGTCCCCCATTCCAGAGCTGTCCCCATTCCAGCGCTGTCCCCATTCCAGAGCTGTCCCCATTCCAGCTCTGTCCCCCGCTCCAGCGCTATTCCCCGTTCCCGCTCTCTCCCCCATTCCAGCGCTATTCCCCATTCCAGCTCTCTCCCCTATTCCAGCTCTCTCCCCCGTTCCAGCTCTGTCCCCATTCCAGAGCTGTCCCCTCCACAGCCCAGCTGTCCCCATTCCAGCTCTGTCCCCATTCCAGAGCTGTCCCCTCCACAGCACAGCTGTCCCCGTTCCCGCTCTCTCCCCCATTCCCGCTCTCTCCCCATTCCAGCGCTACTCCCCATTCCAGCTCTTTCCCCATTCCCGCTCTTTCCCCATTCCCGCTCTCTCCCCGTTCCCGCTCTCTCCCCCATTCCAGCTCTTTCCCCGTTCCCGCTCTCTCCCCATTCCCGCTCTCTCCCCGTTCCCGCTCTCTCCCCCATTCCAGCTCTTTCCCCGTTCCCGCTCTCTCCCCATTCCCGCTCTCTCCCCGTTCCCGCTCTCTCCCCCATTCCCGCTCTTTCCCCGTTCCCACTCTCTCCCCGTTCCCGCTCTTTCCCCGTTCCCGCTCTCTCCCCGTTCCCGCTCTTTCCCCGTTCCCGCTCTCTCCCCGTTCCCGCTCTTTCCCCGTTCCAGCGCTATTCCCCATTCCCGCTCTTTCCCCATTCCCGCTCTCTCCCTGTTCCCGCTCTTTCCCCGTTCCCGCTCTCTCCCTGTTCCCGCTCTTTCCCCGTTCCAGCTCTCTCCCCCATTCCAGCTCTCTCCCCGTTCCCGCTCTCTCCCCGTTCCCGCTCTCTCCCCGTTCCCGCTCTCTCCCCATTCCCGCTCTCTCCCCGTTCCCGCTCTCTCCCCCATTCCAGCTCTCTCCCCATTCCCGCTCTCTCCCCGTTCCCGCTCTCTCCCTGTTCCCGCTCTTTCCCCGTTCCCGCTCTCTCCCTGTTCCCGCTCTTTCCCCGTTCCAGCTCTCTCCCCCATTCCAGCTCTCTCCCCGTTCCCGCTCTCTCCCCGTTCCCGCTCTCTCCCCGTTCCCGCTCTCTCCCCGTTCCCGCTCTCTCCCCATTCCAGCTCTTTCCCCGTTCCCGCTCTCTCCCCGTTCCCGCTCTCTCCCCGTTCCCGCTCTCTCCCCGTTCCCGCTCTCTCCCCGTTCCCGCTCTTTCCCCGTTCCAGCGCTATTCCCCATTCCCGCTCTCTCCCCGTTCCCGCTCTCTCCCCGTTCCCGCTCTCTCCCCGTTCCCGCTCTTTCCCCGTTCCAGCGCTATTCCCCATTCCCGCTCTCTCCCCGTTCCCGCTCTCTCCCCGTTCCCGCTCTCTCCCCGTTCCCGCTCTCTCCCCGTTCCCGCTCTTTCCCCATTCCAGCTCTCTCCCCGTTCCCGCTCTCTCCCCATTCCCGCTCTCTCCCCGTTCCCGCTCTTTCCCCATTCCAGCTCTTTCCCCGTTCCCGCTCTCTCCCCATTCCCGCTCTCTCCCCGTTCCCGCTCTCTCCCCGTTCCCGCTCTCTCCCCGTTCCCGCTCTCTCCCCGTTCCCGCTCTCTCCCCGTTCCCGCTCTTTCCCCATTCCAGCTCTCTCCCCGTTCCCGCTCTCTCCCCATTCCCGCTCTCTCCCCGTTCCCGCTCTTTCCCCATTCCAGCTCTTTCCCCGTTCCCGCTCTCTCCCCATTCCCGCTCTCTCCCCGTTCCCGCTCTCTCCCCGTTCCCGCTCTTTCCCCATTCCCGTTCCCGCGCCATTCCCTCACGTGGCCGTTTCCCGCCCTCGGCCGCGCAGCGCGGGCCGCCAGGGGGCGCTGCGGGCGGCTTTCCCCTCACGGAGCGGCGGCAGCGGCGCCCCGGCAGCGGAGCCCGCCCGGAGCCGCCCCGGCTCGGCACGGAGGCCGCTTCGGGCTCACCCGCTGCCACACCCCACCTGCCGCCGCCCAGGTAATGCCGAAGGGCCCTGGAACGCCTCCAGGGACGGGGCGGCCGCAGCTCTGTGGGCGCGCCGGGCCGGGGCTCAGCCCCCTCACAGAGTTCCCGATGTCCCGCCTCGGCCCTGTGTCTCAGGGAAGGCGCTCGCCCTGGTCTGGGCGTTCCGTGCCGTGTCCAGGGTCCCTCTGCGGCTCTCCTGCAGCCCCCTCGGGCCTGGAGGGGGTCCCAAAGGCTCTCTGGGGAGCTGCCGCATCCCCCATCCCGGGCGCTCCATGAGGGGAGCATCGGCCCTCTGAGACTGGAATGAAATCCATGACAGATGGCTGAAAAAAACCAAAAAAGCAATTATCAAAGGGGAAGGGTTTGGAACATGTCCTTTGAAATCCAAATTTGTTTAGCATTTTTAGCAGCTGAAATAATTTTCGGAGCATCTGATGAGAGCTTTGAGTGCTTCCTTCCCTCCTCTCCCTCGCCAAGCCACCCGTTCGAAGGCTGCCACTGGCACAGCGAGTTCCCTGCTTTACTGCCGTTGGAATTTCGCACCGGGGAATGGTGCAATGAGGGCTGAACTGCGACATGTCCTTTTGAAACCCTCTGTGCCTTTGCAGAGCATGGAAGAGCCGTGCTCTGAGATTCTTCAAACATAACTACATGGGAATGTGTCTCATTATAGCTTCCCTTCCGTCCTCACTCTATCCTGATCTTCTGTTCTCCCGCCACCGAGAAGATGGGGATTAATCGTTCCCCTTGTCCGTTAGGCATGGCAGGTAGCAGGTCACTGGGAAAATGAACGGCATCCCACAGCTGAGGGGTGAAGGAAGCTCCTTGCTGTCACGGGCAGCTGCTCGGCTGTCCTGGTGTTTTGAACCCGCTCCAGAGCCTTGCAGCTCCCCCAGGGAGTGAGGTGCTGGGCAGTTAACGGGTGTGTGGCCCAGCTAGCTCCCACGAAAGCAGATCCCGGCCATGGAGAGGATTCCCAGCCTCCCCACACAACCCGGCCCCAGGCAGGGGCAGTTTCCCCGCTGCACTGTGGGCCCATGGGCAGCTGGAGGGGCACGGCTCGCCCCCCCGGGAACCTCTGGGGAGGCTGCACATCCGATGGGATGAGTCTCAGAAAAGAGGATAACAAGGCCCTGGAGGAGATTAAAGTTCTCTCCTTCTGCTGTGAATCTGGAGGACAAACACCCTCTAATCCTGCTCCAAAGGGGAGATCCAAGGCCTTTAAGTCTCTTAAGCCGCGTTCGTTCGGGCTCAGCCGGGAGCTGCCCTCCGGCTCTGCAGCTCCTTCCTGCTGCCAGCCTGGGGAAAGGGGGGCTCTGTGCCAGCCAGGGGGGCTCTGCACCCCCAAATCCGAGTTCTTCCCTGGGTTCAGGTCGGTGGATGGCAGCGAGGCCGTGCGCTTGCTTTGCTTAAGGGTATCTCAGTCTCCGGGGATCCCCAAACCAGGGCTGCGCTTAGAGTCCAGCTTCATCCCTAGAAAAACGTATACAGTCTTGGAGCAGCTTCCCGGGACTGAGAGCGTTTGCTTCTTTCATTACGGCTCTGATGGAGGCAAATCCCGGGTTTCCTAGGATGGAGCTGATCGAATCACGGAGGCTCAGTCAGGAATGTAGAGCGGGAAGTGTGGGGACGAGTTTGGGAACACGCTAAACCTTTGTGCATTTTGGTGGTGACCGAGGTGCGACTCACCCCGAGGGGCTTCGAAGCTTTCATGCCCATTCCCAGGATTTCCCCCAGAAATTCCACGATTTTCACATGCCACACACCCCTGAGGTGCAGTAGGCTTCACCCAGACCCCCTGCCTGTCCCAGGGACTCCGGCGTCTCCTGGAACTGGTCCCAGATGGGCTGGCAGAGCAGCAGTTTGCCTCTGCAAGAGGAACCAGCCGGCTGCAAATTGGGGTGCCCGGTGAGAGAGCTGGAAGGTGCTGCCAGGTGTGCGGCTCCCTACCTGGAGCGGGGCCACGGGCTGGAAAACGAGCACGGGAGGGAGGGCGGCAGGCAGGCAGCGCCGGGAGCTGGAGCGTGGGTAATGCAATTGCACATCTCTCCTCGTGCTGCCGAGCAGGCCAGGCGGCACTAATGCCCAGCCCGTACCTGCGGGGAGGAGACGGGCAGCAGCTGCCGGGACACCGAGGAGCCGCCAGCACGGGCACGGCAGCCGAGCGCTGCGCTCCTCAACAGCACGGGGCTGACGGGGCTGCAGAGAGCTTCCCCAGCCGCTCCCAAAGTGCTCCTGCCCGCCTCGGGTGGCACGGGGCACGCAGAGCCCTGAGGCAGGGGGGCTCTGCATCAGAGGGGCAGGTGCTGGGGGGTTTGGGAGTTCCTAAACAAGAGGGATTGCTCTGGGAATGTCCTGCTCCGTGGCTGGGATGGTGTTTCCCTGCCAGCACCGGCAGAGCACGTTCATTCCAGAGCCTCTCAGCTCTTCACCACCACGTCAGTGCTTTAATAACCTGGACTGTATTTACAACTCGTTCCTGGGTCTGGGACCTTCCCAGGAATAATCAGGATGACTCCGGGGGTATCCCAGGCCCTGTCCCGTGTCTGCTCCCACTTCTGAGCTCGTCTGTTTGTGTCAGTGAGGAAAACAGTAGAAAAGCAAAATATTTGTACATGTCTGCCTAAAATCAGCTTTCCCAAAGGCACTTCCGTAACACACCCCCAGGAGCCGACTTTGGAAAGTGCAGGAGGTGTTTGGGAGCCTTTCAGCCCCAAAAATAGTCAGTGTCCCTTTAAAATACGGATTTATCGGGTCTGGCACAGGCTCCCCCAGGACACACTGCCCCAGCCAACAGCTTCCTGTGCTGGGAGGATGTTCCAAAGGGTCCTCAGTGCCTGGCCTTGTTCCAAGTGGAGGCTGGCAATGAGCAGAGCTCCTGGCTGAGGAGCCAGGTACGGCTCTGTTCTCACGGGGTCAGGCGGTCCCAGAAGGGTTTGGGGTACAGGGGACCCTCAGGATCGTTTCACTGACTCCCTGCCACGGGCAGGCAGAGCTCCCGCAGCCCCGGTGCCCAGCCTGGCCTGGGGCACTGCCAGCCATGGGGCACACGGCTGCCCTGGGCCCCTGGGGCACATCCCGCGGGCTGCAGGGCTGGATCCTGCCCCTGGGGCACATCCCGCGGGCTGCAGGGCTGGATCCTGCCCCTGGGGCACATCCCGTGGGCTGCAGGGCTGGATCCTGCCCCTGGGGCACATCCCGTGGGCTGCAGGGCTGGATCCTGCCCCTGGGGCACATCCCGCGGGCTGCAGGGCTGGATCCTGCCCCTGGGGCACATCCCGCGGGCTGCAGGGCTGGATCCTGCCCCTGGGGCACATCCCGAGGGCTGCAGGGCTGGATCCTGCCCCTGGGGCACATCCCGCGGGCTGCAGGGCTGGATCCTGCCCCTGGGGCACATCCCGCGGGCTGCAGGGCTGGATCCTGCCCCGGGAGCAGATCCCGCGGGCTGCAGGGCTGGATCCCCTGGCAGTGCCCCCTCCCTTGTGCTTTGCACACCAGCCCGGCACTCCCGCTCCAATAAGGATTCCCATTAAAGCAGCACCAGCGCTGCCGGATAATGTGCGCAGGGTACAGGAGGCATTTAGAGGATGGAAAACTAATTGCTTTAGGAATCAAACGTGAAAAATGCACCATCTTCCTGAGCAGTGGGAGTGCAAAGGCTCCTCCTGTAACGAGCTGCCTCCGAAGGAGGCGGCTGTGCCGCGTGTGCGGGATGAGGCCGCGGCAGGAGCTGCCGGGGTGGAGCAGCCATTACCCGCTTCCCACCGGGCCGCTGGCTCCTGGCTCCGGAGCTGCGGGGCTCGCGGGGCGTGCTGCCCGTGCAGGTGCTGCCGTGCGCCTCTCCCGGAGCTGCCTGCCTGGGCCCAAGAGGAGCTGGGGCGCCTCTCTAATGAGGCTCATTTACCGGGGCAAGCAGCTCTGCCTCGTTATTGCTCCGGAATCCTGCCTGCGTGCTGCGGCTTCGGGGCAGCCAGGCTGCCGTGCGCACGCGGGTGACGTCCCCAGCCAGGACACCTGGGTGTGCCAGCGGCCCCGGCAGCCCTTGGGAAGGGAGCTGGCAGCCGCAGCCGTGTGCTGTGGGATCGGCGTGCGCAGGAAATGGATCCCACTGGGATCCTGCCCGGGGGAATGTTATCCGTCCTTACCCAAGGCCCTGGGCAGCCAGGTCAGAATGTGACCTTGGGATTGTCCCGGTGCAGCTGCATCCCAGTTAATCCCAGTGAGCAGCCACCTTTGACAGGGGTCGCTGAGAATATCCCATGCCATTCCTGCTGGCCAGGGAGCACCTGCAGGTGCCTCGGAGCTTTGGGAAGCTGCTCTTTCCTTTCCCTGTCTGGTCAGGGAGCCGGGAGCTCCGTGTCCCCGGCAGAGCACGCGGGTCCCCCTTGGGCCGCCTGGCAGCTGCAGCTGGCAAGCCTTGCAAAGGTCAGAGAATACATTAAACTGTCTCCCGGCCACCTCGGCAGATGCCGCGGGCTCCTCCGCGGCCCGGAGCTCGGGCAAGGCTGGCCCGGCAGCCGCAGCGCCTGGGCTCCGCCTCCCCGGGGACCCGAGCGGGCCGGGGAAAGCGGGCGTGTGCTGGGGGCTGTCCGGAGCACGGATGGCCAGCAGCAGCCCCCGAGATGGGGTCAGCCGTGGCTGGGGGTCGCTTCTGGGACAGCGCCAGCCATGGCTCTGCTGTTTGCCTGGGGCAAACTCGGCTGCGGGAGCTTTAATCCCCCTTTGGGGCTCTTCTTGAGCTCTGCTCGTTTGGCTGCGAGCCTCAGTGGTTCAGCCCCAGCAATCCCGCTGGCATCCCCACGTTGGCTGGAGCCTGTGCTCAGAGGACACCGAGTGCTGCCCCTCCTCGTGCTGGAGCGCCCAAAAAGCGCCAGGGACCTGAGCGGGGCAGAGCCCCTTCCCCGACATCCCAGTCCTGCCTTGGGCTGCAGCTGCCGGTGTGCTGCTGGGAGCGCTCATGGTGGGGGCAGAGAGGCAGCTCTGGAACCGGCCAATATTCCGTGATTCAGGAGAAGGAAGCGCTCAGGGCTGCGGATGCTGCTGCCAGCTCTGAGCACGCAGCCTCGCTGGATCCCGCGCAGTGCCGAGGGCTGAGGGAGAGCGGGATGTGGCCACGGCTGGCAGAGACAAGCCCTGCAGGCTCCTGACTGGCAGCAGGGGTAATGAGGTGACAGTGCAGCTGATAAGGAGCCCTCCCTCCCCTTATCAGCAGCCAGGGCAGGTGTCGTGGAAATCGATACCACGATTGCTGTTCCCTGCCTGTGGAAAGTGGAACTCACTGTGCCAGGCTCCGGGCCCTGGGGGGCTGGAGCTGCGTGCCAGAGCTCTGCTGGCGCTGGAGAACCACGGGCTGCTGTGGCTGGGGAGGGACTGTGGGGCCGTGGTGTGCCACCCGCGCCATGGCAGGGACACCTCCCAGCAGCCCAGGTGGCTCCGAGCCCCGTGCGAGCTGGCCGGGGCGCAGGGGAAGCTCCTGGCGCGGGGAGCGCCCTGCGGGTGTCCAGGGCACGGGCGGCAGCGCCTGGGGCTGGGGCCATCCCCAAGCCCGAGGGTTCTTTGTGCCAGCCCTCCCAGCTCCACGTGTTTACGTTCCTTCTGCTTAATATTTCTGCAATCTTCTCTGGCATCATCCACTCGGGATTTTTCTCCTCCCACTTCACACCTCGGCGGAGCCTTCTGGTCCCGCAGCAGATGCATTGTGAGCTTCTCCTTCTCCGGCGCCCGCATATGCTCCATTAAAAGTGTTTGTTTCTTTGAGCGGCTCCCAGTCGGGATGTGACAAAAAAAAACCCTCCCAACTTTTTTGGCCGGGGCTCGGCAGCCCCCGGCCCCGTGGCGAGGAGCTCCAGGCGCGGGGTCCCCGTGTGGCCCGCCCGCTCCGTGCCAGCGCGCTCCCTGTCCTCGCCGGGGCCTCCGACGAGCACGGCACCCAAAGATAGAAACCGGGCCTCGCATCCCTGCGAGCGGAGCGGGAGCGGGGTGGGAGGTGCCAGCTGGGAGCCAGGAGTCGGGATGGAGCCGTTGCCTAGCGATGGGAGCGCGGGCAGGCTGGCATTTCCCGCGGCAGGAGCGCCAGCCCCCACCTGGCACCGGCGCGGGGTGCGCCGAGGGGAGAGGGCGCGCCGAGGTCACCCCGGGGAAACGGAGACCTCTCCTCCGGGGAGCGCTGCTGGCTCCTGCAAGGACGCTGGGGCTGTTCCCCCAGAATCCCGGCATGAGCAGCGGGGACACCCTGCACCAGACAGACACCCTGCCCAGAGGCAGCAGAATTCCTGCCCGGATGAACAGCTCCACCGCCGATGTTTATGGAGCGGCTCTGGACACAGCTGCCCCCCGTGAAATACCGCGGGCCGCGCTTTTTCTGCTGCTGGAAAGGGCGTTTGGTTACAATTGCTGCAGATGTGGGAATTGCAGTGTCCTGCGCGGGAATTTCCCTCCGTGCGGCCCATGCCGGCTCCGGGTTCCCGGCCCGGCCTCCCCGCGGCGGCGGGCACCGCCCGGGGCCGGCACCGGAGCACATGCTCGGCCGCTCCCGCCGGCCCGCGGCTCGCTGAGCCATTTGGGGCTGATGGATGCACGCTCCGAGATGATTTCCAGGCGTGCCGTGGGAAGGAGACTCCCGTCCTCCCAGAGGATGGGAATTGCTGCTGAGCGTGCTCTGCTCCTGATCCCTCCAGCAGCCCATCCCAGGGATCTGCAGCTCCGGGAGCTGCCCTGTCCCTTCCCGGCTCCACAGGCAGGTTTGATCCCATTCCCCAGCACAGGAATGGCGCCTCATTCGGCGTGTTCCCGTCTCCCTCGGGCCGCCCGTGCCCAGCGTTCGGGTGCCCGCTTTGCCGCCGGTGGCTCCGGCACGGACACGGGGGCCGCGGTGACCCTCGCCGGCTGCCGGGCTCCTCCTTGTCGCTGGAAGCCGTCGTGCCCCGCGCCGGGGCCGAGCTTCACATCCCGTTTTCCCGCTGTCTGGCATGAAAACCGCGGCTGCCGCGGATCCTCCCCCGGCAGGTACCGCTGTGGAACATGTTGCCTTCACACCACGACACGGAGCCTAAGAGCTCGCAGAGAGACTCATCAGCGCGGGGAGCTGCGGGCCGAGCGCGCTCCGGGGCCGGGCTGACAGCCGGGGCCGGCCCCGCTGCCGCGGGAGCTCCCCCGGAGCCGCTGGCAGCCCGGCGAGCCCCGGAGCGCCAGCCTGCGGAGCCTGAGCCCGGCCTAAAAACTGCAGATTGAACCGGGCAGCCCTGCCTGGAGCCAGAGCCCTTCCTGTGGAAAATGGGGCTCCATCCGTGCCTCAGCAGCTACAAGTGCTCTCTGCCTGGGGGATTTTATCTGCAGGGAAATCCTGGGGGGTAACCGGCCTGAAGCTGAGGCGGGGCTGGGAACTGGCTCCCACTCACCTGGGGTGGGTAAGAAACGCAGCCCAGAGCGTTTCTGTCGGGACATTTCACATTTCCCTGGCATCCCTAATGCCCCGTGAATTCCTCAGGACAAGCAGCCTGGGAGAGCACATCGTTCCCCGTGAGCAAGTGGAGTCATTCCATGCTCCGAGCAGAACTGGGGAGGAAAAACACCTGTGCTCCCCTTGGAGCTGCTTGGGAAGTGGCAAAGCTTTCAGTTCTGCTGCTCAGAAATGGGGGAGTCGCACCAAATACCATCGTGGCTCTCCCTGTTCCCACTGCCTTAAAATGTAATAAACTGAGACACCACCTCAACCTTCCTTTCCCTTTCCCTTTCCCTTTCCCTTTCCCTTTCCCTTTCCCTTTCCCTTTCCCTTTCCCTTTCCCTTTCCCTTTCCCTTTCCCTTTCCCTTTCCCTTTCCCTTTCCCTTTCCCTTTCCCTTTCCCTTTCCCTTTCCCTTTCCCTTTCCCTTTCCCTTTCCCTTTCCCCCCTTTCCCTTTCCCTTTCCCTTTCCCTTTCCCTTTCCCTTTCCCTGTCCCTTTCCCTTTCCCCTGTCCGGGTGGGTTTGGCCCACGGTGGCTCTGGTGCTGCCTGGGGCTCCGGGCCGTTCCCTGCCTCTCCGGCCCTTTCCCGGCTCGGGGAGCAGCTCCGGGAGCCCCTGGGGCTCCTCCCGCTCGGGCAGCGGGGATAGGACGGGAGCGCGGCACGGAGGATGCGAGTGACCGATTGCTCCCAAATGGTCCCAAACGGTCCCAAATGGTGCCCAAACGGTCCCAAAATGATCCCCAAACGGTCCCAAAATGGTCCCGGAATGGTCCCCAAAGGTCCCAGATGGTCCCCAAATGGTCCCAGAGTGGTCCCCAAACAGCCCCAAAATGATCCCCAAATGGTTCCCAAATGGTCCCAAAACGGTCACAAATGGTCCCAAAATGGTCCCCAAAGGATCCCAAAATGGTCCCCAAAGAGTCCCAAAAGCGTCCCCAATGGATCCCAAAATGGTCCCCAAAGAGTCCCAAGATCGTCCCCAAAGGGTCCCAGAATGGTCCCAGAATGGTCCCCAAAGGTCCCAGATGGCCCCAAAATGGTCACAGAGTGATCCCCAAACAGCCCCAAATGGTTCCCAAATGGTCCCAAAACGGTCACAAATGGTCCCAAAATGGTCCCCAATTGGCCCC
This sequence comes from Motacilla alba alba, assembly GCF_015832195.1. NCBI lineage: Eukaryota > Metazoa > Chordata > Aves > Passeriformes > Motacillidae > Motacilla > Motacilla alba. Next base: position 491,520 of record NC_052046.1, on the reverse strand, counting down.
AAAATGGTCCCCAAAGGGTCCCAGAATCCCCACAGGTCCCCACAGGTCCCCACAGGTCCCCACAGGTCCGCAGTGCGTGGCGGCTCCCGGGCGTGTCGCTGTGCCCCATGTGCGCCCTGCCGGCCCCTGGGCAGCGCCACCCGTGCCTGTCCCTGCTCAGCCGCGCGGTGTGCTCTGCGACACCCGTCCGGTCCCCGGCCGCAGCACTTGTGTCCCCTGTCCCCGCGCGGGAGTGTCCCCTGTCCCCGAGCGTGTCCCGGGGGTGACACAGCTGAGTGTCCTGTGTCCCTGAGTGTGTCCTGGGGGGTGACACAGCTGAGTGTCCCCTGTGTCCGCGCGTGAGTGTTCCCTGTCCCCGAGCATGTCCCGGGGGTGACACAGCAGACTGTCCCCTGTCCCGGGGGGTGACACAACTGTCACAAGTGTCCCCTGTCCCTGAGCGTGTCCCAGGGGTGACACAGCTGAGTGTCCCCTGTCCCCGAGTGTGTCCTGGGGGGTGACACAGCTGAGTGTCCCCTGTCCCGGGGGGTGACACAGCTGAGTGTCCCCTGTCCCCGCACGTGAGTGTCCCCTGTCCCCGAGCATGTCCCGGGGGTGACACAGCTGAGTGTCCCCTGTCCCTGAGTGTGTCCTGGGGAGGTGACACAGCTGAGTGTCCCCTGTCCCCGAGTGTGTCCCAGGGGTGACACACCTGAGTGTCCCCTGTCCCGGGGGGTGACACAGCTGAGTGTCCCCTGTGCCGGGGGGTGACACAGCTGAGTGTCCCCTGTCCCGGGGGGTGACACAGCTGAGTGTCCCCTGTCCCTGAGCATGTCCCGGGGGTGACACAGCTGAGTGTGACCTTTCCCAGAGTGTCCCAGGGAGGTGACACAGACACATGTCCCCTGTCCCTGACTGTGTCCCAGGGAGGTGACACAAATGTGTGTCCTGGGGGGTGACACAAATGCGTGTCCCCGAGTGTGTCCCAGGGCATGACACAGACCTGTGTCCTGCAGAGGTGACACAAAGGAGCGTCCCCTGTCCCTGAGCGTGTCCTGCGGGGTGAACCAAACGTGTGTCCCGTGTCCCCAGGTGTGTCCTGGGGGTGACACAAGTGAGAGCTGCAGGGAGGTGACACCAACGCGGGTCCCGTGTCCCCGGTGTGTCCCGGGGGTGACACAGCGCGGGTCCCGTGTCCTGGGGGCGGCACAGCTGAGTGTCCCGTGTCCCCGTGTGTCCCGGGGGTGACATAGCGCGGGTCCCGTGTCCCGGTGTGTCCCGGGGGTGACACCAGTGGCCCTTCCGCGGGTGACAATCGCGTGTCGGCGGCCGGGCGGGCCTGCAGCGCCCCCTGGCGGCGGAGAGCGCCAACAGCAGCGGCAGCGAAAGCGCGGAGTGCAAATAATTAACTAATAAACTAATGAATAATTAACTAATAAACTAATGAATAATTAACTAATAAACTAATGAATAATTAACTAATAAACTAATGAATAATTAACTAATAAACCAATAGAATAACGAATGGCAAACGCATCAGGAAAGGAACCGATGCAAACATGAAGCGAACGAAAGCTTGAAAGGCAGCAGGTCCCTGCCCCGGCTGCTCGGGACGTCACAAGCCATTCTGAATCGTTTAATGAGAGCTAATATTCATCAGCACATTGCTGCATCAATGGCTATTATTAACATTATTAACATTATTAACATTATTAACATCGAACGTGCTGGGCAGCAATGCTCCAGGGAGAGATTCTGCCTACTAACGAGAATTATTAATTACCTAATAACAGTTAATCAATCATCATGTCTTATATTGCCATTCTATTATTATTTGACAACTAATAATTAATTATTCATTAAGTAACTAGAAATTACAATTCTTTATTAATAAATGATGACATAGAATTAATTATCAATATTATACAATTGAATGCATTCTGTCAATATAATATTGATAGTATGGATAATTAATTAAATATTTGAAAATACTTACTTATAGAGATTAATTAATAAATAATAATTATAGAGGTAATGGCAAAGAGTAAGTAATTTTATCACTACTATTATTTAATTACATAATTAATAACACTTAAGAAATTATAAAAATTATTCATTAGACGCTAATTAGAAATTAATGACATAATAATTAACATTTTATCACGTGACTGTTATTAATTATAAAATAATGACTAATTGTTCATTATGTCATCATTAATTACATATTAATACATAAATAATTACACAAATAATAACTAATGAGGTAAGTATTAATTATTTACAACTTAAAATTATAATTACTGAATTATTGACTCATAATTAGGTAAATATTAATTCGTTATTAATTTTTAATTATTAATTAGTTATATTACTCTAAAATTCTTAATTATTTTCATTTTAATAATTCTATAATTAAGGAAAAACTAATTAAATATCAGGTGATTATTAATGAATAATTATAGAGTAATAATTAATTAGGTATATTTTATATTAGTTAATTACACAATTAAATTTCAATAATCATGAAATTAGTATTTGCATTATTAGTTAATTATTAGTAAATAAGTAATAAATAATTACCTAATTAATATTTAATTAATCGGTAATTAGTGCTGTAGTAGTAAACAATTACTAATTACCAAATTATAGATTATTTCAAAAATTCATTACCTAATTATACAATTAATTATTAATGACCTAGCTGATTAATCACCAAATTATGAATTAATAATTACGAAATTAATTTTTGATCAATAAGGAATAATTATGACTTAGGTAGTAATTAATAATTAAGTATATATTATATTGACAATTAATTATTAATAAGATAATTATAAATTGCTAATAATTAATTAACTAATTAATATTAATTAACTACATACACATTTTACCAATTAGCTGATTAACTAATTACCAATCAATTACGAAGCTATTGATTACTTAATCCTCAATTTGGGAATAAATTGGTAATTGTATAATTAGATAATTGGCTAATTAGTTAATTACATTATTAGGTAATTAATTAATAATTAATTAGGTAACAGACTACTAATTAAGTGGTATTTAATAATGACAATTAATAAGTAAACAATGAATAATTAATTAGGTAATTAAATAGTCATGATCCTGCTACATAATAATTAGCCAAGAATAATTACCTACTTAATTATTAATCGCTCAATAGTTACTAATTGGTAATTAATTTGGTGCTTTGTTAATTAGGTAATTAGTAAATTAGGTAGCTAGTTAGTTAATTAGGTAATTGAGTAATTATTAGATATCAATTAGGTAATCAAGTGGAAAATTAATTAATTAATTAATTACCTAATCCTTAATTGGGGAAGTCTTGAGAATTTACTAATTAACAATTAATTTTATGATTAAGGAAAGATTATTTATTATTTTTATTTATTTTTATTTATTACATTTATAAACTCAGTGATAATTAATTGATAATCAGTTAATAAATAATGCCATAATTATGCAATTATTGAATTAGCTAATTAATTACATATGATGTAATTATGTAACTAAGTAATTACGTAATAATTACATATATGTAATTTATTAGTTAAATCATTAATTACATAATTAATTATTAAATTGGCTAATTATGTAATTAATTACATAATTAACTAGTTAATAGTTATCAATGTAATTAATCCTTAATTGGGTAGTTAATAAGTAATTAAAAAGCAGATACTGACTACCTAATTAATAAATAATCAGCCAGTAATAAATAATTAATCATTAATTACACAGATATTTACATTAATTCCATAATTACTAAGGTACTTATGTTATTAAGTAAGTAACTAAAATAATTAAGTAATTAAATAATTGATTATATTATAATGTAATAATTAATCATTAATTGGGTAATTATTATTTCTTATGTACTATTATTAATATTATTACTAGTAGTATTAGTGTCATGCCTACTATTAATATTAATATTACTATTATCATTATTATTATTATTGCTATTAATATTATTATCAGTATATAGTAATAACTATTGTTATTACTATTATTATCATTACTATAATTACTATTATAATTGTTTCAGTTATTATCACTATTACAATTGTTACTATAACATTAATTATTACTACCACCATTATTAGTATTATTATTACTATTGTTTTTATTACTACTTTTTATTGCTATTATTATTATTACCGTGATTACTATTATTGTTATCAATATTATTATTGCTATTATTACTATCGTCATTACTATCCTTATTATCACTACTACAACTACTGTCATTACTATTACTGTTAGTGCTATTGGTACCACTCGTGTTAGTTTTATTACTACCATTGTTATTATTATTATTACTACTACTGCTGCTGCTATCATTACTATTACTATTGTTATTATTACTATTGTTATTATTACTATTGTTATTATTATTATTATTATTATTATTATTATTATTATTATTATTATTATTATTATTATTATTATTATTATTATTAATGTTATTGTTGCCCCTCCCTTCCTCTCCAGTCCACCTCTTTGCGGGGTTTGGTTTCCATTCCATTTTCATTTCACACTTTTATTCCCCACGGGGTCGCTCGGTTTTTCCTTTCCCTCTCTTTAAACGAGGACACTTTTCTGTCCTAATCCTGTCACAAACTTTTATAATTCCATTCACATTAAACTCTTTGCAGCTCGGTTTAACTTCATTCTCTTTTTCTCCTATTTCATTTCCTTTTTATTTTTTTATTTTTCGTGGGGTTTTTGTGGGGTTTTTCCCATTTTCAATTCTTTTTTTTTTTTTTTAATTTCAATTTTTTTTAAATTTTGGGGGCTTCTTTTCTTTTCTTTTCTTTTCTTTTCTTTTCTTTTCTTTTCTTTTCTTTTCTTTTCTTTTCTTTTCTCTTCTCTTCTCTTCTCTTTTTCTTTCCTTTTCTTTTCTTTTCTTTTCTTCTCTTTTCTTTTCTTTTCTCTTTTCTTTTTCTTTTCTTTTCTTTTCTTTTCTTTTCTTTTCTTTTCTTTTCTTTTCTTTTCTTTTCTTTCCTTTTCTTTTCTTTTCTTTTCTTTTCTTCTCTTTTCTTTTCTTTTCTCTTTTCTTTTTCTTTTCTTTTCTTTTCTTTTCTTTTCTTTTCTTTTCTTTTCTTTTCTTTTCTTTCCTTTTCTTTTCTTTTCTTTTCTTCTCTTTTCTTTTCTTTTCTCTTTTCTTTTTCTTTTCTTTTCTTTTCTTTTCTTTTCTTTTCTTTTCTTTTCTTTTCTTTTCTTTTCTTTTCTTTTCTTTCCTTTTCTTTTCTTTTCTTTTCTTCTCTTTTCTTTTCTTTTCTCTTTTCTTTTTCTTTTCTTTTCTTTTCTTTTCTTTTCTTTTCTTTTCTTTTCTTTTCTTTTCTTTTCTTTTCTTTTCTTTTCTTCTCTTTTCTCTTTTCTTTTTCTTTTCTTTTCTTTTCTTTTCTTTTCTTTTCTTTTCTTTTCTTTTCTTTTCTTTTCTTTTCTTTTCTTTTCTTTTCTTTTCTTTTCTTTTCTTTTTTCTTTTCTTTTCTTTTCTTTTCTTTCTTTCCCTTTCCTTTTTCTTTTCTCTTTTCTTTTATTTTCTTTGCTTTTTTCTTTTCACTTTTTATTATTTTGTTTTTATTTTTGTGGGCTTTTTCTATTTTCATTTATTTGTATTTATTTCATTTATTTATTTATTTATTTATTTATATTATTATTTAATTTTTTTATATTTTGGGCAGCTGTGTTCTCATTTATTTTATTTTTATTTTTGTGGGTTTTTTCTATTTTCATTTTATTTATTTACTTATTTATTTATTTATTTATATTATTTATTTTTTTATATTTTGGGCAGTTGTGTCTTTATTTATTTATTTAATTCTTATTTTATTTTTTATTTTTGTGGGGTTTTTTTTTCTATTTTTATTTATTTGTTTTTTTTTATTTCAGGTGGTTGTGGTTTTGTTTATTTATTTAATTCTTATTTTATTTTTATTTTTTCTGTTTTTTTTATATTTTTAATTATTTTTTAAGTTCTTGCAGGAGGTTTTTTAATTTTATTTTTGTATTTAATTTTGGTTTGTGCTTTATGTTTGAATTATTGCTGTTCCTATTTGGTGGGCTATAAAATAAATAATAAAAAATATTTCTATTGCTTTTGTATTTTTTCCTATTTTTATTTTCTATTTTAGGGTTTCTCTTTTTTAGTTCATTTTTAATGATTATTTTTATTGTCTGGGGGGTTTTGTGTTTATTTTTCTTTCTTTTCTATTATTTTGGGGGCTTTTGTTTTTATTTTTTATTTTAATTTAGTATTTTTTTTTGGTGGATTTTTAAAAATTATTTTTTGTGTGCTTTATTTTCCCCTATTTTTTATTATTTTGGGGTTTTTACTTTTACTTTATTATTTGTTCCTGTTATTTTATTTTGGTGGGTTCATTTCTGTGTGTTGATTTTCCTTATTTATCATTATTTTGGGGGTTTTGTTCTTATTTTTAATTACTGTCATTCGGTGGGGTTCATTTTTCATGTGTTTATTTTTCCTTTTTTTCTTTTGGGGTTTTTATTTTCTCTTTTACTATTTAATTCTTGTTATTCTTATTTGCTGGGGATCATTTTTTGTGTTTATTTTTCTTTATTTTTTATTGTTTTGGGGGCCTTTTTATTTTATTCCTCATTTCCTTTTGGGTTTTTATTTTATTTTTATTTTTGTGGGGTTTTTTTATCTTTTAAATTTTTTGTGCCTTTTTTCCATTTTTCTTTCTGAATTCTTTGGAGATGTTTGGGGATGCTGTTTTCTTCAATTTTTTGAGTAGTTATTTTTACTTTTGAGGTTTTTTGGTTTTTTCCATTTCTTTGTGTGTTTTCAATGATTTCCCACAGCTCCTGACTTCCCTCCCAGCGGCGCTCTGCTTCCCGGGGATCAGCCCGCGGGGCCCCCGTGCTGCGGGATTTGGGGAATGAATGCAGTTCCTGACTGACCCCACGGGCTGCTCCCTGGATTCCAGGGGAAGGGGACGAACCTGCGGGGCTGGGGCAGGAATCTGGGAATGCACCCCGGGAATGGCTTGGATGCCATAGAGAGTTCCAGATTAATGCCACAGGCTGTGTGCTCTGGGATGAACCTGGAGCTGTGGGGCTCCTGCTCCGCAGGAATCTGGGGAACGCACCCCAGGAATGGCATGGATGCAGTGAAGAGTTCCAGAGTAACCCCGCAGTCCGTGCTCTGGTTTCCAGGGAACAAACCTCTGGGTTCCTGCTCTGCAGGAGTTTGGGGAATGCACCCTAAAAATGTCATGAATCCAATAAAGTTCCTGACTGCCCCAGCCTGCCCCTGGGCTCCAGGGCTGAAGCTGTGGGGCTCAGGCAGGACTCGGGGGGCTCCTGACTGGCCCTGGGCTCCAGGGCTGAAGCTGTGGGGCTCAGGCAGGACTCGGGGGGCTCCTGACTGCCCTGGGCTGAAGCTGTGGGGCTCAGGCAGGACTCGGGGGGCTCCTGACTGCCCTGGGCTGAAGCTGTGGGGCTCAGGCAGGACTCGGGGGGCTCCTGACTGCCCTGGGCTCCAGGGCTGAAGCTGTGGGGCTCAGGCAGGACTCGGGGGCCCCGGGCCAGGGGCAGTGGCGCCGGGCGCGCCGTGCGGCGGTCAGGGCGCGCGGCTGCAGCCGTACTTGCGTCTGGCCCCTGCAGCTCTCTGCAGCTCTCTGCACTCTCTGCAGCTCTCTGCAGCTCTCTGCAGCTCTCTGCAGCCCGGCAGGCCCGGCTCCCGCAAGAACGGAACGCGGCGTGGCAAAAGTCAGCGGTTTATTTACAAATCCGGGAGGAGGAGGAGGAGGAGGAAGGCCCAGCGGGAAGCAGTGATTTATTGGGAATGGCAGCAGTCGGAGGGACAGCCCCGGCTCGCGGCAGGCGGCGATCCAGGAGTGGAGAGAGGGACCCCGGCCGGGCCTCGCAGCGCGGTCCTTCCTAGTGGCTCTCTCCCTTCTTGCCCACCACCTGCCAGAGCAAAAAGACGGTGAAGCGCTGGGCTATTCCCCTCCCAGATTCCCCTCTTTCCCACCACAACCCCCATGGCTTGGGATTTTGGGAGAAAATGGGGATTTCACAAGGAAAAAATGGCAATTTGGGGGGAACATTAAGTATTTTATAGAGGATAAAAGGATTGTTTTGAGGAAAATGAAAAAATATGGGAAAAGGGGGGGAAAAAGGAGAAAAGGGCAGAAAAATGAGGAAAAAGGAGAAAAAATGGAGAAAATGGGAATTCTGGGGAATAGTGAGGGGCAAGATGGGAATAAAGAGGGGAATAAAAGGAAAAAGTAGAAAAAGCAGGAGAAAAAGGGGAAAAGATGGGAAAATGGCAAAGAAAGTTGGAAAACAATGGGAAAAGGATGGGAAAAGAATGGGGAAAAGGGGACCTCAGCATTCAGCTGCTGAGAAACAGGAGAGGCTCTGGAAATGCTGCATGTTGGTGTTAGTGCTTTCAGCCTTCTGAAATTAGAGGGTATTGGTACCACAAATACTGAAGCACTTTATTTCAAAATAAGAGTTTTCACAGTGACGTTGTCAAAAGAGAGTCCCAAAATCAAGATACAAATCTCACAGCTATTGAAAGAATGTTGCCTCTGGTACGTGCAACTCGCCAGCCCCCCATGAGTTCAGTTCTTACCACTCCTTTGCACCAAGCTGACGATTCAAACCTGCCAGAAAGCTCAGCAAAGCCAGGCCAAAGCCCCAGACCTGCCCCAGGCGCCCGAGGGTGGCGGAACTGTGTCCCCAGGGGTTTGTGCCTCAGCCCGGAGCGGGCTGCAGCTGCCCCTGAGGGGTTAGCCAGGCACTCACTCGTTTGAAGTCGTTCATGTTGGTGGCCTGCACCGGGGTGCCAATGAATGTGAAATATGTGATTCGTGTCGTCTCTTCGTCACCATGATTGGACTGCACAAACAACTGCAGGGGGAAACAAGCCAAAAGAGGGAACTCAGTTTCATCCCTGTGCCGGTACCCACAGCCTGAGCTGCTGCAGTCCCTGCACTGATACCCACAGCCTGAGCTGCTCCAGTGCCTGCACTGATACCCACAGCCTGAGCTGCTCCAGTGCCTGTGCCTGTCCCCACAGCCTGAGCTGCTCCAGTGCCTGTGCCTGTACCCACAGCCTGAGCTGCTGCAGTGCCTGCACTGATACCCACAGCCTGAGCTGCTCCAGTGCCTGTGCCTGTACCCACAGCCTGAGCTGCTCCAGTGCCTGCACTGATACCCACAGCCTGAGCTGCTCCAGTGCCTGTGCCTGTCCCCACAGCCTGAGCTGCTCCAGTGCCTGTGCCTGTACCCACAGCCTGAGCTGCTGCAGTGCCTGCACTGATACCCACAGCCTGAGCTGCTCCAGTGCCTGTGCCTGTACCCACAGCCTGAGCTGCTCCAGTGCCTGCACTGATACCCACAGCCTGAGCTGCTCCAGTGCCTGTGCCTGTACCCACAGCCTGAGCTGCTCCAGTGCCTGTGCCTGTACCCACAGCCTGAGCTGCTGCAGTGCCTGCACTGATACCCACAGCCTGAGCTGCTCCAGTGCCTGCACTGATACCCACAGCCTGAGCTGCTCCAGTGCCTGCACTGATACCCACAGCCTGAGCTGCTCCAGTGCCTGTGCCTGTACCCACAGCCTGAGCTGCTCCAGTGCCTGTGCCTGTACCCACAGCCTGAGCTGCTCCAGTGCCTGCACTGATACCCACAGCCTGAGCTGCTCCAGTGCCTGTGCCTGTCCCCACAGCCTGAGCTGCTCCAGTGCCTGTGCCTGTACCCACAGCCTGAGCTGCTCCAGTGCCTGTGCCTGTACCCACAGCCTGAGCTGCTCCAGTGCCTGTGCCTGTCCCCACAGCCTGAGCTGCTCCAGTGCCTGTGCCTGTACCCACAGCCTGAGCTGCTCCAGTGCCTGTGCCTGTCCCCACAGCCTGAGCTGCTCCAGTGCCTGCACTGATACCCACAGCCTGAGCTGCTCCAGTGCCTGTGCCTGTACCCACAGCCTGAGCTGCTCCAGTGCCTGTGCCTGTACCCACAGCCTGAGCTGCTGCAGTGCCTGCACTGATACCCACAGCCTGAGCTGCTCCAGTGCCTGTGCCTGTACCCACAGCCTGAGCTGCTCCAGTGCCTGCACTGATACCCACAGCCTGAGCTGCTCCAGTGCCTGTGCCTGTCCCCACAGCCTGAGCTGCTCCAGTGCCTGTGCCTGTACCCACAGCCTGAGCTGCTGCAGTGCCTGCACTGATACCCACAGCCTGAGCTGCTCCAGTGCCTGCACTGATACCCACAGCCTGAGCTGCTCCAGTGCCTGCACTGATACCCACAGCCTGAGCTGCTCCAGTGCCTGTGCCTGTACCCACAGCCTGAGCTGCTCCAGTGCCTGTGCCTGTCCCCACAGCCTGAGCTGCTCCAGTGCCTGTGCCTGTACCCACAGCCTGAGCTGCTCCAGTGCCTGTGCCTGTACCCACAGCCTGAGCTGCTCCAGTGCCTGTGCCTGTACCCACAGCCTGAGCTGCTCCAGTGCCTGTGCCTGTCCCCACAGCCTGAGCTGCTCCAGTGCCTGTGCCTGTACCCACAGCCTGAGCTGCTCCAGTGCCTGTGCCTGTCCCCACAGCCTGAGCTGCTCCAGTGCCTGCACTGATACCCACAGCCTGAGCTGCTCCAGTGCCTGTGCCTGTACCCACAGCCTGAGCTGCTCCAGTGCCTGCACTGATACCCACAGCCTGAGCTGCTCCAGTGCCTGTGCCTGTACCCACAGCCTGAGCTGCTGCAGTGCCTGCACTGATACCCACAGCCTGAGCTGCTCCAGTGCCTGTGCCTGTCCCCACAGCCTGAGCCGCTCCAGATGTGGGCGGTGAGCAGGGCACAGCTTTGTCCCGTTGTGCGTGTCCCTGTGCTCCTCACTCCAGGAACTGCTCAGGGAACACTGCTGGTCCCTGGCAGGCCAAGCCCCGCTGGGAGCTCCCGGCTCCACACCCAGCAAACACAGCCCCCAGTGCCAGAAACGTCCCCGCTCTTCTTCTGCTCGGAGCAGACCCGGGCTGAGATCAGAGCAGTGATGGCTACTGAGCTCCGGGCAGCCCTCCCTGCCAGGGGCTGTGGCTGGCTGCTCAGGACAGCAGGGACACACTATGACACTGCAACAGGCACAGTGACACTGCAACAGTGACACTGGAACAGGCACAGTGACACCCTGGAACAGGCACAGTGACACTGCTGACACTGCAGCAGGCACAGTGACACTGAACAGGCACAGTGACACTCTGAACAGGCACAGTGACACCCTGGAACAGGCACAGTGACACTGCTAACACTGCAGCAGGCACAGTGACACTGAACAGGCACAGTGACACTCTGGAACAGGCACAGTGACACTGCTGACACTGCAGCAGGCACAGTGACACTGAACAGGCACAGTGACACTCTGAACAGGCACAGTGACACCCTGCAACAGGCACAGTGACACCGCTGACACTGCAGCAGGCACAGTGACACTGAACAGGCACAGTGACACCCTGGAACAGGCACAGTGACACTGCACAGGCACTCACAGTGACGCTGTTGACACTCTGGAACAGGCACAGTGACACTGAACAGGCACAGTGACACTGAACAGGCACAGTGACACTCTGAACAGGCACAGTGACACGGCTGACACTGAACAGGCACAGTGACACAGAACAGGCACTCCCAGTGACGCTGTTGACACTCTGGAACAGGCACAGTGACACTGAACAGGCACAGTGACACTGCTGACACTGGAACAGGCACAGTAATACTCTGAACAGGCACAGTGACACTGCTGACACTGAACAGGCACAGTGACACTGCTGACACTGAACAGGCACAGTGACACTGAACAGGCACAGTGACACTCTGGAACAGGCACAGTGACACTGAACAGGCACAGTGACACCCTGGAACAGGCACAGTGACACAGACAGGCACTCACAGTGACGCTGTTGACGTTCTGGAACTTGACGTAGCGCAGCTGGACGACGCCGTCCTCGCGGATGTCCTCGGGGCCCAGCTGCAGCGCCTGCGTGGGCTCGCTGCGCTCCGCCTCCTCAAAGTCCATGGAGCGCGGCAGGTTGATGAAGATCTTGATGCATTTTGGCCCTTGCCCTGGGGGACACAGAGGGGAGGGTGCATGGCATTCCCCAGGCCGGGCTCACCGCGCAACGGAGCTCAGCTGCCAGAGGAACACGCCGAGTCTCTCAGGCAATCTCGCTCCAGCCTGGAATGACATCCAGGGGTCTCTCTGCAGGCCACCAACCCAGAAACACTTCCATTTGGGTATCAAACTGCAACAAACACTTCTACTTGGGTATCAAACTGCAACAAACCTCCTATTTGGGTATCAAACATCAACAAACTCTGCTATTTGGGTATCAAACTACAATAAATACTTCTATTTGTGTATCAAACTATAGTAAATTATTTGTGCATCAATCTGTAAGAAATACCTCTATTTGTGTATCAAACTACAGTAACTGTTTGTGTATCTATACGAAATACTTCCATTTGTGTATCAAACTACAAAAAATACTTCATTTGTGTATTAACCTATAATAAATATTTCTACTTCTGTATCAAACTACAATACATACTATTTAAGCATCGAACTGCAATAATGTGTGTATCAATCTATAAGAAATACTTCTATTTGTGCATGAATATGTCATAAATATTTGTATTTGCGTATCAAGCTACAATAAATACTTCTACGTGTATATTAATCTATAATAAATACTTCTATTTGTGTTTTAATCTATAATAAATAGTTGTATTTGTGCATCAATCTATAATAAATACTTCTCTGTATTAATCAATCTATAATAAATACTTCTCTGTATTAATCTATAATAAATACTTTGATTTGTGTATCAAACTGCAATAAATACTTCTACACGTATCAAATAATGATAAATACTTCTGTTTGTGTATCAATCTACAATAAGTATTTCTATTTGTGTATCAATCTATACAAAATACTTCTATGCGTGCATCAATCTATAATAAATAGTTCTATTTGGGTATCAAACTGTAAGAAATACTTTGTGTACCAATCTAGAATAAAGCTTTTGATTTGTGTATCAAACTCTAACCTTTGCCCATCAGTCAATGATAAATAACTCCACCTGCACCACTCACCATTGTCTGGCCCCTGAAGTTTCATAGAGTAAAGCTTGACAGGCTGACTAAAAGCTACAGTGATAAGCAGCTGTGGAGGGAAAAAACCACAATTACACACTGGCTTCTTCACTTGGAACCAACCCAGCACAGGAAACAGGGATAAGGCAGCTCTGGAGTGAACGCTGCGCTCACTTGCCCCTGCTGCACACATTCTGGCCCTTTTTACTGCCCAGCAAATGCTGCCGGGCCTGGGCGTGCTCAGCACGGGGCCTTTGGAGCCCAGGCCTCCTGCCCAGGAGAACAGGCACTGCCCTGCAGCCCAGGCACTGCCCTGCAGCCCAGGCCCCCCGAGCTCCCAGCCCCCAGAACATCCCCAGGGGCACAGGGCTCCCCTGCAGCCCAGGCCCCCCGAGCTCGCAGCCCTGGCAGAGCCCTGCACACCCCCAGGGGCACGCAGCCGTGCAGCACACCTGCTCGTCGCAGTCGGACCTCCAGGTAGGAGGAGTCCTTGCGCAGGCAGTTCTCGAAGCCGTGCTCGTCGCTCTCGTTGAGGCACTCGCAGCCAGCCTTGTTGATGAAGGGCAGCAGATCCATCTGGGGACAGAGAGCACAGCTGCTCACAGCTGGGACAGCCACGGCGTGGCACACAAAATGCATCTTAATGACTAGGGATACATGTCAATATTTACGTTTTTTCTGGAAAAGAAAGCCCAGACAAGTGATTTTCTTGGGCAGCTCTGCCTAAAATCCAATTATTTGACTTCAAGTACATTTGAAAACCAGGTTTCTTCAACACCTGAGCTACACAAGCACTCCAATCAGCTCTGGGGAGATACTCACATATCCCTTGGGGATGTCTGTGTCTTCGCTGTTGCCAGGATCGTTCTCCAGGTGCTGCTTGATTTTGTCTTCCAAGCCCACGGCATCTGCTCCCTGGTACTGGTCGATGCGCACTTTGTTCCGGAAGAACAGGAACGTGGGCGTTGCCGAGATGTTGTTGGTGGCAGCCGTGCCCTGGCGGCACACAGGAGTCCCCATCAGTGCTTTGCTCACCCTCACCTGCACCACCGGGAGCTACCCGGTCCCACCAACAAATCCGCTGATTTATTTCTGCTTCTGACTTCAACAATTGCACCAATATTGGGCTGGAAAGGCTCTGCTGCATTCCCCCTAGTGCTGCGTGCGGTATCTAAAGTACTATTTCAGCAAGACAGGCAGCAGGGGCTGGGAACCAATGAATGAATGAATGACTGTGCTTTTACACTGCTCAGAGGAAGGCAGCACAGCAGGCACTGCAGGAATGCTTCTCCCCAGGAGGGATTTACCTCTCCCACTTTGGGGCAAGTCACTGTCAGGGCTCCCGTGCTGCAGCAGGCACAGGGGAGGCACGGACGCTGCTGGAGCCTTTCCCTCTGCTCTCTCCACTCCCTGGCTCTCCCCCCTGTCCTGCCCCAGCCCCATCCTGGACAGGACACCTTTCCCTCCCCACTCCCTGGCTCTCCTCCCAGCCCCTCCCCAGCCAGGAGGGCTCTGGGGCACACACCTGGCACTGGTGCACGTCCACCTCCAGGAAGGTTGCCTGCGGGTACTTGTTGCTCAGGGCGTTGAAGGCGGGCGCGATCCGCAGGCAAGGGCCGCACCTGTGGGAAAAGTGACTTCGTTCCACCTCTGTTTCCTTTTCCAGGGCCTGCCCCAAATGGAACCAGGACAGTCCTGCTCTTCCTGATCTGCAGCTGTAAAAACAGCCTCTCTACCTGGCCGCCAGCTGCTGATACAACGAAAGATGACATTTGGCAGTCTGCAATTTACTGTCCTTATTTGCAGCATTTTTACCTCAGTCCTGCTCAATAAAGTGTTACAAAGGAGGCAAAAGCAGCAAAAAATACTACTAACAAAAAACTCGTATCATTAATCCATGCTACCTCCTGGGAAAAAATTATATTTACATACAACTTAAATATTTAATGGTCAACATGTATCAAAGCTTCAGGGATCATAAAACTGTTCCCACAATAAATCTCATGTACACCTGTAACCAGTTATTCCTATATTTATTTGCCCCTGGGAGAACAGAGCTGGTTTCTTTTGATTTAATTGCATTGCCCTGGATGAAAATGTGTATTTTTTACTTGTTCTGCATCAGCAAAAGTGCAGGAAGTGCTCAGCTGCACCAATTCCTGTAAAGGGAGTTTCTCACTGAGAAAGAGAAACAAAAAGTGGCATAAAAAAACCCCGACGTAGAAAATTGGCAAAAAACCCACCCATAAACTAAGAGGCAGCCGCCAAAAAAATAATGAGGTGCCCCATGAACCCCAAACCCCCGAGATTATCACTACTGTCCCTAATTTCACAGATTAACGGGAATAATTCAGATGCTGAAGTTTGTTTGGTGACAAATTCATCCCCGATTTCACCACAGCTGCACCTCCCCTGCCGAGGAGGGCAAAAGGCACAATCTGCTTCTCCTGGGCAAATGGGGTGCGGATGCAGCCAAGTTTCATGGGGCAAAAGGTGTTTTTTCCGAGTTTTTAAGGTATTTTTAGTGCAGTCCGTGCCTTGTTCCCATCAGTTTTCCGGCGCTTTAAACGGGGCTCTAAAGCAGCGCAGCCGCCGCTCCCTCAGCGCCTGAGGGCTGCCGGCTCCGCGGGCAGTGGGTTCGGCGGGAGAAACGGGAATTTATCGCAGGATCTGGGAACACGCTGTTAAAAATCATGGAACTTATGAAGGCGCTGATGCTGTGCCCGCACTGACGCGTTCCGGAGCGCCCCTCACGCCGCAAAACCGCGCCGGGGAACCCCGCATAAAACCACGGGAACGGCGGAGCCCTTCCCGGCAGCCTGAGGCGCCGCACGCCGCCCTCACTCACCCCCTCATGGTGAACTTCACCACGGCCAGGCGGGAGCCGGCGGCGCTCAGCTCGGGCTGGAACTCGGTGTCGTTGGCGATCACCTTCACGCCCGCCATGGCCGCGGGCCCCGGTGGCGGCGCCGGCTGCGATGTGCAGCGTCACGGCGGGCAGCACGCCCGGCATGCACCGCGGGCACGGCGCAGGCGCGGCCGCCCCTCCGCTCCCGCCCCGCCGGCCGCCATCTTGGGAACGGGCAGCGCGGGGACGCGGGGACGCCGCCCGCGGCCATCTTGGGAACGGGCAGAGATGCCCCCGGCGGCCATCTTGGGAACTGGCAGAGATGCCCCCGGCGGCCATCTTGGGAACGGGCAGAGATACCCCCGGCGGCCATTTTGAGAACGGGCAGAGATACCCCCGGCGGCCATTTTGGGAACGGGCAGAGATACCCCCGGCGGCCATTTTGAGAACGGGCAGAGATACCCCCGGCGGCCATTTTGAGAACGGGCAGAGATGTCCCCGGCGGCCATCTTGGGACCGGGCAGCGATGCCCCCGGCGGCCATTTCGGGAACGGGCAGAGATGCCCCCCGGCGGCCATTTTGGGAACGGGCAGCGATGCCCCCGGCGGCCATTTTGAGAACGGGCAGCGATGCCCCCGGCGGCCATTTCGGGAACGGGCAGAGATGCCCCCGGCGGCCATTTCGGGAACGGGCAGAGATGCCCCCGGCGGCCATTTTGGGAACGGGCAGGCCGTGAGCGCGCGACGCCCCCCGGCGGCCATTTTGGGAACGGACAAGTGCGGGAATTCCGTGAGGGGAGTGGCGACTTTAAATATAAACATTAAAATTTAGTACTAGTTTCGCCATTAATTCGTTTTTTGATGACATTATGGGGATGAGCCTTCTGTCTTGCAGGCAGAACTGGTGTAAATTTCTGTCACTTTACTTAAGTGATGTTTTTTAATAAAGTCACTCTGTGGCGATACGGAAAAGAATTCTGAAATAAACGCTGAATCCAAAAGGGGAGAAAAAAGAGATAAGTGCTTCTAATAACCACAAAATAAAACCAAAATTAAATCCAGGACTTTCTCTGACCCCCTTTGCAGCGTCATTCTTGACAACTTCCCAACCTACTTTAGAACACATAACGTCACTGCAAGATGTCTCATAATTCCGCTTTTCCTGCTAAACACCGGGAATATCCCCAGCATTCTACTCTCGCCGGCTGTAATTCAGAAGCCTTGCAGTAATCGCTAATTAATGAATTAATTTTTTAAGCAGGTAATCACCGGCTCCTCGCGCGCCCTCAGCGTCACCCGGCAGTTTTCCCCCGGCAGCGGCGCGCTGCCGTCAAGCGCGCCGGGCGGAGCTTTGCGGCAGTGTCGCGGGACGCGGTGTCATCCGGCCGCTGCCGCACCGAGCGCGGCGGGGCCGCGGCGCCCGGGGCACGTGAGGGCCGGCAGAGCCACCGGCACCGCGACCGGACAGGTGCGACCCGGGACCGGGCGGGAGAGCGGCCCCGCTGCCTGCGGGAACATGGGGACCCGCGGCGCTCCGCAGGCCCCGCAGCATCCGCTGCGCCGGGAGCGCTGAGGAGGGCCTGCGGCAGCGGGAGGCGCGGGGCGCCGGGCGTTCCGGGACCGAGACTCGGCTGGGCCGGAGCCCAGGGAGCCCGGACACCGGTAACGGAGCAGGATGGGGTTTGGAGTCCCGTCAGGGTTCCCCTCAAAGCGAGCGCCAGGTTATTAATGGATGGAGGTTTCCATCGCTGCTAACGGAGCCTTACCTAAGGAGAGGCTCCTCGCAGGAACTGAGCCTCAGGGGGGCTTAAATGCCTTTTAATGCCGATTTTTGCTACCTCGCAGCCTTCCCCGGTTTTATTTCCCTTTCCTGTGCCAGACGCGGTGCTCTTGGCACCCAGGGATGGGGTTTGGAGCGCTCCAGCTGCTTTGGATAACTGTCCTTTGTGACAGTTCGAAACAGGAAAATTTACTGTGGGTTCGGTGTGTCATCACATGAAGCACCAGGGAAGCCTGCAGGTGCCTTCCGAAGGCGTTAATTAACTCCAGTCTCGCGTCCCAAATTAGTGTTTTGTTCTCTGTGAGGGTTTGGAACCTCCTGCATACCCGGGGAAGGTGTTCTCATTGTGTTCTCCCTCCCTCAATGGTCCCTCTTCTCCATCCCTAAGGAACCACTGGAAAGTCTAACCTGTCATTAAATTTAAAATCGTTACACTTTCCTAAAATGCACCAAGAGCCCATTCATAGCTAGATGATACATTTCACACTGTTTCATGCTATTTCTTAGTATTTTGGAGGCAGATGTTTGGAGTGTGCACACATATCCTGGGATGCATTCCTTCCTTAATGGAAGTACAAGTGTTTGGGAAGAGCTACTGGATTTGTTGTCTGGGGGCTTTTCTGGCTGTGAAAATCCACGGAGTGGATTTCTGGCTAGACCCCTTGGAAAGGGGCTTAGTTGAGTCTCGGATTCAGTGTTTAATTCCTTGTACTTGAAAAATCAGTTTAGTGGCTTTACTGAAATAGGAACTGATCCGGGATTATTAAATGTGCCTAAGTCCCACCTTCAAGCAGAGCAGTTCAAAGAGTCACTGGATTGTTCTGTCAGGTTAACAGATTATTTAAGAATTTTTTGGTTCATTTCCTCATTTAAATAATTGCTTTCTGTTGAAGTATTTAAAAAATCCTGGCTTTGGGAAGGTGTTTTTCCACATGCCTGCATTTGTCCTGTTTACTGTACAATGTTGTGACGTGTGTTCCACGTCCCTGCATTTATTGTATGTCCAAGACTAGAATTATTTCTATATTATTTGTTTGTTATTATTTGCAAGGTCCTATGTCAGAAAATTCCAAGTGAAGGGAATAAATACAGGGATGGTGAGCTAGATATGTGTGCATATATATCCCTGTGTACATGGAATAACAGAATAACCTGCTCCATTGTGTTTTGGGAGGACAAGCAGGATTTTGGCACTTGAGGATGGAGACACGTTTACCCCATGGAGGCACAAGTACTAACAGCAGGAATTGCACTCGTGGCCTCTCCATTTTGTGTTTCCAAGTTCCCTTTTCTGCAGGAAGCAGAGGGTTTGGGGCAGCTCTGAGGGGCCGCAGGGTGGAATTGGTGTGCGGTGATTCCCTGCCCGATTTTGGGCCCTTTTGGCACTGCGACAGTGCCGATTTGCTCCTGTGCTTTGTCAGCACTGATGTCAAAAAATGGAATTATTGATTGTTTCCAGGCAAAAAGGGATTTTGGTGCTGGCAGGGGCTGCACTTGGTGTGTGCTGGGGCTAAGCTCTGGAATCCAAATTGCTGGGGAATTAAGATGTGGCTTTTCCTGAAAAGGAAGTTTTTTATGAAGGCCTTGCGCTGCCACAGTCAAAAACTAGAAGGAAAGAGGTAGTTTTTATTTTTCCTCTCTCTCCCAGAGCCTTGCCATGAAACATTCTGAGCGCTGGGTTTGAAATGGGGCTGTCAGGGGGTTGATAATGTGGTTTCTGCTTGGAAAATCTGGGATCTCCTCGGGTTAGTTGTGTGCTATTGCTCTTGTGTGTTGTACTGTCCTCCTGTATGTTCCTTTTGAAAATTCCCTTTATTCGGAGTGGTGTTTGGAAGTGTTCAGAAGTGGCTCTAAATGCAGAATTGTTAAATGCAGGGTCCCAAGCAGCAATTCTGGGCCCCAGCAGGGGACTTTCTGTATTTATTAAAAAATGCAGCTGTTTTTGACAGCCTGGTGACACAGGAACAGTGTGACTTTTCCCTGGACTGGGAGCAGTATGGCAGCAGAGGCATGGGAAGGGACTTTTGTGTTGCTCAATGGTGTTTTTCAGCTCTGCTTTAGTCGTTTTTGGTTTGTTTCCTCACAAAAACTGAGTGGGTATTTCTGTTTGCTGTGGGTGGTTTTGTTCTTGTTGTTGATATTTGCATTTTTTTTCTGTTGCATCTGGACACTTTATTCCTGCTTTTATTCCATTTTTATGATGATTTCTCTGCAAATCAAGCCTGGTTTAATTGTAGGTCTTGGTTTGTTGAAAATGTTGTTTGAAATGCTGAATTAATTTCTCTTTCTGTGTTGTGATGGTCCAGACAGAGCAATTGATCCAGCATTGCATAACAATTAACTCTGCGGGGCCAGGTGTGGTTTGCAGCGTGCAGAAAGACTGGGTTTTTGGGCTTTATTGATCCTGATCATTACATTCGAGCTCTTAATTAAATAGCTTTTAGCGAAGATGGGCCAGTGGGCTGCCAGAAATGAGCTGCTTCGCTGGGAAGGGTCATTTGACGTGATATTACCGATTTTGTGATGTGGATTTTGTGGAAACCCCACAATTGATCCCTGACTTGTCAGCAGCCTCCCGGGAGCCGCGTGTAATCCTTAGCCATTCATTAGCCTGCCCTTGCTCGCTCCCTTCCCCCTTTTTTCCACGGACACAGTCTGTTCCAGTTCTCTGGCTGCAGAGGGTGGCAGCACTCATCAAACGGAGTAACAGCTCCTGTGGTTTTACACGCGTGAGAAATGACAGGGATCCCTGATGGAATAGATCAGGTGCTGCCGCAGGTTGTGCAGGGAAGTGTCCAGGTTGGAGTGACCTTTATTTTTCTGTCATAATTCAGATTTATTCCCTCTGAAGTGCTGTGAAACAGGTTTAAGGACCTGTGAAAACTCAAGGTAGAAGAACGTGCATACAGCTATAAAGACCCCACAAAACCACACATATTTTAAAACAGTTCTTCCACGAATTCTACCTGTTTTGGTGTGTTCATGCTCCTCTAAATCAGAGCTCTGCTTTGAGCTGGGGTGAGTTCAGAGCGTAAACCTTCACAAGATAATCCACAAGGAGTGTTTGGTTATTAATTTAACACGACCTTTTCACCGATAAGAAAACCTCAGTTCTAAAAGCATGGAAGTGCTAGGCAAGCTGGGAATGTTGCTACCACAAACAGAGGGTTGTTGTGGCGTTTAAGTCTTGTGCAAATTCAAGTGGGTTTTATTGCCACAACTTGAGTTTCTATTCCCAGTCATTGAGACCGTTTTGGCCCAGGGACAATTGAAATTCCACTGTGTTTTTTGTGTCAATATGTTCAGAATATCCGAAATGTTGCTGTAAAGATAGTGCTGGACCTGTTTCCTGCTGGAGAGTGGCCAGGATCCAGTTTATCAGTGGATTATACAAGGCTGATTTCACCTAAGGCAGGATATTCCATATTCCAACATGAACGTCTGTGAAGCAGGGACATAACAACACCAGGGGTATAAAAATGGCTTCAGCCTCAGGGCTTAAAACATTTGTAACTTCAAAATTACTCTAAAAAGAGGGATTTGGGCAAAAATCCTTGTGTGCACAGGGATGTGCTCTTTGACCCCCAACTTTTACTCCCCTCCTTCTTGGTTTGAAGGGTAATATTTTGGATTTTGGGGGACTGCAGCCTTCCCCCCACCCCCATAATGTAAATAAACAGCATCGTTGCCTCATACCTGGGGGTTCATATCCGTCTGTCCGTCTGCTGCTCCCCATCTGCTGCATCCTGGGACCTCCCAAATGTGAGGGGGAAATGGCGGGAACCATGAGGAGACACAATGGCAGAGATAGGAGGGGACTAGATGTTAGAAACATGAGGGGAATAGAGCAGGAAACAGGAGGGGAAAAGACAGAAAAAACATGAGGGGGAAAGGGTGGTAAACATGAGGGGGAAAAATGGCAGAAAAATGAGGGGGAAAGAGCAGGAAACGTGAGGGGAAAAGATGGCAAAAACATGAGGGAAAAAGACCAGGAAATGTGATGGGAAAAGATGGCAAAAACCTGAGGGAAAGAGAGCAGGAAATGTGAGGGGAAAAGATGGCAAAAACATGAGGGAAAAAGAGCAGGAAATATGATGGGAAAAGATGGCAAAAACATGAGGGAAAAAGAGCAGGAAACGTGAGGGGAAAAGATGGCAAAAACATGAGGGAAAAAGAGCAGGAAACGTGAGGGGAAAAGATGGCAAAAACATGAGGGAAAAAGAGCAGGAAACTTGAGGGGGAAAGGGCGGGAAACATGAGGGGAAGAGATGGCAAAAACATGACGGAAAAAGAGCAGGAAACGTGAGGGGAAAAGATAGAAAAACATGACGGAAAAAGAGCAGGAAACGTGAGGGGAAAAGATAGAAAAACATGAGGGAAAAAGAGCAGGAAACGTGAGGGGAAAAGATGGCAAAAACATGAGGGAAAAAGAGCAGGAAACGTGAGGGGAAAAGATGGCAAAAACATGAGGGAAAAAGAGCAGGAAACATGAGGGGAAGAGATGGCAAAAACCTGAGGGGAAAAGAGCAGGAAACCTGAGGGGAAAAAAACAGGAAACATGAGGGAGAAAGAGCAGGAAACGTGAGGGGAAAAGATAGAAAAACATGACGGAAAAAGAGCAGGAAATGCGAGGGAAAAGGTGGCAGAAACATGAGGGTAAAGAGCAGGAAACATGAGGGGGAAAAAGATAGAAAAACATGAGGAGGAAAGAGTGGGAAACATGAGGGGGAAAGATGGCAAAAACATGAGGGAAAAAGCAGGAAACATGAGGGGGAAAAGAGCAGGAAACATGAGGGGAAAAGGGAAGGAAACATGATGGGAAAAGAGCAGGAAACGTGAGGGGGAAAGATGGCAAAAACCTGAGGGAAAAAGAGCAGGAAACATGAGGGGGAAAGGGCAGGAAACATGAGGGGGAAA
Organism: Motacilla alba alba; assembly: GCF_015832195.1. NCBI lineage: Eukaryota > Metazoa > Chordata > Aves > Passeriformes > Motacillidae > Motacilla > Motacilla alba. Next base: position 468,866 of record NC_052046.1, on the reverse strand, counting down.
ATGGCAGAAACATGAGGGAGAAAGAGCAGGAAACGTGAGGGGAAAATATAGAAAAACATGAGGGGGAAAAGGTAGGATATATGAGGGGAAAAGGGTGGGAAACATGAGGGGAAAAGAGCAGGAAATGCGAGGGGAAAAGAGCAGGAAATATGAGGGGAAAAGGGTGGGAAACATGAGGAGAAAAGAGCAGAAAACATGAGGGGAAAAAATAGAAAAAATGAGTGGGAAAGGGTGGGAAACATGAGGGCAAAAGATGGCAAAAACCTGTGGGAAAAAGAGCAGGAAACATGAGGGGAAAAGAGCTGGAAACATGAGGAGGAGGGGGCGGGAAGCCTGAGGGGAAAAGACAGAAAAACATGAGGGGAAAAGAGCAGGAAACATGAGGAGAAAAGGGTGGGAAACCTGAGGGGGAAAGGGCGGGAACCAGGAGGGGAAAAGATGGCAGAAACATGAAGGGAAAAGATTGGAGAAACATGAGGGGAAAAGATGGGAAAACCATGAGGGAAGGGAGCAGCCCGGGACGTGACTGATGTTGTTGCGCTGTTGGATTGCAGGCGCTCGGTGGCCATGGCCGGGAACAGCCTGGTGCTGCCCATCGTGCTGTGGGGCCGGCGTGCCCCCACGCACTGCGTGTCCTCCCTGCTGCTCGTGGATGGCTCTGTCATCGTCACCGGCTGCCACGACGGGCAGATCTGCCTCTGGGACCTGGGTCCTGACCTGCAGGTACTGGGTGCGCCATTCCCCCTCGGCCTGTCCTCCCTCTCGCCATGCTTGAGCGGCTGCTCCATCCTGCCCGCAGCGCTGTCAGAGGTTACAAAGAGGTGCTGTGGCTCTGGGGCTTCCTACAGGAGCAGCACCTTTTTTAACTCAGTCCAATTTCTTGGAGCTGCTCTAAACCAGTTGCTTTCTACTTGAGCTGCTTAATATTGTGTTGTGAAAAGGAGTTCCTTCCCAATATCCCATCTGGCAGTGGGAAGCCGTTCCCCCTTTTCCTGGCACTCCATTCCCTATCCCAAGTCTCTCTCCAGCTCTCTTGGAGCCCCTTTTGGCACTGGAAGGGGCTCTGAGGTCTCCCCTTATTTATGGATTTATGGGAACTCAACTGGGGAAAGCTCTTAATGTACAGCACAATCTTTTTCATTCAGCCGAACTCAATTTAAATTGAATTGAGCCAAATTCAGCTCCTGATTTGTAAATATTGAGAGGAGTTTGCAAAATGCTTTTCCCCCCCCAAATTCTCGTTCCTGTGTGAAGCAGAAAGTCTTTCAAGATGATCCATCCACTGCTGTGTTAATTAAACGTGTGTGCACGTAGGAATGGATATATAACACATGAAGTAGAAAGCTGGGATATGGATGTTCTGTTCATTTGTGGGATTTTGACTCCCTGTTTTCTTTCCCTGCTCCCAGATCAATCCCAGAGCTCTGCTCTTTGGTCATACAGCCTCAGTTACTTGTTTATCCAAGGCCTCAGCTTCCAGTGAAAAGCAATATATAGTGAGTGCATCAGAGAGTGGGTGAGTTTCTAGGTGTTTATTATGTGCAGAACTGCAATAGTGGGAATTTGTGCCCAGTTTATCCATAGATTCAATGCTGTGTTTGATTTTTATCCTCAAGAGAAAATTCCTCAGCAAATATATTTTACTTTTTGATTGGTTTTATTTATTAATCAGAGAGCAGAAGCAGGTAGAAGCAGGAAGAATTTCTTGTGCAATTGATATCCAAATAGATAGACATTTTTTAATCCAGAAAAGCTAAGGAATGATTTGCCTAAATAACCTTTTAGCAAGGAATTTGAGAGGAGAATGTGTCAAAATTTAGAATTTGCACCTTGGGCTGATTTCAGGACTGAGTAATCTCCTCCCATTGGATTTGAAACCAAAATGTGTTTTCCTCAGGAATTTATCTGTCTGATGGAAAGGAGAAAGCACCTCACAGATTCTGTTCTGATGAAATTTGAATATGAAGTTTTAAATTAAAAAGTACTGTAAAGGGGGGTAATAGCTGCTCATTTGAACTCCTGCAGGTTCTGTAATTTATCCTCACAGGGAACAGGAGGTTGTGTGGATTTAGGAGGACTGGAAAGTCCAGTGGATTTTGAGTTTCTCTAAATACAATTGACCTGATCCCTAATAAATGGTTCAAGTGAAGTTCCCCCCGGTTGGAGGGTTGGAAGTGCTTGGAAGCCTGGCCTGTTTTCCATGGGGTGTCCCTGTGTTTCAGGGAGATGTGCCTGTGGGATGTGAACGATGGGAGGTGCATCGAGTTCACCAAGCTGGCCTGTGCGCACACGGGCATCCAGGTGAGCGCTGGCAGAGCGGGAGTGTCCTCTGCAGGCAGCAGGGTGGGTTTGGGCAGCACACCTCAGGCCCAGGGTGATTTACTCCCTGTCCTGCACGGATTCTAATCTGTCTTCGCTCCCATCTGCGCAGTTCTATCAGTTCACAGTCGGCACGCAGCGGGAGGGGAGACTCCTGTGCCACGGGCATTATCCTGAAATTCTGGTCGTGGATGCAACCAGCCTTGAGGTTCTTTATTCTCTGATATCCAAGATCTCTCCTGACTGGATCAGCTCCATGGCCATCATCCGCTCCAACAGGACACAAGGTGATTGTTTCTGTGGCAGGCACACCTTCCACCATCCCAGGCGCTCCAGGCCCTGTCCAGCCTGGCCTTGGGCACTGCCAGGGGTCCGGGGCAGCCACAGCTTCCCTGGGAATCCTGCTGCAGCTGGATCAGCTGGCACAGCCTGAGGTGTCACCTGAGCACAGACTGGTTTGGTTCTGCTCACTGGGGTTAATTTGGTGGGCTTTAATTTCTGGCAGATGAGTGTCTTGCTGGGGTGTTCCTGTTGTGGAGAGTGGAGTTCCTGAGAGGTTTGGGGAGCACTGAGGAGAAAATCCTGACTAAAGGACTTCTCTCTTGTGTTAAGGCTCAGCAGTAGTTGTAAACTGGGCATTCCCAAAATCCTGGGGTGGGAAAGCTCAGCTCTTATCCCCACAACACAGAAATTGCTGGGACAACTGGAAATGAGCCCTGCTGTGAAGGGTTTCCTGCTAATGCCTTTCATTTATGCCAAATAAACATTCCCCCTGGAAGCACATGCTCCAGGAGTGCTTGGATCAGGGTTTCATTTATGCTCAGATGTGCCCAGGTGAGGAGCAGCTCTTTGTGCCTCAGGCTCATTTTGTGTTTCCCAGAGGACACTGTGGTGGCCGTGTCCGTGACTGGCATCCTGAAGGTCTGGATCATCACCTCGGAAGTCAGTCGGATGCAGGTAGGCACAGGCTGCTGGATTAGTGGCACTTCTGGTGGGATGGAGGGTTCTGTTCCTGATATTCTGCTGCTGATAGTCTTCTTCCTCTTTGCCAGTGGAAAATGACTTTCTGAATTTTCCTTTACTGATTTAAGTTGCCACCAGAATTCCTAATGCTTCTCAGAGAACCGATTTCCAAATGAACTGTAGGATTATGTCCAATTTTTCCACATCTGTTTTTTATTTGTACTGGTTAGGGATTTGGGGTAATATTTTGCTGAGCAGACCATACAATTTTTAGGAATATTCATTATGTGGGATTATCTCCCTGTTATTTGGGATTTCTTGGGTACTACTGAATAAAAGTCTTAAAGGAGATTTGCCCCAGGTCTCAGGGGCAGATCAAGGGTTTCTTCACAGAAACCTCTGGTAAAATGCATTTATCAGTTAAGGAGGAATTACCTTCTCTTTGGGAGTGACAGGGAGTGGAATCTGCTTCACTCCGGCTTCCTGTGTGGCTGCAAGGTCAGCAGCACTAATCTGTGCTGCTGGGGAACCTGGGGATTTAAGTGCCCTGAGAGGACACCACGTGCTCCTGCAGACCTGCTTAGGAGGAGCTGTGGGATAAAACCCGCTCCGAGGGTTTGGGTTTTCCACAGAACTCAGCCCTGTGGCAGCTGCAGAGGGCCCTGGCACGGCGCTGAGCTCGGCTGAGTGCTGGTTCTGTTTGCTTCAGGACACCACACCCGTGTTTGAGGAGGAGTCCAAGCCCATCTACTGCGAGAACTGCCAGAGCATTTCCTTCTGCGCCTTCACGCAGCGCTCGCTCCTGGTCGTGTGCTCCAAGTACTGGAGGGTAAGGCACAGCCCCTGGGGACCCTCCCTGAGGAATCCCATTAAAAACCATCCAGGGGAAGGTGCTCCAAGGGCCTGCTCCCTCAGGAACCCCATTTAAAACCATCCAGGGGAAGGTGTTCCAGGTACTGGAGGGTAAGGCACAGCCCCTGGGGACCCTCCCTCAGGAACCCCATTAAAAACCATCCAGGGGAAGGTGCTCCAGGTACTGGAGGGTAAGGCACACCCCCTGGGGCCTGCTCCCTCAGGAACCCCATTAAAAACCATCCAGGGGAAGGTGCTCCAAGTACTGGAGGGTAAGGCACGGCCCCTGGGGCCTGCTCCCTCAGGAATCCCATTAAAAACCATCCAGGGAAGGTGCTCCAGGTACTGGAGGGTAAGGCACAGCCCCTGGGGCCGGCTCCCTCAGGAACCCCATTAAACCATATGGAAACATCCAGGTGAGGGTGCTCCAAGTCTCTTCAATCTACCTCTACATTAAAATATACATATATTTAATGTAAATATGCACATATTGAATGTATTTCTAGATATTTAATCCACATCTCTGCCCGTGGTGCAGGTTTGGAACAAGATGGCCCTTAAGGTCTTTGACAACCCAAACCATTCCATGATTCTGTGATCCTGACCCCAAAATCAGCTGCTGCCTGGGCATTTTATTGTGTAATCAATTGGTTAATAACAACAGACTTTGTTCCTGTTTCCTCTCAGGTCTTTGATGCTGGAGATTATTCCCTCTTATGTTCAGTGCCCAGTGAAAATGAGCAGACCTGGACTGGTGGGGACTTTGTGGCAGCTGATAAAGTGATTGTGTGGACAGAGGATGGACAAAGTTTCATCTATAAATTACCAGCCAGGTACTCAACAGAAAAATACCCCCTTTATTTAATTCTGATTGATTTGAATTGAACTGAGTTTATTGAAGAACTACTGAAATATCGGTCCAGTAAGGGAAGACATGTAAATATAAAACTATATTGAATATATAATTCAAAATATGGCATCAAAGAGGTTAAAAATTACAGGAGCGAAATCAATGACTTTCATTCTGAAATCTTCATGGTGTGCAGATGTGTTTGTTCTGGGTATAGATAGTGTTTTATCTTGGATATTCCACATAAATCATGTTGGAGCTCCTTCCTCGCGCTCATCAGAGCATGAGGATGGGAGCAGCACCCATGTTCTGCTGTAGGAATCACTCTTTAAATGCAAGGAGTTTTTTTACTATAAATGTATTATCTCCTCTCTTTGTTCCTACACCCAGCTGCCTCCCAGCCAGTGATTCGTTCCGCAGGGATGTGGGGAAGGCAGTGGAGAACCTGATTCCACCTTTGCTGTACAGCGTGTTGGACAGAGCAGAGAAGCAGGTGCATCTCTGTCTTGGGAGCTTTTTAAGGGGCTGTGGTGGGTTTTGTCGTGCTTTGAAAGGAAGGAAGCGTGGAGCTGAGCACGTGCTCTGTGCGTGTCTGAGCTTGTTCCCTGTTTTTCAAACAGCTCCTGATATGTCCTCCAGTGACTCGCTTCTTCTGTGGCCAGAGAGAGTTTTCCTACAGGCTCCTAATCCAAGGGGACTCCTCAGGGAGGCTGTGCATTTGGAGCGTGCCCGACACCCTTGACCAGCAGGAGGGTGCCAAAGGTACCTAATTAATAGCCAGATCTTTGTGCTCTCTGTGAGTTTGTGCTGGTGAAGCCATGCTGGTTCTCCCACAGATCACCAAGTTGGGGTTTGGTTGTTACCTCCTTGCAGGAGTTGTGGTATCTTCATCTTATCAGACATGCTCACAATCCTGGTTAGCATTATTCTTGCAGTGACTTCATTCCCAGTGGAGAATCCCACAGTGGCTGGGGAGACCTTGACTATCCAATTCCAGCTCCCAGCGCCTCAAATCCTCCCACCTCAGCCTGGCATTTCCCTCCTTTCCCAGGCCTGCAGGCGACCACGTCCACGTCCCTGCAGGAGGCCTTTGACCAGCTGAGCCCGCGGCCCGCGGGGATCATCGACCAGCTGAGCATGGTGGCCAACGCCAGCGAGCCGCTGCGTGTCACCGCCAGCGTCTACATGCCGGCCCACGGGCGCCTGGTGTGCGGCCGCGAGGACGGCAGCATCGTCATCGTGCCGGCCACGCAGACCGCCATCGTGCAGCTGCTGCAGGGGGAGCACACCCTGCGCCGAGGTACGGCCTGTGCGAGCAGCAGGAGCCCACAAAGCTGCTGCCATGGTGCAGCTGCTGCAGGGGGAGCACACCCTGCGCCGAGGTACGGCCTGTGCGAGCAGCAGGAGCCCGCAAAGCTGCTGCCATGGTGCAGCTGCTGCAGGGGGAGCACACCCTGCGCCGAGGTACGGCCTGTGCGAGCAGCAGGAGCCCACAAAGCTGCTGCCATGGTGCAGCTGCTGCAGGGGCAGCACACCCTGCGCCGAGGTACGGCCTGTGCGGGCAGCAGGAGCCCGCAAAGCTGCTGCCATGGTGCAGCTGCTGCAGGGGGAGGACACGCTGCGCCGAGGTACGGCCTGTGCGGGCAGCAGGAGCCCGCAAAGCTGCTGCCATGGTGCAGCTGCTGCAGGGGGAGGACACCCTGCGCCAAGGTACGGCCTGTGCGAGCAGCAGGAGCCCGCAAAGCTGCTGCCATGGTGCAGCTGCTGCAGGGGGAGGACACCCTGCGCCGAGGTACGGCCTGTGCGAGCAGCAGGAGCCCGCAAAGCTGCTGCCATCGTGCAGCTGCTGCAGGGGCAGCACACCCTGCGCCAAGGTACGGCCTGTGGCAGCAGCAGGAGCCCGCAAAGCTGCTGCCATGGTGCAGCTGCTGCAGGGGGAGGACACGCTGCACCGAGGTATGGCCTGTGCGAGCAGCAGGAGCCCGCAGAGCTGCTGCCATGGTGCAGCTGCTGCAGGGGCAGCACCAAGGTACAGCATGCAGGAGCAGCAGGAAGCCCAGAAACCTGCTGCGCCCTTCTGTTATTACCGTGGGTCTTCAGGGCAGTCAGGACTTGGTGAAGGGAAGGAGAGATCTTGACTCCATTTCAGAAGGCTGGTTTATTACATTACGATATATATTACATTAAAAAAGACCACACTATAACTACACCACAAAGAACAGAGAGAAAGATTTATTAGAAGGTGAGACAGGAACAGAATGGAATGAATAACAAAGTTCTGTGACTCCCAGAGAGTCCAAGAGCTGCTGCCTCCTCGACTGGCCACCAAGTAGAAACATCCCACACTGACCAATCGAGAAAGCACCTGCTGCATTCCACAGCAGCAGATAACAAACTGTTTACACTTGAAGCTGAGGCCCTTCAGCTTCTGAGGAGAAGAAAATCCTAGCAAAGGGATTTTCATAAAATATCACAACCGCATTCTGTGCTGGCAGTCCCTGCAGCTGTCCACCCAGGCGAGCTCAATCTGGGTATTTCTGAGGGGGTTTGAGATGCAGGAGCAAAGATCAGGCAAGGGGGCATGTCCTGTCCTGTGCAGGATTGTTCCTGGCACTGCAGTGCTGGGTAGTGATGTGCCAGTAGGAGTGTCAGTGGGGAATATGTAGATGCTGATGCTGGCTGCTGATGTGCCAGTGGAAATATCAGTTTGGAAATCCTGGTGGGATCCATGTCTTGTGCCTGGGCTGCTCTTGGATGTGTGGGGTAACATTATCTTCGTAGTTTGGGGGTCTGAGTTGCAGAACAAACGCTTGGCAGTTGATTGTCTATTGAATTTTATTTTTCCTCTCTTTTTCTGTTTTTCTGTGCTTCTGGCCAGGCTGGCCCCCCCACCGGACGCTGCGAGGCCACCGGAACAAGGTGACGTGTTTGCTGTACCCTCACCAGGTGTCCTCCCGCTACGACCAGAGGTACCTCATCTCAGGCGGGGTGGATTTCTCTGTCATCGTCTGGGATATCTTCTCGGGAGAGATGAAACATATCTTCTGTGTCCACGGGGGAGAAATCACCCAGCTGCTCGTTCCACCAGAAAACTGCAGTGTGAGTTCTCTAGGATAACCTTCCCAGTGCTCCTTGACAGCGGGAATGCAGCATGGAATGCTGGGGATGTATCACAAGAGCTTCACAAAGAAGAGCTTGGTTATTCTATTATTTATGGTTTCTTCCACCATGTTTCAATTCTATACAGGGTTCAAAATTGGGACTTTATTAAAGGTACTAAAAATAGGGTTTAGAGACAATTTTGCCTCTTGAAACTTAGCTGAATAAATAGAATTTAATGAACAAAGTGACATTGATTGAATACTCTGGGGTTTGCCTAGCAAATTAGTGTTTAGTACCCATTTTCTCTTCATGATGTGCAAAGGATGGATTAAAGGGAATTTCTGGTCAGGGAGTTCAGTTCCCAGTGACCTCAGTGAGTTTGAACATTGGTGTAGGTGCCTGAGTTTTGTGCATTAAAGAGGCTTTTGGTCGCCCTGCTCTGCCCAGTGGGGAAGGTTTTCGATACCAGCTCTGCATTATGGTTAAGCTTTCTCTCTTTGTCCCTTCGTTAGGCCAGAGTGCAGCACTGTGTTTGCTCTGTCGCCAGCGATCACTCCGTGGGCCTGCTGAGCCTGAGGGAGAAGAAGTGCATCATGCTGGCATCCCGGCACCTGTTCCCAATCCAGGTGATCAAGTGGAGGCCGTCCGATGACTACCTGGTGGTGGGCTGCTCCGATGGCTCCGTGTACGTCTGGCAGATGGACACTGGTGAGCTCAGAGATCTCGGCTAATCCGTTTCTCATGGCTGTAAATACAGATCTGCTCCTGGTGCTGTCGAAGCTGCGTCTGAGGGAGAATTGGCGCATTTGTATTAGGAGCTTATCGCTCCAGGTGAATCACACTGGGGGTTTGTGAGCCCCATGGACACTCAGGGAATTCCATCCTTTGGGGCGTGCTCGTTCAGAGCACAGAGGTTACGTGTCCCGCCAGGTGTCCCTGCCCCTGGCAGTGGGGTGTTGAGCTGTCCCTGTCCCCGCTGCAGGGGCTCTGGACCGCTGTGTGATGGGCATCACGGCCGTGGAGATCCTCAGCGCCTGCGACGAGGCCGTGCCGGCGGCCGTGGACGCGCTCAGCCACCCCGCCGTCAACCTGAAGCAGGCCATGACCCGCCGCAGCCTGGCCGCCCTCAAGAACGTGGCCCACCAGAAGCTGCAGACCCTGGCCACCAACCTGCTGGCCTCCGAGGCCTCGGACAAGGTGGGTGTGCTGTGTTCCCAGGAGGAACTGGAGCACGGGAGGTTTCCGTCCTCGTAACCGGAAGGTTCTCAGCAGAGCCCTCCAGCACATGAACGTGGCTCTTCCCCAGTTTATGTTGCTGTCTGTGATACCACTCAGTGTGTATCCTGCTCTTTGGCTGAGTTACAGAGTCTGGAATCATGCAGTGCTTCAGGCTGGAAAAGCCCTCTAAAATCAAGTCCGAGCGTTCCCCAGCACTGCCAAGGCCAGCGCTATCCCGTGTCCCCATGCGCCACATCCACACGGCTTTAATTCCCCCCAGGGATGGGGACTGCAGCCCTGCCGTGGGCTGGGACAGCCCGTTCCATCCGGAGCTGTTCCAGTGGCCAGCCCAGAGCTCCCCTGGCACAGCTTGTGGCCAGCAGAGAGCAGCAGAGCTCCATTCCCGGCTTCTCCAGGCGTCCCTTTCTTTGCCTAGTGTGCCACCTTCTGTCGGGAGAGAAATCTCCCGCGGTGACAGCATTCCTTAGAGCACCACCGGCGTGTTTCCGTCGAAAATGTCTGCTCAGGGTTCCTGCTGCTGCTCCTGCTGGATCCAGGCAGAGCTGGGAATGTTGCGTTTGTACCTGCAGGGTTTGGTGTGTGGGCTCCTCCTCCAGTGAGGGTGCTGGGAATGAAGGGGCTAGGGAGACTAATGCTTAAAAGCTGTTGTTAATGTTCTGGTTTCCAGTCTCCTTTCTGACATTCTTCAGCTTTTCTCCCCAGCACCTTCATTCCCTGCCTCCTGCCTTTTTCCCCCTTGGGAGGGAGGGAGGGAAGGAGGAAGAAGATGGACTGAAGGGGAGTGACAGTGGTGCAGTAATTGCAGGTCCAGGTGAATCTGGGCAGCTGCAGCTGCTTTTCCAATGGCATATATTGATTCCATAGTTCACCCTCCAAATATGAAATATTTAATGTGTTTCAAGCTTAATAACAGTTTTGCTGTTGCTTGGAATATAGCTACACTCTCATGGGGCTCAGGAGGAGGAGGTGTGAACTTGCGTCTCACCTGGAGAGCTCTGTTTATCTACAGACACCTGTAAATGGAATTTCTGTGGCTTGTGGGTGCGTTTCAAACTCGCCTCATCCACAGCTTCCCTCCTGGAAGTTTCACTTTGCTCTCTGTTTTTGCAGGGGAATTTACCGAAGTACTCGCACAACTCCCTGATGGTTCAGGCCATCAAGACGAACGTGACAGACCCGGACATCCACGTGCTGTTCTTCGACGTGGAGGCGCTGATCATCCAGCTGCTGACGGAGGAGGCCTCGCGGCCCAGCGCCGCCCTGGTGTCCCCGGAGAACCTGCAGAAAGCCCCCGGCGGCGCCGACAAGGGCGGCTCCTTCCTGGCCGGCAAGCGCGCCGCCGTGCTCTTCCAGCAGGTCAAGGAGACCATCAAGGAGAACATCAAGGAGCACCTCCTGGACGATGAGGACGAGGATGAAGAGGCCATGAGGCAGAGGAGAGAAGACGGCGACCCGGAATACCGCTCCAGCAAATCCAAGCCGCTGACTTTGCTGGAGTATAACCTAACCATGGACACAGCCAAGCTCTTCATGTCCTGCCTGCACGCCTGGGGCCTCAACTCGGTGCTGGACGAGCTGTGCCTGGAGCGCCTGGGCATGCTGAAGCCGCACTGCTCCGTGTCCTTCGGCCTCCTGTCGCGGGGCGGCCACATGTCCCTGATGCTGCCCGGCTACAACCAGCCCGTGGGCAGGCCGGCCCTGCAGGAGCTGGGCAGGAAGATGTCGGTGACAGAAGGCCTGGGCAAGGGCACCTACGGGGTGTCGCGGGCCGTCACCACGCAGCACCTGCTGTCCGTCATCTCCCTGGCCAACACGCTGATGAGCATGACCAACGCCACCTTCATCGGGGACCACATGAAGAAGGGCCCCAGCAGGTACGGCAAGCGCTGCCGTGGCTCGGCAGGCCCCTCTGGAATCCCGGATTTGGTGGGGTGTGCCTGGTGCTGGAGTGGGTGGCTCCCACTGGGCTGCAGCTGATGTGTCTCTCCGTGGATGTTTCATGTCTAGGCCACCCAGGCCGGGCACCCCCGAGATGGCCAAGGTGAAGCCGCCCCCTCCCGTGTCCAGCCATGCAGCACAAGGGCAAATCAAACAAGGTAAAAACCACCTCCTTTGCAACCCTTGGATCTGTTATTGCAGCTCATGGCGCTGAATTAAACACCTTGTTGTTTATCAAGAGATAAAATTACTGCAGATGTAGAGCGATGTAGTCATGTAGTGTTAATGTCCATGAAATTACTGGGGGTTAGGACTTGTTTAAGAACCAGTACAAGATGCTGATGCTGCCATGACTTTATTCCCTGACAAGGAGGTTTTGCCTGTTTCAAGTGCTCCCACACATTCTGGCTTTGAGGAGGCTTTAAAGCCTGGAGCTAAAGGCTCATCCCAAAGTGTTTCTGTGGGAATGATCCCAGCTCAGTGCCAGGATCACTCCTTGGCTGGTTGGAACTCCTCACATTGGAACAGAGTGAGCAGCTCCAGCAAAACCAGGCAAAAAACTCTGGAGTGAAGCTTTAGTTTCAGTCTGGGGTGGGTTTGTGCAGCTACCATTTATGTTTTTCCTTAATTAAGCATCTTTTTTGATGCAGCCTGTGCAAGTGGGGTGGGAAGGGATTTCCTGCAGCCACTCTGTGCCTCCCACGTGTTGGTGGGGTGGAAGGCCTGGAAAAAAAGGTTGGAAGCAGATGTTCCCCAGACACAGGGAGTGGTGGGCACTGTGGGGCCAGCTCCTGGATGGATTGATCATCTCCCAGGTCTTTTGCAGCCTTAACAGCTTGGTGAAATGGGAGTTTCCAAAATCCATGTCCCAGGTACTCCTGTGAGTTCCAGGCCCCAGTTTGTGCCCTTCTCCTCCAGGCTTTTTGGCATTTCTGTGATACAGAGTTACATTTTTGCCTAGAGGCCCATTTCAAATGAAGCTAAATTCCAGCCAGCCCTCAGGAGTTCATCCTGGACATCTTGGAGTGACAGATGGGGCAGCTCAGACTGGTTGAGGTTTATTTTTTGGGCCTTTGGTGCATAGTACAACTTCCAAATCTATGGAAATGTGGGAGAAGCACAAGGAGAAGCAGTAAAATTCCTGGGTTTCTAATTTATAGTCGAGCATGAAGTCAAACCAAAGCCACCTGCCTAAAAACATATTTAAAATCCCTTGATGTAGATGTACTTGGGTCTTTTCAAAGCATCCCAGTTTCTCTCACTGTGTCCATGTTCCTCTGCAGCTGCATGTCTGCCTCTTCCTTCCTGGAAAACCTGGAATTCACTTTAGTTGGACATTATTTTGAGTTAAATGTTATTTTGAAGCCGAGTTTTATTTTTCATTCGAATATTTAAGTTGAAGATCATCTCAGCCTTCCCTTGTTTTCCATTCTGCAGTGATACTAACCCGTTTTTCTGCTGCTGCTCTCCTCACTTCCCTCTTTTTTTCTCTCTTTTATTTCTTCTTCTTTCCTCTGCAAGTTGCTCCTGCTGCTGCTTCCAGCACGGAATCTGGGCACTCTGACACTTCTGCTTTCCATTCCTGTTTCTTAGTCAACGAAGGTATTCCTTCCTCACTTTTCTACTTGTCCTTGACTTCAGCTAAACCCCCTTCTCATTGTTATTTTTATTTGATTTCTAAGGGAATTCTTCTTTGGACATGGGGCACCTGGGCTAGGCTTCCCTGTTGGCTTTTAACCAAGTTTCACACCACTTAAATCTGAGTTTTGGTGTCAGTGGTGATTTGAATATAATACTGGACATGTATTTCGTAGAATGTGGGATATTTTAACACACTGCCTTGCTTCAACTCTGTATTTCGCTCCTGGTTTTACCTACACAGAGCTGTAGTAGGGATGCACCTGGATTAAGTGTGCTGAAACAAAGATTCAGGTGGAAAATAGGGATGGCAGGCAAACCGTGCTTGGATCTATCTGCATAACTTAAAATGAGGGCAGAAACCTGGTGTGGTCCTCAAAGGGATGGTTGCTGTGAGTTTGAAGGGGTGGTTGCCGTGAGTTTGAAGGGATCATTGCTGTGAGTTTGAAGGGATGGTTGCCGTGAGTTTGAAGGGATAGTTGCTGTGAGTTTGAAGGGATGGTTGCTGTGAGTTTGAAGGGATGGTTGCTGTGAGTTTGAAGGGATGGTTGCTGTGAGTTTGAAGGGATGGTTGCCGTGAGTTTGAAGGGATAGTTGCCGTGAGTTTGAAGGGATAGTTGCCGTGAGTTTGAAGGGATCATTGCTGTGAGTTTGAAGGGATGGTTGCCGTGAGTTTGAAGGGATGGTTGCCGTGAGTTTGAAGGGATGGTTGCCGTGAGTTTGAAGGGATGGTTGTTGTGAGTTTGCAGGGATGGTTGTTGTGAGTTTGCAGGGATGGTTGTTGTGAGTTTGAAGGGATGGTTGCCGTGAGTTTGAAGGGATGGTTGCCGTGAGTTTGAAGGGATGGTTGCTGTGAGTTTGCAGGGATGGTTGCTGTGAGTTTGCAGGGATGGTTGCCGTGAGTTTGAAGGGATGGTTGCCGTGAGTTTGAAGGGATCATTGCTGTGAGTTTGAAGGGATGGTTGCTGTGAGTTTGAAGGGATGGTTGTTGTGAGTTTGAAGGGATGGTTGTTGTGAGTTTGAAGGGATGGTTGTTGTGAGTTTGAAGGGGTGGTTGCTGTGAGTTTGAAGGGGCCGTTGCTGTGAGTTTGAAGGGATGGTTGCTGTGAGTTTGAAGGGATGGTTGCTGTGAGTTTGAAGGGATGGTTGCTGTGAGTTTGAAGGGATCATTGCTGTGAGTTTGCAGGGATGGTTGCCGTGAGTTTGAAGGGATCATGGCTGTGAGTTTGAAGGGATGGTTGCCGTGAGTTTGAAGGGATCATGGCTGTGAGTTTGAAGGGATGGTTGCCGTGAGTTTGAAGGGATGGTTGTTGTGAGTTTGAAGGGATGGTTGTTGTGAGTTTGAAGGGATCATTGCTGTGAGTTTGCAGGGATGGTTGCCGTGAGTTTGAAGGGATCATGGCTGTGAGTTTGAAGGGATGGTTGCCGTGAGTTTGAAGGGATGGTTGCCGTGAGTTTGAAGGGATCATTGCTGTGAGTTTGAAGGGATGGTTGCTGTGAGTTTGAAGGGATGGTTGTTGTGAGTTTGAAGGGATGGTTGCTGTGAGTTTGAAGGGATCATTGCTGTGAGTTTGAAGGGATGGTTGCTGTGAGTTTGAAGGGATGGTTGCTGTGAGTTTGAAGGGATGGTTGCTGTGAGTTTGAAGGGATGGTTGCTGTGAGTTTGAAAGGATCGTTGCTGTGAGTTTGCAGGGATGGTTGCTGTGAGTTTGAAGGGATGGTTGCTGTGAGTTTGAAGGGATGGTTGCTGTGAGTTTGAAGGGATCATGGCTGTGAGTTTGAAGGGATGGTTGTTGTGAGTTTGAAGGGATGGTTGCCGTGAGTTTGAAGGGATAGTTGCTGTGAGTTTGAAGGGATGGTTGCTGTGAGTTTGAAGGGATGGTTGCCGTGAGTTTGAAGGGATAGTTGCTGTGAGTTTGAAGGGATAGTTGCTGTGAGTTTGAAGGGATGGTTGCCGTGAGTTTGCAGGGATGGTTGTTGTGAGTTTGAAGGGATGGTTGTTGTGAGTTTGCAGGGATGGTTGCTGTGAGTTTGAAGGGATAGTTGATGTGAGTTTGAAGGGATGGTTGCTGTGAGTTTGAAGGGATGGTTGCCGTGAGTTTGAAGGGATAGTTGCTGTGAGTTTGAAGGGATGGTTGCTGTGAGTTTGAAGGGATGGTTGCCGTGAGTTTGAAGGGATAGTTGCTGTGAGTTTGAAGGGATGGTTGCCGTGAGTTTGAAGGGATAGTTGCCGTGAGTTTGAAGGGATGGTTGCCGTGAGTTTGAAGGGATAGTTGCTGTGAGTTTGAAGGGATGGTTGCTGTGAGTTTGAAGGGATGGTTGCCGTGAGTTTGAAGGGATGGTTGCCGTGAGTTTGAAGGGATAGTTGCTGTGAGTTTGAAGGGATGGTTGCTGTGAGTTTGAAGGGATGGTTGCCGTGAGTTTGCAGGGATGGTTGCTGTGAGTTTGAAGGGATGGTTGTTGTGAGTTTGAAGGGATGGTTGTTGTGAGTTTGCAGGGATGGTTGCTGTGAGTTTGAAGGGATCATGGCTGTGAGTTTGTAGGGGCCATTCCTGTGATTTTGAGGTGCTGCCTGACGGGGTGTGTGGTTGTTCCTGTGGGTTTGCCATGCTGCCTGACGGGGTGTGAGCAGCAGTGTGAGCGGGGCTGGGCTGTGCTCACTGCTCTGCTCTCCCAGGTTGGAGCCAGCTAGCTGCCATGCACTGCGTGATGCTGCCGGACCTGCTGGGGCTGGAGAAGTTCCGGCCGCCCCTGCTGGAGATGCTGGCGCGCCGCTGGCAGGACCGCTGCCTGGAGGTGAGCTCAGCCTGCCTGCTGCTTGTCAGAGAATAAATGTTCCCTTTGCATGAGAGCCCCGGTCCCTCATTGCCAGCAGGGATCCTGCAGCTTTACTCCTGATTTGGGAATGTCTGCTGGTTAAAGCCCACTTTAACCCTGTCAGGAATTGTATTTTCAGAGACCCCGACAAAGGGAGGAATGATGGATCTGAGTCCATGTTCTTAGAAGGCTAATCTATTATTTTATGATACTATATTATACTAAACTGTACTAAAGAATGGAGAAATGATACTTACAGAAGGCTAAAAGATACTAATCAAAACTCGGGACTCTTTTTCCAGAGTCCGACACAGCTTGGCACTGACTGGCCAATGACTAAAACCAATTCCCATGAAACCAATGAAACAATCACCTGTGGGTAAACAGTGTCCCACCACATTCCAAAGCAGCAAAGCACAGGAGAAGCAAACGAGATAATACTGTTTTGCTTTTTTTCTGAGGCTTCTCAATTATGACAGTGACATGGAATGGCACTGAACCTTGGTGTTTGTGTGGTTTGTGACCCTCTGGGAGCTCATGCCTGGAGAGGCTGCCTGCAAGAGAGGCTGGACAGACTTAAAGGAATAAAGTAGGGATTTATTAAAAGGCCTTTAAAGGATACACCTCGGGCAGTGCAGGAGCACAGCCAGGGCTGCACCCCAGATGGACTCCAGCTCACAGGTTTTCACACTTTGATAAGTTTTGGTCCCTTTCCATATTGGGGTTAATTGTCCAGTTCCAGCTCCAGGTGATGCAGTCCCATCCTCCCAGGTTGCTCTCCTCCATTCCCTGCTGTTTGTACGTTATGGTACTGAAGCTGCAGCACTGTCCTTGGTTCTGGGGCTGGAAAAGGATTGTGTGACTGAGCTGTGAGGAGAGCTTGCTAACTCTGTATATGAAGTTCAGAGTTACTCACTAATGCAGTACAGAATGTGGAAAACACGAAGGCTCAAACTGAAGGCATCAGAGCTGTGTTTGTGCTGGCTGCAGCTGGCTGTCCTGCAGGGGCTGCTGCTGCAATAGTTTCAATTTATGTTTCTATGGAATGTAAAGTCCAGTTTAACCCTGTGAGGAATGGCACTCAACCTTGATGTGACCCCTGGGAGCTGTGTTTGTTGTTTTGCTCTCCTGGCTGCCTGGCAGGCGCTGCTGCTGGAATAGACTCCAGTTAAAGCCCAGTGTAACCCTGTCAGGGATGGCACTGAACCTCGGTGTGTGTGTGGTTTGTGACCCCGGGAGCTGTGTGTGCTGTTCTGCTGTGCTGGCTGCCCTGCAGGTGCTGCTGCTGGAATAGATTCCAGTTAAAGCCCAGTGTAACCCTGTCAGGGATGGCACTGAACCTCGGTGTGTGTGTGGTTTGTGCTGTTCTGCTGTGCTGGCTGCCCTGCAGGTGCGGGAGGCGGCGCAGGCGCTGCTGCTGGCGGAGCTGCGCAGGATCGAGCAGGCGGGCCGCAAGGAGACCATCGACACCTGGGCCCCCTACCTGCCCCAGTACATGGACAGCGTCATCTCCCGTAAGGAACACCTGGGACAGCCCCTGAGCAGGGGAATGGGGGGACGGGGCCTGGGAACCCACACTGCCAGCCATCCACTGGGGACAGGGCCTGGTTACCCACACTGCCAGTGATCCACTGGGGACAGGGCCTGGGAACCCACACTGCCAGCCATCCATTGGGGACGGGGCCTGGGAACCCACACTGCCAGCCATCCATTGGGGGACGGGGCCTGGGAACCCACATTGCCAGTGATCCACTGGGGACAGGGCCTGGGAACCCACACTGCCAGTGATCCACTGGGGACAGGGCCTGGGAACCCACACTGCCAGCCATCCATTGGGGGACGGGGCCTGGGAACCCACACTGCCAGCCATCCATTGGGGGACGGGGCCTGGGAACCCACACTGCCAGCCATCCATTGGGGGACGGGGCCTGGGAACCCACACTGCCAGCCATCCACTGGGGACAGGGCCTGGTTACCCACACTGCCAGTGATCCACTGGGGACAGGGCCTGGGAACCCACACTGCCAGCCATCCATTGGGGACGGGGCCTGGGAACCCACACTGCCAGCCATCCATTGGGGGACGGGGCCTGGGAACCCACATTGCCAGTGATCCACTGGGGACAGGGCCTGGGAACCCACACTGCCAGCCATCCATTGGGGACGGGGCCTGGGAACCCACATTGCCAGTGATCCACTGGGGACAGGGCCTGGTTACCCACACTGCCAGTGATCCACTGGGGACAGGGCCTGGGAACCCATACTGCCACCATCCACTGGGGGACGGGGCCTGGGAACCCACACTGCCAGTGATCCACTGGGGACAGGGCCTGGGAACCTGGGAACCTCACATTGCCAGTGATCCACTGAGGGACAGGGCCTGGGAACCCACATTCCCTGAAGGGCTCCTGCAGAGGTGTCCCAGGCCTGCAGGGAATGCACTGATAGATGCTCCCTGCAGCGTCAGCATCTCAAGGGACTCATCTTCCTTAGAATGAGCTTTATCCCCTGAAATTGTGGCCTGTGTTGCTCACCAGCTGATTTTAGAGTGTCCGCTCCTAGTGTTAAATCTTAATGGAAGGTGTTAGGGTGTGGTTTGAGTTTCCCTGAGCTCAGACTGGAAATCATTCCAGTGGGTCAAAACTAGCAAACTGGGGTTAGGTTTTTATGGTGAGCGTTGAAAGTCTTGGAATTAAGGATACACAGTTGGAGGAGTTGAAGGGAATAAGAACTATTTGGGATGTAAGAGACTTGTGAAAAGTTTCATTTCCTGCATAGGAAAGATGAAGAAACATTCTTTATTCTAGCTCCTTTCTGCCCAGGGATTACCTGTGGGGCCTTCTGCTCCCCTGTTCCTGAAGTTCTCCTAGTTTGGGTGAACTGTGGTTGGTTTTGAAGGGAAGATCTGCAGTGTGGCAGCACAAAACCAAAGGGATTTGATGGGTGTCCTGAATGCTCTGGGCTGGGTTGGACAGGGACACCTCCCACCAGGCCAGCTTGTTCCAGACTGGCCTGGGACACTCCCTGGGCTGGGGAATAATCCCTGTTAGCCCTGGAAAGTCAATGAATTCCACGTGTTGCTGTTTCTGGATGAGGCTGAGCATCCTGTGCCAGGCTGGAGGGGAAGCAGCCCAAGCAAGGCAGGACTGGAGGAATGGAAGGAGGTTTAGCTGCTGCAGAACAGGGAGTTGTTTCCCCACGTCCCTGATTTTGGGCTCTCGGCTTGTTCCTGCAGCTGGAGTGACCACAGAAGCCCTGCAGAGTGCCAGTGCCAGCCCGGATCCCTCGGGAGCAGAAGCCAAAGTCCAGGAGGAGGAGCACGACCTGGTTGATGATGACATGGCAGCAGGTGAGCACTGGGATCATGAATGCACCAGGATAATTCTTGTGTCTCCATCTCACTGCCTTGGGAGCTCTTGAACCTGCGCACAGGCAGCAGCAGTTCTTTGAAAAGAGAGCCTTTCTGTGATTGTCTGTCCCTCTTTTAACTGTTCCCTAAATAATTGATTCTGCTGGAAGCCCTGGCTTAGGGGGCTGCCTCCTGAATTTTGGTTTCAGTGCGATACAGTGAGGCTTGTATTGGGAGAACAGAGGGAAAAATAAGCATTTTGAGACAGCTTCACCTCAGCTCCTTTCTCTGCTGGTCCTATTAAGAGCAATATTTGTTGATGGCATTGCTGGTGTGTGCTGCTCAGTAGGATCTTTTCCAGCTTGGCATTCCCCTAAAGCTTCCAGTTATCAAGATCATTTCTTAAAAGGATCATTTGCACCTCAGAACTTAGGGAGAGGGAAACATTGTAGCTGAAAATCCTTAATACACTGCAGTGGCTTTTAAACGTTTCAGAAGTTACTTAGAAAATTTGGTCTGTCCTCAAATCTCCTTTTAATGCCTGAAAGGCTTTTTTGGGTAACTAAAAATAGACCAAATGTTTTGTTTAAATATTTCACACAGGAGCAGCAGCGTTTTTTCCCAGTTGGGCATGAAGTCTCCTGGCTCCAGTGCTCAGAATTTGGGAATTTGGGGAATTGGCTTCTTCAGGGTATATTTTGAATTGTGTAAATTATAGACTTTCTGATTTTGGTTCCACCTAACTAAAGTAACCTCAAATGAATTCCAAAGTGATTTATTATTTGTTCTGTGTGAGATTACAACTGTTTTACTCGAAGAAATCAAACCTTTCAGGAGGAAATTCTGTAACAAATGGTAGGCGCTGTTTCAATTTTAGTTGCTCCTGTTGATCTTGTACCAGTGTGTATTTTTATAACCTGACTTCTGCACTCCTCTGGAAGTTTCTCTTCCTCAAGGGAGGAGTTGGAGGGGTTGGAAGGGAGGGGAGCAGCAGGTGCTGTTTCCCAGTGCATCCCTCCTATTTTCCAGCCCCGAAAATCCAGGCTGGGCTGGAGCTGCACAGCAAACAGCACCACCTGGCAGCCCCTTCCCCCAGAATTCCTGCTGCCTTTCCTTTCGGGGGGTTCCACTGGAGCTGCGCACCTCCCAGAAGCTGTCACAGGCAGGCTGTGTGCCCCGAGCCACTGGCAGAGGGGGAAAAGCGTCTAATTTGTGTTTGCCCACCCACTGGAGCCCATCCAGGGTGTCACGGACTGTTGTGTGACAGTGCCAGAAATGTGGGGGTTTGTCATCCAAACCCCGGTCCCTTTCAGAGGCTAATGGGGGAAATGCAGAGCGCTCCTCCCTCTGCCACCTTTGCAAATGGAGTGGCAGTGCAGGCACACGGCATGCAGCAGGGAGCCTTGGGCTCTCAGGCAGTTTTTGGGTGCACTAGCAGGAGTTCAGAGTGTGAGGGGATGTCCCGAGCTCACTGTGTCCAGGGGAGCAGAGAACTCGGGTTCCTCCTGTCTGCAGTGTGACAGGATGTCCTGAGCTCACTGTGTCCAGGGGAGCAGAGAACTCGGGTTCCTCCTGACTGCAGTGTGAGGGGATGTCCTGAGCTCACTGTGTCCAGGGGAGCAGAGGATTTGGGTTCCTCCTGTCTGCAGTGTGAGGGGATGTCCTGAGCTCACTGTGTCCAGGGGAGCAGAGAGTCCAGCAGGGTTCCTCCTGACTGCAGGCAGCTGTTTGTGGGAAAGCCTGAAGTTCCCAGGCACGCTCTGCTCCTTTCCCCTTTTGGAGGAGTGTGGCTCAGGGAGAGGGCTTTTCCAGCAGAGCCCGTGCTGGGAGCCTGGGGCAGCTGAAGGGAAGCAGATGTCTCCCAGTCAGCCCCATTCAGGGCTGGACATGTGTGGGGTCAGCAGCTGCCGCTGGGGATGTCCCTGGGGAAGGTCCCAGCCCCAGCAGAGCAGTTCCAGCCTGCTCCAGGGGTTCTGGGGCTCAGTGGGGCTCTGGGCAATTCATACTCACTGGGAAAAGCTGGCTCTCCTTGTGTTCAGCCATTTCTGCTGTGGTTTTTCCCTGCTGGCTCAGGGATGTGAGGCAGGAACAAGCTGGGGTGGTTTCCTGAGCTCCAGGACTGCTGGCATTGAAAGCTGCCCAGGTTTCCTGCATTTTCCTTTTGGGATCTCTCAGTGTGTGGCAGGAGCGTGCTCCTGCCTTGTCCTCCAGCTCCCTAAAAGAGGGGCTGGGATTCCCCCAGGCTGTCCAGCTCCAGGGGTGGGATAGAGGGGAAGGAGAGCTTCTAGTTGGGCTGTGCAGGTTTGAAAGCGTCCTGTGGTTCCTTACTGAAAGGGAAATCCATGAGTTAGATCCATTAAATCACTGCTGAAATGGTATTTCTTGATTTGGGGGTCCATTCTTGTGGGTAAATTTTTGTAGGTGAATTGATGCCAATGACTCTAAAGCTCTAAAATCCCATTCCTGCACATCAAAAATCTGGTGGAAGTTTAAAAAAAACCAAAAAGCCTTATTGCCCCAAAAAGTGTGCTTTTTTTTTCCTTTATTTTTATTTGGGCTGGAATTTGGGCTGTAACTACTCCAAATTAAGTCTTACTCATCACTGTTTGTTCCAAGTGATGCTGTTGGGAGGTTGTCACTAAAGTTCAAATCCAGTTTATTTAAGTGTTAAAGATCATTGGCTTACAGGCTCTTTATATTGAGATCCCATTAATAAACAGATCTTTAAAAAATTGAGATTCTCATCCCTTAAATGGCCCCCTGAGGGAAATATTGATGGATGGGCCCAGTGCTTTAAAACCTGGATGAAAGGTGCCTGATATTCCCCATCTGAGCAGCACAGGATCCATTTTGTCTCTGCCTATTTCCCTGGAAAAGGCTGCAGCATCCTCACCCATTTTGTGTTCCCAGGTGCTGCAGCACAGTGAAACATTCCCTCGTAAAAGGGAGCAGAAAATTCCAGTAAACTGCAGATGGGAATGGCTGCAATGTGTGGAAAAGCACATCTTCCACCTGCAGTTAAAGAAATTGAGTTGTAATTTCTAATGCATGACAACTCCCAGCACTTAAAGAGCTCTGCCATTAAATTATTCCCAATTCAGAATTCCAGATATTCCGGAGCAATGATTGTATTGACACTGTTTGTGATTAGAAGTGAGCAGTTGGCACTGAACTGTGGTGGCAGACATAATTCAGGATGGGCTGTCGGGGAGAAATTCCCAAAATTCTCTTGGAGTGGGCCCTTCCAGGCAGGAATTCAGCTCCCTGCCAGGCTCCCGGGGCCCCTTCAGTGCGGGGCCAGCAGAGGGAACTGTGCTTCCAGGAATGGCCCCACTCCTGGGAGCTGGGGATGAGAAACCCCAGGTTTAGAAAATATAAAATATTCTCCTGTTCTGCAATCCCCAGCCTTGGAGTACCGGGAGCTGGGGATGGGTAACCCCAGGTTTAGAAAATATAAAATATTCTCCTGCTCTGCAATCCCCAGCCTTGGAGTACCGGGAGCTGGGGATGGGTAACTCCAGGTTTATAAAATATAAAATATAAAATATTCTCCTGTTCTGCAATCCCCAGCCTTGGAGTGCCGGGAGCTGGGGATGAGAAACCCCAGGTTTAGAAAATATAAAATATAAAATATAAACTATTCTCCTGTTCTGCAATCCCCAGCTTTGGAGTACCGTGAGCTGGGGATGAGAAACCTCAGGTTTAGAAAATATAAAATATTCTCCTGTTCTGCAATCCCCAGCCTTGGAGTACCGTGAGCTGGGGATGGGTAACCCCAGGTATATAAAATATAAACTATTCTCCTGCTCTGCAATCCCCAGCCTTGGAGTACCGGGAGCTGGGGATGGGTAACCCCAGGTTTTATCAAATACAAAATATTCTCCTGCTCTGCAATCCCTGGCCTTGGAGTACTGGGAGCTGGGGATGGGTAACCTCAGGTTTATAAAATAGAAAATATTCTCCTGTTTGCCTGCAATCCCCAGCCTTGGAGTACCGTGAGCTGGGGATGAGAAACCCCAGGTTAGAAAATATAAAATATTCTCCTGCTCTGCAATCCCCAGCCTTGGAGTACCGGGAGCTTGGGGATGAGTAATCCCAGGTTTTATCAAAGTGTTCTCCTGTTTGCCTGCATTTTCCTCGTGGTCACTGTCACCGGCATTCCCAGACAATATTTTCACTTCTGATTTATTTGGGGAGAGTCCTCACGACTCTCTGTGTGCTGAGCAGATCATTTATCCATGTGAAACCTGTGCTTCCAGTATTCCTGTATTTCCAGGTGGTTTCTATGCTGGTGCCGTGCCGTGATTAACTCCCGGTGCTGAGCCTGCTGCAGGTGCTGTGTGCCTACACCCCCGAGCTGGGGATCCTGGTGCCATGGCTACACCCCCGAGCTGGGGATCCTGGTGCTGTGCCTACACCCCGAGCTGGGGATCCTGGTGCCATGGCTGCACCCCCGAGCTGGGGATCCTGGTGCTGTGCCTACACCCCGAGCTGGGGATCCTGGTGCCATGGCTGCACCCCCGAGCTGGGGATCCTGGTGCTGTGCCTGCACCCCCGAGCTGGGGATCCTGGTGCTGTGTGCCTACACCCCCGAGCTGGGGATCCTGGTGCCATGGCTACACCCCCGAGCTGGGGATCCTGGTGCTGTGCCTACACCCCGAGCTGGGGATCCTGGTGCCATGGCTGCACCCCCGAGCTGGGGATCCTGGTGCTGTGTGCCTACACCCCCGAGCTGGGGATCCTGGTGCCATGGCTACACCCCCGAGCTGGGGATCCTGGTGCCATGGCTGCACCCCCGAGCTGGGGATCCTGGTGCTGTGTGGCTGCACCCCCGAGCTGGGGATCCTGGTGCTGTGTGCCTACACCCCCGAGCTGGGGATCCTGGTGCTGTGTAGCTGCTACACCCCCGAGCTGGGGATCCTGGTGCTGTGCCTGCACCCCCGAGCTGGGGATCCTGGTGCTGTGCCTGCACCCCCGAGCTGGGGATCCTGGTGCCATGGCTACACCCCCGAGCTGGGGATCCTGGTGCCATGGCTACACCCCTGAGCTGGGGATCCTGGTGTTGTGCCTACACCCCCGAGCTGGGGATCCTGGTGCTGTGCCTGCACCCCTGAGCTGGGGATCCTGGTGCTGTGCCTGCACCCCCGAGCTGGGGAT
The DNA here is from genome assembly GCF_015832195.1 of Motacilla alba alba. NCBI lineage: Eukaryota > Metazoa > Chordata > Aves > Passeriformes > Motacillidae > Motacilla > Motacilla alba. The sequence continues at coordinate 444,643 of NC_052046.1, read as the reverse complement.
CCTGGTGCTGTGTGGCTACACCCCCGAGCTGGGGATCCTGGTGCCATGGCTACACCCCCGAGCTGGGGATCCTGGTGCTGTGGCTACACCCCCGAGCTGGGGATCCTGGTGCTGTGGCTACACCCCCGAGCTGGGGATCCTGGTGCTGTGCCTGCACCCCTGAGCTGGGGATCCTGGTGCTGTGCCTGCACCCCCGAGCTGGGGATCCTGGTGCCATGGCTACACCCCCGAGCTGGGGATCCTGGTGCCATGGCTACACCCCTGAGCTGGGGATCCTGGTGTTGTGCCTACACCCCCGAGCTGGGGATCCTGGTGCTGTGCCTGCACCCCTGAGCTGGGGATCCTGGTGCTGTGCCTGCACCCCCGAGCTGGGGATCCTGGTGCTGTGTGGCTACACCCCCGAGCTGGGGATCCTGGTGCCATGGCTACACCCCCGAGCTGGGGATCCTGGTGCTGTGGCTACACCCCCGAGCTGGGGATCCTGGTGCTGTGGCTACACCCCCGAGCTGGGGATCCTGGTGCTGTGCCTGCACCCCTGAGCTGGGGATCCTGGTGCTGTGCCTGCACCCCCGAGCTGGGGATCCTGGTGCTGTGTAGCTGTACCCCCGAGCTGGGGATCCTGGTGCTGTGTAGCTGCTACACCCCCGAGCTGGGGATCCCCAGGGCGTTCTCCAGGGCTGTTCGCAGCAGGGATCTGTGGGCCAGGTTGGGTTTTGGGGTGCATTCCTGGCTCTGTGCCCTGCAGGGCAGCACCCCCAGCACCTGCCGGCAGATACAGAGTGCACCTCTCCTTAAGCCACACCCGTGCATTCCTCTGCCAGCTCAACCTGGAGAGCTCTCTGGGCCTTTAATCCTTTTAGTGTAAGCTGGGCTGAAATTAATTTTGCCCCAGAAGTGTGCAAAGCCAATTAGGGGAGCTCGGGAGCGGCGTGCTGCCGGTGTTAACTGCAGCCTGACCCCTGGCTCCGGCAGCATCGATCCGTCGCCTCGCCTCGCCCGCAGCCTCAGAGCCCCGAGCTCTGGGCCCTGCCCGCCCTGCTCCCAGCACCCGGGGCTGCGGGGCGTGCAGTGCACACCCTTGGGAATGCCGAGGCTGCTTTGTGCCATCGGCCGGAGCCGGGATCTTCCCGCTGAAATCCCGGCGGGTTTTGTCCTTCTGGCCCCGCAGCCTGCGCTCCGCGCCCGGAGCTGCTGGAGGTTATTCATTTTGTGCCGGTGAGAGGGTGATCAAGCGTCCTGTCAGGAAAATGGATCTGTGTGTCAGCCCGGGCCGTGATTAAAGGGGCACGCGGCGCGGGGAGAAAATACCAAATTGTCCTGGCCAAATCAAAGGCTCCTCTTCCAGGTGCTGCTCCACAGGAAATTCTGCCTGGCAGCTCAGCTGGGGAGAACCATTCCCATTAACTGGGGGCTTCCCCTAGGAATTAAACAAAGATGAAAAATCAAGCATTAAGGAGTTTTTATCCCCCTCTGTTTGAGCAGGTTTTTCCCCCATCCAGAGGTTTCCAGGGGGGTGGTCTGGATTTTGCTGTATCTGAAGGGTTTGGTTGGTTAGTTTTTAATTTCATGGAGTTTTGGCAGGTTTGGGGGATTTTGGGGGTTGTTTTCTTTCTGAGGCAGAAAATCGTGCACCGCAGCTGTGAGGATCAAGCTGTCAGATTCCAGATTGCTAGTGGAACACTGTCCTGGTTGGAGTTTCTCGTGGGGTTAACAAGGAGTGATGTCTTGGCACGGGGGGAGCAGCAGGAAGGAGCTCAGCTCCTGGTGCCCAGCCCAGGCCTGGGAGCTTTCCCAAGGGAAAACAGTGGATGGAGGTGGATTCCCAGCAGGATTCTTTTTGCCTTTCCAGGTTGACACATGAAAATTCTCCTGATACAGATTCTGTAGCCCAGAGAGCTGAGGAGTGCCCATCCCTGGAAGTGTCCAAGGCCAGGCTGGATAGTGCCTGAGCTAGTGGAGGGATGGGATGATCCTTAAATCCCTTGCACCCCAAAGCATTCCGTGCTCTGAGGGCTGCTCCCTGTGGGATGCAGGAAGGGTTAACTGGGTGCTGCTGCAGTCCCTGGAGCGGGGGAGGCCCGCAGAGGTTCATTTCCTTCTGGAAGCCGCACACGTGCTGGCTTTTCCTTTCTTGCCGCGGGTGGATGGAGCGGCGCGGGGTCAGCCCTGGGCTATTGATCCGAGCGCACCCCAGCGCTGCTGCAGCATCTGCCGCGCTCCCGCAGGGCAGGGAGAGCCCGGGCTGTGCCCAGACCAGGGCAGCGAGCTGGCACGGTGTGCGGGGTCCTGCAGCGCCAGGCAGGGAGCTGGCATGGTGTGACACAGTGTGCAGGGTTCTGCAGCGCCAGGCAGGGAGCTGGCACGGTGTGACACAGTGTGCGGGATCTTGCAGCGCCAGGCAGGGAGCTGGCACGGTGTGGCACAGTGTGTGGGATCTTGCAGCGCCAGGCAGGGGGCTGGCACGGTGTGGCACGGTGTGCAGGGAGGTGGCACGGTGTGACACGGTGTGCAGGTCCTGCAGTGCCAGGCAGGGAGCTGGCATGGTGTGCAGGGAGCTGGCACGGTGTGCGGGGAGCTGGCACGGTGTGGCATGGTGTGCAGGGTCCTGCAGCGCCAGGCAGGGGGCTGGCACGGTGTGGCACGGTGTGACACAGTGTGTGGGGAGCTGGCATGGTGTGCAGGGAGCTGGCACGGTGTGGCACGGTGTGCAGGGAGCTGGCACAGTGTGACACGGTGTGCGGGGAGCTGGCACGGTGTGGCACGGTGTGCAGGGAGGTGGCACGGTGTGGCACATTGTGTCACGGTGTGCGGGGAGGTGGCACGGTGTGGCACGCTGTGCAGGTCCTGCAGCGCCAGCCCAGCCCCAGAGCCTGCGGAGCCCCTGCCAGGGCTGTGACATCGCTGGGACACCGCGCTGTCGCGCTGACGACAGAGAGCCCGCCGCAGACGGCTCCTGGACACCTCCAGCTGTTCTGCCCTGCTTTGTTCAGCCCTTTGCATCCTTCTTCCTCCAAAGGCAGTTGCTATCGATTTTTTCCCTTTTTCTCCCTCCCTTGCCATTGTTGAGCTTTCCCTTGTTTTTCTCTTCCTTTTGGCTGGCGGGGCTGCCTGACCACAGCTCCTAAAATTTGGTTAACTTCCTTATTCTCCTCTGGAGCCCCGTGGATGTCATTAACAGAGACATTCATTAATCCACCAGCCTCATCCCAGCTCCTCAGCAAACAGCACTTGGGAAGGATTCAAGCTTCCTTCTGTTTTGGAACAAATGGTTGGGAGTTTCCCAGGATGCTGGAAATTAACATCTAGGTGAGAGGGGACTTTATTTGTCAGAATAAGCGACTGTGGTTTTGTTGCAGTAATTTCTTCAAAGGTTTTGGGATTTTACTCCAAATAAAGAAACCTCCTCTGCTTAGCGGAATTCAGAATCCCTGGACTATGTTAAACATATCGCACTTTTATGTACAATTCATAATTGTGGTTTTGTCCCAGTGTTAAAATTCCATAGGTGCCCTTTTGCTGTATGAAAATATCCGCTTGATGTAATGGTGTGTACTGTTATCTTAAAATTTAAATATCCTAACATTTAATAGGAAGCTGGATGTGGTGATGGATCCTATATCAAAAAGATGTTTTTATATCATACATAATGCAAAGAACTTATCCTGAAAAAAATCCATCTTTTAAAAGCAATAAAAATTGCAGTAAAAAAAAAAAGTGAACAAGAAGCAACCCAGAAATCCCTGGATAGGCATAGAATTCCATGGATCTCCTATCACTGAGTGAACCAGCCTGGAAATGAGGGAGTCTGCTGGTGACTTTCTTTCCCCCCGAGTTCTTGGCAGCCTTTGGAGGGGTGTTTTGATGTTTTGGAGCTGGTCAGAGGTGGCTGGAGCTGCGTCCGTGGCTGGCAGCCCCGGTGTCCCCGAGGCTGCAGTGACGCGTCGCTGCCATCGCTGCCATCGCTGCCGGGGTTTGCTTTGCTGCGTGCGGCACTGACAGCCCTGCTTCGGGCTCTCCCTGCAGGCTGCCTGGCGGGGCTGGCCCAGCCCAAGAAGGTGTCCACGTCCTACGAGGAGAGGCGCAAGCAGGCCACGGCCATCGTGCTGCTGGGCGTCATCGGCGCCGAGTTCGGCGCCGAGATCGAGCCGCCCAAGCTGCTGACGCGGCCCCGCAGCTCCAGCCAGATCCCCGAGGGCTTCGGCCTCACCAGCGGCGGCTCCAACTACTCCCTGGCCAGGCACACGTGTGAGTACCCCCGGGCCCCTCCCGCCTCCCTGGGGATGGGGTCCTTCCCTTTTCCTGGGAAAGGGTGAGATGGGGGAGTGGGAATGGGCACTAGGATGGTGCAGAGGAATCGGTTTGCTGGGATTATTCTCATCCCAGAGCACTGGCACTGCTCTTACCTGCTTTGTTCTTGGTTATTTGTCACCTTGCACTGCCCCAGGCTGCTCCAAGCCCCACCCAGCCTGGCATGGGCACTTCCAGGGGTGGGGAATCCGCAGCTTCTCTGGGCAAGCTTAAATCCACCAAATGCACGGTGTTTCTCTGCCTTCCAGTGGCACGGAGCTGTGATTGTGTGCCTTTTTCAAGAAAATTCTCTAGAAATCCCTGCTGTGCCCTTGCCTGGCACCTGCATTAATCCCTGCAACCCTCACAAGTCGTTCCCAGAGCTCTTCCATGGTGAAATGACCCCAGGAATCGCTGGCTGCAGGTGCCCCCAAACGTGCAGCTGATGCTGTGCTTACTGAGCTCACGGGCTGAGAAAAGGGGCTGCTTGGCCAGGGCGTGGAGATGCTGGATTCCATGGACAGTCCAGGGGGTTCTCCCGGCAGCTGCCCCCGTGCAGTTACAATAACTGCATGCAGTTACTAACGAGCAGCTCTTTGCCCTTCAGCTCTGGCCGTGCCTCAGGTGCCACCGTGGCCACGGAGCCGCTGAGCTCTCCTTGGGCCTCCTTCCAAAGGGAATGGCAGCTTTCCATGCTGCCTGATCCATGCAGTTTTGCTGCAGTCCGGATTCCACAAGCCAGCCAGCAGACCAGTTCCCAACTCAGACCCCTCTGCCTTTATTTTTTAATTAACACTAATTTTGGTGTCCCACATTCCTGCAGCTGGTGGGCAGGAGGGAAAGCAAGTGGAATTTCTGAGCAGAAACGGGAATCTCCCTGCCTGGATAACCGTGGGGGGTGTTTGGCTGGGATATTGGGAAGGAGTTGCTGGCTGTGAGGGTGCTGGGGCCCTGGCACAGGGTGCCCAGGGAAGCTGTGGCTGCCCCATCCCCTGGGCAAGGATAGCTCCCACCAGCCCGGGGTGCTCCAAGCTTGTCCAGCCTGCCCTGGAGCAATTCCAGATGGGAGGTGATTGTAACTGGGGGGGGGGGGGAAATAAATCTGATCATCACTATGCAAAAAACAAGTGATTTTTAATTTAGGCCTGAAAATATCTTGATTTGATACCTGAGAGAAGATCTGGAGTAAAAAACTAAAAATTCACAGGGCCAGGAGCAGGAAGGGATGAAGGGATATGGAATTTTAACCCAGCTCTCTAAATTTGTGTCTCTCTGTGGACAGTCAGGGAAAAAAAATCATCTAGAAAGGGTCACAATCAAGTTAAATCCTATTCTTGGAGTCCATCATTTGGATTTAGTTGGATCTTGATCAGAGTTCTCAGTGTCTCATTCCTGCCTGGCTATTGATTTTCCCAAGCAAATAATTTCATTTTTTAAAATCCATTGGCAAACTGGGGATAACAAGGCTGCCTGGAGCTGTGTGCTCAGAGAGATTCCGTGGCAAGGCAGGACATTTTGGGAATCCAGGGGCTTCTGTGCACTGACAATAAGGGATAAATTTCAGCATTTGGGCACATCTGGGATAATAAAGCGATATAAGGAGCGAATGTGCCAGTGCAGAACGAAACACCTGGAATAAAGCTCTGGCTTAATGCCAGTTTGAGTGGGAATGGCATTCCCTGAGCTCTGGGGAGTAGTGCCCACCTGCATTTTCGTCTGGAGAACATGAATGGGCAGCAGCACGTCCAGGCTCTGGGGGTGCCCATCATCCCAGTGCTCCAGGGGATGCCCATCATCCCAGTGCTCCAGGGGATGCCCATCATCCCAATGCTCCAGGGGATGCCCATCATCCCAATGCTCCAGGGGATGCCCATCATCCCAGTGCTCCAGGGGATGCTCATCATCCCAGTGCTCCAGGATGCCCATCATCCCAGTGCTCCAGGGGATGCTCATCATCCCAGTGCTCCAGGATGCCCATCATCCCAATGCTCCAGGGGATGCCCATCATCCCAGTGCTCCAGGGGATGCCCATCATCCCAATGCTCCAGGATGCCCATCATCCCAATGCTCCAGGGGATGCCCATCATCCCAATGCTCCAGGGGATGCCTGTCATCCCAGTGCTCCAGGATGCCCATCATCCCAGTGCTCCAGGATGCCCATCATCCCAATGCTCCAGGGGATGCCCATCATCCCAGTGCTCCAGGATGCCCATCATCCCAGTGCTCCAGGGGATGCCCATCATCCTGGCTGCTCCAGGATGCCCATCATCCCAGCTGCTCCAGGATGCCCATCATCCCAGTGCTCCAGGGGATGCCCATCATCCCGGCTGCTCCAGGGGATGCCCATCATCCCAGTGCTCCAGGGGATGCCCATCATCCCGGCTGCTCCAGGCGATGCCCATCATCCTGGGTGCTCCAGGCTCTGGGGATGCCCATCATCCTGGCTGCTCCAGGGGATGCCCGTCATCCCGGCTGCTCCAGGCTCTGGGGATGCCCATCATCCCAGTGCTCCAGGGGATGCCCATCATCCCGGCTGCTCCAGGCTCTGGGGATGCCCATCATCCCAGTGCTCCAGGGGATGCCCATCATCCCAGTGCTCCAGGGGATGCCCATCATCCTGGGTGCTCCAGGCTCTGGGGATCCCCATCATCCTGGCTGCTCCAGGGGATGCCCGTCATCCCGGCTGCTCCAGGCTCGGGGCATTGTGCCGAGCTGTTCCAAGGCTTTTGCAGGGCTAATTACCTCGTCGGCCCGACTCTAATGTGACATGTTTATTGCCCTAACGAACAACTCATTAGCGCTGGGATGTTTTTGTCAATATTCATTCCTTCGCTTAAGCCCGGGCAGAGCTTTAAACAAAGCTTTAAACAAAGCTGTCCCCGCTGGCCGGGGCCGCTGGCACCGCCTGTGGCTCAGGGCTGCTGCTGTCAGCAGAGGGTGCTGAGGGGAGAGGGCAGCATTTCATTGCAGCGCTGCTGGAGGAGGCACGTTGTTAATGAGGGCTTGGTCTGGAGGCACAGAATCACCTCGTGGCACGACAAGAAGGAATTTTGGGGCTGTTTCACATTGGTTGGTGTGAATCGACTGGAAAAACTCTGTTGGCTTTTCCCGGTCCTAATAACACCAGGAGGCTTGTTTAATAAACAAAACAAGCAACTTGTTGAGGACAGTTCAAGAAAAACCTGATAAAATCAGCAATTATCTTTACCACAAGAAGCAGCATCGAGGGGTAATAAATAATGATGGAGAGATAATGATAAATTATCGGCGAGCGCTGCTTGGTTTAGCCCTCCTCCAATTATGTGCAAGTAATTGCTTTAATTTCAAAGTTGGCCATTAAATTAAATATTAATAAGTATTTCCAAAATGTGCATAACCTGGGCCACTATTCAGGATTGGTGAAGTTGTTTGGGATGTTTCTCTCCCCTTCCCTCTTAAGCTGTTTCTCAGTAATACTAGGCATGTCCACTTCTCCTATTTTTCCCCCAAAATGCATTTACTGTTATTTCTTAGGTAGTGAGAATAGAATCACAGAATAATGAGGTTGGAAGAGACCTCTAAGATCATGCCCTAACACCTCAGCTAGACTGTAGCACCAGGTGCCACATCCAGTCTTTTTTCAAACACATCCAGCGGTGATTCCACCACCTCCCTGGGAAGAGCAGTCCAGACTTTTTCCTGCCGTCCAGCCTCTGCCTGCCTGCCGCAGCTGGCGTTTGAGTCAGCGTGGCCCGGCTGTCCCACGCGGGTGGGCCGGGGCTCGGGGCTGGCCGGGCCGGGGGAAGGTGTCGCTGCCCGTGGCAGGGGTGGCCCCGCGTGTCCGTGCCGGCGCTCTGACCGCGCTGCCGTCCCCCCGGCAGGCAAGGCGCTGACGTTCCTGCTGCTGCAGCCGCCCAGCGCGCGGCTCCCGGCGCACAGCACCATCCGCCGCACCGCCATCGACCTCATCGGCCGCGGCTTCACCGTCTGGGAGCCCTACATGGACGTGTCGGCCGTGCTCATGGGGCTGCTGGAGCTCTGCGCCGACGCCGAGAAGCAGCTGGCCAAGTGGGTACTGCACGGGCTGCCGGGGCTCAGAGCCTGCCCTCCGGAGCTCGGCAGCGCGGGGCACGAGGAGACCGGGCCAGGTGGAGGGCGGGGGTGGCTGCCTGGTGGAAAGGGACTGGTGGGGAGGGATGGAACTCCCAGAGGAGCCGTGGCTGCCCCATCCCTGGAGTGTCCAAGGCCAGCCTGGGCTGCTGGATGGTGTCCCCATCCTTAAGGTTCCTTTCAACCCAGAGCATTCCACGATTCCGTGAAGTATTTGTTGGCAAACGCAGAATTTAAATGGCAGCTGCAATAAGGAGCTGCCCAGGGCTGCTTTAATCCCAGAAATGTGTTTCCACATCCATCAGTCTTGAGGGTTCTGACATTACTGTAAGGTAGAGATTGCCCATTTTATGCAAGTTTTCATTTCCTCAACATCCAAAGAATGGATCCTTGCCCTGTGTTGGCAGGAGGAGTATGGACAAATTGGATTACCATTGTTTTTTGTCTGAATTCCAGTTACGCCTCGCAGTGTGACAGGAGGCACCACCACCGTGTCCCTTCCCAAAGCCCCTCCTAAGCCCCGTTTCATGCAAATCCCGACTGCAGGATCCAAGTGCCCAGAGCTCTTCAGCAAGTCCTTTTGCTCGTGTGATTCCACCCTTAGCTGTCAGGAAGATTAGTCTGGCTCTCCCTCCACAGAGCAGGGAATAAATGAAGGGATCAGCGTGGAGCCTTGAGGAGCCCGGCGCAATTTTCCTCGTGATAAATTGCATAATAAGCGTGAAAGCGTTTGCTTATTAATCCATAACAAGATTTAGATTGAAAATGGCCTGTTACATTCCTGACAGATCCGGGATGGAGGGAGATGGAAAGAAATGGAGCAACAATGTGTGCAGGGGTTAAGTGTGGATCTCACCCTGGCGGAGCCCCGCTGAGCCCCCGCTTTGTGCCGGATTTGCCGTGGACACAATAACGGCACACAGCTGCCGGCGCCTCTCCCGGAGGTTTTATTAAAGAGCTTTTATGTCAAGCTTCTGCTTTTAGATAGAAAAGAAGAAATCACATTTATTGACCAGGAAAACGAGTGGGGTTCTTTTTTCCCTGCTGAATCAAGGGAATATCCGAGCAGTTAGGCAAAACTCAGGTGCTTGGAACTCCTCCGCTTGCCCAGCTCGCCCTGGTTCCCGAAGCTTAGACTGTGCCAAGGGAAATGCTCAGTTGTGAGGATAAAGAGTGTTTTCCCAGCATTTTGAGGCTTTGTGTCTTGGCTGGGACAGTGATAGGAATCATGTTTGGCTGTGTTTTTGCTTTCTGAGTTAAGCTGTGTTTCACAGAGATTTTCATGCAGTGGTTCGAGTTGGGGGCTATTTTAGGATCATCCCATTCCACCCCCTGCCATGGCAGGAGCACCTTCACTTGTCCAGGTTGCCCAGGTTGCTCTGAGTCCCATCCAGCCTGGCCTGGAACAATTCCCAGGATGGGGCAGCCACAGCTTCTCTGGGCACCATTCTGATGTGAAGCAGCCAGATTAGCAAATCACCTTAGCATCAATCACCTTAGCATCAATCCATACATTCTGTCTGTGCCTTGGAGCCGTCTGACCTGCTGGAAGGTGGAGCAGGATGGGCCGGGTGCTTGTGGCCTGGCTGGAATGTCCCCTCGCAGGGCTGGCCCCGAGCTCTCCCCTGTCACATCCTCCCAAGGGAAGGAATTCTCTAGAAGCCTGTTGCTTTCCAGGAAAATACACACTTTGCCAAGCATCCAAACACTGCTGCCGTGACACGGAGCCTTCGGAAGGGGCCAGAGAGGCACTTGGGTTTGCTGGCTTTGGCAACCCCTCCAGAGGTTAGCTGGGATAACTCCTGCCCTGGCTTGTCCCTTTTTCATGGAACACCTGGACAGGAGTTTGGAAGTTACATTTAGATGTGGTTTTCCAAGAAAGGCCAAGGGGGACATCACCTTGTGAAAGAGACTTTATTTAGTTTCACGTTTGGGAGTTTTAATTTGTGTAGTGATGGGGAGGGATGGGAAAGGAAAATGAACTGGTTGGGATTATAAACCCCTGCTATTCTCTTCCCAAAAAATCAGGCAGAGAGCACAGGGAAGAAGGAGGAACCCCTTCCACAGGTTTTCCAGAACAATATTGGCTGCCCCATCCCAAGGCCAGGTTGGACAGGGCTTGGAGCAACCTGGGCTAGTGGAAGGTATCCCTGCCCATGGCAGGGAGTGGAATAGGTGATCCTTAAAGCCCCTTCCAACCCAAACCAGCAGTGATTCCATGTGCCTACATTTTGGGGAATTTTTGGATAATGTGCAGGGCACGTAGAAATTTTATTTTTGCAGTTACTGGGTACTTACCACCTTATTGCTTTTTGCTTTTATCTTGTCACAGCCAGTAAAAGCCTTGAATTAAGGAGAATTACCCTGGCCGGGGGATTTTTCGGGCTGCGTTTAAAATACTGTAAAAGACCAAACCATAAATCCTTGGGAAGACGCCGTGGGCTCGCCTGGGCCTCCGTGGGGTGATATGTATTCAGCACATACAGATAATTTGTTAACAAGGCCTTTTGCCCACTTTGGACAGATGCACTTACTGTTTTCAATCTTCATGGTTAATTATTCGATTTGGGGTTGATGCTGGAACACCCTGACTCCTAATCACTGCTCTTTGTTGGGAGTCCATTATATTGGAACTGCCGGAGTGCTCCCGGTGACCTTGAGCTGACATTATAAGCTGGTTCTAATCTTTTCACTCTGTATCTCTAACGCTGCTTTCCTTTGTCCCTGCCTTTGTGCGGCTCCCGTTCAGCATCACAATGGGGCTGCCCCTGAGCCCCGCGGCCGACTCGGCGCGCTCGGCTCGCCACGCGCTGTCCCTCATCGCCACCGCCCGCCCGCCCGCCTTCATCACCACCATCGCCAAGGAGGTGAGGGCTCGGGGCTGGGGCTCGGCAGCCTCTTCCCTCCCCTGGGAGGGCTTTGTGGGCTTTGGCGGTCTCAGGAGCCTTTTCCCTCCTTTGGGAGGGCTGTGCAGGGTGGGCAGGACGGGCAGTACTGGGAGCCCCGGGCATGGCCTGTGCGAGGCAGGGCTGAGCCGCCCTGGCCCCGGCCAGAGCCCAGCTGAGCTGGGGACAGGCAGGGCTCGGTGGTGAGGCCGGAGCCCAGCTGGGCTGGGGACAGGCAGGGCTCGGTGGTGAGGCCGGAGCCCAGCTGAGCTCAGGGACAGGCAGGGCTCGGTGGTGAGGCTGGAGCCCAGCTGGGCTCAGGGACAGGCAGGGCTCGGTGGTGAGGCCGGAGCCCAGCTGAGCTCAGGGACAGGCAGGGCTCGGTGGTGAGGCTGGAGCCCAGCTGAGCTCAGGGACAGGCAGGGCTCGGTGGTGAGGCCGGAGCCCAGCTGGGCTCAGGGACAGGCAGGGCTCGGTGGTGAGGCCGGAGCCCAGCTGAGCTGGGGACAGGCAGGGCTCGGTGGTGAGGCTGGAGCCCAGCTGAGCTGGGGACAGGCAGGGCTCGGTGGTGAGGCCGGAGCCCAGCTGGGCTGGGGTCAGGCAGGGCTCGGTGGTGACCGTGAGGCGCTGCGTTCAGGGCCAGCCCCGCTGGTCCTGGAGCCTGTCCCGGGTGCCACGCTGCCTGCTCCCCCAGGTGCACCGGCACACGGCGCTGGCGGCCAACACGCAGTCGCAGCAGAACGTGCACACCAGCACGCTGGCCCGCGCCAAGGGCGAGATCCTGCGCGTCATCGAGATCCTCATCGACAAGATGCCCTCCGACGTCGTGGACCTGCTCGTGGAGGTGAGGCCCTGGCCTGGGCCCGCTGCCAGGGTGAGGCTGACTCCTCAAGGAGTTGCTCCCCGTGTGCACTTCGGGAGTGGAGAGGGCTTGCTTTAAATTAATTTTGTTGTTGGGGAAAATAGCCCGAGCAAAAGAAGGTCAAAGGCGGGGTGGACGCAGCTTGGAACGACCTGATCTGCTGGAAAGTGTCCCTGGCCGTGGCAGGGCTTGGGATGGGGTGACCTTCAGAGCTTGAATTGTAGAGCATAAAGCACAGATTGCCAGCTGATGGTAATTCTTGTTTCCAAGGTGATGGACATCATCATGTACTGCCTGGAAGGATCCTTAGTTAAGAAGAAGGGTCTTCAGGAATGTTTTCCAGCCATCTGCAGGTGAGCTCCTCCTCTGGGAATACTGTGAAGTAAATGATAGGATCACCAGCAGGATATATTTCCTAATTAAGAGTGAAACAGTCTTTTAGGTGACACAACAAAGAGTAAAAGGTGATTTATAAAATGGGAGCATTTCCAGTATCTTTAAATGTGAATAAGTATCCCAGTCATCCTCTTAAACTGGCCCGGCCAATAAATTCTAATAATCACCTGTCGGCCATTACATTTTAATTTAATAACCTATTAAAATATGGAATAGTTTCACGGAAAGAACAATTACCCTGTTGCCAGGGTGGATACTGATGGAGATGATCTTCCTCCTTCCTGATGCTTTAAGTGGCTTTCCTTAAAACATAAAGGGAAGGATAAGTGGGAATTGGTGCCCAGTCTCCCTATTCCTGCGCATATTTATAGCCATCCAGTGTTTTAAAGTTCTCTGCAAGTGCTGGTAATATTTCCTGGTTACAGCCAGTGTAAAAATGATCCAGCACCCGGCGACAGCACGGCGGAGCCCGGGGGAAATTGCCACCAGGCCGTAGCAAGCGGGGGATCTCTGCAGAGACGGCAGGGGAAGCGCTCTGCAGCACGCCGCGGTGCGTGCCTTTGGTTCCCCGTGCTGGCTGCAGCGTGGGCACGGGCCTGGCCAAACCCTTGGGCCAAAGAGCAGGCAGGGCAGACTGAGGGGAAGGACGGGCAGCACCTCAGGGAGGGACACACCGCCCTGCAAAGCTGCGCCTGAGCTGCACTTTCCCTTCTGCCTGCACAGAAAGCGGGGGTTTTCCTCCTTCTCTTTTATTCTGTATTGGTTTTTCCCCTGTTTCACCCTGCTTTTCTTGCCAGCTGCCATCCTGTGGTGCAGGACGTGTCTGGTGCCTGCGTGCGAGCAGTTGCTATGGCACTGGGAATCCCCAGGAACCCGGAGAGAAGTCTCAGAGGGCTTCTTTGAAGCCCTAAATACGCTCAGCAATGCAGTTTTTGAGACTGATTCCAGGTGTTTCTGGTGGATTTTGGTAGAGGAGAATTTAGCTGCAAAATTCCAGTGTCACACGGAATGCAGCTGGCACTTGCACAGGTCTGCTCTCCCATGATAAGGCACAGTGGCATCCCCAGGGATTTGAATCTGCAATTAGGATTTAGTGTCTCTTGGGTTTCAAAGTGTTGAAATTCCCTGGATTTTGCAGCTGCTGGAATTCCAATAAATGCCACGTGGTCACACTGGGTGTTCAGGACTATTGCAGCCTTTACCCCAAGGGTGTTATTGGAGTAGAGAGTGTGATGGCCAATTTCCCTCTTCCTTTCTCTTTATGCCCATCAAAAATTGATGAGATTGCTTATTTCTCCTTCCACTTTCCTTCCTTTCTGTTTGACTTTCATGGGAAACGCCCTCAGTCACGCAGGGTGTTGGATGGGCACTTCCCCAGCTTTACTGAGGTGTTCCAGCACAGGGGGGATACACCCGTGGTTATCCCATAGACTATTCCCAAATAAATAGATCTGATGGATAAAGCTGATCAGCTTCCATGGTAACATACCAACCATCAGCTGGTTTTGTGGAGTGCCAGGGGTTATACTGGCAGCGAGTGGATCCTTAAACCACCTCTCAGTTCCAGCCCTTAGTTAATTGCCTGGTAGAATCCCAAATGAGTGTGCTGTGCCAGGCTGAGCCAGTGAGTGTGCTGTGCCAGCTCAGCCAGTGAGTGTGCTGTGCCAGGCTGTGCCAGTGAGTGAGCTGTGCCAGGCTGTGCCAGTGGGATCCCAGTGAGTGTGCTGTGCCAGGCTGTGCCAGTGGGATCCCAGTGAGTGTGCTGTGCCAGGCAGTGCCAGGCTGTGCCAGTGAGTGTGCTGTGCCAGCTCACCCAGTGAGTGTGCTGTGCCAGGCTGTGCCAGGCTGTGCCAGTGAGTGTGCTGTGCCAGTGAGTGTGCTGTGCCAGATCACCCAGTAAGTGTGCTGTGCCAGGCTGATCCCAGTGAGTGTGCTGTGCCAGGCTGTGCCAGGCTGTTCCAGTGAGTGTGCTGTGCCAGGCTGTTCCAGTGAGTGTGCTGTGCCAGGCTGTGCCAGGCTGTTCCAGTGGGTGTGCTGTGCCAGGCTGTGCCAGGCTGTTCCAGTGAGTGTGCTGTGCCAGGCTGTGCCAGTGGGATCCCAGTGAGTGTGCTGTGCCAGCTCACCCGGTGAGTGTGCTGTGCCAGGCTGAGCCAGTGAGTGTGCTGTGCCAGCTCACCCAGTGAGTGTGCTGTGCCAGGCTGTGCCAGTGGGATCCCAGTGAGTGTGCTGTGCCAGGCTGATCCCAGTGAGTGTGCTGTGCCAGCTCACCCAGTGAGTGTGCTGTGCCAGGCTGAGCCAGTGGGTGTGCTGTGCCAGTGGGATCCCAGTGAGTGTGCTGTGCCAGGCTGTCCCAGTGGGATCCCAGGGAGTGTGCTGTGCCAGGCTGTGCCAGTGGGATCCCAGGGAGTGTGCTGTGCCAGGCTGAGCCCCTTGTGCCCTTGTGCTCCTCCCCAGGTTCTACATGGTGAGCTACTACGAGCGCAGCCACCGCATCGCCGTGGGAGCGCGCCACGGCTCCGTGGCACTCTACGACATCCGCACGGGCAAGTGCCAGGTGAGGAGGGGCTGGGGGCACTCAGCACCCCTGGGGGCACTCAGCTGCTGAGATGCTGAGCTGCTGGGCACCCGGGGTAACACCCAGGGATCAGCAGCTCAACGAAGGATTGAAGGGTACGAGTCCTGCTGGCTCCGGTCCCTGGCGCTGAGCGAATGCCGCCGGATTCATCGGGGAAACCTCAGCCTCGTTTCCTGGGCTGAAGGTCTGGGGGTTATTTTCCCAGAAATTGGGAATTATTTACTCTGTGCTGGGCAATATTCACTTAGTTCCTTACTTTTCTTAATAATTAACCATGGAAAACAGAGCTGGGGGTGACCAAAGGGACTCCCAGGATAATTAGGACAGGTCCTTCTCAGGCTTAATTATTATTCATGAGACACAAAAAATTTCCAGATAAATTACTGTGGGGCAGCACCATCTATTGGCTACAGATTCCTACCTCCAAGTCTGATTTTATACGTAATTTTTCACAACTGCAGATTTTTCTGGCTGCTCAAAAACATGAAATAACTTGAGGGTAGTGCAGCTGAAAAAGCTGTGCTATTGGAGAAATGCTCAGATTTTTAATTTCCTTTCCTGTGAGGGGTTTTGGGATCCTGAAAAGCATTTTGGGTTTGGTTTTTTCCCTCCTTCCAGGTAATTTAAATCTTTTTAAGAAAGGTGGTTGTAGGAACTGACTGAGAAATTACTTGGAATGATCAATAGGATGATCAATGGATATCAAAAATCCCCTTTTTAACAAAAATAAATTGGCATTTATCTAGGATGGGGTTTCCCCTCAGTAAAATTTACTGTCTTAGTAGACTGTATTATGACTATTCCAAACGCAAACACTGAGTCTATTTTTCCGTAAGTCCATATCCAAAAGTCCATATCCATATCCATAAGTCCATATCCATAGCAGGTTCTTTCTCCTCCCCCTCCCATGACTGTATTAACCCTCTGTGGGCGTTGCTGCTGTTCCCGTGTGGCACACGGCGCGGTTGGGCCGGGCAGTGCCCTTCCCGTGCCGCTATTGATCCGTCCCTCGGCTGCTGGCAGCTCCCGGGGTGCCAGGGCCTGGCTGTTGATTATTCCCAAGCAGCTCGCAGAGCTATTGACCCGGAGCCGCTGGCTGCGGTGGCTCCGCTCGCTCACCCGTCTGCATGAGGCTGCTGATAAACGCTGGGAGCGCCGTGCCTCTGGGAGCCACCATCCTCTGCCAGGGTGCCTCTGGGAGCCACCATCCTCTGCCAGGGCTGCTCCCTCTGGGAGCCCCCGTCCTCTGCCAGGGCTGCTCCCTCTGGGCCAGCCTTGTCCCTCTGGGATCCATCCTCTGCCAGGGCTGCTCCCTCTGGGAGCCACCATCCTCTGCCAGGGCTGCTCCCTCTGGGAGCCTCCGTCCTCTGCCAGGGCTGCTCCCTCTGGGAGGTCCTCTGAGCCTGGGAGCCTCCATCCTCTGCCAGGGCTGCTCCCTCTGGGAGCCACCATCCTCTGCCAGGGCTGCTCCCTCTGGGAGCCTCCATCCTCTGCCAGGGCTGCTCCCTCTGGGAGCCACCATCCTCTGCCAGGGCTGCTCCCTCTGGGAGCCCCCGTCCTCTGCCAGGGCTGCTCCCTCTGGGAGCCTCCATCCTCTGCCAGGGCTGCTCCCTCTGGGAGCCTCCATCCTCTGCCAGGGCTGCTCCCTCTGGGAGCCCCCGTCCTCTGCCAGCCTTGTCCCTCTGGGAGCCTCCATCCTCTGCCAGGGCTGCTCCCTCTGGGAGCCTCCATCCTCTGCCAGGGCTGCTCCCTCTGGGAGCCACCTGTCCTCTGCCAGGGCTGCTCCCTCTGGGAGCCTCCATCCTCTGCCAGGGCTGCTCCCTCTGGGAGCCACCATCCTCTGCCAGGGCTGCTCCCTCTGGGAGCCACCTGTCCTCAGCCAGGGCTTTTACCTCTGGGAGCCCCCCATTCTCTGCCAGGGCTGCTCCCTCTGGGAGCCAGCTGGGAGATAGGTTTGGCCCCTGTTCCAAGGAGGATCCATGCCCTGCACTCAGGTGCTGTCCCACACGGCAGCAGCAGCCTTCTATATTCCCCCTCATATCCCCTTCACACATTCCTGCTCCATGTTCCCCCTCCATATTTGTCCTCAATATTCCTGCTCCCTATTCCCCCTCACTCATTCTTGCTCCCTATTCCCCCTCACTCATTCCCCCTCCATATTCCCCCTCCATATTCCTCCTCATAGTCCCCTTCCATATTTCCCCTCACACAATCCTGCTCCATACTCCCCCTCACACATTCCCCTCACACGTTCCCCCTCCACATTCCCCGCACCCATTCCCCCACAGAGACTACAGGGATTGCCTTCTGAAGCTCAGAATTCCTCACAAACTGGCTGAACTCCACTGTAGCTTTGGGAATAGGTAGCAGTAGTATTTGCTGTGGATCCACGCAGAGCTTTCCCAGCTGGAGCAGCAGTGGCTTTGTGGGCAGGTTTTGGAGCTCCTGAAGCGCCGGGACAGGTGGGAGGTGGGGGCTCTGTGTGAGGGGCTCCCAGGGGGTGGGGAGGGAGCCAGCCCCTGGGCAGGTGGGGTGCCCTCGCACCTGGGAGGATCCAGGAGCCCACCAGGTTCGTTTCATCCTGTGTCCAACAGCCAGGTCTGGGGCTGAGCGTTGCTCTCCAGCCATTCCAGCGGGACTGGGAGCACTCCTGTTTCATCCTGGAGCACAGGCTCCCTGCCATCCAACAGCCAGGTCTGGGGCTGAGCGTGGCTCTCCAGCCATTCCAGCGGGACTGGGAGCACTCCTGTTTCATCCTGAAGCACAGGCTCCCTGCCATCCAGCAGCCAGGTCTGGGGCTGTCCCTGGGGCTGAGCGTGGCTCTCCAGCCATTCCAGCGGGACTGGGAGCACTCCTGTTTCATCCTGGAGCACAGGCTCCCTGCCATCCAACAGCCAGGTCTGGGGCTGTGTCTGGGGCTGAGCGTGGCTCTCCAGCCATTCCCGTGGGATTGGGAGCACTCCTGTCTCATCCTGGAGCACAGGCTCCCTGCCGTTCAGCAGCCAGGTCTGGGGCTGAGCTCCCAGCTGGGAGCCCAGGGCTGTGCTGGTTCTGAGCTCCATCCCGCAGGGCTGTGGTGGGATGGCTCTCCAGCCATTCCAGCGGGATTGGGAGCGCTCCTGTCTCGAGCAGAGCCAGGTCTCAGGTGAGGCAGAGGTTAAACTCCAGCAGCTTCCCAAAAAGAAGGCTGAGCTTCCCTGAGCACCTTGCAGCCCCTGAGCTGCAGCACAATCCGATGATGAGTATTGATCCCTTCCTTCTTCCTTCCCAGCTTTTCCCTGGCTCTGGCAGTCCTGCTCCAGCGAGGCTCCATCTTGATCAGGGCTGAGATGAGATCTGGGATTTGATAAAGATAATTGATGCTGCACAGGGAATTGGAAAACAGTTCTGAGAGCAGCGGCTCCACCTGGAAATGTGCCCTTTGTTTGCCCAGCTTGGAACCCCACGGCACCGCCCCAGCCAGGCACACGGGATTAGGCACAAATGGCAATTTGTAGCCCAAAATAAACCCCTTGGATTAGTAATTACAACTATAATTCGTGTATAACAATACTGAAAGGATTAGGCAACAGGATTAAGGTATTTGAGCATAAGCTTTGTTTGCCCAATTAAACACTAAAATAATATAAAATTCCAACCAAATTATTAATATTTTGCATCAGATTCCTAATTATTAACACACAGGTAAAAATCCTGCACTTAAAGGTGCAGTAACACAGGAAAATACTGATGCTGTAAGATGGTATTTTATATCAAATTAATCACTCAAACGAGACTGGAGAGAGAGATTGCAGGGAACTGAATTTTAGGATACCTGATAGTTGATTTTGGGATGATGGGAAAATGTTCATATTTTCCCAGGTAAATTCTTGCTGAGTACCAGAGTCTGTCCCAAAATCCCTCAATTATTTCCTCAATACAGGTTTTTTAATTATCTTCTTGTCCTTTACAACCATATTTGGGTCTATAAGGAGAGACCCTGAAATATTCCATTTTTATTGATTAAATCTTGGGATTCATCATGAATATTTAGAGCTGCATTTCAGAAATACATGTAATTTTTGTACCTAAAACCTGGGTCATTTGCACCGGAAGATTAAAGAGAAACGTAAGTTATTTTGGGTTTATTTCAAAGCAAAAACTACTTTTAAGCCTGGGCTGGAATCAATAATGTTTGGTCCTGGGTCCTTCCAGAATTAAAATCCCAACAATCCGAGCATTAATTGGATTGTGCAGGGCTGATTTTATTTCAGTCCTGGATGCCTTGGCAAAGTTTGATTTATGTGGAAGGCAGAAAAGGATTTAATATTCCATTTGGAATGAATCGTGGCTTGGCTTAATTAATTACAGAGTAAAAGATGCTGCTGTTGGAAGCGGTGCTGCGAAGGGGTTTGTCCTGCAGTGCACACCTGCGTTTCCAGGCAAACCTGCTCACTGGAAAGCACATCCTAGATTTCAGAGAACAGGGAATTCCTGAGCCTACCCTCAGCTGGATAGCCAGAGGCCTTTGCTAAACACAGAAATAACAGAGGAGGGGATTTGCATTGATTTATTTATGAAATCAAATGATGAAAGGTGCTGACAGCGATGTGGGTTCATAGAGCTTTCCCTTACATTGCTTCCAAACCAGGATTTCTTTTGGAAAGCTTGGTGTGACCGCTCTTCCTTTCCCTTATCCCTGGCTCTCCACGGCTCTGCCAGGCCACGGCTGCTTTCCCACTGCTGCAGGTGCCCCCGTTAGGGGGGAACCCCTGGGATGTGGCACGGTAGATTCCAGATCATAAGGGATCAGATACCAGGGGCTGTCTCCAGGAGGGCACTATCAATTTAAAATACGCATTTATCAATAGGAAAGTGATCCAGTGTGGGTTTTCACATCACCTCTAGTGCCACAGTGCATTTCCTGGAGGCTTTCCCAAGCACGGGGTTTGGGCTGGGTTGCTGGGACAGCTGCAGTGGGTGCAGTGGGTGCAGTGGGTGCAGTGGGTGCAGTGGGTGCAGGGGTGCAGTGGGTGCAGTGGGTGCAGTGGGTGCAGTGGGTGCTGTGCTGCAGTGGGTGCGGTGCTGCAGTGGGTGCTGTGCTGCTGTGGGTGCAGTGGGTGCAGTGGGTGCTGTGCTGCAGTGGGTGCTGTGCTGCAGTGGGTGCAGCGCTGCAGTGGGTGCTGTGCTGCAGTGGGTGCAGTGGGTGCTGTGCTGCAGTGGGTGCAGTGCTGCAGTGGGTGCGGTGCTGCAGTGGGTGCAGGGGTGCGGTGGGTGCTGTGTTGCAGTGCTGCAGTGGGTGCAGTGGGTGCTGTGCTGCAGTGGGTGCAGTGCTGCAGTGGGTGCGGTGCTGCAGTGGGTGCAGGGGTGCGGTGGGTGCTGTGTTGCAGTGCTGCAGTGGGTGCAGTGGGTGCTGTGCTGCAGTGGGTGCAGTGGGTGCAGCGCTGCAGTGGGTGCAGGGGTGCAGTGGGTGCTGTGCTGCAGGGGGTGCTGTGCTGCAGGGGGTGCAGGGGGTGCAGTGGGTGCAGTGCTGCAGTGGGTGCAGTGCGTGCTGTGCTACAGGGGGTGCAGTGGGTGCAGGGGTGCTGTGGGTGCAGTGGGTGCTGTGGGTGCTGTGCTGCAGTGGGTGCTGTGGGTGCAGTGCTGCAGTGGGTGCAGCGCTGCAGTGGGTGCTGTGGGTGCAGTGGGTGCTGTGCTGCAGTGGGTGCAGGGGTGCAGTGGGTGCTGGGGTGCAGCGCTGCAGTGGGTGCTGGGCTGCAGTGGGTGCAGTGGGTGCAGTGGGTGCAGGGGTGCAGTGGGTGCTGGGGTGCAGCGCTGCAGTGGGTGCTGGGCTGCAGTGGGTGCAGTGGGTGCAGTGGGTGCAGTGGGTGCTGTGCTGCAGTGGGTGCAGCGCTGCTGTGGGTGCTGTGGGTGCTGGGCTGCAGTGGGTGCTGTGCTGCAGTGGGTGCTGTGCTGCAGTGGGTGCAGTGGGTGCTGTGCTGCAGTGGGTGCAGTGGGTGCTGGGCTGCAGTGGGTGCTGTGCTGCAGTGGGTGCTGTGCTGCAGTGGGTGCAGTGGGTGCTGTGCTGCAGTGGGTGCAGTGGGTGCTGTGGGTGCTGTGGGTGCTGTGGGTGCCGTGCTGCAGTGGGTGCAGTGGGTGCAGTGCTGCAGTGGGTGCTGTGGGTGCAGCGCTGCAGTGGGTGCAGTGGGTGCAGTGGGTGCTGTGCTGCAGTGGGTGCTGTGGGTGCAGTGCTGCAGTGGGTGCAGTGGGTGCTGTGCTGCAGTGGGTGCAGTGGGTGCTGTGCTGCAGTGGGTGCAGTGGGTGCTGTGCTGCAGTGGGTGCAGTGGGTGCTGTGGGTGCTGTGGGTGCTGTGGGTGCAGTGCTGCAGTGGGTGCAGTGGGTGCAGTGCTGCAGTGGGTGCTGTGGGTGCAGCGCTGCAGTGGGTGCAGTGGGTGCAGTGGGTGCCGTGCTGCAGTGGGTGCCGTGCTGCAGTGGGTGCAGTGGGTGCAGTGCTGCAGTGGGTGCTGTGCTGCAGTGGGTGCTGTGGGTGCAGCGCTGCAGTGGGTGCTGTGCTGCAGTGGGTGCAGTGGGTGCAGTGGGTGCCGTGCTGCAGTGGGTGCAGTGCTGCAGTGGCTGCAGTGGGTGCTGTGCTGCAGTGGGTGCAGTGCTGCAGTGGGTGCAGTGGGTGCTGTGGTGCAGTGGGTGCTGGGGTGCAGTGGGTGCAGGGGTGCAGTGGGTGCAGCGCTGCAGTGGGTGCAGGGGTGCAGTGGGTGCTGTGCTGCAGTGGGTGCTGTGCTGCAGTGGGTGCAGCGCTGCAGTGGGTGCAGTGCTGCAGTGGGTGCTGTGGGTGCTGTGCTGCAGTGGGTGCAGTGGGTGCTGTGCTGCAGTGGGTGCTGCGCTGCAGTGGGTGCTGTGCTGCAGGGGGCTCCCAGGAGCGTTCCCTTCCCGTTCAAGCCCTGGGCACAGGGAAGCTGGAAGCTGCCCTCGGTCCCAGCGTCCTTGTGGGACACAATGAAGACATTTCCAGGCTGGTGTCACAGGGATTCTCCCAGTTTCCAGTGTGCTCGCACAGCTGAGCAGCTGCACGGGTCACTTGCAGTATTTGGAGCAGCAGCAGTGATCTGCTCGTGGAAAACACAAGCTAAGAGCACAAAAATCCTGGCTGGGAAGGATTAGCATCAATTAGAGAAGCACTTCCTTTAAATAACAAAGCAGCTGGATTCCCTGAAGGATTTGTACTTCTTGGAACGTGTTCCAGGAGTAAAAAGAGCAACAAGTGTGCTGCTCCTATTGATTTCTACCTTTGTCTCACCAAAACATATTTTATTGACAGGTATTCCGTGCTTGTTAAGTGCTAAAGAGTGGGGTGGGGCTAGACATGGGATCAGCTAATTAACTGTGGGGATCCCATTGAAGAGAGAGATCTGGGGTTCACTCACCTTTTCCACCAGGAATAAATGAATATCTTAATGGGTTCTTAATATACCAGGCTCATTCCAGGCACACACACCGAGCAGGGCTTTTAATAAGCCGGGCATGGGCACAGGAGCCCTGCTAATGGGGTTTTGCTAGAGCTGATCCAGTAGGGAATGGGGTTTTCCAGGAGAATATCATGCGGCATCTTGGATTTAAAAAACTTGGGCTCTTTGATCCTTTTTGGGGGAACTGCTGTGGGACAGGAGCTCTCTGGGGAGACATTTCCCTGGAGGGCTCCTGTTGTGGGGCTGCCGGCTCCTGGCTGTGCCACATTGCTGTTGTGTGACTGTTCCCAGACGATCCATGGCCACAAGGGACCCATCACTGCCGTGGCGTTTGCCCCCGACGGCCGCTACCTGGCCACGTACTCCAACTCCGACAGCCACCTCTGCTTCTGGCAGGTGAGGACACCTGGGCCGTTTTATCCCTGCTTTTCGTGCACTCAGTGGCTCCAGCAGGGAAAAATCCCAGGTCACATCTCGACTGGGCTTGGAGCAGCCTGGGCTAGTGGAAGGTGACCCTGCCCATGGCAGGGGGTGGAATGGGATGGTCCTTGAAATCCCTTCAGCCCAAACACAAGGGGTTAATCAAGCTCTGTGCAGTTCTCAAATGTGACCTCGTGCGCTGGTGATTTTTCCCTTCCGTGTCCTGTTTGGCACGATTATTAATGCAGGAAAATCAGGAGCATTAGTCATCCTAAAAGGGTTATTACTCAAGATGATTTAAATTGTGAAAATGTCAGCGGGGCTCGCACACTGCCGGCCCCGGATGCCGTGATTTACACCCTGACACCGCCGGGCTGCCGGGAGAGCCGGGAGAAGGGTGGCTGGGACAGGGCACTGCTCGGCACTCGGGGCACGGCACCGGCAGCGAAACACCCCGGGATTCCTGGGGTCTGAAATTCCAGGCTTGCCACGCATGTTGGGGCATGGAGAGCGGGCTGGGGGATCGCAGTGTTCAGAGCTTGGTGCTGGCACCAGCAGTGCTCGGCCTGTTTCCCAAGAGTGGAACCCAGCAGATCCCTGGGAGTGTCCAAGGCCAGCTTAGAGGGGGCTTGGAGAACCTGATGGGGATGGCTGGGTGGGACTGGCTGAGCTCCGAGGTCCCTTCCCACCCAGCCGTCCCCTGATCCTCAGTGCTGGGCGGCACGGCGGTGTCGGAGCCCCGGGCTGAGGGCACCGCTGCCCCTCAGAGCCGGGCTCAGGCAGGCCGTGTCCCCAGATGAACACCTCTCTCCTGGGGAGCATCGGCATGCTCAACTCGGCGCCCCAGCTGCGCTGCGTCAAGACCTACCAGGTGCCGCCGGTGCAGCCCGCCTCGCCCGGCTCGCACACCGCGCTGCGCCTGGCGCGCCTCATCTGGACCTCCAACCGCAACATCATCCTCATGGCGCACGACGGCAAGGAGCACCGCTTCATGGTCTAGGTACCCGCCCCGCGCCGGGGCGCCGCGGCACGGGAGCGGCCTGCGGGCTCTGCGGGAGTCCTGCGGGCTCTGCGGGAGTCCTGAGGGCTCAGCCGGGCTCTGAGGGGCTCAGCCGGGCTCTGCGGGAGTCCTGAGGGCTCAGCCGGGCTCTGCGGGAGTCCTGAGGGCTCAGCCGGGCTCTGAGGGGCTCAGCCGGGCTCTGCGGGAGTCCTGAGGGCTCTGCGGGAGTCCTGAGGGCTCAGCCGGGCTCTGCGGGAGTCCTGAGGGCTCTGCGGGAATCCTGAGGGCTCTGCGGGAGTCCTGAGGGCTCTGCGGGAGTCCTGAGGGCTCAGCCGGGCTCTGAGGGGCTCAGCCGGGCTCTGCGGGAATCCTGAGGGCTCTGCGGGAATCCTGAGGGCTCTGCGGGAATCCTGAGGGCTCTGTGGGAATCCTGAGGGGCTCAGCCAGGCTCTGCGGGAATTCTGAGGGCTCAGCCGGGCTCTGCGGGAATCCTGAGGGCTCAGCCGGGCTCTACGGGAATTCTAGGGCTCAGCCGGGCTCTGAGGGAATCCTGAGGGCTCAGCCGGGCTCTGTGGGAATCCTGAGGGGCTCAGCCAGGCTCTGCAGGAATTCTGAGGGCTCAGCCGGGCTCTGCGGGCTCAGCCGGGGTGTGAGGGCTCAGCCGGGATCCGAGGGGCTCAGCCGGGATCCGAGGGGCTCAGCCGGGATCCGAGGGGCTCAGCCGGGCTCTGAGGGCTCAGCCGGGATCCGAGGGGCTCAGCCGGGATCCGAGGGGCTCAGCCCGGATCCGAGGAGCTCAGCCGGGATCCGAGGGGCTCAGCCGGGCTCTGAGGGCTCAGCCGGGATCCGAGGTGCTCAGCCCGGATCCGAGGGGCTCAGCCCGGATCCGAGGAGCTCAGCCGGGATCCGAGGTGCTCAGCCCGGATCCGAGGGGCTCAGCCGGGATCCGAGGGGCTCAGCCCGGATCCGAGGGGCTCAGCCGGGATCCGAGGGGCTCAGCCCAGCTTTGGCAGCCGGCTGGTGGCACTGACAGCCTTTCCTTTCCGTGCCTCCAGGAGGAAGAGGGCGCGGGGCCGCTCCGGGCGTGCCGGGAGCGGGGTCAGGAGAGCCCGGCCCCTCGGCGCTGGATGTCCCCCGACCCCTTTTCCCTCCGGAGCCTCCCCGAATGTCAGTGTTTACCGCAACGCTCGTGTTTACATGGACGTGCTCCCGGGGCCCGGGAGCGCCGGTGGGTGCTGCCCCGGAGCCAGGCGCCTGCCTGGGAGTGGGGCTGGAACGGGCGCCGTGGCCTGGGCTGATCCCGAGGGGGAAGGCTCCTTCCTCAGGGGTTGGAAGTGCTGCTGTGCCCAGGCCAGAAGGAAAAGTGATGATCCACGTGTAAATAAATAATTTAAAAATCCTGTTCAATGGCAGACTTGGAAAAAAAGCAGTATTTATGTAGAAAGGTGGTTTTTGCCACCAGTGCAGGTATTTATTTAAATAAAGGACCATGGGGGCCATTTTGAATGGAAAAATGATCAAAATTATGGAAAAATGAATTATTGGCTGTATGTACTGAAATATTTCCTTCAGTAGGAATATTCCTGTGTGACACTCGCTGTGACTGTGTTTCCTTCTTACATATCTGATTTTGTGGAATATTTTGTGTGAAATTTTCTGGTTTCCGCTCATGGGAAAGAGAAACAATCTCTCCAATCCTTTTGTTTCAGTTTCTCTGTTGGTGCAGCTTTTCCTTGGCTGCAGAGCTCGCACCTGAGGCTGGCACTACCTGCTAAGCTAGAAATGGTACTTGTTCCCAAAGTGAAGGCATTGACTTTTCACATGGCTCCGAAAGAGGAAATGAATGTCTTTTATTCCGCTCTGGGTTACCTGTGTAGTGCCCAGGTGGGATGTGCAGCCCAGAAGCTCCATCTCTGTGTGCTGTTGCAGCTGAGTTCCACAGCAGGAGGCTCAGAGCCCGAGGAAGGTTGAGCAGAAGCTGCTGGAGGTGGGTCTGTGCCAGGGGCTGTCCCCGTGCCGCTGCTCTGCTGCCGGCTCCGCGTGTCCTCGGCGCTGCTTGGCTCTGTCCCTGTGCGTGTGGAGGTGGCCCTGGATGAGAGGGGGTGCTGAAGTCACCGTGGGGTGGTTCCAGAGTCTGCTTCTCCACAAACCCCTGCCCTCTGTGGATTACAATTCCTGGTGTAAATATGCTTGTGGAATAAAACTGGACTGAAACGTGTTGGTCTGCATGGGTGTCAGTGATCTCTGCTGATGGTTCTTTGCCCACTCATCAGGAATCTGTCCCTCTTAAACAAATTTCTCCCATTTCCTTTGGAATGAGAGCAGAATCCTGGAATGTTTGGGTTGGGAGGCTGTTAAGGGTCCTTGTTCCCTGCCTTGTTCCCAGTCCCTGTGCAGTTCTCCTGGAGCCTTCCCTTGTGCAGGGGAACAGCCCCAGCCCTGCCGGGCTGGCTCCGGAGCAGAGGTGATTCCCCAGGGGAATTAACTGCAGTGAATAATTGGCTGTGTTGCACTGGCTCTGGAATCTGGGCTGCCCACTGCTTTTGGGGCAGGGCAGCCTGCAGAGGAAGCCCCTGTGCCGTGGGATGTTCCAGAGCAGGTCAGGAATTACCTGCTCAGTCTCCAAACTCAAACCCCGCAGGAATTGTGGGGATGTGTTCAGCGTGTGTTCCTGAGCCGGGGTGGGCAGTGCCAGGGGGGCTCCAGGGAGGGACGGGCAGAGGCAGTGCCTGCAGAAGCCTCTCCTCTCCTGTCCTTCAGCTGCAGGGCAGGGCAGAGCCTTGGAAATCAATAGCTGGGAGCCAGGAGGGAAATACTTCCCAGCTCCGAGTGGAGGATGTGCTGTGACAAGGCTGGGATGGTCCAGAGCATGGAGAGGGAGGGAGGCAGAGCCGTGTTTAACACCTGGCACCCCTGGGTGGCTCTGGGCAAAGGAGCCTGGCCCCAGCCAAACCCCAGAGGTCCTGGAGCAGAGCCTGGAGAATTCCCAAGGCAGGGAGTGCTGCTGCTACCCCACAGCCCCACAGCTGGGGAGACACAAAGGGGAGCTCCGTGCTCGCTGCCATCTCCTCTAGGGGAATGACAGCCCAGGGGAGGCCAGGGTACCCCGGGTCATCCCCTGCTGCCCTCTGTGAGTGCTGGGGCTGCTGGCCCTGCCCTGGCTGTGCTTCCAGGCTGGGGCTGCTGGCCCTGCCCCGGCTGTGCTTCCAGGCTGGGGCTGCTGGCCCTGCCCTGGCTGTGCTTCCACGCTCTGCCCTGGCTGTGCTTCCAGGCTGGGGCTGCTGGCCCTGCCCTGGCTGTGTATCCACGCTCTGCCCCTGCCCTGGCTGTGCTTCCACGCTCTGCCCTGGCTGTGCTTCCACGCTCTGCCCCGGCTGTGCTTCCACGCTGGGGCTGCTGGCCCTGCCCCGGCTGTGCTCCCATGCCCTGTCCTGGCTGTGCTTCCATGCTCTGCCCTGGCTGTGCTCCCATGCCCTGCCCCGGCTGTGCTTCCATGCCCTGTCCTGGCTGTGCTTCCATGCTCTGCCCTGGCTGTGCTCCCATGCCCTGCCCCGGCTGTGCTTCCATGCCCTGTCCCGGCTGTGCTCCCATGCCCTGTCCTGGCTGTGCTCCCATGCCCTGCCCTGGCTGTGCTTCCATGCCCTGCCCTGGCTGTGCTCCCATTCTCTGTCCTGGCTGTGCTCCCATGCCCTGCCCCGGCTGTGCTCCCATGCCCTGTCCTGGCTGTGCTCCCATGCTCTGCCCCGGCTGTGCTTCCATGCTCTGCCCCGGCTGTGCTCCCATGCACGCAGCCGTTGTTTGCTACCCTGGCTGCAGCCCCAGCTCGGGGCCGTGAAGTGCTGGAGCAGCCACGGCCCTTCTGCTCCTCCACCTGAGCTGAGGAGACAGCAGAGGAGGCTTTGCTTCTGCCCAGCCTTTAGAAAACTTCACCAGAGTTAATACTTTTGTCTGAACAACAACAACAACAAAAAAATCAGGAAAAATCTGGATGGGAGCCTCCGGTGTGATAAATTGACACTCGATCCAGCGGTTGCCTGGAGCGCGCTTTGAAGCGGGAGAGGCTCCTGGGGAACTTCCCCCTCTCTCTGATGTCTGAAAATTAAAAATTAATCTGCTATGAAAAATTAAAAGGTGAAACTTTCTGCTCTTTCAGCAGCAGAGCTTTTGGAATGCTGATGTGGGGCTTGGAATGGAGGCTGAGTGACATCTCCGGGAACATCACCGTGGGCTGGTGCATTCTAATATCAGATTTTAATTGATTTTTGTAAATTGGAAACCTGTTTGCAAGGAGTGGAGATGCTTAAAATGGGGCAAATATTTATTTATTGATGTAAATAACCTTAAACAGGCATTTACTCACTCCTGCAGAGCTACTCACAATTTACAACACAGTGAAAGGAAACTGATGCTTCCAGCTTGGAAGCTGCACACCTTGCAAGGCTTAATTTGGCTTTTTTGTATAACAATGGATTCAGGCAGAAAACGGGTTAAAATGCACGTTATTCCAGGAACAGACAGCGAAGGTGCTGCTGGTGCCTCGTGGGAGGAGGGAGAGGATGGGGACAGGGATGGTCCCAGGGTGTTTGTCCAGCACAGGGCTGTTTTCCACACGGAGCCTGAGGGAGATTCCCGTCTGCCTGAGGAGAACAGAGCTGCCCGTGTTCCAGAGGTGAGGCTGTCTGCCCAGCTGGCGGGAGTGGGAGCACAGCAAGGCAGAGCCCAAATGCAATCTGTGCCGTGGCTTCAGGGACTCAGCCAAGCCGAAAGCGGCCGTGGCCCGGCCCGGGGATGCCAGGGACGCCGTGGGGAGTGCAGAGATGAGTTCCCATCAAGTGCATTGGCTTGGAAAATGGGGAAGGTTTAGGGTCAGGCGCACACGGTCCCGGGGAAGGTTTGCCAGGGGAAATGGGAAGAGCTGCAGCCGCCTCTGCTGTGATTGCTGCTCCCAGAGTCAATTTTCTGCAGGTTTCAGTTGTCCAGAGCCATCACCTGCTCCTGGAGCACCCGCTGTGGGAGGGGGGTACAGAATCCTGGAGTCCTGGAGTGGTTTGGGCTGGAAGGGACCTTAAAGCTCAGCCAGTTCCAGCCCCTGCCATGGGCAGGGACACAGCACAGGATAGAGCTCCCTAATGGAATCCTGTCAGACACAGGTGGGGGCACTGGGAGGGAGGATAAATGGGACTCGTGGACTCAGAGCCACGCACTGCCTGCCAGGGACAGCTTCTGCATTGCCCCTGCAGCTGCTGGGAGTTACCCTCTGTGGGAGGGAGGGAGTGAGAGCTGCAGCTCCAGACCTGCCTGTCCCAGCAGCCCCATGTCTGTCCCAGCAGACCTGCCTGTCCCATGCAGCATGCAGCACTGCATGTTCCTGAAGGTGCTTTCCAAGCCAAACCGGGCAGGGGCTCGGCAGGGTGCAGGTCACCTCCTCCCAGGATGGATCTGGAGCCCACCTGCAGAGGCAGCTTACCTGGGCAGCACTTCCTGGGATATAGGGAATCCTCCGTGCCTGGGTCCTGTGCCGTGGGATGTGGGAGGTTGTGGGTTCCAGCTCAGAGGTCCGAGTCCTGGGGGATTAAAAGAGATTTAATACCTTCTTGTCCCAAACTGGGGGTTTGGATAGTTAATTGCTCTTGAATGTGGAGGCTGGGAATGGTCACCCTCCATCTACACCAGATTCCTTTTGCTGCTCTCCTTGGCTGTCTCTGCAGGGGAAACAAAGCTCCCTTTTTTAGGTAAAACACTGCATGATTCCACCCAAACTGCTTGGAGCAGCCTCAGGCGAAGGGGGTGCCTGAGGGGACAAGGACAGGCAGGCACTGCAGGGGGACATGGAGCCTTGGCACCCAGAACACGGCTGGCTGGAATGCCGTGCCCTGCTGGGAAGCTGCCCAGGGAGCCCCCCCAGCTGCTCCTCGGAGCATCTTGTCCAGCTCTGCTAAGGATTTAAACACCCGTTGAAATTAATCTGCTGGATAAAACCTTTTCTTCATAGTCTTCATTAATCACCCGTCCTTCCCGTAGATCCTCGCAGGAAAATAGATTTTTAAACCTGTCAGCTGTGGTTTTGTGGGATTCATTTCGTGCCTGCTCTGTCTGTTCTCCTGCACTGCCGAGGAGGAGGGAGACAATTAAAAACTGCGAGTGCCTATTGCTGCCCCGAGCCCGGAGCTGGGAATTATGTAACCACTGGGTGGGCTGGAGCCATTGAATACAGAGTTTGGGTCGGGGACTCTGGGTTTCCGGCAGGCCAGGAGATTGGCAGGGCTGAAAATCCGTCCTGAGCCACCTCCCTGGCACAGCGGGGGCTGCCAGCCGCGTGTCCCGCTGGATCTGGGGAGGGGGCTCCAGCGCTGGCGGGGGCGCTTGCACACCTCGCCCGGAGCTGATCCCCGATAACGAGCTCACCGAGGGCAGGTTTCCATCCAAACGGGCCCCATCCGTGTCCCACGGCCCCAAGACCAGCACGGCGGGCAGCTCGTGGCTGGGATCCCACAGGATGTGGTCCGGCGCTCCCAAACCCTGCTCCGGTCCCTCCCTGGCATCAATTATGGATGGAGGCGGAACGGCAGGGGCCCGAGCAGGAAACACTTCCAGGAAGGGCGGCGGAGGAGCCCCCGGGGAGCGGCGCCGAGGGAGCGCGGCTGTCGCTCCCTAACGAAGCCGGGCAATTAGCGCCGCGCTGCCGGGAAGGGCGGCGGCGCTGCCAGCCCTCCGAGCGGCGGGAGGGGCCAGCAGCCCCGGTGAGCCCCGGGGACGTGCCGGGGGATCCAGGGCATCCGGAGCACGCAGAGACCCAGGGCATGCAGGGCACGCAGAGACACCCAGGGCATGCAGGGCACACAGAGGGACCCAGGGTGCACAGAGAGACACAGGGCACACAGAGAGACACAGGGCACACAGAGACACCCAGGGCACACAGAGAGACACAGGGCACACAGAGACACCCAGGACACACAGAGAGACACAGGGCACACAGAGGGCCCCAGGGCACACAGAGACACCCAGGGCACACAGAGACACCCAGGGCACACAGAGGGCCCCAGGGCAGCATCCCCGAGGATGCAGCAGCAGATGAAGCAGCGCTGGCAGAGCCAGCAGTGCCGTGCTCTCCCTGTTCCCCCAGTGGGGATCACATCCAGCCCCAGGCCGAGCTGTTTCCCGTGTTTGAACAGGGGCCAAGGGGTAAAATGCAGATTGATTTATTCTGTTTTAGCCCCCACAGGAAGGGGGGGAATCAGGAGCACATTGCTGGCTGTGAGGGTGGCAGGCCCTGGCACAGGTGCCCAGAGCAGCTGTGGCTGTCCCAGGGTCCCTGGCAGTGTCCCAGGGTCCCTGGCAGTGCCCCAGGCCAGGCTGGATGGGGCTGGGAGCAGCCTGGCACAGTGGGAGGTGTCCCTGCCATGGCAGGGCTGGCACTGGAAGGGCTCCAAGCTCCTTTCCAACCCAACCCGTCCCAGAATTCTGTGACTTCCAGCGCAGCCCACAGCCTGGCAGAACATCACCGCATGGGGAGGGCTCTGGGGCTGCTCCAGGAGAGCATGGCCATCCCCGTGCTCGTTCTCCATGTGGAGAATCCATACACCAGTGACATTTCTGGGACACGCTATTTTTGCCTTGTGAGGGGGCTGGAAAAATCAGACTGGCTTTCAAGAAATGAAAGCACCCTATTTAAGCTGTGAAAATTGTTCTTGCTGATTAACCTCGAGCTTTTCCACAGTGTGACATAATCCCACAGGATCTGAGGTGAGAAGGACAGGTTTGGTGGAGGTGCTGGAATGTGCAGTGGGGAAGGGTCCAAACGGGGTTTGGAAACTTCTTCAGCTGCTCCATGGTGATGTGCTGGGGTGCTGAAAATGGTCACCCTGAAAAGTAACCCCCCAAAACTGAGGCTCAGAGGCTGCTCCTCAGCAAAGAGCAGCTTGGAAGTTACCAAAGTAATTCCCTGATGGAAAGCAACCACAGATTTAGGTGGGCAAAGGGGCAAAAAGGCAGAAAATAAATTCTCCTAAACTTCTTGTACATCATTTGCTCCAGAGTTTGCAAAATTTCTCAAGTTCATTGATTTTTTTTTTATGCAGGAAATTCCATGAAATTTATGACAATTCTGGGAGGTGCAAACCAGTGCATCTCCGGGGGTGTAGAGCCCGTGGGGGAGGATTTAGCTCTTCCAGCCTCGAGACACACTAACTGCAGTGTGGAGAGGCTCCCAGACTTTCTTTCCCTTTCTTTCTTCCCTTTTTTTCTCCGTGGGGATAATAATAACAGTGTCAAGGACACCATTCAAGCTGATGCCTGGAGAGCTATTCAGTCCAGGCCTATTTACGGCCATTATAAAATGCCTGTGGATAGTTCAACGACCGATTTTCAAGAGTCTTTCTCTACCTTTTGAAGGCTCAGGAAAATCTATCAAACTGCAGAAATTAAGCTATTTTTCTTCAGGGGAAGAGAAACAGAGCGGGGAGCTTCTCACATTAAAATGCTGCCGTAGATTCCCGATGAATGAAAAATTGCCCGGCATAATAATGAGCCGGGAGATGGATTTTGAAACAGCTCAAAGCCGCTCTCCAGGCTCTGTGGCAGCAGTGCCGGGGATTTGGAGGTGAAAGATGGACCTTCTCTGGGAGCTGCTGTTCCCACATCCATCCAGGGGCGTGGGCAGGGAGTGAGGGATGCAGCCAGGCCTCAGAGCAGCTGCTGGGACACAAGCAGGGCACAGGGATGGAGGACAGCTCTCGGGATCAGAGGTGCAGATTGCCTGCAGCAGCTGCCTGGGTGTCACCCGCAGGGACAGGAGGCTGTCCCTGCCACACACTGCTGTGCACAGTGCCCTAAAGGCCCAAAACCCGCTCAGGAAGGAGTGTCCTCACTGTCTCCCTGCCTTCCTCCTGTCTGCTCCAGGCACTCACCTGCATCCCTGGAAAACAGCACACGGAGCAGTTTCCTCTGGAAACTGGGGGGGTTGAGTGCTGTGTGCTAATTCTCACACAACAAAAGCAGTCCATGTGTTGAACAAGCAGCTCTCCCCCAAACGGGCTCCCAGCACGATCTGGTTCTCAAAGCCCTGCCCTCCTGCCATCCCAAAGCCATAAATGGAGCCACTGGCTTTTCCAAAGCCTCCAGTTACATTTCACTGAGTGGGAAACAAGTTTATTTTTCCCTTACAAGATGCCAGCTCCCTCCTGTGTGTAACCACAGAGCATCATCTCCCTGTCCTGTGGGCAGGGCCAGCCTACTTCCCACTGGGAGGCCAAACGATCCAAGGCCACGTCCCTGCCCTGGGGAGCAGCACGTGCTCCTCCAGCTCTCCTCCCGTCCCTGTTCCCTGGGAGCAGAGCCCGATGCCCCCCAGCTGCACCCTGCTGCCAGGGAGCTGTGGAGAGCCAGGAGGTCCCTCCTGAACCCCCTTTTTTCCTTGGCTTGTGCCCTCTGGAGCTGAGGGGTGGAGGGGCTGTGGGACACTCCAGGGCGGTGGCACATCCCAGGCTCTGAGAGCCCTTGGGAGCTGCCCTGGTGCCACTGCCCTGCCCTCCCCTGCTGTCCTCCATCCCAGCCATGCCCTGGTGCCACTGCCCTGCCCTCCCCTGCTGCCCTCCATCCCAGCCATGCCCTGGTGCCACTGCCCTGCTCCTCCCCTGCTGTCCTCCATCCCAGCCATGCCGCGGGGGATGCCCTGCCCTGCCCATGGGATGTTCCTCCCTGGATAACACATCCTGCTTCCAGGGCCTGCTGTGCAAGATCCCGCTGCCGGCCTTCCCTCCCTTCCTGGCCCTGCATCCCAGGCTCCTTTTTTGTGCTCTTGATCGATTGTGTCTGTCCAAGCCCCCGGTCTGTACACGGGGAGTATGAATAAATAATGCCCTGGGGATGAGGGGGATTTGGAGCTGCCACGTGCTCCTCAGGTAAAACCCTTTCCTTCCAACAGCAGCCCTCGCCTGTGCCGCTCCTGCATTTTCTTTTCTGCTGCCGAGGCTTTTGCTTCCCGTTAGAGCAGGAGCTGTGTCCAAGGCATTCCTGAGGGACACGAGCTCGGCTGGAGGCTTTCCAGGGCTGACACGCTGCTGCCAGTGCTCCAGGAGCCTTTGCTGTGGGGTGGGGCTGCGGGGCAGGTGCTTGGTTTACAGCAGCGAGCAGGGATTTGGGCTTTGCCCCAGAGCGGGAGACGGGAACGTGGGTCCCTCTGCTGGGAGGCACCTGGGTGCCCTGGGCTGCAGGCTGGGATTTGCTGCCTGCTGGGACTCAGCAGAGGCGCCCAGCGCGGCTGCCAGGGCATGGGACACGCTGGGACACACCACACGGCTCGGAGGGTCCAGCACCTCTGATGCCCGCACTCCTCGCTCGCCTGGCCTGGAAGGACAGGGAGAGCCCTTGGCTCTCGGGCGCCGGGCAGCGGGATGTCACTGTCGCCAGCTGGCTGCCGGGTGAGGCGCAGGAGCAGCCGGGGCAGGTGTCCCTCCTCCTCCGCGTCCCGCGCCGCCCATCCCAGCCCAGGGCGGGACGCGGCGCTGCCCGGGCCCTGCCGAGGCTCCGGTGTGGCGCTCACGGCCGGGCTGCCCGGGCTCAGGTGTGGCGCTCACGGCCGGGCTGCCCAGGCTCAGGTGTGGCGCTCGGGGCCGGGCTGCCCCCAGGCCGGGCTGCCCGGGCTCCGGTGTGGCGCTCGGGGCCGGGCTGCCCGGGCTCAGGTGTGGCGCTCGGGGCCGGGTCCCCGCGGCTCCCCGCGGGACGCGGGCAGCGCGGGCCGGTCCCCGCGGGCAGCAGCTGCCCGCTCCCGTGGGAACGGCGCCGGCCCGGCCCCGCGCCGCTCCCGCCGCCGCAGCACTTTGTTCTTTGTCAAAAGCGGGAGCTGCGGCCGCTCTTTGTGCCGCCGATTTGAATTTGACCCTTTCCAACACCAAAAATCGATATTCCCGGGGAGAAGCAGTGGGTGCTATTTTTCCAAGCCCTGTTTACAGCGGAGCGGTCCTCGAGGCAGATGTTATCTCGCGGACTTTACCAAATTTTACAAAGCATTTTCTGAGCGCATAATGACAGTATTATCTTTGTCCACCTGCTGAGAGGAGCGGTGGGCTCACAATAAATATCGGCTTCCGAGACGGGCGAGTCAGAGTCCGTCTTATCTGTCCAGATGGGGGGAAAAAAGGCTCTAATTTACATCCCAGAAAGCACTGGGGTGTGACAAAGGTCATCGGCTGACACTGTACCCTCGGCTGGGATGAAAAATATATGAGTCCAGGCTGCATTGTCTGAAGGGGACGCAGTCCCTCCCAGCGGCTCCTGCCCCTGCTCTGCTCCCCCACCCCGCAGCACCTGAGCCGTGGCATTCCCTGGCTGGCAAGCAGCGCCCGGCTCCGCCGGGCTCCCACACGGGAGGGTTCGCACAGTTCCTTTCCCCCGAGGAAGCACCTCCCCGGCACTGGCAGTGAGGCTGGAAGCACATCCACGGCTTTGGGTCCAGGGGCCGCCTCCCACGGAGTCTCTTGGCTGGGCGACTCCCTCCTTTCCCTCCATTTCCAGGACATTTTCTGGGTTTTACAAATAGCCCACAATTAGTGAGTTAATGAGCTAATGAGGGAATTCTAGCCAGCTTCCCTCTCATCTGAGACCCCACAGGATCCTCCCTGCTCAGCGCCTCAGCCCCAGACCCGGGCGCATCCCGGGGGGCAGAGCCCATTACGGAGTGACAGGTTCCTGGAATTAGCCATCGGATTAAGGTACACGGGCCTGGAATTAGCGAAGGCACGTGTGATGCTGAGCTGGTACCTGCGGGGTCCAGAGGAGCCGAGTCAAAGCAGGGTGTGTGCTCTGCTCCAAACGGCCCCGGGGGCTCCGGCGGCCGGGATGTCACCGTGGCACGTGTCCCACTGCCCCACTAAAATGACAAAAAGACAAAGAAAAATGAGTGGGGAGTCAGAAGGGAATATAAAATCATTAACACAGCGCCTAATACAGTGGGAGAAATGTCAATGGGGACGCTGAGCTAATGGGCTAGTCTCCTCCAGAATTTTATAATCTCTGAAGTTTTAAATAATGCATCACCCTCGGATCCTGGTGTCCCTCCTGCTGTCAGTCCGTGATTCCCCAGTCCAGCACGAGGAAGCGGTAAATCAGAGACACTCACCCTTGTCTACACATTCTACAGGTAGTGATTGAGCCAAGATTTATTTATTAGTCAGGCTGTGATTGATTTAGAGGAGATTTGCTCGCTGGAGTTAATTACAAGCAATAAGTGGCTGCGCTGGCTGCCCGGGGATCGCGGCTGCCGCTCCAGGGACAGCCTGCTTAGCGCCTGCTGTGCCCCGCGGCGTGGGACCTGTGCCCACCGCAGCACGTCGAGCCGAGAATATTCACCTTCCTTTGATCACTGGCCTGTCCCTGGAAGTGTTCAGGGCCAGCTGGGGCAGCCCGGGCTGTGGCAGCGTCCCTGGAATTGGGAGTTGGAATTGGAGCAGCCCGAAGCCTGTCGTGAGACCATGATAGACAAATCACCCAAACCGTGGAAATCTGCAGTGGGTTTTTATCCCGGGCACCACAGAGGGTGCAGAGCAGCCCCACTGGGAGCAGGATGCTGTGCCAAGAGCTGCCTGCACAGCCCGGCCTGCACAGCCCAGACTGCTCCTTGCCCGGAACAGGAGCAGAAAAAGGAACTGAGGAACTGCACTGCCCGTGGCCCTGCCAGGACAGGGAGCAGAGGAACAGAACTGCCCGTGGCCCTGCCCGTGGCCCTGCTGTGGGGCAGCCACCAGGACAGGGGCATTGGAGGAATGGCTGCACTGCCCGTGGCCCTGCTGTGGGACAGCCACCAGGACAGGGGCATTGGAGGAGTGGCCGCACTGCCCGTGGCCCTGCTGTGGGACAGCCACCAGGACAGGGGCATTGGAGGAGTGGCCACACTGCCCGTGGCCCTGCCGTGGGGCAGCCACCAGGACAGGGGCATTGGAGGAGTGGCCGCACTGCCCGTGGCCCTGCCGTGGGGCAGCCACCGCCGCCCGGGGCCCGCAGCTGTCCCTGCCCACCCGAGCGTTCCCGGGTGTCCTCCCCTGCCCCGGGCCCGGGCCTGTGCTGCCGTGAGAGGGTGCAGGTGCCTGTGAGAGCAGGGGCCGCTGTGAGCCCGTGCCACGGAGCTCCTGCCTCGGCCAGGACCAGCTGAGGATGCAGAGCTGAGATCGAATTGTTCGGGAGCCAAACGCGCCAGGAAACAAACGGCTTCTCCAGTGGAAAAGGAACAAACCACTTTAAAAAACCCAAACAAATAAAAAACCCCAAACAAGTAGAGAACCCAAAACAAGCTCTTTAAATTTCATCTCCCAAGGCAAATCCTTTACTGTCAAGCGTCAGTCCCAGGGTTTTTGTGCTCATTATCACCCTATAAAGGCCCTGCCAGAGGGATGTTTCCTGCCTGGCACTGGGGTTTGTCATGGAAAAGCTGACCCAGCCAAGAGGGAGCTGGGGAAACATCCTGCCATGAGCATTCCAGGGGCACCGCCCTGCTCGGTGCTGGCACAAGCGGCACACACTGAGTGTGCCCAGGTCACCCCAGGAGTGGCACCTGCACAGCCACCAGTCCCTGGCCCCTCCGCTGACTCTCAGGGTGTTATTAATTAATTAATTAATTAATCGTCTCTCCCTCGTTGGCTGCTTGGGTCAGGCTCCCCGTGCCCATCACAGTGAGAGCACCCCGGGGAGCCCTTTGTTCCACAGAGGTGAAAAATTGTACCCACAAAAAGAGTTCCCCCTGCGATCAATTCCCTCTAACAACTTTATTGATTAGCTGCAGTAACATCTCCCATTTATTAATTATGAAGAAGATGTTCCAGTGATTGCTTAAAGTTAACTGTTGTGCTTTCCCTCTGCCCTCAGGCCCCAGCCCAGCCAGCACTGCCCAGAGCAGCATCCCTGTCCCTGGAGGGATTTAAAGCTTTGGGGACATGGTTCTCGAGGACATGGGTCACTGGTGGCCCTGGCAGTGCTGGGGGAGCATTTGGTCCCAATGAACCTGGAGGGCTTTCCCAGCCTGTGGAGGTTCCAGGATCCCAAGCTGGCACCTGGCCATGGATTTGTGGGAGGAGGGGGGTGCTTTGTCCCAGATCCTGTGCACAGGGGAGGTCTCCATGGCTTTCGCTGTTTGAATTACTGACAGCAGAGGTGACAAATGCCAGCGCTGGGACCAGAGTCCTTTACACACGGGGAAGGGATGTTGGGGTGGTATCAACCGCCCAAAGGAGAGATTGTCCACCTCCTTTGCCTTGGGGCTTTTCCAGGCAACGTGCCCAAATCCAGCCGGGCAAGGAGCTGCTCCCACCTCTGCTCCAGCCTCAGGAACACGCCACCCCA
Source organism: Motacilla alba alba (assembly GCF_015832195.1). Lineage (NCBI taxonomy): Eukaryota > Metazoa > Chordata > Aves > Passeriformes > Motacillidae > Motacilla > Motacilla alba. The sequence continues at coordinate 406,362 of NC_052046.1, read as the reverse complement.
AAACCCAGTGTCACCAGGACTGAGGGGGCTCATAAACCACCTTCACACCGTAAACTAAATGAAGGAGTCAAGCGAGGGCAAGGAAGCCCAGGAGCAAGCTGGAAACAGGGTAAGGAAGGAAAAGGAAGGTCAGAACGAGGGTAATTAAGGAAATGCAGCAAAGAGAAATTATACAAGAGAGGATTAGAAATGTACAATTGGTGTCGCTACCCAGGGCCATAAATCACCCGCGGCGGGGAAGGAGCTGCTGAAGGAAGCCGAGGGTGATGCTGGACTGATTATGAGTTTGAAATATGGCACGTTGGCAAAAAATCCACGGCGATTTATCTTCTGTCACCCGCCATCCCAGGAAGGTGGCAGCCATCCCCACACAGCTCTTCTGAGACTGAAACTCCGGGGCTGAATTGATTTCTGAGCCTGCCAGCCTGCATTCGTCTGAGAGGGTAACAAATAACACAGGGAGGGGAAAATTGGGAAATCAAAGAGATCACAGTCACGGCAAAACAAATGGATGGGGTGGAGGACAGGGAGCTGGATACCCCAGACTCTATTTACACCCTGCAAGCAAACAGAACCCCAATTTAGCATGGTGTCCTGGATATGTAAAGATTTAATAACTCAGATTTGCAGTCCTACCCACACAGAATGATTGCCAGCCCGAGAGAAGGGTGAAAATCTATATTTTCAGCAAATATCTAGATCTAAAAATAAGAGGGGGATACAAATCCTAGCAACACAGAGGGGTTGGTTGGGAGGTGAATGAAATCTCTGGATTAAAATATGAACATATGCTGTAACTACAAACCCCATCCCAACCTCCCAAAGCCTCTCCACGGGCGCAGTGCAGGAGCAGGGAGCCAGCCAGCAGGGCGTGGGGGGCTGGAGATGCTGCAGTGTCGTGGGAGGCAAAGCAGGAGCCTGAAAAAAGCTCCAGAAGGATCTGCTGGCAGGAAGCATAAACCAAAAATAGGCAGTGGCAGGAATCAAGGCGAGAGTGGGGAAGATGGAGACGGCGATCAATACCTGGAGACCAGAAACACAGAGGATGTGAACAGGTTTTATTCCTGACCTGTGCAACCGGGGGCTGAGCTGAAAACCTGATTTCTCGTAGAGAATTCATAGGCATAGTTCAGAAATGTCTAAAAATGAAACATGTAAATGAGGGCATTGACTGCAAGGTGCCCCTGTGCCTTTAGCACTCCAGAGCTGCTGCCAGAGGCTGGATGGGGGTCCTGACACAGGGAAAGGGGACCCTGGGGCATCTCTGCCCATCCACACGGGCACGGCCCAGTTCAGGGAGCAGGGAATGTGCCTCTGTCCCAGGACAGTGACTGGCTGCTGCTGCTGCTGCTGCTGCTGCTGCTGCTGCTGCTCTGAGGGTGCGGGAGGGGGCACAGCCTGTGGGTCCAGGGCATCCAGAGTGGATGGCAAGCATCCGTTCTCCAGCTCATCCCTGGTGAGAATGGAATGAGCAGGGAAGAGCTCAGAGCTCGGGATGCATCGTCCCACAGACAATAATCCCAGCACGGGGCTTGCTCCTGAGCACCTGCATCAGCCTCACTCCCACGGCAGGCCCAGACCCCCTTCCCGGGATCCACAGCCTCTCCAGGACCCTTCACCACCTCACCACCGGAGAACTGCCCCCATTTCCTAAAAATATTGACCTAATTGGCCCTTGCACTTCATTTCCCCGTGAGAGCCCAGCAGCTCAGCTTTCCTGCTGCCCCACTTGCACTGTGGGACACAAGGAGGTCACGGGAGCGGCTCGCCCGGGATGGCCGCGGCCTCGCTGCCATGGCCGGGATCAGAGCAGGGAGTCCCAGGGCCCAGGGCCCTCCCCAGGCACGGCAGTCCTGCTGGAAAACAGATGGGGAGGAAAATGATTGGAGGAGGAGATTAACAAGAACACTGGTAGGAAACCAGATCGAAGGGATCAGGGCGCAGCAGAGGGGCTGAGCCACAATTTGGTGCCTTGTGGGAAATGAGGAGGACAGATGCTTGCCTAAACTTGGGGATTAGATTTTGTAGCCTAAAGAAGATAATAAATGAAATGATTATGGCATCAAAGTGCTGGTCCCTGTGGACAAGCGGGCTGGGAAGACCCTTGGCATTAAGAGCCAGGGATGAGGGGGCAGGTCAGTTTTAGGGCACCCTATCAAAGGTCATCTCCTGACTGCTGACAGCTGCTTTAGCCCAGGGGAAATTCCTCCTTCAGGGGATCTAGGGAGTATGGGACAAGGACCCCGTGGTCACAGTTTTCCAGGACAGTTTGGCAAAAAAAATGCCTTTTTTTTTTTTCTTTTTTTTCTTTTTTTTTTTTCTTTTTAGCTGGCTTGTGCACTTATTTGGGCTTTGGGAAAGTCACGTCATTTCAGTGGGACAGAGTTCTGGGACATCTTACTGGGGTAGCTGGAAGGGTTGAGCATAGCCACGAAGCCCAGGCTGCAGTAGCAGGGGCACCTCAGCTCAGCCGGGTCACTCAGATCTGCTCTGAACAAAGAGGTGCTTTTGTTCCTGCGGATTTTTCCTGGCTTTTGTCCCCAGCTTGAAGCCCGAGTGGCACCGGGGCTGACCCAAGGCGGGACCCCAGCCGGTTTAGGGGTGCTGCTGCCGCCGGAGGTCCGGGGGCTCCCCGTGCCCGGGAGCGCCGGGGGCGGACGGCGCTGGCCCGGCTCCGGAGGGACGATCCCTCGGTCCCCGCCTCGCTCTCCCTGGGAGGGTAATTGGCGCTCGGGCTGGAGATGCGGCACTGCCTGGGGTCCCTGCGCCGCGGCCCCGCTGTTTATCCGTGCTCCAGTTAAAGAGTTTCCCATGGAGAAGTGGCTAATGATGGCCCGAAAAGATGAGCAGGGAGGAGGCAGCTGCAGCCGCTCCTCGCCGAGCTGCTCCTGCTCGGCAGACGCAGCAGCCCCTCTGCCGGAGAGGGAAGTGGCGTGGGAGAGCCCGGGAGCCGGGGGAGGAAGAGGAGGAGGAGGAGAGGGAAGTGCTTTACGAGGGGAGCCTCTCCTTTCCCACACAAATATCTAAAAACTATTAATTTCGGGCAGCAGCTAGGAAGATATACATGAAAGGGAAATTGATTTCTATTTAAATGGTATGTTTTCATCACCTTTTTTCAGAGCATGAACATTCATCTCTGAGTACCTGTGCTAATTGATTTCAAATGCAATTCAACACAATCACTGTAGAATAATAAATCTGCGGGCCAAGAAGGGAAAGGAGGCAGACCAGCACGGCTGGGAGAGGAGAGCCCGCGGGCACAGGGAGCAGCCTGTCGCAGGGACAGGAGGCACACCCAGCCCGGAAAAGGTGGCACAATCCCATTACAGCCGTCCTCTGGGGATCGGCGAGGTTTACGGATAACACAACGGGACCATAAACTCTGGGGGAGAGAGAGATTACGAGGGAGATGGGGCACAAGGCAGGAAAGTTGCTGGCCATCGCAGGGCTGGGAGGGGCTGGGTTGGGTTGGGATGCACCTTGCAGGCAGCCAGTCCCACCCCGTGCCGGGCAGGGACACCTTCCACCAGAGCGGGCTGCTCCCAGCCCCATCCCGAGCACCCGCAGGAACGCGGGGACCAGCAGGAGCAGCAGGGGGAGGCTGGAGGAGCTGGGGGGCGCCAGGAAAAGCTGCAGCTGGAGATCCAGGGTCACACGCCATGTCCTGGGGGGACCCCGCAGAGGAGGCCACTCCGGGAGCAACAGCTCTGAAAAACAGCCAGCTCTTAGGTGTTTGTCCTCAAATAAATAATGGAACATGATACCCAAAAAGCTGCTGTGGGAAAATGGGCTAATGGGAGCCCCGGGTAAATGCAGGTGAGGCGGAGGGGAGCTGCTCCTGCCTCAGCATGGGGCACTTGTAGCCTGATATTGCGGTGCTACAGCCTGTTGTGGTACTCAGGGCTCGAGAGGATGCTGGAAACTGGGGAGAGAACAGAAAATAGCCATAAAAATTACCTGCGGCCAGAAAGGCACTGCACAGCAACCAGCTGAAAGAGCCTGACTTGTTTAGCTCATCAAGGAAAGAGGGGAAAATGCCCTGATAGCTGGATATGGGAACTTCTGCAGGAAAAATGAGGAGATAAAAAGGCATCTTTAACCTGAGGCTGCTCCGTAAGGAAGGAGCCCCCAAAGTGGAGCTGGGGGAAGCTGTGCAAACCCCACTGACACAGGCACACGCTCTTGGGCACGAGTAGGATCAGGGAGTGAGATTCCAAGGCCTTTGGTAAATGAGTAATCTCTGAATTCGGTGTGGCACTGCAGGATAAAGCTCAGTAGCAATGTTCCTACAGAGTTAGCCCCAGTTACCCTGGCTCCCAGCTAATCCGAGCCATTTCACACATCGCTGGGAAGGGAAGGGGATGGATGTGGAACTGCCCAACCTGGAGACAATGCTGCAAATTCTCTGTTCCTTTGCTCTCTCCACTGCTGGGACAGAGACAGGCATTTTTGCTGGACTTCTCTGAGGCAGTTTTTATGGATATCATCTTTTTCCAGGATCACCTTGCCAGGGAGAGGGTTAGAGCTCAAAACCCACCTCCAAACCTCTTGGAGCTCTTATACTGATCCAGCTGGGACTGTAAGCAAAATAAACCCAGTGAAATAATGGCCAGTGGACAGGCAGAGACCGTGGAAGGGATATTGATTGGAACAGGGTCTCTTTTCTGCACAGCACAGTGAGCTCCAGAGGGCTGAGCTTCAGGTAATTTCTAGCAAATAATGTGTTGTACACTGTTATTTGTGGATCCTGGAAATCAAACCGGAGCATCCGGGGCTCTTGTCTAACAAGTCCCTGTAGCTAGAGCCAGCAGACGGTGCCTTGAGAGAGGAATAAAAGCAGCAAATCAGAAATAAATGGTAATAAAATGAAACCCATCCCGTTTGGCAGTGGCGGGACATCGGGCGCACCCCCAGGCAGCAGCACCTTCCCTGGTCCGTATGTAAACCCTGCCAGGAAAACCCCAAGGAAGCTGAACGGGATGAGGTGTTCCAGGTGCTGATGGGTGGGATGGGACACGCGGCCACAGGCACGGGAGAGCCGGGAACAGCAGCTCCTCCCTGCCACCCCTGCGCCAGGGCCATGGAAATGGATCTGTTTGTTTGTAACATTTGCCCGAGCTGCCAGCCCTTGCTGCTGAAGGATTTGGGGGCAGAACCCACCCGTCCATGGCAGAAGGGGTGTCAGGAGCCCTGCCAGCCCTGGCCAGGAGCCCGCATCCCCGGCAGCCCGGCTGGCCTCGCTCCGCCTGCCTCCTGCCTCCTGCGCGGGTAACAAAGAGATTGCAGCACCGGTTCAGAGGTGGGGAATTTGATAAACTGGCTCATATTTTTAAATGAACAAATGACACTTCATCGTGGCCATGACAGAGGGCTCGGCGCTGCTTTACAGTAATCTATGCCTTCTTTAACACACGGCTGCGATCCTGGCCGCCGGCAGATGAAGGATGGAGGAGCAGGCAAAAGGTTAATAGAGCATTGGGCCTTTTTTAATTGAAAAAATGACTGAGGGACCATGTAGCAGAGCGAGCAGTAATATTATTACAGGCTGTAAGTACTGTTCCAGAGACTTACTGTTCATCTGGGAGCAGAGTAATGAGCGCCGGGCTGCGGCTCCCGCCTCGCCTCGGCCGGAATGCCGCTGGCTCGCCAGCAGGAGCAGCTGCCTTGGCAAAGGAACGGCGTCGCCCAAATGTTTGTGTTCCTGTGCAAACTTCGAGTTCCTCCAGGAAGAAGTCTGCTGGGTGGCTGGCAGAATTGGTTCCTCCACATGGTGCCTCAGCAGTGGGCTCAGCATCGGCGTGCGAGGGGCTCCAGCTGGGCTGGGATTTGTGGTTCAGGAGAGACGCTGCAGGGAGCTGCCTCCTGATCCAGCCTGAGTGGCACAGGGCAAATCCATGATGGCACAGCTGTGTCCATCTCAGGGAGTGACAGACCTTTAGACCACCATGGATGGGCCCTGTGTGCTTCCCTGGCACTGCTGGTGCTCCCTGCTGCCATTCTGGCACAGGGCACAGCATGGAGCATTCCTGCACCTGAACATCCCTGTGCTGAGCATCCCTGTGCCGAGCATCCCTGTGCTGAGCATCCCTGAGTGACAGTTCCAGCACTGGGACATCCCTGTGCTGAGCATCCCTGTGCTGAACATCCCTGTGCTGAGTGTCCCTGTGCCAGTTCCTGCACCTGAACATCCCGGTGCCAGTTCCTGCACCTGAACATCCCTGTGCCAAGCACCCCTGTGCCAGTTCCTGCACCGGGCCATCCCTGTGCCAGTTCCTGCACCTGAACATCCCTGTGCTGAGCATCCCCGTGCCAGTTCCTGCGCCTGAACATCCCTGTGCCAGTTCCCACACTGAGCCATCCCTGTGCCAGTTCCTGCACCTGAACATCCCTGTGCCAGTTCCTGCACCGGGCCATCCCTGTGCTGAACATCCCTGTGCCAGTTCCTGCACCGGGCCATCCCTGTGCTGAACATCCCTGTGCCAGTTCCTGCACCTGAACATCCCTGTGCCAGTTCCTGCACCGGGCCATCCCTGTGCCAGTTCCTGCACCGGGCCATCCCTGTGCTCCTGCCATGGGTGCCCTGGTTGGGATCCGCAGCACAGACCGCAGCACATCCCGGGCAGCTCCGTGACCCCGCAGTGCCATCTGCTCCAGAGGTCAGGAAGAGGGATAAAGGGCACACGGGAGAACCCGCAAGGGGAGAGAGGACGAGGGGGAGGAAGATGGCCCAGAGAAGCGGGCAGGCAAGGGGAACGGCCTTTCAGCAATGGAGGGAGGGCCATCCCCGGAGGAGGTTTCTTCCGGAGCAGGGTCAGTGCCCGGCTCAGCGGAGCGGCGGCGGGGCCCAGCGGTGCCGACAGGGCTAATTGATGAGGAATTGCCACCGGAGCGCTGTGTCATCCCGAGCAGCTGAACTCGGGGCTGGGGGAAGCAGGCTGTTAAACAGGCTGTGGCGGCACTTCGGGCTGCCAGGATTTATGCTCCGCAGGAGCAGCTCTATCTGTCATCTGTGAAAAGCCTCATTTACAGAGAGACTCCGTCAGGAGAGGCAATCAGCCTGGAACCTGCTATGCTGGGAATTTATAACTGCTGTGCCAGGGAGAGCTCATCCCTCCCTTCGGCAGGAGCTGGGGGAGCGGGCCTGTGCCTAGGAACGGGTGTTTGCTCCCCCAGGGAATCCCCGGCCCCGAAGAGCTCAGGGTCTGGAGAGTGACACGGTGATGGGTGGCACGGCTGGGAATGCTTCTGTTAGGAGTGGCAGACCTGCCTCCGGTGGGCAAAACGGAATCCTCATGGAAAAAAGCAGCAAAAAGGGAGGCAGGTTTTGCCTCACCTCTGGGGCTGGTGATGCCCTGGGGCTGTGCCTCTGGTGTGGAGGAGGATTCCCAGGCACGGAAAGCACAGAATCCCAGAATACTTTGATTTGGAGGGGATCTTAAAGCCCATGCAGTGCCACCCCCTGCCATGGCAGGGCCACCTTCCCCTGGCCCAGGTGGCTCCAAGCCTCTCTCCACAGCCCGGTGCGGATGTCCTCTCCTTCCCAGGACCCTGGGAGCCCCAGCAGGGCACAGCACTGGGGGATCTGCTGTGCCACTGGGAGCAATGGGTCCTTAAGGCTGCGCATGTTCCTGCACCAGCAGAGCCCACGCTGGTGCCGTGCTCCAGTCCTGCCACGATGGACCTGGGAATAAAGGCCCTGAGCGACGGACGGATGGCTAACATCGTCATTTGTGCTGCATTTTCCTCTCCCGTGGAGGATCAGCTCCAGTTACTCCCATCCATCTCATTCTTTCAAGTCATCTTCATTCTGCAATTTCCCCTCACCCCGAAAAGAGTCAAAGATCGATCCATTTCTTTCCAATTTCAGCCGGGGAGAGGCAGAGGATGCCTTTTGCCTCCCCCAGCACGTGCCTGCCCGCGTTCCTCCCCGTTAGAGCAGAGCACGGCTGACTGGGTATTGATCCCTCCCTGGGAAGCGCTGCAGCCTGTGCCCTGACCTCCTGCTCACCTGCCAGAGCCAAAACCAGTCGGCTTTGTGTCTCTGCGAGGCAGAAAAGGAGCTCTCCCCTCGAAAAGGTGAAGGGTGTCCCAGCCAGGACAGCAGCCTGCGAGCCCAGCCGCTGCCATGCTGCAGCAGCACAGAAAGGAGTTGGGAATAAATCCTGACAGGAGGAGGGTGAGCCCTGCCCACATCTGCAGAGAGTTGTGTTTGGCCTCAGCTGCTCTGTTCGTGGCCAGGTGGGACCCTGAGGATGGCAGTGGGGGATGTGGCACTCAGGCCAAAAATGGAATTCAGACACCCACCGTGAAGCACTACAGAGCCCAACATCTCTGCCACAGCAGGGTCACTGTCCCGCTAAAGCCTCACTCCAACACACCCCTGTCGAGCCCCTTGCCATGTCTGGTAACAAGTCTGATTTTAGGTGCCATGCAGCAGGTGTTTAATTATAGAGGCAGGGCTTAGTGGCATTTGTGTCCCAGCAGGGAGCAGTTTAGAGGCAGTTTGGCTCCAGGAGCATCCAGCGCTGCCTCCCAAACTCCCTCTCTGATAACAGGTGCTTTTACAAACATTGTTAAATGAGACGGATTCAAAATAGGCCTGGTTTTCCCACCTGATCAATAGATCTGAAAGGAACGATGCCAAATATCTGGAGTTATTGTGCAGCACTGATGGCTGTCAGGACAACGGGCAGAGCAAAGACAAATACACACCTTTGCCTGGGTTATTACTTTAAGCCTGTTATTATCATTATTATGGGTGATTAAAAATCCCATTAATCAGATGCTAAACAGATTAAGCCCTATGAATTAATTTTCTGGAAATAACTAAGATAAACAGTCTGTGCAGAGCTCATTTAATGAAATAGAAGCTGTTTATCTGCAAAATTAGGGCTTGAGCGTCGCTGAGCTTGGGCTGGAAAAATCCAGTACGGTGTGGGCACGGCGGGCACAGGCTGGAGCCAACGCCGATTTTTTACCCATTCTAAGTAAAAGAAAAATCTCTCTGCGGGTAATTTATGATACATTACACAAAGAGCTCATTAGCAAGAGCTACAAAATAAAATTACAGTCAGTTAGGAAATAATTCCTTGATTTAGTGGGTAAGGGGAGGGGGCTGAAGGGCAGAGGCCGCCTGTGCTGCTGGTGGGAGCACTGAGCTGTGCTGGGGAGGGCCTTGGCACCAGCCTGCCTGTTCCACTGCCCAGGTGAGCACACCTGAGGGAGCTGGGCCTCCTGCTGCCCTCGCTCTGCACCGCCCCAGGGACCTGGCACATCTGGGCACGTGATGGAGCAGCAGCACCTGGAAGAGGAGATTTCAAAGCTGTTTTCCTGGAAGCAATTTCATTGCCGTGTTAGTTCATTGTCATGACTAATTGCTGACACTTTTTTAATGGGTGCGTATCACAGTTCCACCTGCTGCTGGGTCCAGACAGCTTGAGGCCTGTTCTGCAATGGGGACCAAGAAAGAGAACCCTCAGGTTGAATTAAGAATGTAAGATATCAAAATATAAGAGATAAATACAAATAAGGTGTGCTCTGGTATGTTAGCAAAGCAGGGTGAGATCTGGAGCCACAAGGAGGATTTTCTTCCTGGTTCATGTGCACCCCTGCACTGCACACAGCCTCCACCACTTCCCTGCAAGCAGGAGGCAACTGGGAGCCAAGACCCCTGGAAAACCATTTTCTCCTACTAACAGTTAAACAAGAGGGCTCTTACCAGCTTTGCCATTAATGACAGTGATATAGGAAATGAACATTAATTGATTTTTCACCACCGTCTTTCCCTTCCACAATTATGGAGTTGCCTCTGAGAGCAAAATATTGGGACCAACGGGGTGAAGAAGTTTCAGTGTGGTGGAATAAATACGAGAGCCATGCAGCTGTGGCAGTGTCCTCATCCTGAAATCATCCAGCTGTGTCTGCTGCTATCCCAGCCCCGGGCTGGCTGACATCCCGACCTCCAGGGCATTGCTCTGCTTCCCTTTCCGTTAAGAGGAGCTTCACAGCCCAGCATCCAGCCCCTGAAGTGTCACCAGGGACAAGTGGACCTTCCCTTTCCTCCATTTGTAGCCTTCTCCAGAAACTGCCGATGGAATTGCTGTTTCTTGTGTCTGTTCTAATAAATGGGTGCATTTGCTACTGCTGTTGAAAGTTCTGTGTTTGGCCTTTTTAAGTCATTTGATTAGGAAGTAGAGGGAATATTTTAGCAGCAGAGAAGGCTCTCACAATCAGCACTAGGAGGAATAATCCAATTTTCTTGGCAAAGAAGGGCAAGGGTCCTCCTAGGAGGTCAAAGCTCCCTTAGTACAATTAGAACTTTAATTAATGAAATTGGTTGAGCCTCCACCAGCAGAAGCAGCGTATTTGGAGCTCTGGGAGTGGAGGCAGCAGCTCCCTACTGGCTGCCCTGAGCACACTCTGGGCCCCCAAATGCACCCAGACCCCACCATGCATTCCAGAGATGCAGCTTTGGGGCTCTTGGTTGGACACCGAGAGCGAGATTGGCCTCTCCAGCAGCTCTGTGAGGAGCGGCACGACTCACCGCGTGTCGTGCTGTTCAGACATGCTGTCTGCAATTAATATTGCATAATGGCCTCCTGATTCCTAAATTATGTATTTCTCCTTCTCAGCATCGTGTGGTTTTTTTACAGGGTTAATTATTTTCCATCATTCTGCCTTTAGCAACAGTCGTCTTAATTAAGGGGGCCAAGTTCCGCTCTCCTTGCTGCCTGGCAGATCCTAATGAAATCAATGGAGCCGTGCGGTGTAAATGGAGGGACGCCGGCCATCCAGTAAAAGTAAAACCTTCCCTCTCTCGTTGATTAATGCATAAAATTAACCCAGGCCTAACGTCCAACTCCTGACTGAGTGAATCCCTGCAGAGCCCCCTCTCGGGCTGCTTTTCCACGAGCAGTTCTGACCTTCTTCATCCCGTGGGCACGCCAGCAGTGCTCTGCCACCACAGTAGCACATCCTGGCTGCCCTGGCTCTGCTTTTGGGTTTGAGAAACACGGCCGAAGTCTGCAAGCAAGACTCCAAGTCAGTGTCACCTCTCCCTCCAGTGGCTCCAGACAGGGCTGAGCAGGTGGTGCCTGTCCCTTTGCTCCTTCCCAGGGCTCTCCCAGAGCCATGTGCTGTTCGTTTTCGGGGATCAAACACCTGAGGCAGGGATTTAAATCAGCCCAGAGCCCCATCCCTGGTGGTGCCCCCTGGCTCACTCCCTGCCTCTCCCCCCAACCCTTGCCTGCTGGCACCAAAAGGGCTGATCCCCAATTATTCCTCCCTGGCTTGCATTTCCTGACAGCCCAACATTAAACCAGTCCCAGGCAGCCATGCAGGGGAGGCTCCAATAAGTGGATCCACATGCAATATTCATGGGTGGCTTCAGAATAGTTACAGATCCATCACACTTGGCAGCGGGATGGGGATGGCGTGCTCTCCTAATGCTGGGCTTAAGCACCTTCTTGAACCCGAGCCCTGAGGATGGATGGCCACCTGGAGCCGGGGGTGCCGGCACGGTCCCCCTGCTGCCGGGTCCCCATCTGTCCTGCCAAAGCCCCCTGCCCGCTCTACAGCCCCCTCCCACCTCAGGGGGAAGAGCCTTTTGGACCTGGGCCTGTGGGCACCCCTGGCCACGCCATGATGCGCTGCTCCTGCACCCAGCTGGAGCTCTGGATAAAGAGCAGGGAAAACAAGGGAGCCTCTGGAGCTTAATGCCCTCACTCCGGGAAAGGTTTGTTTACCAGCTTCTGGCCAGCACCACACTGCAGCTCCAAACCTGATCTCATCCCCCAGGATTAATTTTTACACAATCATTCCGCAGTCTATGATAATCACTCCATAAAAAAATGAAGAGATTTGGGATTTTTTCCAGCGCGGAGGATTAGGTCTAAAGACGAGTAATCTGCAGGAAGCTCAGCTGCATGCACACCACTAATCGCTCCGCGCTCTTCCCAGCTTTAGCTCTTTCATTAGGATTTTCCACAGTGGGCTGGCTGTCCTTGCTGGGGCTGGCTGCCACAGACAGGCAGACACATCCTGAGGGATCCGGCCGTGTGCCAGCCCACGGGGGCCACAGCAGCAGCTCGGGCAAGCGGCAGTGCCACGCGTCCCTGCGGTGCCACGCGTCCCTGCGGTGCCACGCGTCCCTGCGGTGCCACACGTCCCTGTGGTGCCCTCCAGCCCTGCAGTGCTGGCCACACGGCTGGGCTCATCACCTCTTTCTGGACCACAAAGAGGAGCCTCTGGAACAGGCTCCCCACTCTGGGATCTCTCCAGCTGCCTTGGGAAAGAGGTGAAGCAAATGGCACGGGAGACATAAATGCAGCGCAACAGACCAGGTGGTGGGATGGCTTTAAAATGTAATAAACTATTAAAGGAATTATAAGATTAAATCCTGAAGCCTTTAGTAAATTCCTGGTGGTTTAACCAGGTGAAGAGTGAATAATAACCTGGTAACTGGCAATTTCCCTGCTCCAGGAGCAGCCATGTTCTCCTGAGCCCCCAGGAACTCCTTCAGCAGCCGGCCTTGCCAGGCCCGGCTTAACTAACCCTTGTCCTGCACTAAGAGCAGCAGTGAGTGCAGGAGGTAGCAACACACACCCCAATCCCTCCTCATGGGCACACCAGGAGTATTCCCATTGTTTCCCACTGAGGCTTGGGACTGAATTCCCAAAGATTCCTGAAGGGGTGTGACCCCATGCCTGGGGCTCGGCGGGCTCCTGGCACTGCCAGGAGGGTGAGAGCTCACAGGCTGAGAGAAAGCACTGCACGTTTTCGAGTCGGGAGGAGAGACATGCCCGTTGTGCCCAGCAAGCGTTTTTCCAAATATAATTAAAATAAGTACATCTCTACGACAGCTCTGACCACAGGGATAAGGATGCAATGCCAGGTTTTTAAAACAAAATAACGTAAGCACTTAGAAAAGGACTGGAGCAGACTTTGGGTACTTATGTTCAAAATAATTGTCCCAGGAAACCCGATTCAGCAGCCACCCAGGCTGAAAGCACTTAGGCACACGCGGGCAGGCGTTCAACAAAGCATTTAGTGACCCCGGCGCTGCATCAGCAGGAACGCGGGGCTCCGGGCAGGGAGTGACTCAGGGAAACCGCGGGGCTCAGGCAGACGGGGTCCCGCCGGGGGACGCCCGGGGTTCCGCCCGGGTCCCGCCCGGGTCCCGCCTGGATCCTGCCTGGATCCTGCCTGGCTCCTGCCAGGGTCCCACTACAGTCATCCATTGGGATCCCGCCTGGGTCCAGCCTGAACCCGCCCAGCCCTCTCTGGGGTCCCGCCTGGCCCCAGGCACGCACGGCAGTGTCTCCGCTGTGCCCCGTTTGCCGCCGGCTCCTGCCGCCGTGGCGGCTCCCACTCGCTGCCTTAAGGGCCGGGATGTGAGGGCTCCCCAGCCCAGCGGCGTGTCCCAGGAGCCCAGGAGCTCGCTCCTCACACCCTTCCCCCGGGAACACCTTTGCAGTCCAAGCGGAGCTGCTGTAACCCAGCAGCCGAGCGGGGAGAATGCTCGTGGTAATAAATTCATGGCTCTTCACACCCCAGCGGGCTGACAAGCACCTGGTTTTAAAGAGACTTTAAAACCACTTGGAGCGCTGTGAGGCAGACCGAGACCCCCTTATGCTTGGAGACCCCAAACACCAGCTTCAAAGGAGGGAGGGAAATTGCCAAGATAGCCTGGAAAAAGTGGATTTCAGTGGGGGCAAATCTTCAAAGCACAAGTTTCCTGTGCTGCTATAAAGACTGTGTACCTTTTGCACGAATAAGTCAAAAGTGGGAACCTTTCCTAAGCACATGCCCAACCTGACAGGCGGTTCCTCTGCTGGGCTGTGTTGTGATCGATGCTCCTGGATCCTCTTGTGCTTCTCCTCGATGGGACCCATCCCTCCTGCAGTGCCACCCCTGTTGCCCGGGCACTCTGCCCCAGGACAGGCTGTCCATGGCTCTGTCCCGCTGCCCAGCTGAGAGCTTTCACACACGAGGCACATTTCTCCTTGGAGAGCCTCAGATCTCAGCTAACCAGATTTCCTGCCACTGCCACTGCTGGATTTTCCCGACTTTAGGGATGGTGTTTTCCACCAGCTGAGGGCTCAGTGCACCAGGGGCTATCCCAGGACTGGTGGGAAGCTGCTGACAGCCTAGGACACGTCCTTCCAAGCTGTCCCTTGTCCTCGGGGCAGCTGCAGAGCAGTCTGTGGCCCTCTGGCTCCTTTGGAGCTGCCCCAGCCCCGCGCTGCCTGATTGAGGCGGGAGCGGTACCTGGGCCTCCCCGCTCCTGCCGCAGCCTCGGGCGAGCCGAGCTCTGTGTCAATTACAGGAAAATCAATGAAGATACTGTTCAGGACTCCTTTTCACCATTCAGCACGGATGACATCCTTCACTTTCTAGCACTGATTCATTTACTTTCGGCCTCTCCAGGGGCTCCTGACATATTGCTATCTCTGAAGAATCTGAAGCAAGAACTGCCTTTGTTTCCACTGCAACTTGTTGATGGGGCTGGAGCTCACTGAGGGTCGGGGGGGAGGCTGCAGCACACTGCAGGGTTTAAACATTTCTTACCAAAACGCCTCCCAAAGGTCCTCCCAAATCTCTTTTGCACGGGCAGAATCAGGGGAAAAATGGGTCCAAACACAGGGCCAGAGTGCCATCAATGTCCTTGCTCCGGCTGAGCTGTCCCCAAAAGCGGTGACACCGCAGTGGTGCTGCTTCTCTTGGTGGCCGTGTTGGATGGGGCTTGGAGCAACCTGGTCCAGTGGAAGATGTCCATGGCAGGGGCTTGGAACTGATTGGTCTTTCCCAGTCCAGCAGCTGCAAACTCTCCTGCAAGAGAAAAGCCAGGAGAGTGGACAGGACTGTAACACCAGGGCTGCACAGTCTCACTCTGGGGTTTATTCCTACCCCCAGGACTCAAGGTCAGAAACTACAGGAGACAATATTAAATGTTATAGAACTGATTTCTAAAATATTTAAAGCAAAAGTCTGCAGTTGGTTTATCCCGGGCAGCCTTGGGTTTCACTGGGACAACACTCTCCATGCTGAAGCTGGGGACACCATGCACTGGGTGGACAATAAGGGACAGCAGGTGACAGCCACACAAAATGCCTATGTCCTGTATCAAACCACTGCTCTCTCCTGCATTCCCAACCTTTTATCTCGCTCCACTGAAGCCACAGGCAGCCCACAGCAGGGGGATACAGACCTCAGGCTGTACTCTGGCCCAGCTCCCACTGCAGGTAGAAGAACCTCCCTGATGCAAACCCCAGCCCTGCGAGCTCCTCGTGCTCCTGCTCTTCAAAGAGAGCTCCGTGCACGGAGAGCAGTAGGAAATAGCCCAGAGCAAGGACGGGGCTACAAAGACAGGATCTATTATTGATGAGGCACTTCAGTGAACTCGGGGCTTGGAGGCAGAGTGGGCTGGGGGGGGGGACTTTTGTGAGGGGAAAAATGGAGTTTGAAGAAACACTGAGAGGGATGCAGCAGGCAGGGGTCATGCCCATGAGACACATCCCTGGGAGTGCAGAAGGCTCTCTTGGAGTTCACATGGGATTTGCTCTGTGGTTTAGGGGGCAGTTTAATGCTCCAAACACCAGGCTTTTAAAGAGCAAGGGGTCTTCTGAGCCAGCCCAGAGCATGCACTGCCCAGCACAGGCTCCAACAGCTCCATGTATGCCACCCGGGATCTACGGTGTCACAGGGAAATGGGAGCTGGGCATGCCATGCACCCACCCAGACATGAGTCCTCCAGCAGAGAAACAGGTCTCCAGCAGAGGCACAGGGTCCCAAACAGAGGAACAGGTCCCCAGCAGAGGTACAGGGTCCCAAACAGAGGAACAAGTCCCCAGCAGAGGCACAGGGTCCCCAGCAGCCTAGGCCCCCCATGGCTGAGCCATGCTCAGCCCTCATGCGTATCTGGGGGCTCTGTGGAGTCCAGGGGGGGTCCCTGAGGCTGCCAGACCGGCCACACAAGGCTTTTGGGGGGTCACTTGGGCACCCCAAGGCAGTGGGAAGGGTGGTCTGGGCACCTCAGGGTTGCTGGAGGAACACTGGGGATGTCAGAGTGGGCACATTGGGGAGGGAACTGCTGTGGAGGGGACCCCGGGCCTGTCGGGAGGTGTTGGGGCTTTCTGGGCGGCACTGGGGCTTTTGAGGGCACACTGGGGACGCTGGGGGTAAACCTGGTGTTGTCGGTGGGCACGCTGGGGCTGGCGGTGGCACGGGGCCTTGGCGGGGGCTCGCTGGGCCTGCCGGGGGTCCCCGGGTGCCGGGCTGTGCCCGAGGCCGTCCCGCCGTGGCTGCGGCGGGAGCGGGGGGGCCGTGCGGGGCCGTGCGGGCGCTCCCGGCTGCCATTTCACCGCCCCGTCCCTCCATTTTCCTGCGAGCGCGGCGGAGCCGGCCCGGCCCCGGCCCCGCCGCCGCCCCCAATGTAGCGGCGCGGCCGCCCCGCACCCGCCCAGCCGCGGGGCCGCCTCCGGCATGCGGAGCTGCAAGATGGTGCGGGTGGCCAGCGTGCTGGGGCTCGTCATGCTCAGCGTGGCGCTGCTCATCCTGTCCCTCATCAGCTACGTCTCGCTCAAGAAGGACAACATCTTCGGGGCGCCCCGCGCCGCCGGCGCCGCCGGGCCCCGCATGTACATGTTCCACGCGGGATTCCGGTGAGGCGCGGCCCGCCGTGGCGGCCCGGGCCCGGCGCGGCCGGGGGTGCGGGAGCGGGGCCGGAGGGCGCCGGCAGCGCCAGCCGCGGGGCCCGGGCCGCGGGGAGGCGGGCGGGGGCGGCGGCACGGCCGCATGCCGCGGCGGCGCCGGGCGCTCTCCGTGGTGCTGATGGCGGCGGCCGCGGGGGCGGGCGGGCACGGCCGGTAACGGGCTGCTGGTCTGTGCGGGGTGTGGGGGGGTGTGCGGTTTGTGCGTGCACGTGTGTTGTGTGCTGGCGTGGGTGTCTCTGTGTCCGCGTGGGTGTCCTCATGTGTGCTGCATGGATGTCTCCGTGTGTGGGGGGGTGTCTCCGTGTGTCCCCATGTCTGCGCACGGCTGTCTCCGTGGGTGTGCCCGGGTGTCTCCATGTGTGTGTGTGGGTGTCCCCATGTGTGTGCGTGAGTGTCTCTGTGTCTCTATGTGTCCCCATGTGTGTGCATGGATGTTCCCATGTGTGTGCATGGCTGTCTCTGTGCCTACACCTGTACCCATGTGTGTGCATGGCTGTGTCTGTGTCTCCATGTGTCCCCATGTCTCTGTATGGAGGCTCCCATGTGTGTGCATGGCTGTCTCTGTTCCTACACCTGTACCCATGTGTGTGCATGGCTGTGTCTGTGTCTCCATGTGTCCCCATGTCTCTGTATGGATGCTCCCATGTGTGTGCATGGCTGTCTCTGTTCCTACACCTGTACCTATGTGTGTGCGTGGCTGTTGCTGTGTCTCCATGTGTCTCCATGTCTCTATATGGATGTTCCCATGTGTGTGCGTGGCTGTGTCTGTGACTCCATGTGTGTGCATGGCTGTCTCTGTGTCTCCATGTGTGTGCATGGCTGTCTCTGTGTCTCCAAGTGTTCCCATATGTGTGCGTGGCTGTCGCTGTGTCTCCATGTGTCCCCATGCGTGTGCCTGTTTTGCTCTCTGTGCCCATCTCCAGGTCTCAGTTTGCACTGAAGTTCCTGGACCCCTCGTTTGTCCCCATCACCAACTCCCTGGGCCAAGAGCTGCAGGACAAGCCCTCCAAGTGGGTCTTCAACCGGAGCGCCTTCGCCCACCAGAGGTGAGCAGGCGCCTGGGCGCGGCTGTGCCCCTTCCCACCGGCAGTTAGGGATGCAGCACCCTGCTAAGTGCTGCGAGCTCCGAGGAATTTGCCAGCGGCAAGAGACAAAGGCTGAACCCGAGCTTTTCCCCAGACAGCTGCAGCTGTCCCAAAAGACTTGATTATTTCAGAGCAGGACACCAGGCTGCAACACACATTATTGTACTAGAACGTGACCCAGTTTCCTGGTGTGCGAGTGGAATTGTCATTACTCCAGGATAAATAGCTGTGGTTTAAGAGTGGAAACACTTTGGCCTGTAACAGCCATGAAAGGCTGTGTTCATGGAGGCCAAAGGCACACAGAGAAACTTCCCAGCTGCCGGCAGTTCTGAGCAAGTGCAGCGCTGCTCCTGCCTCCAGCTCCGCTCCAGCTGCGGGGGCAGGCACAGAGCTTTGTACTCTTTATACGTACATCGATTTGCTGATTATATATATTTAGCATTTCTATAAAAGAAAATAAAACCACGTAGCCGTTTAAGACAGGGACTGCCATCTTGGACTGTAATTTTGTCCTGACAAATGCCTGCTGGTTTAGGGACTGCCGGGTGGCTCTGCTCACATGTCCCACCTGGGGAGCAGGAATCTGGCTCTGTGGCCAGGCAGGATGGGGCAGCTGCACCTCTCAGTGCAGGGTTTGGCTTTTCTCCTCCCTTCAGGCCACAGTCCAAGGACAGCAGGACAAGTAATTCCCTTCCAGTGCTGCCACACCTGCCCTCAGGAGCCGTGGGCTACAGAAAGGAGGTGGCACTTAGTCCCATCTTTTCCCCAGGACCTCCCAGGCTATGTGGCAGTGGCCACCCTCAGTGTTGCTCCATCCCTGGCATCAGCAGCTCCATGAGCCTGTTCCTGTGCTACCCCTCTGATGATTTCAGCTGATGCTTCAAGGAGCTGCCTTTGCACTTGTCCGTCAGCCAGAACCCATAATTAGGGCACCCAGTGGGACTCCATTAATGCTCAGACATTGGAGGATGTGAGCTGGAGGAATGGTTGTTTGTTTTCCATAAACATAAGTAAATAAAGTCCTATTCCGTTTCTAATTTTATGCCCTGCAAGGGAAATTCCCAAGCAGGGTTGGTTTTGTTTGCTTTGTAAGTATCCCTAATAACCCTCCTAAAAGTGCTGCTGTGCTTGCCCAAACATGAATTAAGGAACTATATTTGCATAGATGGAGACATTGACTGTCGCTTGGTTTTGTGACTGGAAGCTTGTTAATGAAAACATAAATATATATATATATATATATGAATTGTCTCCTGTTAATTCAGTTTGATATCCTGGCTTTGTTTCACGTGCCTTGTGGCTGCACCAGGGATGAGAGGCACACACAGCCCAGCAGAAAGCTGTCCTCACCCTGTGTCACAGCCCAGGCAGGGCGGTGCAGCACTGGGTGACTGTGGGGGGTGTACTGGGAGCTGCACCCCTTGTCCCAAGCAGCCAATCCCATATTTTAATCCTGACACTATTCCAAGAGGCACAGGCACAGCCTGAGCTGGCATCAGTAGGGACCAGCTGGTAAATCCAAGTGGATCTAGGTGAGGAGCCAGCTCCCTCATTCCCATCTATTTATATTGATTTAAAAGCCACTGCACCATGGCTCAGGAAACTACTTCAGTGCACTTTAAATAAAAAAGGGAAAAATGTAAGTCTAGGTGGAAAACAAATCCACTGCAAAAAAGGGGAATTAGAACTCCATGTTTTCTGTTATTTTGCTCTTGTTTTAGGCAAGAAATCCTTCAGCACGTTGACGTCATCAAAAACTTTTCTCTGATCAAGAGCAGCGTTCGGATCGGGCAGCTGATGCACTATGATTACTCCAGCCATAAGTATGTTTTCTCCATCAGCAATAACTTCAGGTCTCTGCTTCCTGACGTGTCTCCCATCCTGAACAAGCACTACAACATCTGCGCCGTGGTCGGCAACAGCGGGATCCTGACCGGGAGCCAGTGCGGGCAGGAAATTGATAAATCCGATTTTGTCTTTCGGTGCAACTTTGCTCCAACCGAGGCTTTCCAGAAAGATGTTGGAAGGAAAACCAACCTTACCACCTTCAACCCCAGCATCCTGGAGAAGTATTACAACAACCTCTTGACCATTCAGGATCGCAACAACTTCTTTTTAAGTTTGAAAAAGCTCGATGGGGCCATTCTTTGGATCCCCGCTTTTTTCTTCCACACGTCGGCGACGGTCACGAGAACACTGGTCGACTTCTTTGTTGAGCACAGAGGGCAGCTAAAGGTCCAGCTGGCTTGGCCAGGAAATATCATGCAGCATGTTAACAGGTGGGTGGGCTCGCCTTGCATTAAACTGGCCAAATACAGCTCTTTGTACAAATACATCTCCTAACTGATCTTTCCCCTCATGCCTGATGCGGGAGGCACAGTCTGGCTAGACACGCTTCTTGTCAGAGCCACTGAAGTTTTGTGGTTGCTTCAGAACAGCCTTCAGTTAGCTGTGAGCAGGTTGAGTCTGACTCCCTCCTTGTCTTGGCAGGTACTGGCGGAACAAGCACCTGTCCCCGAAGCGGCTGAGCACAGGTATCCTCATGTACACGCTGGCTTCGGCCATCTGCGACGAGATCCACCTGTACGGGTTCTGGCCCTTCGGCTTCGACCCCAACACGCGGGAGGACCTCCCGTACCACTACTATGACAAGAAGGGAACCAAGTTCACCACCAAGTGGCAGGAGTCCCACCAGCTGCCTGCAGAGTTCCAGCTGCTCTACAGGATGCACGGTGAAGGACTGGCCAAACTCACCTTGTCGCATTGTGCCTAAGAACCTAAATCTTGAAGTGCCAAACGATTGTCTAAAAAAGTGCCCAAAACCAAATTAAACATTCTTCAGATAGAATTCTAAAAAGGAAACAAACCCACCCTAGAATCTTTTCCATAATTTAAAGATGCTTTTTAGCTACTGCTCATCCAAGGTTTCAGCATATTTAGCAGTGCAGGAGCTTTTATCATGTTCTGTGGATGCGATTTGTGCAGCTGCAAAGTTGAAACATTTTGCATTTCTAGATAAGCCACTCCGTATGTTTTATGTCTGTTCATATTTTAGCATTCTACTGAACACCCTAAATAATTTGATTGTTCCTTCCCATTAGAGCCAGAAATGCTACTTTTAAAAGGTTTTGCTTCTTTTGTATGTGTTGCTCTCAATAGCTCAGCGTTGCCGTGGCCGATGGAGGAAGCCGCTCGGAGTTCCAGCGCATCATCACACGCGAGTTCCTCACTGTGCATCCTGATTGCCGCCGCTTGGGTATTTTCCTGTTTACTGAATTTTACATTTTTTAAAGAATAACAAGGAGAAGGTCACAAAGTGGCTCATACCTTAGCTAGGTGTTTATATCACTCTTGGAATACTTCAGTGTTTTAATTCCTTTTGGGACAGATCCTAGCCCAGACTAGACAGACGGAAGCATGTTCGTTCCCATCCATCTGATACTATTCTGTCATTTGATTTTAAAGTTGAACCACCACAATACATGGAATTAGGCATCTCTGGAGACAAATTCGGTGAGAAAAGCCCCAAACCCCATCCTTCTGCTTGGGCAGGGACTGGCAGGATGGGCAAAAATGGAAGCCAGGTGCTGGGATTTTTAAAACCAGTTTTTGTAGGGCAGTGAAGAGCTGCAGTGCAGGGAAGAGGAGATGCCATGACCAAATTTCCCCATTTATGTCTCTAACTCACCAGTCAGACGGCTGGAGTAGTGTCCCCATTTTCCCATCACCAGCAGCACTCCAAGGCAGACCGGGCAGCTGCTCCCTTGGCACCACAGGAAATCCAGCTGTTTGGGGACAGGATGAACAATAGGGTCACTTACAGTTGGGAAGTGTTGGCCATTATGTCTCGGGATGAAGGAGACTGGGAAATAACTGGGTTTCTCATGAGTATGCTGGCAAGTATTTAACAATTTTTTTACTGTTCTGAGTGAGAACTAACCCCACAATGAAAGAAGATGCAAAATCCAGTATTTTAAATGGCACAGGTTAATTTTCCTTAGCTTCTTTACCTGTGATCAGACATAGGAGATGAGGAAGGAGATCTCCA
This sequence comes from Motacilla alba alba, assembly GCF_015832195.1. NCBI lineage: Eukaryota > Metazoa > Chordata > Aves > Passeriformes > Motacillidae > Motacilla > Motacilla alba. The sequence goes on along the minus strand of NC_052046.1, from coordinate 384,517 downwards.
GCGCAGCACCCAAGCTGAGCAGCCCGTGTGTGTCCTGGTGCCCACTGTGGCACCGCAGCTCCGCTGGCCCTGCAGCCAGGACGGTTCTCCCCCACGCCCCTGGGTGGAGAAGGAGCTGGTGGCTTTCTCCTTCACCTGAATTATCCCACATTTCCCAGCTTTGCTTGCCCAAAGGCTGTTTAGGGCTGTGGTGGGGCTTGGATCACCCCCCTGCTGCCCCATGCCCAGAGCTGCCCCAGCCACTCTTCCTGGGGCTCTGGGCAGTCCTGCGCTCCTCACTCTTGCTCAGCAGGGTCCAGCTCGAGTGCCTGTGCTCCTGCAGTGTCAGTGGTGCAGTGGTGATGTCCCAGTGCTGGACTGAGTCCCCCTGGTGCCAGCAAGGGCTGTGGGATCACTGCCTCTGGGGTGGTGGGGCTGGCAGTGGCTGGGCAGCACTGGTCCCAACAGAGCCTGCAGGGACCCTTCTCCACGTGCTGGGGCACACGGATTGTTTAGCCCCAAACTGGAGATTGCACAGGGAAAGAAGAGCTCTGCACCGGTGGTTAATGAAGTGCAGGAGTGAATAATTTGTGATATTGTTTCCTATGGAACTGTTCAGCAGCCGTGCTGGTCACTGGGGTCCATGGTAAAGCGGTGCCCAGCAGCTCTAATCCGAGTGGCAAAGAGCCCACCGGGGCAGAGGGGCCACCCCGAACCCCCAGTGACCCTTCTTGGCTTCTCTGAATGCCAGGTATTTTTATCAAGAGGCCTTTTACCAGTTTCCTGTGGGGACCCATCATTTCTCATCGGCAAATTAAATAAATGAGAACTATTATCATTGTATTGGCATGAAAGCAGGGAGCAGTGTGCTCCATACAGTTTCTGGAACCTCCCACAGTCCTGGAGAGGGGCAGAACCCCCTGCCAGTCCCGGGCACAGCCCTGGCGCCACCACCAGAACTTTCCAAAAGCACAAAGAGGCACCAAACGCAGAGAAGGAAGCACAAAACTGACTGCAAATATTTGGAAATGGGAATACAGAAAAATTATTGACAGAAGGCCATATTACATCATTGATTTTTAAGCAAAACTCCCCATCGATGCTCCAGACCCACATTGAACATTTCAGAATCATTGATTTTAATGGGGAGTTCTGCCCTGAGATCGATGGCACAGCACAGCCCAAAGTAAATTGCTTCTTAGTATCAATATTCTTTTGCCCAAGCTTATGCGAGGTGCAAAACCATCTCAAAGTGCGCAGCTTTTGTTTTGCCAGGTGGGGTCTGAGGGAGTGGTGGGGATGGCAGGGGATGGAGAAGACGGTGGCTGAGGAGGAGAGGCTCTTTGGGGGTGCCTCTCTGCAGCACAAATGCCTTTGCATTAATAAACAAGTATCTTTATTGTTTATTTAATTGTTATTTACAAGGTGCTGGGGGCTGCCCTCCTTGCTCAGGACAGCCAGTGGCCCCTGCAAGTGGCATCACCTCAGCTGGGCTCCTCCTTCCCTCTCTTTGGCCCCAAACCTTCCTGCAGGAATTCCTGATGGTTCAGGGAGAATTCTCCTTCCCATGACTGAATGTCTAGACAAGCCAACAGAGCTAATGCAGCGTGATCAATACCTGTGAGTACAAAACATTTGAGGCTCCAAAATCCAGACAAGTCCTCCCGAGCAGCTCCCTCCACTGGGAGACCCTGCTTGGCCCTGGGCTGCCAGGACAGCATCCAGTGGCAGCCACATCCCTCTCCAGCCCCTTTGCCAAGGTGCCAAGGTGCTGGGGGTGTACATAGGATTGGGAATACATGTTTCCTCTCTTCTTTTACACATCCTGGGTCTCTATTTTTGTTGCTTGCATCTCCTTGGTGAATGGCAGCAAGGCACGTGAAAACAGGCATTTGGCTACCAGGTTTAATTGTAAGACTAAGCCAAAAACAAGAGTTTGTGAAACAGAGCAAACTGTGAATGGAGGCTGCAAAACAGGGCAAATAGGAAAAAGCAGGTTTTCTGTAAATGAATGTGTCTTTATTTCAATGGCTCTACAGTTCAACGCCTGATGGAGTTGTTTTCGATAAAAAAATACAAACATAAAAAAAGAAAAAAATGCCATACTTGTAATGAAGGTTTCATTAGTAGGGGCCATACTAAAAGCATTGTTTATTTTTCAATGGCTGATGTCATAAAGGGCCAGGGCACCTCTCAGGTGAGCGCTGGAAAGGACGCTGCGAGTGGAGCTGCTCCAGCCCCAGGACCACGGAGAGCCTCGGCACCGGGGCTGGGGGCTGGGGGCAGGCAGGGTGTGTTCCCAGCCCGGGGCTTGGAGCAGGCAGGGTGCGTTCCCAGCCCGGGGCTGGGGGCAGGCAGGGTGCGTTCCCAGCCCGGGGCTGGGGGCTTGGAGCAGGCAGGGTGCGTCCCCAGCCCGGGGCTGGGGGCAGGCAGGGTGCGTTCCCAGCCCGGGGCTGGGAGCTGGGAGCAGGCAGGGTGCGTCCCCAGCCCGGGCTGGAGTATGCCTGCACAGCACTTGGTGCCCTGGCTCCCCTCGGGACCGAGCATCGGGCTCGGGAGCTGCCAGTGTGATCCCGTGCTGTGATGTGCCTGCAGCATTGACTCATGTGCCATAACCTGATATTGAATGCATTGTTTTTAAATAAAATGGTTTCTTGTGCATTGGGAGTCTGTCAAACTCCACTGCCTCTGCTTCTTCCTTACTGTTGTTTCCCAAACTGTTCAGGGCCACTGATGGGTTTTACCGGAAAACTTCACCAGAGGAGTTGCCAAAAGTGTTGCTTAATGCTGCCCATATTTAATTACGCAGTGCAACAAGCTTGGTGGGATGGATCAAATTCTGCAGTCCTGTGAAATACGTGAGGATAAGAAGTGTGGGAATCTGGGCATTGATTGGCACAGGGCATTTGCTCATTAAGGTGAATTACATTCTCAGGAACACCTTACAGCCCGCTGCTGTTCCTGTTCCAGGCCACCCGCTGCTTGCTCCAGCACTGCAGGGTCCTCACTGGCAGGGATTCTGCCCTGGTTTTAGGAGTTCACATGCACCCCCAGGATAGAGTCACTCAGGCTGGCAGGCACAGGGGCAGAGCCATGCCACATCCCTGTCTGTGCTCTCTGTGTGCTCCCCAGCACTAACACCCACCACAGCTCATATTTTATCCTTGAGACCATCCTGGCAGCGCAGCCGGGATTCACAGTCCTATAACCCAGTTTGGGTATAGGAAAAATCCTTTCCTTCCTCTCCCACGGGTAAATGTGAGGAAGGCTCTGCTGGCCATGGGTGCAGGGGCTGGAGGGTGCAGTGGCCAGCGTGGGTCGAACCCCCTGCCCCATGTCCAGCTCTGCCTCCATCCCTGGGAAGGTGTCCTGAGGGGCTGAAGCTGCTCGCTCTGCAGAGAACGGGCTTGTGACAGCAGTTTCCAAATGGCAAAGAAAACACTAGCAATGTTTGTTTAAAAGCAGGTGAAAATGGCACCTGCAAGCCCTGGCCAGCTGCTTTAGAGGAGAACTCCCTGTGCCTGTGCCGTGTCCTGCACTGAGGTGTCACCCTGGAGTCACCCTTTCCTGCGTGGTTTGGGTCACGTGCCAGGTGCGGGTGCTGCAGGACACTACAGAGAACCCCGGAGAACAAAAGAGGAGAGGAATTAAATTCCATATTCCCAGGGGAGCCACGGCCCAAACCAGAAGGAGGCTGGGCAAGAAAGCTCAGGCAGGCCAGGTCAGTCCCCAGGTTTGTCCCACCCCACCATCCCTGGACACCCCGCCCTGCCTCTTTGTGGGGAGCAAGGGCACCCGGCTGTGGCAGGGGGAGGCCCGGCTGCAGGCGGACGGAGAAGGGAAGCTAACAAAGAAACCCCCTCCTCCCTCCCCCAAGAGCAGAGGGAAAGCCTCTGGCAAAGGCAGCCATGCAGGCAGGGAACGCTGTCCCGCTGCGCAGCCCGGGCTCGCTGGGCTGGAAGCAGCAGCAGCCACCCGGCTGCCGGCACTGCTCCTGCCCCCCGTGCCCAGCCGCCAGCTCGGCTGCCCCGTGTCCTGCAGGGTGACAAAGGACACCCAGCACCCTCCTGCCTCTGAGGGCAGGCACTGCCCCGTCAGATTGGACCCTCGGGTACAGCTGCACCACGCATGGATATTTACACCTTGATTCCCAGGAAGATTTTGACATGAATTTGGAAAGGCACCAGACTTAGTCACTACGGCGTGTAATAAAACTTCCTCAGGGGACACAGCCATCAGGTGCATGTTTGGAAAGAAAAAGTCAAAGACCTGATGAATTTGTTGGAGAAGGAAAAGGCAGGCAAGAGGAAAAGAGAGGAAAAGGGAGGGAAGGGGAGGACACAGACACAAGCTCATCTGCGGCACCACATTCCCATCAGGGTCTGCCCACCCACCCTCCTCCCGCCTGCCCACAGAGGCACCTCCGTCTCAGGAGCACTGCACTCGCCTCTTTTTTCCCCAAATCAACCGCAACTTTTGTCGTCCTTTAGGAAGGACAAAAAGATTTCACGCATAAGTTGCCCTGAACAAAGGCACCTCACGCCAGATCTTTCTTTTCTGTCTTCCTTTCTTTTTCCTTCTTCACCACAAGCTGGCAGCGGGAGGAGTAGCTGGGGTGGGGAGAACTCCACTTTATACCCGCCCTGACAGTGCCAAAAAGCAGCCCAGAAAACACCGTGAGCTCCAGAGACGCTGTGATGGCAGCATGGAAAGAAATGGATCGTTATCCTTTGGGATCCAATCTGTAGGGAACTGGGTGCTGTCATACACAACCTGTTTGCAAGGAGGTACCAGGTGCTCTGGAGAGTGAGTGGCCTGATGATCGAGGGTCCAAAAGGTGACATTTCTCCCCATTTCCCTCTTTTAGTTACTGGGAAGACCCAGTGGAGGTGGAACTTTCACAAATACGGAGACGGTTCAGGGCCGAGATAAGGACGACACAAAACTCAAGGACACTCAGGGCTGCTGTTGCTGCTACTGATTCAAGGAGCAGGGAGAGGTGGTGAACTGCGCAGCTGGGAGCAGCGGGCACGGGCGCCCTGCACGGGCTGTGCCATAGCAGGCAAGTCCCCACTGGCCAGCTGCATGCCAGGGTACGCTGTCCCCTCGGGCTCCCCGTCCCTGTGCGCTTCCATCCGCGCTGCCCCTGCCCACAGAGCCGCGCTGCCAGCCCCACGCCCTGTGCCCTCCTGCCGGCCGGGGGGCTGAGGGCGGCCCGGGAGCCGGCCCTCCCCTGGGAGGAGGGGACAAGCCTGTCCGTGTGTGCACCGGGGAGCGGCACCCCACAGCCAGGTGCCAGCGGGGAGGCACGGGGACGGCGGGCTCCGGGGACTCACCATCCACCCCCGCTGAGGCACATCCATCGCACCTTATAAACGAGCCCGAATTCAGCGGCATTTAAGGCAACTAATAACCAGTAACCAACAGCACAGATCAGCGCTGTACCTTGGTTTGCAGCAGCGAACAGGGAGGCGGCAGGGCCGGCTGTGTGCAGCGGGGCCCCGGGAGCCGCCGGCTGCGGGGCTGGGCTGCGGGAACGGGGGTTGCGGAGCCGCCTGCCGGGAGGAGAGCCGTGCCGCGCAGCCGGCACCGCGGATCCCCGTACGGGAGGAGCTCCGGCCGCGGTCGGGGCCGGTTCCGAGGCGATCACCGGGATGCCCCCGGCGGCCCCGCACGCTACAAAGGCGGCGGAACCTTTAACGGCCCCGCCGTCCCCTCGCGTCCCCTCACGGAGGCCCCGCCCCCCGCCCCTCAGCCCGCCAATGCTCCCGCGCGCCCGCCTTTCCCGCCCTTCCCGCCGCCCTCACGCCCTCACGCCCGCCCGCCCGCGGCGCAAGTCCGGCCCCGCGGGCGCGGCCGGGGCGGGGCGGCCCCGGACAGCTCCCGCCGCCCGCAGACGGCGGCGGCGGCGGCGAGGCGAGGACATGGCGCGGGGCCGGCGCGGCGGGCCCGGCTGAGCCGCCGCTGCCCGCGGGGCGGGCGGCCCCGGGCCGCGGCGGCCGCCGCCCCGATGAGCGGATGAGGAGCGGGCGCGGCGGCCGGCGGTGCCTGGGCGGGGAACCGGGTGCGTGCGCCATGAACCCCGAGCTGGCGATGGAGCCGCTGGGCAGCCTGCACGGGGCGGCGGGGCACGAACCGGAGATGATGGGCAGCCCCAGCCCTCACCACGGCGGCCGCAGCGCGGGGCCGCTCCGGGTGCCGCCCCCCCCGCCGCCGCCGCCGCCGCACCAGGAGCTGCCCCCCGCCGCCCGGCCCGCCATGGTGCCCAGCATGGCCTCGCTGCTGGACGGCGCCGCCGAGTACCGGCCCGAGCTCTCCATCCCGCTGCACCACGCCATGAGCGTACCCTGCGAGGCCTCGCCGCCCGGCATGGGCATGAGCGGCACCTACACCACGCTGACGCCGCTCCAGCCCCTGCCGCCCATCTCCGCCGTCTCCGACAAGTTCCACCACCCGCATGCCCACCCGCACGCCCACCACCACCACCACCACCACCAGCGCCTGCCGGGCAGCGCCGGCGGCGGCTTCGCGCTCATGCGGGACGAGCGCGGGCTGCCGGCCGTCAACAGCCTCTACGGGCCCTACAAGGAGGTGCCGGCCGTGGGGCAGAGCCTCTCGCCGCTGGGCAACGGGCTGGGCCCGCTCCCTGGCTCCCAGCAGGGCCTGCACGGCTACGGGCCGCCTGGCCACGACAAGATGCTGAGCCCCAACTTCGAGGCGCACGCGGCGATGCTGGCGCGGGGGGAGCAGCACCTGCCCCGGGGGCTGGGGACGCCCCCGGCCATGCTGCCGCCCCTGAACGGCGCGCACCACCCCGCGCCCCCCGGGCCGCCGCCGCCGCACGGCCCCGCGCTGCCCGCCGGCCGGGAGCGGCCGCCCCCCGCCGCCGGCCCGCAGGGGAGCGGCGCGGGGCAGCTGGAGGAGATCAACACCAAGGAGGTGGCACAAAGGATCACGGCGGAGCTGAAGCGCTACAGCATCCCGCAGGCCATCTTCGCCCAACGAGTGCTGTGCCGCTCCCAGGGGACCCTCTCGGACTTGCTGCGGAACCCCAAGCCTTGGAGTAAACTCAAGTCCGGCCGGGAGACGTTCCGCAGGATGTGGAAGTGGCTGCAGGAGCCGGAGTTCCAGAGGATGTCTGCCCTGCGGCTAGCAGGTAGGTGCAAGCCGGTGCCAGGCGGGGAGCGCAGCGCGACCCCCGGGGCGCAGCGCCGACCGGCCGGCCCCGCACTGCGTCCTCTGCCGGCCCGGCCCGGCCCGGCCGCTTCCCCGCTCCGCCGTGAACTGCGGGGCTGTGCGGAGCTAGCCGCTCCCCGCCTCCCGCAGCGCCGGCACCGCGCACCCCGGCTCTGTCCGGCGGGGCTGTGCGGGGCCCGGCGCCGGCGGAGGGGCGCGCACCGCTGCCGCTGCCGGGCGGCGGGGCCGGGGCTGCTCTCCAGGGCCGGGTGCTGAAGGCGCGCACTCCGCCCCGCACCGCGCTCTCCGTGAGCGTCCCTCCTGCGGCTGCCGGCGCTGCCGGGCGCACCGGGGGGGCCGGGCGGGGGCTCCGCGTCCCGGGACAGGCGGGGCCGGCGGGAGCGGGCGGGGGCCGGACCCCGCGCAGCCCCGCGGCCCCGGCCCGGCCGCATTGTCCGCGGAGGGCGCGCGGGCGCCCCCTGGCGCGGGCGCGGAGCGCCGCAGCCCCCATTGTTCTGCGGGGGCCGCGGGGGGGCGGCGGGCAGCGACCCTCGGTACCGACCCCCGCACCGACCCCCGCCAGCGCCCGCACCCGAGGTGAGCCGGACAGGCCCAGCGAGAGCTGTCCCTGCCGTGAGGCCGTGCGGGGTGCGCCCGCGGCGCGGTGGGTGCCCGGAGGTGGCCCCCCGGCCGGTCCCGCGCGGGTGCGGGCCGGGCGCCGCCGTGGAGCACGGCCGGGGCTGCCCTCCCGCTCCTCGGAAACCACTCGGCCGTGGACATGGGTGCAAAAGGACACGGGGGACTGTGGCGCGGGCAGAAACGCGTGGGACAAACCGCAGCTTGGGGCGGGGGCCAGGGGTCGGGGCGCTCTGCTCTGACAGCGACGAACATCCTGGGATATTTGTGCCACCGAGCCGCCCTTCTTTTATTTCAGTTGGTCCCGACGAGGGCAGATCGTTTCCCAGCGGGCAGGTACGCAGCGGGCTGTTGCCAGGGCTGCCCGCCTGGCCGGCACACTCGGAGGGGTCTGAGGGGACACGGGGGTCTGTGCGCTAGGGAAATGGGCACAGAGAGTTCCCGCACCAGGGGCAGCTGCCGGGAGAGGCTGGGATGCGGCGGAGCAGGGCGAACAGGAGCGATGGATGGTTGATGGCCCTAATCCCTGGCCGACCTGTAAGCAGAGGTGCTGCGGGTTGAACACCCACGGCCTGGGGTCTCCACAATCCCCGTGGAGAGTGCTCGGGCTTTCCCCAGGTGCGGGGCTGTCCCGACTGAGCTGCCCTTCGGGAGAGGGACGCTGATCCCCTGCTCGGCTCTAACGCCCACTGCAAACCCGTCTGTCCCTTCCAGCAGCCGCGGGCATCCGGCTCTTCTCTGCTTGCAGCCGAATGAAGGTGCCGGGTCTGACCGGGGCGTCAGAGGGACACAAGGGCTTTGGGTTTCTTGCCGAGCACGCGGGGATGTCGCCTTCACGAACAAACGTGTATCGAGAGGGAAATCGATGCAGATAATGTTTAGAAGATTAAAAGAGCATTAATGCTGGCAACAGGAGCATCAACGTGTGGACCCAGTTTTCATTGATCTGGAACCTGAGCCGGCTCATTTCCAGTAACGTGGCTGGTGCTTTTCCTTCCCAGCACTGGTCCCGGGTGGGGGTTCCCCGTGGAGCCCTGCATGTAGAGCAGAAAATCAGGAATCACAGCTGCATGCAGAGTTATGCCTGTATAATTCTGGGTCTCTGCTTTCCCAGGCCCCCTGAATGCCTCTGCATCCAGGAGTAAAGTTTGGAGAGAGCTCAGGTGCTGAGTGGTCATGGACTCCCCATGGAGCGGGAAAGACCTTTGCAAATTACCTTTCCCTTCAGGAAATCGATTATTTTAATTTCCTTTTATTACCACGTGTGAATATGCGGCCCCATTGCCTCAGTGCTTCCTTCTCCCCCTTTGCTCGCTTGCTTAAATCCCTCTGAGCATGGGGGAAAAGCCACAAGCATTTCAGGTTTTTAAAACAAAAAATACCCACCAGCTATTTGCCCCATACCGCTGGAAATTTTTCCCAAGTGGGGCGCAAATCTGCAAATCTTCCCTTGAAGGGAAATGCCCCTCTCCCTGTGGGAGCAGTAGCAATGCGGGTGTGCTTAGTATTTTCTCTTATTACAGAAGATATATAGCGGTGTCTATCCTATTCTAACCTAATCCAATTTAATGTTATTATTTCTGTGGCTATTGTCTTTTCTTGGGGGTCCTTAGGGCTGCTGTGCCGGGGGCTGTGTGCGGGGAGCTGCGGGCAGCGGCGGCGGCGCACGGGCGGTTCCGGGGGCGCTCGGGGCTCCGAGGGCAGAGCGCCCTGCTGGGCTCCCCGTGCCCGTGTGTGGCTGCGGCTGCGGCCGGGAGCGGCCAGTGCCCTCCCGGGGACACCGTGCTGCCCGGGCCGCGGCGGGGCTTTGGGAGCCTCGGCCTGACGCTTTTGCCGCAAGCCCCCCGAGGGCGGCATCGGCCCGGGACCTCGTCCCCAGAGCGGAATGGGGCCCCGCTGGTGCCGCTTCCCGCCCTCGGGACGGGGCAGTGCGGCTCCGGGCCCTCCCTGCTGCCCTCCCTCGCCGCCGCGGGAAGGTTTCGGGAAAGCCCCGGCCGACCCGACCGACAATCCCTAAATTTCTGCGGGCTCAGCAGAGCGCCTCGCCGCCTGTTTACCTTCTGCGGTCCCGGATCGCCTTACTGATGGTTAAACACCTTTGTACCAAAACACCATCGACGGTTCGTTTGTGCGGAGCTGCCCGGCCCCCGCTCGGCGCTCAGACCTGTCAGTACCACGGAGAGCGGCGGGCAGGGACGAGAGCAGGGACCGAGGGAAGGCAGCGGGAGCAGCAGCGAGACGAGACCGCGGGGCAGGCGGTGGCCGCGGACTCCCCCTGGCCCGGGCCCGGTGAGCCGTGGGTGGCAGTGCCCGGAGTGGGCGGTGGCAGTGTCACATCCCAGGGCTGAGCCCCTGCACCCCCAAGTGCCCCAGGCCAAGGAGAGGGGTCTCACAGGGAGGAGTGGGCTGTGGACACTTGTCCGCCCATCCTCTGCTTCTTTGTGCCCTACCAAGTGTTTCTTCCCTGGATTTTGAGACTGTTGTTGTAGCTGTATCCCCAGCTAAAAATTAAGGCATGATAACATCTGTATCAGGCACGTTACCTATTTATAAAGCTAGTCTTAGCGCTGAACTGAATATACAGGTATGTAAAGGTTCTTTGAAAGGTGCTTAGTGGCTTGAAATATTGGTGCTCTGTTCAGCTATAGATTAGTGGTTGTGTTTGAACAATCCATGCGGTAAATTGTGGTGCTGGCTGATAAATTGTATTTCTCATGTACCAACTTTCTGAAATAATCCCCTGCCCCAGCTCTTTGTTCCACATCATTTCTGAAGGCGTTTCTGCCACACAGAGATCTGAATCCTGCTTTTGCAAAGCAGACGAGTTTTATCGGTTTCTTGATTATTTGATGAAGTTAATTCTGAGTACATTTTGGATTAAATGCATTTCTGTATTTTCCCCCCTACTTTTAAAAAGAAATAATTAATTTGTCATCATGTGTTACTCATTCTGAAGCCGTTCTTCACTATTTCCTTATAAGATTTTTTCCCCCAGCATCTTATTTTTCCCCTGTATCTCCTGCCCATCACTGTTTGAACTGAAATATCCCAAACTCAAGTATTCTCCTCCAGCTGAGAGTTGCCACAATTTATTCATGGCGAGGAATGCATGCAGGGGAGAACATTTTTGCCAAAAGGACTGTTTCCCAGTAACTGGTGCTGGTTCTTCCCATCCTCTGTAGGAGTGTTTTCGCTCCGCGCTGTAGCCCCGGGTGCTCATTCCTGGTGCTCCTCTCTGGTATTATTCACAAAACCTTGTCCTGGACGTTGCTGCCATCCAGCAGCTGCAGGAGCTTTTCCTGCCCTTCCAATTAGCCGTTATGGGGAGATGACAAGCTTCCTGCAGTACCCAACACGGCTGTGCTGAGCCTCGAGCACTAAAGGCAGCAGAGTCCTCATCAGAGCACTCCCCTGGAGCTGCCTTCAGAGTGCAGCCGGGGCTCTGCAGGTGTGCAGAGAATGGATCTCAGAGGGAGAGCAGGGCTGAAAGGGACTGCAGACATCGCTTGTCCTGACAGCCTGCCCCTTTCTTCAGGATCTCCAGAGGGGGATTTTTTACCTAAGCGATCTCTTCCAGGGCTTACAGGTACAAAAAAACCCTTAATGACTGGCCTTAATCTCACTTTTTGTCTTTTAAAGCCTTTGCTTCTCATCTTATCCCCACTAGACACAGCGAAGAAGAACACTCCCTTCCTTCTGATAGCAATCTGTTTGTGTTTAAGGCTCCCATCCTGTCTCCTGTCTTCTCTGGAAAAAGCCCATCATACCTGGGCGATGAATATTCAGGGAAAGCACTATATCCAGCGGGACAGATAATACATCTCTTTTTCCAAGGTAAAAGATTTTGTATTCAGCTCTATCAATCTTGCAGACTTTTACATAAAAGGCTCTCTGATTTATAGAGGGGTTTGCACACAGAAATCATACCAAACAGACTAATCTCAAATGGGTTTGGTGATAACATCAGCCAGACAACTCGCTGATGGCAGAGAGAAATGCAATCAAAAAAGAAATGGGAGCGTTTTGGGGTTGTTTGGAGGTTTTGAGCTATAAAATCAAACTGCTCCGTTGTGAAAAAAGGGACTCAAACCACTGGTAAATGCTGCTCAGAGGAATTATTAGACAAGTGATAGAGGCTGGCAGGTTCCCAAAACGCAAATTGTCTCCAAGACCAAAATATCTCTCAGTAAGCAGGGAACATATTTATGAGCAGCGGTGATTTTCCAGCAGTTCTCATCCCCTCCTAATGGGATGGGAGCACGGGGCCTGTGCCGAGGCATTAAGCTTTGGCAAGCAGCACTGGGCTGCAGGAGCTGAAGGAAGAGCAGAGGAGGTCTTCCTTGGAGGGCTTCCCACACACCTTCTTCTCCTCCATGTTGAGAAGGAAAAATCAGGTGGGGTGCCAAGAGAGCAGCACCTTCCTGGCTGGAAACAGCCAGGCTGTGAACTTCCTTCTCGGAGCCTTGCAGGAATCCTGGATCTCCAAACAGGGAACACCTCACCATTACAATGGATGAGCAAGCAGATCTTCCCTGGAAGAACAGAATTAACTTTGTGCTACACATCCAATCTGTTTTTCTGGATAAATGCCATCAAGGGCATTCCTAGGGTTTCAAAAATTAGGAGTTTGGTGTGTGTGCAGCGGCTGGGATGAGCAGCAGTGTCTGCCCACCCCGACAATGTGATTATTTGCATCTTCATTCTGATTGCTCCTTGTTCCATAATGATTTTGTACACAGCGGAGTACTTAACCTAATTTGTATTGATCTCAATCGCTCTCATTCGTGCATACTTAATTCAGAGAGGTAATCAAATTGATTTCTGAGGCCTAGTTTTTAAGAGATTGTAGTAACAGGGATATACAAGCGGTTGCTTTAAGTGAATCACAGCAAAAGAAAAACATTTTAAATCTTTAGAAAATGTTTTGATGGTCATTTCATTGTGTTCGGTATTACCAGAGTAATTACATTTGCCTCACATTGCGTCCTCTCCAAACTGGAATAGAGGAGCAGTTTCAGTTCCATCAGACAGATAACTGGGTTTGGGTGACTTTGCACCCGCACAAACCACACAGGCGGGATCAATATTCACTGCTTGTCCTTAGGAACAATGGGGACTGAGGGCATACTGCTGGATTAAGGGAACATGGGTCTCTGCTTGGCTCCTTCTTAGCCCCTGCTCGTTGTTTCGCCACTGCAGAGTCCCTTTTGCTGTCAGTTAAAACACCCAGGACCAGAGAGGTACAGGAGCTGTGTTGGTGATGTTTCCCGTGTCCCAGCAAGTGGCTCTGCTTCTCCCTGGCTGCTGGGGCACTGCTCCGGCCCCTGGGACCCCTCCCGGGCCTCTTCCTCCCTCTGGTGCTGGTGACCCTGGTGTCCTCATCTCTGCCTCCCTCCTGGAGAAGTGTAGGAGCTGAGGGAGGCCCTGGAGCATCCCTGCCCCGTGCCTGAGGGCTCACAGGGTGGCATTGAGCGGGGCACTAGAGCTCCTGGATATTTTTCAGGATTTCTGGCTGTTTGGAATGCCTGGGCTGGCTAGGTTCATTATAACGTTTCTGTCCTGGGGTTTTGAGCTGATCTGATGAGCTCTCAACACCCCAGCATTACACCCCAGAACAGCTCAGCATTCGTTGGAGGGCATGAAAGGAGCAGGAGGCTGATGTGACAGCGTCAGGAACAAAAAAGGTTTAATAAAGGCAAAATAACAAACTCAAACTGATCCAGGTGCTCCAGACTTGTGCTCCTGGTAAAGACACCTCACAAAAGCGATTTGGTTTCTTTGTTCTGTCCTTTTCTACTCAATGGCCCAGGCGGGACCTTTTGGCTTATGGCCAATTAGCTGTCCCCAAACTTGAGGTGAAGCCCCAAGGTCCTATCAGTGATTTTCCTACCTGATCACTGGGAGAAAGTTCTGGGCTCTTTCCTTTTTGGGGGACAGAGGAAGGTTCTGTCACTCTGTCCATAGGGGGCACATTCCTACAGTTCCTCTCTTGTGGTGAAGAAAATGGAAAATCAGAGCCATTGTTGCAGAAAGTCAGGCAGATGAACCATTAGTAGGGAAATTCAGTGTGATGATACTCAGGTGTCACAGTGCAGCATCGGGTCCCTGCACCCTCTTGATGCCCTTCAAGTCGTGGGGCACGCTAAGGGAGGCAGCACTGACCCCAGTTCTGAGCAGTTCCTGCATTGTTCCTAATGAAGAGCATCTTCAATGCAATGCAGAAGAAAAATCTTGTCTTTTATATTTTTATGTATATTTTTTTCCACAGTTCTGGCTTTCAGTTCTTGCTGGTTGTCCATTTTCTTCCATAGGATATGTTCAGCTTTAACCACAGCTAATAAATCAAATTGTGCTTAGAATCCAGATGGTCTCTTCCCTTCACCCTGCTGTTAAAACCTTTCTCTTTCTTCCCGGAAAATCACTTGATTTTATTAGAGTGCTCACCCCATTTTTCTCTGCTGAGAGATGCACGTCAGGTGCAGCGTTTGCTTTTGTGGGGCCTTTTCAAGAGCAAACTCAACAGTTCAAGGAAAGTATTTACTGAATGCATCAAAAAGCACATACCTCTGCATTATTTATTATCAGATACCAATAACTGTAAAACGCAGAGTATCTCAGGACATAAATTAGTGATGGTAGGAAACATTCCGCTCGTCCCAGTGTCCCGGAACCGATTAGAAGCTGCAGCAAAGATGCTGCTGCTCATCATGTCCCCAGCACCAGGGACATTGCCTCGTGGATTCTGGACACGTGGCCACGTGAACCCAGCTTAACACCTGCTTTTTCTGCTCAGACAGGCAGCTGGATGTTGTCTGTGCGTTGTCAGGGGTGCAGTCAGAGAGCCCAAATTCTTCCCTCCTCATGCCTCTGGGATAATGGCGTCGGAGAGGCGAGTCTGGCCACTGGGGCCGGGTGCAGGCTCACCTTGGTGCTCACAGGAGCATCCATGCTGCTTCCTGCTGCCGTGGCTCCCAGCCGGAGCCCTGTGCTGCGCCCCTGCTCCGGGAGGGCTGTGCTGGGAACGTTCAGCCCGACTCTCAGGGGCAGCTTTCTCTCGTGCTTTGGGGTACTTTGAGGTCCGACCTTCACCTCCCTCCCAGAGGCAGCTCTGCTGCAGCCACTGGAGTTTGGGAGCAGCGAGGCGAGGGGTCAGGGTCAGGCACTCCAAGAAAATACCCCAGTTTCCTGCAGAAATGCTGTGAGGTCCTGTCCCTGCATGGGAGGAGACAGTCAGTGCCACAGTGGCTGCGCCAGGCTCCACACAGGTACAGCCCTGACTGGGTTAATTACAGACATTTCCACAGTCTGACTTTTACCTTTGGGCCAGCTTCATTTCACATTCCAGACCTGCAGAATTATTTAACAGGGCTGCTTAAAACCCGCCCGCTTATCAATTCTCTGGGCTCATTTTGTCCCAGCACATTACCTAGCCATGTCAACATATGGATTTTCTCTCCGTGCCCGGTGCAGACGGCCTGGGCAGGCTATTTTTAAGTGTGGGTGTGCTCCGGCAGCGGTATTGGTTTCAGCACTTGCTGTTCTCTCTCTGCTAATAAATACAGAGCAGCTATTAATACGAATGGGTTTTAGGATCCATTAGCATGGCTCAGCGATGGTCCAGCACTGCTGCCCTGCGTGACCTGAGCTCTGAGGGCTGCCTTCACCCTCGGGACCTGCCCCGGGAAGGGGGACAGGCCATGGGGGCGGTGCCCTGGGGTGGTGGCACTGCAGGAGTCAGGCGGCAGGGGAGGAGCAGGGCAGGGCCAGGTGAGCTGGTGCCTGCCCTGGGAGGCCAAGGAGGTCCGGGGTGCTTTTCCCCCTTGGTGCTCACACAAAGCTGCTGCTACCGGGGCTTTGACTGGGGTTTGCTGGGCTGTTTAAAGGGACAAAACTTACGTACAGCTGTTATTCCTGGCTATTGAGAGGTATTGGGGATGGAAAAGCAGTGCAGCCCACTGGATTCCTCTGGGAGCACTCCGGTCCCATGTGCCAGAGTGGTGCTGGCTCAGCTGGTGACACTCGCCCGCAGCGTGTGACAGTGCCTGCCGTCGGGGTGGCTGGCGGGGTCTGTGGGCACCACCCTGACACTTTCTCTCTGTCTCTGCCACCCCCTCCCAGCCTGCAAACGCAAAGAGCAAGAGCCCAACAAAGAGCGGAACAACTCCCAGAAGAAATCCCGCCTGGTTTTCACGGACCTCCAGCGCCGAACGCTTTTCGCCATCTTCAAGGAGAACAAGCGTCCCTCCAAAGAAATGCAGATCACCATCTCCCAGCAGCTGGGCCTGGAGCTCACCACCGTCAGCAACTTCTTCATGAACGCCCGCCGGCGCAGCCTGGAGAAGTGGCAGGACGACCTGAGCTCCGGGGGCTCCTCCTCGGCCCCCAGCACCTGCACCAAGGCGTGAGGGGCGCGGCACGGCCGGCAGAGAGCGGCTTGGCAGCGCGGCCCCTCGCTGGTGACTAAAGCACAATCCCCCCGCAACCAAGCCCAGCCCAGCTGCTCCCGAGGACGTTCCTACGGCTTCTCGTCGGTCTTAGCAGGCGCAGGCTCCACATTAACCTCTCTCCACACAATACTATGCTCAGGACAGGCGAAGCAGGTCTGAAACGTAGGGGAGTCGTTCTTGAGGCAGGTTTCTCCTGAGCCCCAGGTTTCTGCTGCCGGCCCGGCAGCCTCCCGTGCCCGGCGCCTGCCGTGTGCTGGCCACACCACCCTGCGGCCACACGACAACGGAGCACAAAGTCGGATACTAAAAACCCAAGACCCTGTTTTTAATCTCAGGCATGGTTTTTTGTTAAGTGTTTTAGGCCAAAAAAAAAAAAATCAGATTTAAGGTTTTTTCGGTCGGTTTTTTAGTTTAATTTAATCAGCTTGTTCTTGGATCAGAAAAGTTCAGTTCTCTTGAGCTCAAAGCATCAAGCACAAAGCCGGTAGCTGCAGCCACAGTCTGGCCCTGGGCTGCCCAGGGCGGCTGTGCCAGCTGCAGCCTGACATCCCGGGAACACCGCACGAGCCTCAAGCACAGCTGGCAGTTCCTCACAAGCTCTGTGTTTGTACCTAATGCACACTCAGGAGGTCGATGGAACTGCTACAGTTCATGGAGCAAACACAATGTTTTGGAAGACTTAGATTAATTTACATTATTACATCCTTTTTAGTTTCTGGGAATCTGGTTTCTCCTCGGCAACGGCTGTTACCGAAACCTTTTCAGCGTTCAGTGTATTTTTGTTCATTTTATCAGTATTTTATGGTACTTTCAAGCAGGAAAAGAAACAGAAACAACCCTTCAGATGCCACTGACCGTTTCAGATGTGCCGCGTTTAGCTCTATCGCATCCCTAAGTTCCTTTTCCCTGCCAGCTCCCCGAGCCGGCAGGAACACAGCACACCAAAGAGACAGGATTTCTGCAAGCCAAAGATGTTTATAACTTGCCATTTCTCCTTGTCGTCGCTGGTGCGGGTGGTTGGCCGGCGCTGGCGGAGCCTGGCGAGCTCCCCGCCCTCTCTCCAGCTCCGTGCAGCGGAGCCGCCCTGGCGGCGGCGCCACGGCCGCTGGCTGCTGACCGGCCCGGGCCGCCGTGCTCCGCCACAGACACTTGAGACTTTTTTTATGTACTGCTTAATCGAAACCAAAGAAACGTTTTCTGCACCTACTTCTTCTGCAACAAACTGTTCCATGGAAAGATAAAATAAAAATTTTAAAAAAACCAAGGAAGCATGTCAGGAAGCAAACGAGTCCCACACTGTGTTCTACAAACATCTCGGACATTTTCGGAAGCAGATCTCAAAGAAAGGGTTGACAAGAATGAGAACAAAGCAAAGCCAGTACAATTGCTGCTTCATTTGACAACTCAAGTCCTCTTAAAGCTGAAGATTGTCTTTAATTTGTGCCTATGCAGTTTTTTCAAAAGAACAAGGAACAGAGCAACCAAAACCTCAACAGCTACAATACCAAAGATGAGGATTCTCACTACTTGTGTTTCGGTTTGTTTCTCCTCTTGCACGACTAATGCACATAACCCCACTGATCTCTGGACAGGTAACCACTCGTGAGTCCTTGTGCAACCAGAAGGGAGGGTTCATTTATGTTTTCCCTGTTTCTGCCCCACGTGGCACCTCTCCAAGTGCAGGATGTTGGGATACGGCCCTGGTGCATCCCCTCCCTCCAGGAAACACTTGTGGGTTGGCTGTGACTTGTGTGTTGGTCTCCCGTGTGTCTGGAGCCGTGAGCAGCCACCCTCCTGCGCGTGACATCGGTCGAGTGACCTCCACCCTTCTTTCTCCTCCCCAGGGATAAAACTTGCAATATGTGTGTTCCCATCTCCGTCACTGTGAGCGCTGAGCAGCGCCACAGCCCGGCTCCAAACCTCCACCTGAACCAAACCCAAGAATTCAGCAGCTCCTGGGGCAGTTCAGGAGCTGCTTCTGACATATTAGCCTCGTCATGTTGCTTGATCCAGGTCATGATGATCCAGACCATGACATGTCCAAATTTGTCCTCAGAGCTGGAGTGCATCTTGCTCCTCTCTGCCTTTAGACAAGGGCTTCATTTTAACTGCTTGACAGGACTGCTGCAGTCACTTCCCAATGACTGCACTTAAAATGGAAAAAAATCAAGAAGCCGCATCTGCTCAGGACAGGAAAAGTTTCTGGAAAGCAAATTCAGGATCCTCTCAGCGAAATTGACAGCACATGTCTGCTCTGGGGATCAAAGGATCCCCTGGCAGATTCCAAAGAGATTTGGAGGATCCTTGTAGCCAGACATGGAATAAAGTTGCCAAAAAGTGGTCCCAGTCTGGGCTGATGTGTCCTGAGGGCTTCTCACCCAAATGCCAGGTGTTTGAGTGCAGAGTTTGGAGCCAGCAGGCTGTGGAGCAGGGCCCAGCTGAAGTTTCACTTTCATTCCCACCTAAGTGTCCATCAGAGCAGCCCCTGGTGCATTTTGAGCTCGGCATTGCCCTCAGGGGAGCTGTCTCATGCTGAAGTGTCCCCCTGCGATCTGCAGTGGCAGGGGATGACACAGGACCAGCGAACACCCCGGTGCTCCTTCCTCACCTGCCCTTCCTGCAGAGAGAGGGTAGGGAAGTGCATTGTATGCCACAGGGAATGAGCCCCGGGCATCCTCTGAGCGTGTGGGACACCTCACTGAGGCTCCTCTCACCTGGGGGACACTCCCCTGAGGGACATCCAGATTGCCACAGCTCTGCCTCCCACCTTCCCCAGAGGCAGAGGGAGCTGCCCACGGCTTCTGGTGAAGCCTGGGAGCAAAGACCTGGCCTTTTTGCTCCTGCTCAGAGCCCATCCAGTAGCCCCAACAAAGGGAGTTTAGATCAGGCACTGAATTAGTTACAAATTTCTCCTCAGTGAAATTCTCTCCAAATTGTGGAAGTGTTTATTATGCAGCATTACAGAGTAGCAACACAAACGAGGCTTCTCTGGGCTGGGGCCTCAAACCTATCAACAGTCCCAATGCATTTTCACCTGCTGCATCTTTTATCCCTGCATCTCTCACGGCCCTGTGTGACGTCTTCCATTCCAGTGTCCACTCTCGTAGGCCTTTATGTAGCAGCTCCCTCAGACGAGGAGCGTGGGAGCCACAGACTGTGGTGGAGCTGTTTGTCCGTGCGGGAGAGGCTGTGCTTGCTCTGCCCACACCCCAGCAAAGCCCAGCAGCCTGTTCCATCTCCAGGCCCTGTACCGATGAATCTATAGAGCTGTGTAATGTAACTTGTTGTTTGTTTATTGTGCTGCGAAAGACTCGTGTGTACGGAGAGTATCCCAGCATCTTCTGGACCAGGAACTCGGAGCCACAGCCTTGGGCACAGCCAAGATGAATTCAGCTTCCGAGCAAGCTTGGCTATTGCTGGATGTCCCGAGCAGGAAGAAAGAATGTGCTCAGTGACTTCGGTTGCAAAGCTTTATTGTGGATCTCTCTCGCCTACAGCTGAACCCAAAGACCTGCGAAGGACTCAGCCGGCAAAGCTCGCTCCGCCCGCGGGAGGGCAGGGCTCTCCTTTCCCCAGGGAAGGCACGGCAGCCACCCCGGCTTGCGGAGCGTGCCGGCTTCGGACACGGCCAGCGCTTCCCTTGCTTGTCACGATTCCCGAGTATTTTTATGAGATGGGGAAACTTTCTACTTGGCCTCCTTTATATTTATTATGGGGAATTTTTATTGTTTAATTTTTTTAAGAAGGCAAAGCTTAAAATGGTTTTATTTTTTTCCAGACGCCTGTGGGTTTTAACCCGATATATTATCTATCAGTAATGTAATTTATTTAATTTAGTCTTAGGGCAGGTCCTGAGATCTCTGTTCAGTCTGAATCCCATTGTGTTTCGGTTTAGCTTTTGAATTCAGTGGAGTTTTGCCTGAATGTAGATGGGGGTCAGGCTCTGATGTTAGCTCTTTGTATCTATTTAGTTCGGCCATTTGTGAGTTCATTTGGGCGTAACTTTGCTTATTTATCCGCAGGGCTGTTGTAACGCATCGGGGATGCGAGGCCTGGTAGTAAATACACCTCAGAGCTGGTATTGCTTTGTAGAGCAGCCAGCTTCTGTCAGACAGGGGAAGAACAACTCCTTCCGTCAAAAAGTCTAGTTTTAATTCCTTCTTTTAATTCATTTTAATCCTTTAAATATCAACCTTTAAATTATTTAAGTTAATCTCTTCCCTCCTGATTAGAAAGTGTGACATACCTTTATTATGGCACATGAAGCCTTCATAATGTAACTTATTTATTTAACTTATTCATCATCCCAGGGGATGCCCTTGTAGAGTTTTTATTTTTAATTAGAGTTATCTATAAAGCACTACAGCTGATTTCCTGTAAGAGCAGCAGAGCAAACTTTGAGGACAAGCAATGAATATTCAACCTATAACTGTGTATTCAGAAAAACAGGAAAAAAACCAAAGACACTGGGATACTTTGCCTGAACTTTGTGGCTTCTTAAAAGTTAAGCGGGGGGGGATAATAATCCATGCCAAGCAAAAAGAGAGAAACCCTTAAACTAGCTGCTTCCAAGAATGAACTTCTGTGTGTGGAAAAAAAGAAAAAGAAAAAAAAAAAAAAGAAAAAAGAAAACAGAAAAAAAACCTTTCTATTTCTAGTGAGAACCAAAGAGGCTACCTCACTGACTTTTCCATTTGTAATTTTAATCGTGTTGATGATACCAAAGATACCAAAGATTTCTTTCTCTGTGCGGTCTGCATTCTGCTTGCGCTCTCTGATAACTCCCACTGTTCTCTCCCACACCCAGAAACGTCCAGCAGAGCCCAGATTCCCAAAGAAACGCTACCCTGGAAGCTGCCAGTTCTGGTGATGCCCTTTTCCGTGTTCCTTGCTCCTTGCTGCCGGCCAAAGCCGCCTGCAGGCGCGGAGCCCTTCCCGCTGCCGGTCCGCGGTGGAGCGCTTGTGCGGGGCTGCAGGTGACTCCGGCCCTCGTCCGTCCGCACGCTCCCCGGGGAATCCGCAGGCGCTGCCAGGGCCGCTGTGGGGTGTGTTTGCAGCAGCAATTAGCATTGCTAATTATTGTTATTCTCGTGCTCGAGCAGAGCCCAGGGCTGGTGCGGGGCCGCAGAGCCCGGGGCAGAGGAGGAGTTCGTGCGCAGATCCAGGAGCTGCTCCCTCTCCTCACCTTTGGTTGTTGTTTACAATTACCGTTTTCAGATAAAAATCAATTAATTACTTTTCTCAAGTTAGCAATGAAGTGAGGCTACATTAAGCTCCATTAGCGTCACGTTCCTGAGTGATTACTTCCAAGTCGTTTGGTTGTTTGGTCGGGGAATTAGCGGTGCCCTTTGGCGCTTGGGTTTTGAGCGTGTTCCGCGCTGTTTGTAGGGCTGCAGCAATGCTCCGAGAGCCGAGCCCAGCCCTGGGCGCTGCTCGCTGCCGAGCCCAGCCCGGGCTGGCCCAGCTGCTGCTGCAGGGCCCGGGCCTTTCCCTGAGGAATCTGCTGGCCGTGCCCTTCGGCCGCAGCGCTCACCGACAGCTCAGCACAAACGCTCTGCTTCAACGAGTGCTGCCTTTCCTTTCGTGTTTCTTTGGGGGCTTAAGTCTGTGTTGGAAAGGGTAGGACTTGACAAGTGTGCTTTTCTCTCTGTCTCTGTGTTCCTTCAATACAAAGCTATAATAATTCTCAGGATGCCTTCTGGGCGGGGGGAGCCGATTGTCCCTGTGCCCTCGGACACAGACAGTCCCCAGAGCTGGCAGGGTCCCCGTGGCCCCCCCGACTCCTGCTTCACTTGCAAAGAGTGATGTTACCACGGGACGAGTGCCTTGCTTGAACCAAAGCAACGATTTTGCCAGTCTAGACCTCTCTGTGCTTTTTTTTATTCTTCCTGTGAATACCTCAGCTTCGACTGGGCCGCCGAATCGTACCTGGTGGGCTTTTGTACTGTGGTGCTTTGCAATGCAGCCCTGCAAAGAACAGACTCCTGATGATACCAAAGGCTCTCCTCCTCTTTCTCCTCCTCCTCCTCCTCCTCCTCCTCCCCCCCCCATCCCCGATCTCTCTTTCTCCATGGTTCCAAAGCTTTATTACGAACTGGGCATGTTGGCAACGCAGACCGTGCAATCCCTTACCGAGTTTTCTCAGATATACCTCATAGAGAGTAGCTGTTTAGCGTAATGTTATTATAGCGTATGTAATAAATTATTCACTGTTTCTTTTTGGTAACTGTGATTTAAAAGGAAAAAAAAACAGAAGAAGAAGCTTTATATGTTTTAGGTTGTGCTTTTGTACTAGACGGAGAAGGTGCGCTTAAAAATGTACGTCAGTCTTTCTTCCCATTGGGTTTTTTTTGTTACTTTGGATCGGGGAAAAGTTGCAGAATGAGCCCAAAGTTTACAGTTTCATATTTTGCTGAAGAAACAATCTGTGTTCATTTGCTCTGTTGGAAAAAAAAAAAAAAAAAAAAAAAAGAGGGAAAATTATTTTCTACATTTGTGCTACTTGGTCTGAAGAGCTGATTGTCCTGTGTGACGGTGTAGTATTATAATTAGCAACTGCCAATCAGCGCTCCCATGTTTATGCATGAGGCAAACCCTTAGCAGTGTGATGCATCGTGGTTCTTAATGGCAACTTCTTCCTTTGGGTTTGGGACGAGGTCTTTGGGTTGGTATTTATTTATGCATGGAGCCTGTTAGCTGTTCGCAGTCGTGGCGCAGTTGTGTTTGCATTTACGCTCTGAAATCACGCCCAGTTTCGCCCCGCGCAGCTCAGCGCTGCTCAGGGCGGGTGTCCACGTCAGCTCTGGTCTGTCCCTGTGTTAAACAGACCCAGATTCAGTTCCAATGAAATTGCCATTTGAGGAGAAGTTTGGCGGTTTCCCCGCAGCGATTCGATTCCTTCAGGCCCCTGGCAATACCCGTGCTGCTCCTCGCGGAGGCTGCCGTGCGTTTGTCACAGGGTCGGGAGTTCTTTGGCTTTATGGCAGCCCCTGGGCACAGGCAGGGTGGGTGACAGGGACCTGCTCCCGCGCGGCCCAGCCGCAGCTGCTGTGCCATTGTGCCAGCAGGGGCAGGACGTGCGCCTGGGCCCAGCAGCACTGTCCCAGCCCTGCCACCTGGCCCGAGGGAGGCCGGCCTGGGTGTCCCTCCGAGCACGCCAGCTGTGTCCTGTGCTGCTGCTCGCCCACCCCCTGCCCTGGGGCCGGGTTTGTTGAGGTGCTTTATCCCCCTCTGCTTTGCCCAGATTCACGCTTGAGCCCCCCGTTTAAGGATGGGCTGTGTTTTCTCTCCGGGTCAGCTTCGGAGCCCCGATGTCCCCCCGATCCCAGGCCGTGCAGGACATAAAGCCAAACCAACTGCTCCGAACCCTGAACTCTGGTGGGAAAGGAGGCCTGGTGGGGCAGTGGCAGTCTCCCGAGGAGCCTCTGAGTGTCGATATCGTCTGTCAGTAAGGGTATATTAGAGATGTGCTCTCATTAGTGCAAGGAGACGTTTTCATTTGGCCTTACTCGGTAGGTTGTGATAACGATGAAAGCTGTGTAATATAGTTGGGTTATTTTCTTTCCCGATTTCTCTGCCAAAGACAGTAACAGACACAAGAACTTTAACCAGGGGTTTTTGTAAGACAGTTGATGATTGTAACAGTGGTTAACCTTGCAGAAAGCTTTCCACGTTCTTCCGCAATAAGCAGAGCGGGATGTCCCGGCAGAGCCCTGCTGGCAGCTGCCACCACTCCTCACCACACGCAGTTGTTGTGACCCAGCGCCGAGTCACCTGCATTCCTCAGTCCAGAGGCCAAGAGGGGTATGTGAGGCCATGGCAAGGCCACAGCGGGGCTGCCACGAGCTGCTCCAGCTGGCTGGAATTTGCCAAGGTACTTGTATTATGAAATTTAAGGTCTATTTTATTATGTCATTTTATGTCATTTTTTAACTTTGTGGAAGGTGGTATGTTGAACTGAGTGTAAGCTGAGTTTTTCAGACAAATAAAGTAGCTAAAGAGTGAATGTTATTTTATCATTAAAGGGTTTTTACTCACTGATTTGTGCCAATAGATGTCCTTTATCTCAATGACAAGTATTACATTGCTTTCAAAGTTTTATTTATAGCTATTGATGTAAAACCCACACACACATATTATTTGCCAAAGTTCAATAAAGGAGGAAAACGATGCTTTTGCTTCCTTGTGCGATCAAAAGTTCCTGTTTTTTCCCAGGGTATTTTCCACCACAACCCCCTCCCACACCAAGGGGTGCAGTGGAGCCGAGCAGGGGCTCGGGCTGCTACAGCTCTCAGGGACAGGGAGGGGTGAGGAGAGCTGAGCACAGCCACACTAATGCAGGCCCCAGGGTAGGACCACATCCCAAAAATGCCACCTGGGACCGGGGGCCTGGGCAAGCATGAGAACAGCACTTGGAAAAGGATCTGGCACCTTCTGCCACGAGCACAGCCTGTGCAGCTGAGATATTACAGGAGAAATCGCTTTGTATTTGTGTAAGTCATGGAATTAGATGATGCAATGTAATTACCATAAAATTATGTTAGTTATTGCACTTTCTTTCCCTGAAGCAGCTCTACGGGAGGAGGCAGGAGGTTCCTGGGGCTGAAATTCCATGGCAAGGAGGATGTAGCAGGTTTGCCTTCGTTCATTCAGTCACTTACCCTAGCTGTGGACAAATCTTGTTTGTTTTGTTTCCTCCAAAAAAAGCAAAACAAAGTGCACAAGAAAAGCACTTTGTTGTATTTCTGTCTTTAAAAACCAAACAAGACCAGCCCTTTCTTGCCCTAGCTCACTCCTCTGACCACCTGGAGCAGGGTCAGCCTGGGGATGGCATGGGGGGACCCCAGAGTCCCCCTAGCCCTGTGTCCCAGCCCCAGAGCAGTGACAAGGCCCTGCGGGGTTTATTGTCTGGGATCTAACCTTGGCACCAGTGTCTAACCTTGGGGTTAATAAACTCACTGAAAAATTTGTTTTCATGCTCATTCTCTTGTGTCCCTCTCTCGACACTGAGCCAGGTCCTGCCATTAATTAAATTTACACTGCTTCATTTCACTTTGCTGAGTGGCCACGGGCGCAGATAAAGGCAGAGCTGCCTCCTCAGCACTTTGTGTCACAGAGCCCAGGACGTGGCTCTTCCAGCCTCCTTTCCTTCCCCCTCTGGCTGTGCAGGGAACAGGAGGGGGGCCCTGAGCCCTCCGTGCCAGAGGGAGCGTGCTGGGTGAGGAGTGTTTGCCCAAGCCCCTTCCCGTGCACAGAGGGGCTGAGGGCTGCAGAGCCAGTGCCACCGGGACAGCAAAGAGGAGCACAGGCAGGGCACAAACCCTCCGACAGCAAAGAGGAGCACAGGCAGGGAACAAACCCTCCAACAGCAAAGAGGAGCACAGGCAGGGTACAAACCCTCTGACAGCAAAGAGGAGCACAGGCAGGGCACAAACCCTGTGACAGCAAAGAGGAGCACAGGCAGGGCACAAACCCTGTGACAGCAAAGAGGAGCACAGGCAAGGCACAAACCCTCCAACAGCAAAGAGGAGCACAGGCAGGGAACAAACCCTGTGACAGCAAAGAGGAGCACAGGCAGGGAACAAACCCTGTGACAGCAAAGAGGAGCACAGGCAGGGAACAAACCCTGTGACAGCAAAGAGGAGCACAGGCAGGGCACAAACCCTCCAACAGCAAAGAGGAGCACAGGCAGGGAACAAACCCTCTGACAGCAAAGAGGAGCACAGGCAGGGTGAAAACCCTCTGACAGCGAAGAGGAGCACAGGCAGGGAACAAACCCTGTGACAGCAAAGAGGAGCACAGGCAGGGCACAAACCCTGTGACAGCAAAGAGGAGCACAGGCAGGGAACAAACCCTGTGACAGCAAAGAGGAGCACAGGCAGGGCACAAACCCTCCAACAGCAAAGAGGAGCACAGGCAGGGAACAAACCCTCCGACAGCAAAGAGGAGCACAGGCAGGGTGAAAACCCTCTGACAGCAAAAAGGAGCACAGGCAGGGTGAAAACCCTGTGACAGCAAAGAGGAGCACAGGCAGGGCACAAACCCTCCAACAGCAAAGAGGAGCACAGGCAGGGCAGAAATCCTCTGACAGCAAAGAGGAGCACAGGCAGGGCACAAACCCTCTGACAGCAAAGAGGAGCACAGGCAGGGCAGAAACCCTCTGACAGCAAAGAGGAGCACAGGCAGGGCAGAAACCCTGTGACAGCAAAGAGGAGCACAGGCAGGGCAGAAACCCTGTGACAGCAAAGAGGAGCACAGGCAGGGTAAAAACCCTGTGACAGCAAAGAGGAGCACAGGCAGGGTAAAAACCCTGTGACAGCAAAGAGGAGCACAGGCAGGGCACAAACCCTCTGACAGCAAAGAGGAGCACAGGCAGGGCAGAAATCCTTTAACAGCAAGAAGCAGGAGTGGTGACACGAGAGTAATGCAGCCATGGCAGGTCATTTCCATCTCACTTGCAGGATTGTTCCCCTGGGGATGCATTTTCCAGGCACTTAGCATGGGCACAGCTGGAAGAGGGAAATGGGACCATTTCATTAAGCTGCCGAAAGCTGAAGGATGAGCTGGGTGTGTGGGAGGATTGCAGCCGGGCTGGGATGCTGTGCCAGCAGCAGCTGTGCCCCGTGCCAGGCTGTGCCCCTGCGCTCGGGCCCAGGGCCAGCTCTGGGCCCACGGAGCTCATTCCTGCAGATTCCCCTCAACTCACTGTTTCCTAACCCTGCCAGGATCACAGTGACCCCAGGGAAAGTGCCGTGAACCCCTCAGGAGCAGACACCGCGCTCCCATCCTCCTCCTGCTCCTTGGGCAGTGCATCTGTCAGGATCAACTCGGCAGTAATGAGCTGCCATGTGGGACCCGCCGTGATCACAGCACGGCTCCCTCCTGGCTGCAGACGACGTGCTGGCAGCTCTTCTGATCCAAACACTCCACACCACTTGAAACCCCGCGGGAATGCCCTCGGGAAACAGCCTGGGATGCAGCCTGCAGGGAAAGCTGCACACCAACAGCAAGTCAGGGTGAGGGAAGTGGGTTTCTTTTGAGGGAAAACAGCAGCTTTTGCAATGCCACTGATTTTCAGCACGCGTGGGATGGAGGTGCTGGAGGAAAACAACCAGGACAAAAAAACCACCTTGGAATAGGCAGCGTGGCAGGATACCACAGCGGGATCATCAGGCGGGAACAACTGACACCAGTGCCCACACACAGAGAAGAAGCCAAGGCAGCTCTGCCTGCCACAAGCTGCACCCGCTGGAAGCTGCCTTCAGCCCTTGCACACAGCAAACCTCCAGGAGCGACTCCAGGGTCCAGCGCAGAAAGGGATAATGGCAGGAAGCCATAAGATCTTAAACCAGCAGATTAAAACATACAAGACCACTTTGGGTCATGTTACACCTCCCTCCCCTCCCGCCTGACAACACAAGAAATGCAAGGCGGTAAAAGAGCCGTAATGGCCCAAGAGCTCCGGGATGAAAGCGCTGGGGGAGTTGGCTGTGAGGAGCCCGGCCTGGGCACGCAGCCCTCCCCCCGGCCTGCTCCGAGCATTATCCCTTAAGTGCTCGTTTAAGCTTCCTTGGAAATGCCCCTGCTCGCTGGAGAAACGCAATTAGGCCTCAACTGCGGGTGATGTTCACACGTTATGGATCATCCTTAAGAATGACAGGAGAATGCAGCGCTCTGGATTCCCCGAGCCAGCTCCCTCTGCCTCATTCCAGGAACAGCCAGGCTCCGGGTCTGCAGCCCCTTTCCTGCCCCGTGAGCCAGGGACCGCTGCCAGCACCTCCAGAGACTCCCACAATCCCAGGCTGGGCTGGGGCGGAAGGGAGCTGAAAGGCACCCCAAGGGCAGGGACACCTCCCCCCGAGCAGTGCCCCAAGCCTGCTCCTGCTCAGCTCTGGGGATGGCAAGGAGCACCTCCTGCACACCTGGTGGCCTTTGGGGCTCAGTGACACCGGGCAGCCGCTCCCGGAGCAACCTCTGAGCCCGGGGAACAAAGGCCGTGCGTGCTGGGGATGATCCCTCCCTGGACAGACAATCCATCTCCACAGCCATGGGAAGGATGCTCACCAGCCAGGCCAATGGACTCAAATTACATAACCTTTTTGTGGCACTTACTGCTGAGCATAAAACAGGAGGAAAACAAAAGGCAGGTTTTAGACCTGGTCCAAATTTGCAAATCCCTGTGCTCTACAGGCAGAAGTAGAACCTGCTCCTGAGGGCTTGAAATGCTGATTGACAACTGCATGCCTTGCCCAGGTTGTGCTGCCATAGACAAGCACTTCCACGGAGCACGAGAGACACAGCGCAGCCCAGACTCGCTCGGGAACTTGCTGCTGGAAACGCGAGAAGAAACACGGCCAAGCAGGAAAGCAGGTGGAGAGTGAGCCCTTCAGAAAGAGGGAGGGAAGGAAAACTGCTTCCCCAACGTCAGAGATTGGTTTGGATTCAAATGTGACATTGCCGAAGTTCTGCCAGGCTCGCACAGCCAAATCCCCACTCAAAGGTAACACAGCAAAGCTTGGGCTGAGATTCCAGAAGAGAAGCAGCACCATCACTGCTCTCCTCCGTATTTCCCACCTTCCACTGTGCTGAGCTTGCATCCTGCTCTCTCCCCCATCACAGCCCAGTCACAAGAGCTCACTAATGGATCAGCTTAAGTATCCAACATGTCCAATCCCTGCTCCAGAAAATAATCAATCAAGCACTTAATTAGTAACATCAGCAAGGAGCTGCCCAGAGACCGCTAACAGGGAACAGAATAAATTACCCATCACAGGTGGGACCCCATACCAGGGCAAATCCTGATTCACCTTCTCCTCCAGTCTTTTTACGGGGTGTGACTCACCCCAGCCTGACACCAGAGGTGCTGAGAGAACTTCAGACACCAGCATGAAGGGCTCTTACAAAGACACGCAGCTCAGTTATTCCTCAAAAGAACTTTAATTGCAATTCCATCCTTAAGGCAAATGACACACAGTAGGAGTATCCAAAATTGCTGTGTTACATCAAATGGAAGTCCTTGGTCAATCTGAAATGCATATGTTGGGCTAAAAGCAAGTATCTGTACACATCTGGCATTAACAAAAGCAAAGGAGCTGCTCTGTCCTGCAGCTTACACTCCAAGGTGATCCCCAGCTCTCTGGGCATGCTGGGAAGGGAGAATTCCCTGAGCTTTCAGGTACTCCTAGGGAAACCCTGCCCCCCTGAGCTCAGCTGTGCCACCCTCCTCTCCAGGGGATGGCAGGAGGCCAGCTCTGACACCAGCCACACCCCTTTGGTGTCACAGCACCTTTTGGAATCTTCCACCCTCTCTGAAATGCAGTGAGGACCGAGGGACAGGTCAAAAAGAAACTCAAAAAGAAAAATTCACTCAATAATTAAAAAATAAGCCAAACTGCAGAGTGTTAAAGCAGGAAAACAAGCTCACCCCTTCACTGCCCATTTCTTCCCTCAGGACACCACGGGCTGTTCCTAACTCCCCAGTTTCCAGTCGATATCCTGGGGCCAGAGCTGCACGGTGCTGGGAGCTCTGGTGGGCAGACCCCTGCCCAGCTCACTGCTGGGGCTGCAGGACAGTGACCCCCTGCCAGCCCCACGGCTCCAGCCCAGCCCGGAACACCCACGGGGCAGAGTGAGCTGCAAACTCAGTGGGACACAGCGCTGAGGAGGGCTCAGGAAGGCTCATGCACCGTGGATCCCTCTCTCCTCAGGGCACACACTCACCCAACCCGCCGGGCATTGGCCTGGGAGATGAGGAACTCCTCAGAAACCTCGATGGAAACTACTCTGACAGCAAACAGCACCACCAGCACAAACAGCACCACTCTGTGAGACAGGCTCCATCTGCTAAAAGCTGGAAAATTAAGTGATTTCTACATGATGGTGTAATAGCAGCAACAGAGTAATTATCCCGCTTGTGGTTAGAACACTCAAAAGTGAATTTTAAGTACCTTTTATTACTGGGGACAAATGTAATGCCTCAGAATCAGTGCCAGCTAGTATTTTCAGGACTCTCTCCAGTATGAAAATGAAAAGCCATCTGTATTTATAATACCACAAGGTTCATACGATGTTAACCTTTGCTTTCCACACTTGTAAATATGGTCACAGCCTGGACCACCTGAAGGTCCACGTTCCCTCCAGCCGTGAGGAAACAGGAGTGGGCAGGAAGATTTGACAGACCAGACTGCTTTCCACTGATCCCAAAGTGTCACGCAGAGAAGTGAAATAGAGGAAGTTCTTTGTCCAAGGAGAGATGTAAGGCCAGTGTTCCCAGACATCCTGGACATTTGTGCTCCTTTTTCCTGCCCAGGCAGCGAGCAGAGCCCAGGGGGAGGGAGAGGAGGGAGAAGAGAAGCTCCTGGCTCCCTGCCACTGAAACAGGCACAGGCATGAAGGGTCAAGGAAGACTTCTTTCTGTGGGAAACAGGGTGCTGCAGGAGGTTCTGCACTGAAGGAATCTCAGTCTGTCTCACCCTGGGAAGGGTATGGCAGTGGAGCAAGCAGCTCTCCAGAGGTATTAGGGATTTACAGCACTCCACGGGTGCTCAACACGGGATCCATCAGTTCCTTCAGTACCCCATCCTTAATTCCAATAACAACACAAAATGGGACAAACCCCTGCTATACCACCAGAGGCCTCTTCTCTCCTTAAACACCCTGTTCCCAAAAGACCAGAGGTCCAAGCTGCCTCTTGGTCACCTGAGCAGATCAACCTGGCTGAGCAGCACGGCATCTGCTTCCCAGCCACCAGCACTTCCCAGGAACCAGCCTGCAGTGCTCGGGTCCTGGCATTTCAGTGCTAAGGACATCAAGTAATCGTGTGCCCAAGGAGGTGCCACACGCAGGGCTCAGTGCCACTGTCACAGCTTTGCTCCCGCCAGGCAGGAGGGGACCCTGTGTCTCGGGGGGCACACCCGGTGCCAGGGCCCGCCCAGCACCGCCCTGCTGTGGGCTGGCAGCCCTTCAGGAGCCCAGCACAGGGCTGCCTGCTCTCAGGCATCTGCCACGTGGAACTCGACATTACTCCTGACTGATCATCTCCGTTTAAATAACAGCAGTGAAGCCAGATCAACCCCACCTATGGCGCTCCACAGGTATCCCACAAAACCACAGTACTGTGGCACAGTAGAAAGCACAGAGTGGATCTGTAAACCTCCCGGAGAACAAGCCTGACTTCCTAAATTTACTTCACCAAACACAAAAAGCCCTTTTTAATAAAAATAAGAAGAATTTAAAAAGCCACTCTGCTTAACAGATAAGCCAACATGTTTGCACACATGCTCCTGCTAGACTTGAAACACGCAGTTTCAATGGAGCAAATTCTCCAGCATTACCCAAGCAGGCTAATTCCTTTCAATTTATACTCTTCAAATACTTTCCTGCAGATAATGAAAATGTTTTTCCTAGAAAATGTAAACAAGTTTTGTGTGTTCTACTATCCCAGCTAAGCTTTCACAGGAAGTTTCTGGCAGGAGAAAACCAAAACAAAAAAAAAGCCTTATCTTTATGCTCAAAAAAAAAAAAAATTTAAAAAAATATATACATACACACCTTATTAAAAAGCATTAGAAGTAACTTGATCTCCAAAGTCTCCAAAGCCAGCTGCAAAGTCCCTCTGAGAACAGACAACAGACTGTGCTGGCCACACTGCACCCTAAGCAAAACCAAAATAAGAGTACCTTTGACCTGGCAAGTTAATGAGCTGGTGACCACCCTGCACACCAGTAAATCCCTGCACAGACACAGAAGCTAACTGTACAAGAGCTGTGTGGGTTTCTCCGTGCGTCCTGCCGGGCTCACGCTAAGCCCCATCGGGGCCGCGTGGCACGAGATCTCCTCACACCTGACAGGATAAATGCCCTTATTGCCCTACCTCCTACAACTCTTCCCAAACCAAGAAAGCATCAGGAAAGCTCCCCGCAGCCGGGTTCCGGGTGCTGTGAGGGGACACAGCAGCACTGAGCCCCCCGTGGGTGCTCTGCAGGGCTGCTGGCCGGCTCACAGGGGCTGGCTGCTGAAGAACGCCTTGGTCTCCCTGCACACGGGGTTGACGCAGAGCGGGCAGCACAGGGTCAGCTGGCGGGAGCACACCTCGTTGGACTGCAGGTGGGAGCACACCAGGTCTGCCAGGGCCTGCAGGGAGGGTGGGAAAGGTCAGAGGGAGCCAGTCCAGTGGTGCAATCCCCCCAGCCCAAGCTGGGCACCCCGTGCCCCCTGCACACAAACTGCGGCACAGTGACCCCTCCGTGCTGGGCAGATCAGGCACAAGGGGCTCCACGTCTGCTCTGAAACCCAAAATGCCTTAAAACCACCTGAGCACATCCACACCCAGCGGGAAACACAACTGCAAACCTGTGCAGCCACGGCAACACAGCAGATACCTTGGAAAACAGTGGATTTCCATTGAGAGACTCCGCTCTTCTGATGTTTTCAACTCCACACTGAATCAAAAATAAGGAGGAAAAAGTTAAACCTGTTCATCTGATCCTTCACTGGGTAGCCTTCAAATCTTCCCACTTCATTCAGAAGTCGCCCCAAAATGACAGGATTAAATGCAGTAGCATGTTTTTCAGTACAGCAAAAATTACTGTGGGGCAACATTACATTTTGTTGCCAAAAATAATTTTTTTGAGCAATATTTGCAACGGTTTTAAGTACCTAAATCTAGAAAGACAAACTCCCACCTGTTTTGTGGTTAAGCCAGTTCAGATGAATTTTTGATTCGCAGAAAAATAAAGCTAATCCCAAATAATATTGCAAGAAGCAACTACAAAGCAAATTGCAACCCAGGAGAAATAATTTCAGAGCAGCACTACCCAAACAGGGACCAAACCCACAGAGCACTCACCTCGTTGGCCAAAACCTGGGCGTACTCGATGTCCAGCTCGTACAGTGTCTCGATGTGGTCACTGGTGAATGCTATTGGGACCAGCAGCATGTTCTTCTTTCCTCGCTGGCACAGGCCCTTAATGGTCTCGTCTGTCTGGGGACCAAGCCAGGGCATTGGTCCAACCTGGAACAAAAAAGCACAAATAAAGGGAAAACACTCACTAAATCGTTCTTACAAAGAGCACCCACATCTCCCTAGGCAGGATGACGGAGGAGGTTATGGATGGGATAGAAACAGTCATTTTTATTTCCCTGCTTCCGGTTGTACTTCTCACTTTCTGAACATTTAATGAAGACACACTTCCCACCATTACATCTCAAAGGAAAGAACCTGGGCTGGCCTGAACAAGACTGAAGAAAATAACCAAAAATGTAAGTAAAGGTGTATTTTTTTCCAGTCCAGTAAGATCCTGCACAGGCTTTACCTGCTCAGCTCCCCTGAGCACATACCTTGGACTGCCACACCAGCCTGTAAGGGTTGGAGTAGTTGAGCTTCTCCATGACCCTCTGGACAGTAGCTCCCACTTCCTGAGGGTAGGGATCACCGCGGTTCACCACCTGCACCCAAACACAGCACACCTCTGGCACCAGAGAGCACTCTGGGGAAGGACCAGGCTTGCCTGGCACTTCCACAGCTGCGTGCCCACACCCTGCCCTGAGGGAACTCACAGACATGGGCAGCGAGTGGGCTGAGAAGAGGATGACCACCTCTTTCCTCTTGTCTGGTGGGAACAGGTTCAGCTCCTTCTGGATGTGATCGGCAAAGCACTGCTCAGGGAAACGCAAAGACCTGAGTGGGGAACACTGGAGGCATCCCTGCTCCCAGTGATGCAGACAGGCAGCTCCCATGTCCGTGCTGCCTCAAGCACTCCCAAATTCCCTCAGTGTGCACCACACTCGGGCAGTGTGTCAGGGAGTGGCACCAGCACAGGCAGCCCCACCCCGCCTGCCCTCGCTGGTTTTTTCACCTGCTCAGCACACCACAGAAACTGCAAACCCACAGGAAAGCACAAGCTCCCTCATAAAGACCAAAGAGACATTTTCTCTGGAAACAGAGCAGCAAAAAGGCTTCCCTTCGCTGCTCCTGCCACAGCCAGGAATTACTCTGTGCTGCCAGAGGGGAATCTGACAAACCAACATAATCTGTGTGCGCTGGTCACAGACCTGCTCTGAGCAGGAATTTGGGCTAATGGCCTGTAGAGGTTCCTTCCAGCCACCACCATTAGGGACACATCAGCCAGCTTTTAAAACAGGATGCACACAGTGGTCGCCCTCACACATTATCTTGCCAAAGCATGGGGCATGAAATAACTCTCCTTCTCCTGTAATTTCAGACATGGTAGGCAAGACCCATTTCATCACACAACTAAAATGCACCCTCAGATTGAAGCCTTCCTGTTATCCTTCCTCAGTATTTTTTTCTATGTTTTAAAAGAAAATGTAGAAACCTCAAAGCCTTCGGATCCACACCTGAATGAGAAGGGGATGTGTGGGCCATCGGTCAATTATGCTCCACTTCATCTTTGGCTTCTCCCCTTTCTGGTTATAGTAGCGATAAATGGCATTTAAACTGCTTCCTGAAACAGAGAATTAGCAACAAGCTCAGCCAGGCCACCAGCAAGCTGTCAGACTGGAGCAGCTTGGCAGCAAGCTATTACCATATTTTAAAATGCTACATAATTAAAACACAACCCTAAACCAGAGCTGAGAGTCTGCAGTGGGAACAGTTCCACCCCAGCTCCCACATCGCAGCAGCCTGACCAGAGCCCACATGGCTTCCCACCCTGGCAGCCCCGTGCCCTGCTCGGGGCTCACCTGTGGTGGAGCAGCTGTACTGGGGGTACTGGGTGAAGGCGATGGCCCTCTGGACACCGTCCCTCTCCATCTCCTCGACGGCCTCCTCGGTCAGCGGGTGCACATACCGGAACCCGATGTAGTACTTGTGAGGGGCTGCCAGCCCAGCACAGACAGGGGAGGCAGGGAAAGGGAGGGGAGAATTCACAGCAACACATCGTTACACGTCAAACACATAGCAACAGCCAGGCTGGAACTGCTGAAATAAACTTGCTGATCATTTTCTGGCTACTTTCGTAAAGCTCTGTCATGGAAGCCCTGCCTGTGGCCAAGCACATTTCTGGTACCTCACTCGGCTGTGATTAGAATTTAAAAGTGATTTATTTCATGGTTTGCTTCTGCAGGACCATCACTCGCCTGCTTCTCCAGCAGTTAGCAGAGGCACAGTTCCCAGCCTGGACAGAGCCCCAGTGTCTCACAGGGCAAATCCTGACTTGAAGGACGTAAAGGTAAAAAAGTGTCACTACGAGAAGCTAAATGAACACCCCGATGCCCTCACAGCTCCAGCTGCCCTCCCTGCCCAGCACGCCTGCTCTGATGGCACCCAAACCCCAAGGGCCAGCACTGGGGCAGCAGAGCAGTGAATCAGGCACACATGCTCTTCCATCCTGATTGTGGAGGGCTTTTATAAAAAGTTTCATGGCTTTAACACCTAATTTTGGCAGCAATGTGCTTCTCCCTGAGGACATCTCAGGTTCCTCCATTTTTTATCTCTAATCTTTAGGGTGCCAGCTTTGGGAGCACGGCTTGGTTAGGGGATGGGAAGCCGGCAGGGCTGTTTTGTTTTTTTAAGTGGAGGACAGAGGTTCTTAGGAGAACAAAAGCAAGTTTCTTTTTCAGGGTTTCCGGGTCAGTGGCTCTGAAACAGCATTTAGCAGGTTTCTGAAGGAAGCAGATGTCCCGTGCTTGGGCTCCACTCCGTACATTTATGCAGGATTCAGAAAACAGGTTTAGTCAGCCCCAGTTCTCTGCAGGAGGCAGGGGAGCTCCCAGCTGGGAGCAGCAGCACATAAAGACCCAGCTTCAGGAGCCCTTGAGCCAGTAACCTCATTAACATCTTTGAATGGCATTAGAGAAAGAAGTCTGACTAACCCCAGAGGGTTCTGTAGGAGTTTAACCTGGGAAGGGACATTTTGGGAAGAACTGGCCAGCCTGGAAGCAATACCCTCGCAGTGCCAGGTTTTGCTCAGGACCATGGCAGCAAAGAGAGGCGCTGGTGTCTGTACACAGGCTGTTTAAATGACAGTGACACCCTGCCCTGCTCTTGGCTTGGACAGAGCCAGCTCCCCTCCTAGCAGCTGGTACAGAGCCGTGCCTGGGCTTAGGATGAGAGCCCTGCTGCTGACACACTGAGGTTTCTCTTGATGCCCAGACCAGATCAAGGCAAAATGACCCTGAAAGTATTTCTTTTTGCCACACTTCACATGGTGCCAGCACCTCCTGCCAGTTACTGATTCCGAGGGCTCAGTATTCCCAGAGTGCTACCTGTGAGCACACCTATTCCCAAATGCTGTCTGCAAGCACCTCCACCTGTTCCAAGCCATTCTGAAGGAACACAGTGCTCTGCACGGTCACCTGGGATGCTGAGGGAAATGGCTGGCAGTGCTCAGCACATTCTATTGTTAAACTGCAGCTGCTGTCAAGTAAAAAAAAAGTCTCCAAAGGACTTATCAGGTGGGAGAGGTGCCCAGAGAAGGGTGTGACTGCACACAGAGTGGTCACCAAACAAAAGCAAGTGGGAGCGGGACACTCAGAAAAGCAGATAAACCTCCCAAGCCTTATCTGCAGAACCTGCTGGAAGGCTGGCCCCTCAGGGCTCCTGCTCCAAGAACACTCCTGCCTTGGATGACACAGCAGGCCTCAGGCTCTGACTGCACCTGCAGGGCCCACAGCTCAAACTGAGCTAGGGAGTCACATCTCTGCAGAAAGGACTGAACACCTCAGTGAAGGCACCAGTGACACACCACATTCTGAATGGATGAAATACATTTGGTTCTAGCCTTCCAAGAACACTGCTTTTAACCTTCCAGACCCTTGTGGCAGTCCTTTTCCTCTAGCCCTTTTGTAGCCAAGCCTGAGGCAGGTGCCACAAAGAGCTACAGAACAGCCCTGCATGAAAGGACATTCACAGGAGCATCTGCACCATTTCCCACCTGGTGATGCTACCAGGCAGAGTGGCACAGGCTACCCCACACCAGCCAGCACTGCCCCCAGGCTGGGAGGGATTCTGTGACACAGAGACAGGGGAAGGAGGCTGCATTCATGTTGGAAGTTTTCTCATCATGAAGGAGTGGCAAAGAGAGCATCTCCTTCCACACCAGCCAACGTGCCCTGCCTTATCTCCTGCTGTGTCCCTGGGTGGGGCTCGCTGCTATCGCTCAGCCAAGCCCGGCACTGCTCATCTACAAAGCCTTGTCTTTCCTCCAGCTGTCCTCCTCTCAGCCCTGAAGCAGCTGCTGAGAACACCACCCTGAACCCCCCTCCACACCCACCTCAGTGGCTCACATGAAATACATTCCCCTTTCTTCCCCTCTAAGCCCCAGCCAGTTGTCTTCAGGGCAGGATTCCTAGGCTCAAGCAGGGCTTTCAGGGCAAGGCACGATGCCTGGCAGTGCCACACACCAAGGGACACTCCTGGCACCTGCCTCTGGACACCTGAAAATAGCACACTTAGTCTACCACAGCCATCTTCCCATGATCACAGGAGAGGCAGAGGTGGCTCTCCGAGCCCAGCCTTCGGTAACAGCCTTACAATGAATGGAATCCCTTCTGCACTGTCTTTGCCATGGGATTTCCTCCCAGCAGGCAGGAAGTGCACACCGCCCCACGAGGAAAACCAGGCAGCCAAAGCTGCTTCAGGAAACACCGCCCCACGAGGAAAACCAGGGAGCAGAAGCAGCCCGTGGAGGCTGAGCAGAGCAGTACCAGTGTGAGGAGACATGCTGTCCAGCAGCTTCACCATGCCCTCTCCCTGCACCGCTGTCCACTTCTTGATGGGGGAGCCCCCGCCGATCCTGCTGTACTGCTCCTGGATCTTCGGGGTGCGGCGCTTGGCGATGAGCGGAGCCAGCTTGCTGCAGCACGGGAGAGGCACTGTCACCAGCACAGCCCCACCACCCTCCCCGAGCCTGCCTGCCCTGGCAGTCTCTGCAAATACAGCCGAGCAGCACGGCTTGTTTGATGTTCTATTCCACCAGCCTGC
The DNA here is from genome assembly GCF_015832195.1 of Motacilla alba alba. NCBI lineage: Eukaryota > Metazoa > Chordata > Aves > Passeriformes > Motacillidae > Motacilla > Motacilla alba. Next base: position 346,336 of record NC_052046.1, on the reverse strand, counting down.
CCACACCTCGGTCTGCAGCTAAAAGAGAACAGCCACGGCACACCCGAGCCAGAGGGCTCCAGCACTGTCCCTCGCACTCACTGCTCCCAGGACGAAGTACTGCCCTCCACAGAGGCAAACACCAGAGCTCGGTATTTACAGCAACACCCAACACCGCCTGTACCACAGGAGATCCCAGTGCTGCTCACTTTTGAACTGGAAGGGTCATCAGATCTCTGTCCAGGAAGAGACGCAGCAGGAAATCGTGGACGTCATCCAGCCGCTCCGGGCCCCCCATGTTCAGCATCAAGATTCCTGTTTTAGGTTTCCTAGGGAAGCAAGACACATTTCAAATCCTAGTGACCCACTGCTTGTATTTTTATTACGATGGCAAAACAACCAGCTCATCCTCCCACATCTGCCTTTTGCAAAGGCAGCTCCTACCCCAAGGCTCCTCCTGCTTATGTAAACACTTGTGCTGGAAACAGGAATGGCCAGACATAAGTATCTGCATGATCTTTGCTTTTTAAAAAGAAACCACTTTGTAACACAAACTTTAGCTGGAAACACACTAAGTAAGCTGCCTCGCTGCTGCTGGCTCTAAGGGAGGTTATAAAACAGGGTCTCAGCTGTGCTTTCCAACCAAACCAAGCAGCAGCTTCCCCAGAAAGCAGATGAGCCACTCACACAAGTCTTTGTCCTCATTACTGTGGGGACACATCTCATCTCCGGCAGCAGTGACAGCAGCAAGAAGCCTTTCCACACACAAATTCACTGCAGGCCCAGTTGTGTTTGGGTTGGGTTTTTCCAGAATGGATTTTCTATCTGGGTGCAGGTCTGGCACACTGTTGTAAGGATAACATCCCACAGGGCACAGCAGCACAGATGGTGGCATCAGCATTTACAGAATGGCTGCTGATCACAACTCTCACCCAATTTCCCCACGGAATTGCTTCCCCTGCCCAAGGGAGCCCAGAGACCAGGACCTCACTTCCCCAGCAGATGGTTCAGGTTGCACAGGGAGCTTTGCCCTTTTGTTAAAGCCAAAGTCTCACAACACGGCACTGAGAGGAGCCCAGGCCTGCCCCAGTGTTTCAGGACCTCAGCTTCCACTCCCTTTCTGCTGGAGTGTGTATCAGAAGGCTGCTGGATGAGACCCAGGAAGCAGGAACCAGAACTTCAAACAGTGATGATAATGAATGTCCTTGCACTGCTCCTGCAGCGCCTCAGGCCTGACACGGGCCTGGGCCCAGGGGCTGTGCAGAACAAGGCTGTCCTTGTCCCGGGCTCAGGAACAAGGCTGTCCTTGCCAGGGGCTGTGCAGAACAAGGCTGTCCTTGCCCTGGGCTCAGGGGCTGTGCAGGAACAAGGCTGTCCTTGCCCCGGGCTCAGGAACAAGGCTGTCCTTGCCCCAGGCTCAGGAACAAGGCTGTCCTTGCCCTGGGCTCAGGGGCTGTGCAGAACAAGGCTGTCCTTGCCCTGGGCTCAGGGGCTGTGCAGGAACAAGGCTGTCCTTGCCCCGGGCTCAGGAACAAGGCTGTCCTTGCCCCAGGCTCAGGAACAAGGCTGTCCTTGCCCCGGGCTCAGGGGCTGTGCAGAACAAGGCTGTCCTCCCCCAGCTGGGTGAGTGCAGGCAGGCAGATACACAATCACACGCCCGCAGAGCACCCCAGCCCTGGGCTGCTGGGCTGCTATCAGGACAGGGCCGGGGCCAGGGACAAGGACAGGGCCAGGGCCAGGGCCAGGGACGGGGACAAGGATAGGGCCAGGGCCAGGGCCAGGGCCAGGGCCAGGGCCAGGGACAAGGACAGGGCCAGGGCCAGGCACGGGGACAGGGCCGGGGCCAGGGCCAGGGCCAGGGCCAGGGCCAGGGACAAGGTCAGGGCCAGGGCCAGGCACGGGGCCAGGGCCGGGGCCAGGGCCAGCAGGGCCGGCGCACACCCACCGCTGCTGGGGCTGCTCCCGCGGGCGCGCGCTCTCGGTCACCGCCGCCGCCGTGGCCTGGCCTCTCCATCGCAGCGGCACCCGCAGCTGGCTGCAGCTCCTCAGCACTGCAGAAACACAACAGCACTGCTCACCTCTGCCCGGGGCAGGCACAGCACACAGTCCTGGCCAGCTCCAGCGCTCTCACTCGGGCTCCAGGGCTCCAATCACAGCCGGTCAGGAAATCCTGCAAGCTTCTGCCTTCCCTTGAACACTCTGCACTTACAGCTCTGCAGGTACCAGGCAGCGACCAAAACCCAACCCAAAGCCTTGCTAATCTGTGAGTTCCAGTCATAAGTCCAAAATAACTGGTGACAGCAGAGCAGAAACAAGGGGCTGACCCTGAGGAATAAGACTGTGTCACTCCTCGTGGGTCAGACACACCTGGGCTAATCCCAGACAGGACAGGATTTCCACACCATGTCTACAATGTAGATGAGACATCTGCTCCTGTTGGAACACCGAGCAGCAACTCCAGAATCCATGTACCTGCACACCTGGGCTACCTTCTTTCTCCCTACCAGCCAGGCGATGCTATTAATCTGGATTTCAGCATCACACAAACCCCAGGGTTTTACAAGGCTGTGCACATCCCCCTCCCTCTCCAGCTCCCCCAGAGCCTCTTTAGCCACTGGAAAGGGCTCTGCGGTCCCCCTGGATCCTTATTTTCTCCAAGCTAAACACCCCCAGCTCTCCCCGTCTGGCTCCAGAGCAGAGGGGCTCCAGCCCTGGAGCATCTCCAAGGCCTTCTCTGGACTCACTCCAGCATCTCCTTATGTCTGGGGCTCTGCAGCTGAACACAACTAGATTATCCTTAAGGTTCCTTCCAGCCCATTCCATACGGTTCCATGCAATTCCATGCTGGTTACAGCCTGCCCTTTCAAAGGCACACTTCGTTCTCCTCGGGAGTTCACTGTCATTACATGGTATTCTTTTAGCGCAGAAATAGTGTGAATTGCTCACGGTGAAAAAAAATAAGGTCAAATTCTGCACCCCTGTCTCTCCGGCAATTGTTCAGGGCGACATTTCCCCTGTCAGACCACAGGAGCTCAGCAGCAATTTAGCCCCAACAGCACAGAGCTCCTCAGCAGCCAACCCACCCGCTGGGAAGAGCATCTCACAGCTCACAGCTCTCTAATAACCTCCTGAACAGATGCTGAACGGCCCCAAAACCTGCTGAAATCAGCGGCAACAAAACGCATCCTGCAAATCCAGCCTCTTATGAGTGCGTAGCTGTGGATGCCTGCGTCTGCACTGATACAAAAGGCTGCAAACTAAAGAACTTCAAGCATCGGTGATGCCTGAAAGGTCCTTTTCAAATAATCATTTTTTACTTCCACTTCTGGGGTTATCACTTCCTGAGGTGCTGGCACTATATGCCAATTATAGAGAACAATAAAAAGGGAAGTTTCAATGGCTGCATTGATACTTCTGCACTGTAAGGACTTTTGTTCTTGGCCGAGAGGGTGGCTGGGCACCGAGCAGGCTCCGCGGGGAACGGTGACAGCCCCGAGGCTGCCAGAGCTCCAGGAGCACCCGGATAACGCTCTCAGGCTCAGGGTGGCACTGCTGGGGTGTCCTGCGCAGGGCCAGGAGCTGAATCAATGACCAGGAGTCCCTTCCAACTCAGGACATCCTGCAAGTGTGTGACTCAGGGTGAGCTTTAGGCACGTTTCCACCTGCATCATGAAGGACACAGCGCAGAATGAGACGCGCTGTGGAGGACCATCCCAGCTGGATGGAGCACTGACAAAAGCGTTCTTTCACAAGTTTTAGAAGCGGCACCGCGGTATCGAGCCGTAAGGCGAGTACCGGGCTGGGTAAGCTCACAGTGCCTCCGGGCAGGGACCCAGCGAGCGCCGCACGGCCGCGGCTGAGGGGCGGGAGGGCAGCGCGGAGCCTGCCCCGCGCCCGGGCTCACACGCAGCTCCGGCAGCGGCAGCATCTCCCCACGCCCGCCGCCAGCCAGGAGAGCGGCCGGCTGACGGCGCAGCTCCGCGGAGGGCAGCGGCTATCAGCATTTTATAGTCTTTTCGCAGCAGAGAGCGGCAGGCCGGGCCGGCAGGGCCGGGGCGCGCTGCCCGGGCCGGACACAGCCCTGCGGGCTGCCCGCGGAGACCCCGCGGCCGCGGAGCCCCTCAGCGCGGCGGCGGGAACCGCCATCAGCGCTGAGCCACCGCCGCCCCGCCGAGCCCTCCCGCCGCCCCGCCGAGCCCGCCGCCCCGGCGCGGTCAGCGTTATGAAAGGCGCCTCTCGGGCGTTGTGTAACGCCGTGCCGGCGGAGCCGCGGCGCTCCCGCCCGCGCAGCGCCCGCCGTGTCCGGTCAGCCCTCAGGCCGCCCGCCGCCCCCGGCCCCGTTCCCGCCATGGCGGCGGCGCCCTCGCACTCACGGTGACGCCCGGCGGCGGCGGCGGCGGCGGCGGCGGCAGCCATCTTGGCCGCCCGCATTCCCTCAGACTGCCCCGCCGCCGCCCCTCGCCTTCCACCGCCCCCGGCACCGCCCCGGCGCCGCCCCGGCACCCGCACGGCACAGGGGCGGTCCGGGGAGAGCCGGCGGCCGTCCCGGGGCGGGCGGCCCGCGAGGGGCGCTGCCCCCGCTCCCCCCTGCAGCCCCTGTGGAGTCCTGCGGAATGAAGGCGAGTGATCCCCGGTTTGAAGTGACGCTCTAAACTGCAAAACGTTTTAAAACTGCAAAATCTTCTAAAAAGAGATTTAAAATGTTATTGTAAAAAAGCTGGAGGCTTTCTCAGCGGGCGGCTCACGAGAGACGAGGGTTCGGTTCCGCGCCCCGTCAGACACATGGGTGCAGGAGCACGGAGCTCACTGCTAACCTCCATTCCCGGCAGAAACTGAGGCACTGGAATTCAGGCTTTGGAAAAGCTGCCCAGAGAGGTGGTGGAGTCACCATCCCTGGAGGTGTTTAAAAGGCATCTGGATCTGGCACTGTGTGGTGCGGTTTAGTGGTTTAGGAATTCCAGAGGTAGTGCTAACTTGGTGGTTGGACTTGATGATTCTGTGATAATGATACTGCGATTTAAAGACAAAGGAACGAACACCACAGCACTTATCCTGCACATGTGGGTGGCTTGCATCCCACGTCTCAGCAGGCCAAGGGCAGATCCAGCTCTCGGTGCCAAAGGCTGGCAGCACCACGGTCTCCTCAGAAGTGCCTTACAAAGCAGGACCAGGTAAACTTTAACACACATAAATATAAAATAGTGCATGTCAGGAGTGGTAATCTAATCAAAGCTAAAGGACAGTCATTCCAAAGCTGCAGGGACGTGGCTGAAACGTCCTGAAACCAGTGCTGGCAGCCCAGTTTACCAGTTCCTAATCCAATTACCAATCTGACTGTCTGAAGACACTGTGAAGGAAAATGAAAGTGAGGATGAGGAGAGATCCAAGTTCTGATTACACATTTTCTTCTCTTCTGCAGGCTTGTTTTCCCTGTCTAATAAAAATAAATGCAGGTTCTCCTGTGTTCCAAGCAGCTGCAGCATCTTTCCCAGATCCCACCCCACCTCTCTCCACCAGCTGCTGAGGGAATTGCACAGCAGTCTCTGGTAAGTTCCACAGCATCTTTCATCCGGTCACCTTTTAAGCTCCTTATCTGATCTGCCTGTTCCATGAGCACTTCTTAAGTCCTCAGCCCTTCCTCTAGCAGCTCCTCTGATAAGGAGGCCTTTAACCTTTACAAAGCAGCTCAGCCCTGCCAGGTTTAAGGACTGAGAACTCATCCCAAACAAGGGATGTTTTTCTAGAAGCATCTTTTCCTGACACTTCTACCTTCCCATCACTTCAGGCACTGAAAGGAAGTATTTTTATAAGTATTTTCAGAAGTATTTTATCAAGTCTTTACCTGGTGCCAGAAGTCCAGGCTGCTCCCCCCAGCACTGCTGCCTCGGCAACCTTAGTCAGCACCACACTGATTCTCTCCAGCACGTTTCACTGGGCAGCTGAGGTGGTCCCTCCAAATTAGAAAAATTCATGTGTCTAAGTTAATTAGTGGGGATTTTGTTTATAAAGGGAAAAAAAAGCTCATGCCAGTTCTTGGGATATATTTACTGCACTTGGGTAAGTGGGTTTTTGTCCACACTGTATCAAGCAGCAAGCTCCACAGACTCAGTAAAAGGAACAGACATTCAAGTACTGTCTTGCACACCAGCTTCTGTTGCCATAATTTATTGGTTGCTGATTTAGACCAGTTTACATAACATGCAAGATGAAGAAAACCAATCACTTATCACAAAAATGTGGGTATCCACAGCTCAACAATTCCAGGAGTGAATGGCAAATCCAGCCCAAGTCTCGGTGCAGGTGGCAAATGATGCACCTGCCTTTTTTTCTCTCTGGTAAAGGAATTGCTTTATGACTAGAAACAATACCGATGACTCCACAGATGAAGTATTTCATTATCCCTATTTGATAAGCTCATTACGGCAGGGAAGCTGCTCAGCTGCAGTAGCACAAGGGAACAGGGAGCTGCTCTATGAACACCCCCAGCGTGACAAGGGAAAGCCCTGCTGGGACTACAGTCTGGAAACCCAATGTGTTTCAGTCACTATTGCTCCGGGTCTCAGTCAGTCACTTCTGGCTGCAAACAGGGAGCAAAAGGCACCACGACCCCCGTGCCCAGGGGCCATCAGACACATCCAGCTGGGCGTGCGTGGACCCGGGGCAGCTCCATCCACAGCCCTGGGGAAAGGGAGCAAAGCCTGCCTCGCCAGCCTCAGCCTCAGCACCGCTGAGCAATAAATACTCTGAAACAAACCCCAAAGCCCCAGAGCCAGCCCGCCCCTCCGACAGCGTTCTGTGCACTGTACTACACACCCTGCTACTGAATCAACTCAGAGAACCCCCATTAAAATCAGCAGGAACCAAAAACCAACAGTGCTCAAGACACTTATTCCCATTTCTATCCTTTGTTCATGCCTCTCCATACCATTCTCACGGGGCACTCTTAGGGAATTTCAAGAGCTTGAACTCCTGACTTCCCCAACAAGAAACCCCAAGAGAAAAGAGATTAAAATGGAAGCAAATTTAAAAATGAAATGATCAAATGCCCAGCATATTTTAAGTCATGGAAATTAAAAGCCGAAGTGTATCTTGTTTTCTAAACGACAGCTTATCAGGATCTTTGTTTTGTGATGACTCAAGAGCATAAATGCACCTAAACAATTTTTCTAAGGCTTTTTCCAGTTAATTACTAGTATTTTGTTTTAAAAAAGAGGTGGTTTTTTTTTTCCTTTTCACATCCTAAACTGGTATTTTAATTAGCAACAGGTTGCAGGAAGTCTTGTTGTCAGACAGGCTGTAGTACAGCAGCGTGTAGCATTCTTTCCCAAGCACCAGCTGCTCAGTTTTCCAGGAGTTTTTTCCCAGGGATGGCTAAGGTTTGCAGCGCTGGACAAAGCGTGGGTAGAGACAGACATCTCGGATATGGTGTCTGTTCAGAATCCAGGTCAGGAACCGCTCCAATCCCAAACCGTATCCTCCATGAGGGCACGTGCCATATTTTCTCTGAAATCCAGGGAGGGGATGTTACACATTTTCTAGTAATTTGTAGTTGCAGTAATACCACCAGAAACAAAGCAGCCAAGCCCTCTAGGAGGGGAGAAGCCCCACGTCCCGTCTGAGCCCAGCACACGGGCTCTGTACTGACCTGATCCGTGTACCAGTAGTAGGGCGTGGGATCGATGCCCTCTCTCTTGTAGCCCTCGAGCAGCTCCTCGCTGTCCCAGATGCGCATGGAACCGCCCACGATCTCGCCCACGTTGGGCATCAGCACGTCCACCTGCAGGGCACACGGCACGGCCCGCTTACAGCCAGAGGGCACCCGGCACGGCCCAGTCAGCCGTGCCACGGCACCCGCGCCAAACCTGGCAGGGCTGCTCCGAGGAGCCTCCTGCTGCTCCCGGGCCCTCACGTCCCCACTGCTCCAAGCTAGCCCAGCAGGCAGATCCACTCACAGACTCGGTGAGGCGCGAGTCGTCGGTGCAGCGCTGCATGTAGAAGGACTTGATCTCTGCAGGGAAGCGGCACAGCAGGATGGGCTCGTTAATGGTGTCTGTCATCAGCCTCTCGGGAGCTTCGGGGATGTCCTATGGTTAGAGCAGGCTTTATCCTTATTCAGCACCAAAACTGCACCCACACACAAGTCCCACGTGAAGCGGGCATGAAACCAGACAGTTTCAGACTGCACATGTCCACGCTTTCATCCCAATGTACCTCAATTCTTATAACAAACTTACTTTAGAAGAAATAAAAACCCACACGTCTGGGGAAAAAAAATCTGTTCATTAAAATCTAAGTCTCCCCAACATACAGGACAGAAAACCAAGGGGAAGAAAATCCTGGCTATGCTGTCAAGTTCTCCTGAGCTCCTTCAAACAAGTGTCTCACATGCTGCAGAAGGGTGGCCAGGGGATTGATGACAGGTGACAACACACGTTTCTATGCCAGTGTTGAAGGACATCTGGTCAAATCCCAACCCACAGCTGCATTCCTACATGACACTACTCCAGCTCCCAGCAGGACATACCTCCCCAAACTCATAGTAAGTGCCATCTTCCTTCTTCACATCGTGCTCCTTCAGCCACTCGATGGCTTCAGCGTAGTTCATGCGTCGGAAGGGACGCTTGGGGGGCTGGAAGCCCTGGGGATAAGAGCAAACACAGGCGCAGGAGCACCATTTTAAAAGTGATACTCTTCTAGCTGATCAGCACGTCCACATCCTTTCCCAGCTCACATGACATCAAACTATCACTTAAATAAACAAATTAAGCTCAGTACTACAAAGCTAGAACCAAACACAACCATCTCAGGCCCAGTAAATCTCACAGATCACCTGGGAGGAAAGATAGGGAAGTATTTCCAGAGCTTTAGGGCTCCATGTTCCAGGGGAGGAACTGGAACACCACTTGTTTCATCGCTCCCTCATGCTCCATCAGCAAGCACCAGCTGGTCAATACCCAATCTCTGGGATGGAGGGTTTTTTTCCACTGGCACAGCACACACGTCCACAAATGCTGGCACACTGCTGGCTTCTGGAGCATGCTAGCAGGGAACATATTCCCCCACAGTTCCCTGCTTTGGTCTTCACCAGCCTTGCAGTTTTTTCTTATTATGGTTAATATTTTCTTATTTTATGTTTAGTTTTTTCTTATTCTTATTATGTTTAATATTCTTCTTGCCATTACAAATAGCAAGTAAGCTCACTGCCATGCCCCGCATCTCCCAAAGGAATGTGCTGAGTAGGAAAGGCTCAAGGCTGTTCTCTTGGCTGCTCCCATTGCTGCTGCCTACCGGGTTGAGGTCGTACAGTAAGCTCGCTGCAGGTGATTTCAAGACTCTGTCTACGACATCACACACCAGGTTCTCCAGACGGTCCAACAAATCCTCAAAACTTATAAAAGGACATTCAGCTTCGATGTGAGTGTACCTGAAACAAAGCGACACCACTGCAAAGTCACGCACCAGCAACACAGCTTTAGCTATGAAACAAACTCATCTAAAAAACCCACAACCCTTTTACTCCCACACCATAAAGGAAATCCAGCTGTTTAAAAAGAAACAAGGACAGCTGTCCATACTCTGCCAAGTGCCTGCGCGTCCTGGACTGCTCAGCTCTGTAGGACTGAGCAATACAAAAGACATCTCCCAGAGCTGGCAGGCAGGTCTCCAGGTAGAGCTGGGATGACTGGGTCAGGTATGCCTCTTCACCAAAGTAATCCAGCTTGAACAGGGTGGAGCCTCCCTCCACCTGCGTCTGCACTAAGGTTGGTGGCGTGACCTGTAGGAGAACAGGGCTGTCACTGCTTGAGTGAAGAACTGAGGGCACGGATGAGTCAGGGCACTGGAGCACTCACTTGCTGACCAGGGAACACACACTTACTTCATAGTATCCGTTGGCAAAGAAGTGATCCCTGAAGGCCTGCACAACCATGGAGCGCACCTTGAAGATTTTGGACATGTTCTCGCCTCGAATCATCATGTGCCTGTTGTTGAGCTGCACGTCCACCTCTGAGTCCTCGTTGAGCAGATTGTCAGCCCCTCCTGCTGGGGCCAGGCCGATGAGCTCCCAGTAATCACAGCTCAGCTCGTGGCCTCCTGGAGCCTGCCAGTGGGAGAGAAACTAACACTGGGGAAAAAGTCCACTGCTTGCCCCTTGGATGTGTTTTCACAAGGGCTTGGAGTGATGGAACAAGGGGGAATGGCTGCCACGGACTGAGGGCAGGGTTGATGGGATGTTAGGAATTCTTCCCTGGGAGGGTGGTGAGGCCCTGGCACGGGGTGCCCAGAGCAGTTGTGGCTGCCTCAGCCCTGCGAGTGTCCAAGGCCAGGGTGGAGGGGGCTTGGAACAATCTGGGACGGCGGGAGGTGTCCCTGCCCAGGGGACACCACTGGATGAGCCATAAGCCCTTGCACCCCAACAGTCTGTGACTGAGCTCTGCTCTCACAGCTCCCCCGTGTGGTCACCCCGACAGCCTGTAAGCAGAACTAAATCCATTTTAGTTCACTGCTATTTTCAGGGTACACATGCAGATTTTCAAGGGCTAACCCACAGATTTTTACCAAAATGTGACAGTGGGGGCTCACATCACCTAACCTTGGGTCGAGCCTACCAACACACCTCAGTAAAAGAGATGTGAAAAATTCTTAGCCTCACAAAATAAAAACTGAATAAACCTGTTAAGGAAAGTGAAACCATGCCATTTCCTTAACATAGCTCTCCATATTATAGTCTAGGAGTTGTCTATCAGTGGCAAATCGTTTCAGGCAGAAGCAGAACAGTCACACAGTTCACCTGTCTCACACTGGACAGCACAGCTTTGTGGAGCTTTGTTCTTTCTCTAGCCCCATTCCCTCTGAAATAATCCAACGGTTCCCTCCCACCTCTGCTTGTGCCTCCCTCAGGACACCAAAGACCCGAGAGGGAGGAGAAGAAGCCGGAGGAGCTCCTGTACCTGCTTGCCCTGGGGCAGGAGGTTCAGCGTGCCGTACACCACCACGCTGCTCTCCGTGGACAGCACCAGCCCGTTGTAGCACTGGCACTGCAGCGAGACAGACAAAGGCACAGCTGAGCAAGATTTTACCCCTCACTTTCCTACAGCATCCACTGGAGTCACAGAGCAGCACACAGTCACTTCTAAACAGCTCTCACGCTGACAAACTGCATCCACTGGAGTCACAGAGCAGCACACAGTCACCTCTAAACAGCTCTCACGCTGACAAACTGCATCCACTGGAGTCACAGAGCAGCACACAGTCACCTCTAAACAGCTCTCACACTGACAAACTGCAGTGACATACAATTTAACAGTAACACAACTGAGTCAGTAGATTGAGGAGAACCTAACAACATCTACGTAAGAGAACACGAGATGAGGTATGAACTCTCCAATTATTGACAGAACACAATCATCACAACTTACCAGCTCATCAGAAAGGACACACTGAAGAAACCCTGTGCCATCTCTCAAGACAATAAACATCAGATTTTTCCCTAGTTAAAAAGAGAAGGAATTTGGTTTCACTATGAGCAGGTGCTAGTTAGTTCCTCATTTGGCCGGACTAGTTTAAAACACAGAAGTTGAGAAAATTTTGCAGGACTAGCCTCCAAACTGAAAACCCCATAGGCTTTGAACTAAGAAATGTCTGTATGTCCACACATTAGGGGGAACTGTCAGTGTTGCAGTGATCATTGAGATCAACCAAAGAAGGCACCTAACTGGTTTAAAAATCTCAGACCACTGCTGTCAGACTCATTCTGTGTCCAAGTTTTGAAGGCCGCTGTCCTTGTTCTATCACCCTGCACGGGCTCAACAATGCCTGTGCTTTACCTTGCCTCCGTAACCTGTGGATCCAGCCAAAAATCTTCACTCTCTGCCCTCTGTAAGCCTCCAGAGCATTGATCTTCACCTGCGAGGCAGGGAACGAAAGCCATTAAATAGGGGGATGGTTCAGCACCTCTTAGAGCTCATCGAGACCCCACCCCAGAGCAGCACAGTCTCTGTGCTGACCAGATGCCCTAGCACAGACCACGTGCCAAGGCACGGGATCATACTCACACACTTGGGCTCTGGAAGACTGGGATCATTCTTGATAACAACCTTCTTGGCTTCCTCCAGGTTCTTCTCTCTTCTCAAGAGATCTTCTGCCTGGTTTGAATAAAATTACTTATTAAACAGCTGCAACCAGGCCAGTTGTAAATAACATGTGAAACAGGGCACCAGTGAGGAACAACCTGCAGCTTTTTCGCAGGGGCAGGAACGATGATGACACTGTAATGTTTTTGGAAAACAGTGGTGCTCTGTTCCTTTTGCAACCTACCTCCTTCTTCTCCTTAGCTTCATTTTTCATCTGTTCCCTGTGCCATAGCTTTTTGACATTCTTCATCTGTGATTTGGAAATGATGGCCCATCTCTAAAGAATTCAAGGAGAGCAAGAGACAGCAGATTACAGAGTGTCCCTTCACACCAAAATGCAGTAAATAATTCCCACTAGGAAACCCTTCAGTGCCACAGCACCTCATTTTCTTTTTGGGAATCCACATAAATTGTAGGAAATGGCTCTTTTCCTGCTGTCATCAATGCCTAAAAAAGGGGAGAAAATAACCAAAATGAACCAAAGTCATCCTTATAGAGCCTAAGCAGGCACCTTGCTCCTGCTCAGGTGCAAAAACAGGTACGAAACTCACATTTAAAAATCACTTGCCCCAGAACACATTCCACACTGCCAAACAAAGCATGTGTTTTTCACACTCACCTTCAACACAGTCTTGAATGGTTTCTTTTGCGTTCCATCACCAGTGGAGTCATTGCCCTCTCGTTCAGACACATACAGCTCTTCTGGGATACACGACAAACACGGGCAATTACTCAAAAAAAAATTACGAGACAGAAAATGGACACACACGGATGTGTCCCTGCTCACTGCAGGGGGCTGCACGAGCTGATCGTTAAAGCCTCCTCCAACCCAACCCCTTCTATACACCGAATCTTGATGGTTATCAGCACTGATAAACCTTCAAATGCACCGCCTGCTCAGTCAAGATAAGAACTGTATCATACATTTCATTAAAAAAACCAATCCGTGCAGCGTGTTCGCCCAAATCTCAAGGGTTCCCGAGGTACCGAAGCCCCGGAGCCACCGGCCAGAAGGAGCAGCCCTTTCCGGGCACAGCTCTGCGCAGGTAAGCAGGGAGAGGGGGCGCGGGGCCCAGCCAGGGCAGCGCTCGGCTCGGCCCTGGCCGGACCGAAACGAGAAGCGCAGCGACCCCTCGGTGCCCGGGGAGGGCCCGGCGCTGCGGGACAGCGGCCCGGCGGGATGAGGGGATGGGGGCCGGGGTGCGGGGCCGGGCCCCGGGCTCTCACCGAGCGCCAGCGCCGCCGTCCTGCCCAGCACGTCGCCCGCCATGGCCGCGGCGCAGGAACTGCATCACGGGCGGGCTGAGCCAACGCGCCGCCGCCTTGCGTCAGCCAGCCCGCCCTGCCCTTCCGTCCCCGTCCCTTCCCCGCCCTTCCCATCCTATCCCGTCCCTTCCCCGCCCTTCCCGTCCTATCCCTTCCGCTCCCTGCCCTGCCCTGCCGCGCACACGGGCGGGGCGCGGCCCGCCGCTCCGCCCCGCCAGGTGCTGACACGTCGGCTGGTCCAGTCTAACCCCCGGACTCAGTGCAAGGAAGTAGAGTTTCGGATATTTATTTGCATTACACTTTTGAAATGTACATTCCAGTGAATGAGAGCTGTAGGTCATAATTTTTACAATAAAACCATTTCAATAATTAGCTTTAGTTCGGGAGGGGGAAGTAGATAAAAGTGAAACATTCAAACACCTCAACTCGAGTAAAGAATGTGCAAACGCAAAGAGACTCATAAAACCACTTTTTATGCTGTAAGAACTGAGGCACCAGCAACTGGAATACATTCCAATGAAAGTGACTGATTTCTAGTTACCCATCACTGCCTGTGTCCAGAACTGAAATGAATAGCTTGTGCCAGCTCCAGGGGCAGCTCCCAGAGCTGAGGTCGATCCTGATTCCTAATCCAGTCTGACACTGGCTGGAGTTTATCACCAGACAGCGCAGCTCAGCTGTGACAGCTCCGATGGGAGCATCCAGGGCCCTCTCCAGGGCCGAGCATCCCATGTGCCATCATGTCTGAGCAGTTAATGAAATGGAGCACACAAGCGAAATCGCTTTCAGTGACAAGTATGAAATGTAGATACAGTTTTATACCAACATACTATTAAAAAGTGAAAAGTCTGCAATTCCAGGCATCGCTTAAACCGGACACTGCTGGGTTTCCATTCCCAGCACGTGTATCCTTCACTGTCATACACAGCACTCACACAAGGATCAGTAGCTCCACGGAGAGCTCTTGGCCCTTCTGTGCTCCCAGGAGTCCAAACCCAGAAACTTCTGTGCTAAGACATAAAAATCTTCCCATCCTTGTGCCAGGTGGTTAAAAAGATCCTGAGTTTGTTGGGAACAGTTCCGTGCAGTCGCGGGGACAAACAGCCCCCGCGGCAGGCAGCGCATCAGCGGGTGTCCCGGCGGTGCCCGGAGCCCGGGCCGGCGCCCAGCACGGCGTCCAGCGGGGCGCGCCGCTTGCGGATGCTGCGCCCCGAGGAGATGAGGTCGGCGTAGCCGCGCTGGTGCGAGAAGGCGTACGCGGAGCGGCGGGCGGACACTCCGCGGCGGAACGCGCTCTGCCGCCGCTTCCACTGCTGCTCCTCCAGCAGGTACTTCCGACGGTTCCTCTGGATCTGCACGCACGCAAACACACGGCGGGATGTGCGTTAGGCAGCATCAGACAGCTGGTCTGTCTTCATAGCTGTGTGCTGGCTCAAGCAGAGCAGAAGTAGCCAAATCTACCCCCCACACTCTTGACACGCAACCCTGGCACTCCAGCCCAGCCTAAATTAAACCCAAACTCGGGCCCTCAGCAGCCTCATGAGGTCTCAGTGGCACCACCAGATCTCAGCCAGACACAAGAGGAAACACGAGGCTGCCTCTGGCCAGCCCTGCAGCCACTCCTCTGCCTGCAAGACCCAAGCCAGGCTTGCGTGGCTCTCCGAAGGGCACCATCACTTACTTGTCTCTAACACTATCATAAAATCCCAGAATGGCTTGAGTTGGAAGGGACCTTAATGCCCATCTCATCCCACCCCCTGCCATGGGCAGGGACACCTTCCACTAGCTCACCTTAGCACTGACAGCAGCCCCTGTAAATGAACACTGCCACATTCACCCACACAACAGATGCCACTCACTTTATCGCTCTCCGAAGGCCAGATTGTCATGGATAAGAAGCGCTGTGCCACGACAGGCAGTAAGCAAATGGCAATGGATAAAATTATGGTAAGCCAAAGGTATGGCTGCCGCAGAGCATTCGGAGCAGTTCCTGGGAATAAAAGGAGCAACAGTTAATTTATGACAAAGCTACATGACACAGGACTGAGAACACAAACCACCAGGACTGACCTGTGAACTGAAAGGCAGAAGGGAAGAGAACATGGATTCCGGCACTGTGAAAGTCAAATGTGATCCCAAAGTAAAGTGCAATACTCCCAAATACTGAAAAAGCATTAACAAAAGTCCAGTAAGACGTATCCAGGCCAATCTAAAAGCAAACAAAAGTGCCAAATGAGTTTCTTAATTCCAGATAATGTCAACTACTTTTTACATGTTGTTACCTTTCTAGTAGAAAAGTTTGAACAGTGAGCAGAAAGTGTTCTCAGAACACCAGAGCTCAGGAAACCAAGCTTACTTGCCTGAAAATTGACAACAAATATCAGAGAGGATGCTGCTGTGACAGCAAAGGACTGATAATCTGCAGGGGCTTCTCCATCTTGTCCCATAGATTTAAGGTAGGCTCCGTACGGGATGAAGAAGATGATCAGTGAAGTCAGAGCTCCGTGGAGCAAACTTATAAAGAACTTCTTGTAGTTGAAAAGTAAATCTCTCTGACCCAAAACATAAAGTCTGGGGAACCGAAGGCTCAGTTTGTCGCTCACATCCTTAATAAAGAGGAAAAAGAAAGTTGTGAATTGTTGTTCTCAGCCTGAGCTTTGGAGAGTGAGAAGCTGAACTATACAGTATCCCAAAGGGAATGGCAGATCCCTTTTTCTTTCCAGGAGCAGGGATTTGCACAGGTAATGCAAAAGGAAAACATTCTTAAAAGCCACACACAACCAAACCCCTCTTGTTTCATGGACAACCCGTGTAACTTGAAGACCTGGTGATAGGTGCCTTTGGATTGATCTGTAGTAACAAGATGGGGATACCTGGTCGAGCAAGCCGACGAGCAGGACCGGGAGGCTGGAATACAGCACGTTGTACAGGGTGATGAACCAGTCCTCGTAGGCTGTCTGCAACAGAGGGGAAACTGCAGGACTTAGTGATTTCATTTTATTACATCCTTCCCCTCCAGGTGAGAAAACTCACATGTGCTCTACTGCAGCTTTAAGTTCCCTGTCTCGGTGTCCACCCAAAGGCAGCAGCACCTTGGCTCAAGGCTCTGCTCAAGCTCTTTGGCCTGTGTTAAGCTGCCCCACTCCTTCCAAATCTTCCTCCCTGTACAGCAGTGATCCTGACTTTAGTGCTCTGGGATCACACCTAACTGCTTGTAAGTAACTCGCTCGGTACTCATCACATCCTCTTGCAGAAATCACTGGTGACACCTTCACATTCCTGACACTTCCCAGGTTAAGCCTTTGCTGTTCCACACTGACAGAAGCATCTGCTTGTTGCTATCCCACACGAGCACACCCTCCTACCTGGGCAGAGAAGCCATTGAAGAACGAGTACCAGATGTGGACCAGCGTGAAAGCGAAGTTTTTGTAGAAGAAGTATCTCAGAAACTTGCACATCCTGATGTACGACCAGCGCCCGTGGACCAGCAGCAGCCGCTGGAGGTAGCGGAACTGCCCGAAGGAGTAGTCACTCGACATGACAGCCTGCATCCCCTCCTGGCCACTGATCCCAACTCCAATGTGGGCAGCTGGGTGAAGGAGACAAACACCACACACTAGGTTGGACAAAGGGACAGGAACACGACCGTTTCTACTGTCGCCTGGACTGTCTCTCAGTGCTTGTTCTGTCAGAACGCACCTGGGAAATTTGACCAAAGGAAAACCAAGCAATGAGACAGAGTGAGTAAAGCCCTGAACAAACTGGCCAGGCAGTTTACAAACACCCTTGGGACATAAACCCTATCCTAGACATTTTTTCCTCACTTGCATCTCTGGGGAAGCAGAGCAGGACAATCTGGGATGGCTAATGCCACCAGGCAAGGGGCAGCCAAGCTGCTGCTTTGGTCTTTATATTACACTTCTGTAACACACAGCATGAGAACAGATTCCTGCTCAGGGAATGTCTACAGAAAAAAAATAGATCAGGAAAAACCACTAACCATTTCCTAAAGTGCTTCCTCAGAAAGGGAAACAGGCACAGAAGCTAAAAGGCCCACGGCAGCAAAGCAGATGGAAGAGTCTTCTGACAGAGAGGGACAGCGGAGAGACCGCAGGAGCAGGCCAGAGGAGATCTGTCCTAGCGGGAGAGCTTGACAGCTGCCTTACTTTTGATCATGTTCACATCATTGGCCCCGTCCCCGATGGCCAGGGTGATGGCCTTCTTGTACTTCTTCACCAGCTCCACCACCATGGCCTTCTGCTTGGGCGTCACACGGCAGCAGATCACAGCCCTGCACTCGCAGGCCAGATCAACAAAGTTCTTCTGCTGCTGCTCCTTGTAGGCCTCTGCCCTTCTCCTTTTCTCAGTTTGTTTTTTCTTCTCTTCTGCTGTTCTGGGGAATTTCAGTTTAAGTTTCTTTTTCTTCTTTTTCTTCTCCTGCAGGATTTCATTCTGTGGGAAAAAATGAAACTTACTATATTCTCTTCTGCACCATTTCCAGTCCTGCTCCAGGCACTGCCCAACAACACACCTGAGGTCATTATGCTCCCAGCATCCATTTCTGGCATTTTACTGAACTGCTTGTGCAGACAAAGGAACAGAGTCCTCAGTGAGAGACACTGCAGGCTGGTGGTGCCCCAAAATCCCAAACAGTCGGGAGAACAGCCTTTGTACATACCAGCCAGGAGCCAGTGATGATTAGAGCCCGATCTCTGCTGCCCTGGAAGAATGGCTCGTTCATTCTGAGAGAGGAATGTGGACTGGATCCAGCCCTGTTCCTCTGGTTTTCCAGCCTCGTTTGAAGGAGAGCACTGGAAAGAGAGGGAGAAACTGTACTAAAAAGTCAAGGATAAACTTTAAGCTAGGTCAGTCCCAGACTGAAAATCCTGAAAACTAACTCCTCTGTGTTTCTACTTGCCTGGTATCTTCTCCATAGCAGATGGCTGTTTCCTCTGTTAAGAGTTCACAAGAAAATCCAATATTTTCAGCAGTTTCTACCAAAAAAAATTAAGAGAGGGAAGTATTTACTGAAAGTTCCGTCACAAGTAATTGTTAGGAGCAGCCAGAAGCACCTCAAGTGCTCTTAAGTAATTTCTGATTTACGTTTCAGTATGAGAATTCCCTTTCAATGCCACAGTGTAGATGAACAGGAAAAAATCCCCCCGTTTTTAGCTGTTTTGCTGTAAGCAACCCCACCTTTTTTGTCACCAGTAAGCACCCAGATTTTAATGTCTGCTTTGGAGAGTCTGGAGATAGTTTCTGGAACTCCATCCTGTAGTTTGTCTTCAATAGCTGTTGCACCAAGCAGCTGGAAGGCATTTGAGATACAGGTGGTTAGTAGCATTGAAGCATGTTTCTTTTAATATAAGAATTGAACTGTACTAAAAATGTGCAGCTCCTTACAATCAGGTTTTTTTCTATTTCCTCATAGACTTTGTCCAGAGCTTCATCCCGGTGACTTGTAGCTAAACTGGCCTCCATAAACTTTTTATTCCACACTTCAAATTCATCCTGGCTTATGTCTCTATAGCACAGGCAGAGCGTCCTGAGAGTTTCATTTGCAAAGACCTGAAAAATAATTAAAACCACACATATCCACGAAAGAAAACTCTTCATTTGCAATCCAAACATGAGGGTAAGAACATGAGCATTTGACAAGTTTGACAGAACAAGTCCAACTTTCAGAACCATTTGCAGGCTTCTGTTTGTCTTAATAGCTTAGAAAAAGGAAATTACTAACACTATTGTCAGAAATAAACGATTTTTGTTTCAAAAAGAGCATGCAAAATGCAAACATACATCAAGCGCCTCTTCTGTGGCTTCTCTCTTTTCATTGCTGGGGTGCAGCCGCTCGTAAATCACCGTATCAGCCCCCTTGCAGTACAGCCTGATTCTGCCACCGGCCTCTCTCACTGCGGAGGGAAACAGCAGAGGTGGCACCCTTATGCAGAGGAATCACTTCAGATTGGATTTTCAGCCTGCTGCCAAGTACCAAATACAAGATGGCGTTTCTTCTTCAGCAGGCTCAAACGCGCCCCAGGACTGCCACACAGCTGTTAATTCTTGACCGCAGCCTCCTTTGCACATCCCCTTTCACCCCTAAACACGTGACCTCTCCACGCAGGCCGGTGGCAAGCAGCTTACCAATGACAGACATGCGCTTCCTGTCGCTGTTGAAATCCAGGATGGCCAGCACGTCGTAGGTCCTCTCGACGCCCATCTCACTTATGGTGATGGTGTTCTGAGTTCGGGACAGGAACACGTACCCGAAGTTCCGGGCGGCCGTCACCAGGGCCCCCTCGTCCGGGGAAGCTGCCTGGTAGTGGAGCTGGCCTGCAGGATTGCAGCCAGGATACAGCTGAGGGTCCAGCTGCACGCTGCTGCAGCACCTGCCAGCAGGGCACGCAGAGGGCAGAGACCACGAACCCCCCGTCTGTTACAAACACTTCCCAAACAGCACCAGCCCTCAGCCTGCTTCCCTCCACGTACTAGAGCAAAACTCCACGATTTCTACCTCAACATCCTAATTTCTCAATCCTGTCATTTAAACATTTTCAAAAGAAGCTCCAAAAGACAAATCCTTGGCCAGAGACACCAATACAGTGTGTGGAAACAACCACAAAAATATTAGGAACAAGAAAGGACAGGACACTGTTGGTTTCATGGAGATTTCACAAAGATGGGAGTAAAGCAATATTCATATTCCATGTTGTAATTGAATATTCCAACCCATGAATTCACGAATTCAATAGCTGATCATATCCACATTTAGGTCTGTTTAATTTATAAGGGCAGCCTAACACTCCTTCTTTATAGTATCAGCATTAGTTGCAGATGTCTCCCTTGTGGATTTGAATTATTGTTTTCTGCTACACAAGGAAAACAAACTAACCAAAAGCCACACTCACCATCAGAAGTGTCAGCCATGACTGTGTGACAAATAGCAAGCAGAAAAAAGAACTTCTGGATTTCTGGCTCCTTTCCAGACTTTATTTGCTCTATCAGATAGTGGTCATAGAATAAGAACTTTCCATCTGCGTACACATTCCAGCTGAAATCGACTTGCTGCTTAGGAAACAGGGGAAGAGAGTCTGAGTCACCCCAGGCGCCGTTGCTCTGTGCCCACCCGCAGCTCTCCGGGCGCGGCGGCGGCTGGGATCAACCTACCTCGGGGTGGCTCTGGAGCTGCCCTGCTTCATCCCGGCAGTCTCCTGCAAGGCAAGCACCTGCACTCAGGGCCACCAGGCACAACGAGGCCTTTACAGCCCACCACAAAGCAAAATGTATCTACAACATGTACTGCCCTGCCACTGGAAGGGAAGGAAAAGGACAAACTGCTGCTCACACTAAAATTTCCTTCTCTGTCTCTTGACTTTGTCCCCAGAGCATTTCTAGTGAAAGTAAATTTGTACAAAAAATTGTGCAAATTACCAATTTTCAGTTTTTCTGAAAGCTGAGAAGATCCCACTAAAGTTCCTTAATTTCCACTTTGTAAGTGGGAAAGCCCCAACAACTCAACCCTGTGCTTTACCCAGTGCCAGGTCTAAATTGTGGAAGTTCAGCTGGAACTAAGAGAACTTGTATGTACCTGACCTCCAACAGGTACTGAAATTTCCTCCTGCTCCTCCTTTGCACAGGCTTTGCACAACTTACCGTATCTTTGCCCATTTATGCAACACTTTTTAAAGGTCATGATGTTCTGTGTGAGGGTTCCAGTCTTGTCAGAGAAGATGTACTGGATTTGCCCCAGCTGCTCGTTGAGCGTGGTGGTCCTGGCCTTGGCAGCCGTGTCCTTCTCGGGGTAGTACATCTGCAGGTCCCAGTTGATGAAATAGCTTTGGCCAAAGCGAATCACTTCCACACTAAATGAAAGGGAAGGAAGGCTCTCACTCCCAGCTGCAGCTCGCAGCTCCACCCAATGCCACCTCCCCAGGTGCTGCCCTACCTCACATAGAGGGAAATGGGCACCATGGTGTTGAGGACAATGATGTATCCCCAGAAGTTGAGGAAGCCCCGGTAGGCAGGGCTGGAGTCCTGGGCATCGTAGAGGTACCAGGAGGAGTTGCCAATCTGCTGCTCCCAGTAGGTGTGTCCGATGGCCAGCCCAGCCGACAGCAGGATGAGGACCACGATGATCTGCAGGGCACAGAGAGGCCTCTCACACTTCAGAAACGTCTGCTCGACTTAAATCCCGAATCCCCACGTTGCAAACAGAGTATCACAGGTATTAGTGAGGAGAAATGGAGCAAACACTTCCCACAAGGGCACCTTTCAGATTTCCTCCTACTCCATCCCAGCTCAGCAGAAAAAAGATGAAACGTATTTATCCCAGAAAAAAGTTGAAACCTATTTATTACATACACACAGAAAGAAGCTACCTAACTTTGCATTCACTATTCACTTAAAATCTGAATTTTAAACAAAAAGGCTTACAGTATAAACCATGTAGTTCATAAGGGAGTCAATTTTTGTCCTTTTAAATCTTGTCTTTCCACTATTTTTCATTATTTTTGTGTCAGCACCTAAAAAGAAGGAGTGAAAAATTTAAAAAAAGGGAAAGACAGGATAAGCAAACACATGTCAGTATTACAGTTTTACCAAACTGGGACATGAAATACAATTGCTGTCTATAGGGTGAAGATTCTTTTTCACTCTACAGGTGTGCTTTTAGTGGGGAAATATTACACACCTGCAAATATGACCATTCCATGGCAGAAGTCTGTATTCCTGATCTTACAGCCACGCAACAAAATCTTATCAGCATCCAGGGAATAATTTGAGTTTCTCCAGGATAATGTTCCTGTAAACTTATCCAGTCGGTTATTGGGTTCTTCACATTCAACCAGACCTAGAAAATTTGAAGGAGAATGTGTTTAATGTACAAGCCAAATCCAAAGGCATTGACTTGTACCCACCATCAACATCAAAGCAGCTTTGCTTTACTTTTAGTGCCTTGCAAAGGATTTGAGCTAGGTTCTAACAGCATTAGGTGTAAAACTGTACCAACCATCAAAGTCTGCCAGGGCACTTTCTTCCTGAAGGTGTCTGTGTGTCACCTCTAGGGCCATTTTGAATTTTAAGTTAGTCTCACTAAGAAGAAAGGATAAAAAGGTGATTTTATTAAAACCATGGATGCAGGAGAGAAGTTTAAACACAATTAAATTAAGGTACCGCTACTTCTCTGGGCAACCTATACTAAAGTAAAAAATAAATCCATGTCCTTCCCCCTTTCTTCCTATGTCACATTCTCCAACACTTTTGATGTGTCTGTAGCACTCCAGTGGACAAATTTTAATGATTCTTGAATTGTGGGAATCAGCAGCTGAACACAGTTCCCCATGTGGGGTTTAACAAGCAGCCTCTAACATACACAATCCTTGCTCTTCTCCTACTCAGCCCAAATTAACTCCAAGACATCCTTAAGCAGAACCTTACCCATCCAGTTCAGCTGTCTCCACATAGCACAGACTGTTTGGTTCTGAGCTGGACAGCAGCAAAATATCAGCCTAGAAAACAAATAAATAGACATCAATAAAGCCAGGCAAAAATTCCTACAGAGCTCTCTTGAAACATAAATCAAGTGTATCTGAAGCACTTACGGGAACAAACGTATTTTTCTTCAGACGAACAACATCACCAACTTTAATATCTTTCCATTTAGTGGCTTTGAACCTAATACCAAAGATAGTTTAACAGTTATTGCTCTTTAATCTAGAACACTATGCACTCTAGAAATCTTATAATACTGAACTTTCCTTAGGAAAAAAAAACGACCTTTTGGTGTGCTGTGGGTTTGCTTCTCAGAAACTGCATTTTAGTTGAGGGTCTACAGCTCAGAAGTCAACCTACCTCTTCTCTTCCCACTTCACCTAGTCATGAATTCCTGTCCTTCTCTCCACAGAAGTTGCTCTTAGCAATGATTTAGTCCTGGAGAATTAACTTTAAATTAATTCTCCTTTAAGCAATTCTCTTCCAGCTTCAATTATGTTTTCAGACAGGCAGTAGAGAACAGAGCTGAGGCTTTCCTGTCATCTACGGGTTCAGATCTGTGGCAAAGCTTAGCAACAGGGACACGATCATCCCTTGCAGAGCTCAGAGGGGAGCACACAAACCTTCCATCCTTGATGACATCACAGGTCCTGTTATTGACCTCGCTGTCCATCCTGTGACGGGCCTGAAACCGGAGCAAACAATGTACTCCCTGCCCGTGTCACAGCAGGAGAAATGAGCTGCACTGGGAGGGTTTGGCTTTCGTATGAACAGCACATGGTTCTTACAATGTCATCCACCAGGTCTTTGACCGCAGTTATTCCCAGCACCAAGAGCAAGGGCACCAGTGTTGTGTACCATGACAGGGTAGTTATCTGAGGAATCGACTACAAAAGACCAATAAAACCTGGTCAGTACGGGATCATCAACCAAATTTGAATCAGAGATATTTCACAGTGACCTGACTGGAGAAAAAAAACAACACATCAGAGAGAATGTTAAGTCAGGTTGTGAAAATGAACAAAAATCTGTGGGAAGAGTTTGGCCGTTACACTAGTTAGGAATCAGCTTTCCTTTAACAATTGCACTGGTTCATACAGTCTGGTGGTGCTTCTGATTCATGAGATGAACTCAAGGAATATCTTTTCCTCATGAAATTCATGAGGAAACTCTGCAATGAGTTCATTCCAATTCTGTGCACCTAGCTCATCCCAGAACCCTGCCATAGCTCATCCGGGTTTGCTGCAGGTTTCTGTTATGATGGGCTTGGTCTCTGCAGCCGTTCAGATAGTGCCCCTCAATTCCCTGACAGGACAGCACTGAAATGTGTCATAAATATTGCTGAGCTCAGATTCCCTTCACAGTCAGTACTCTCCATCTTGCTTACCTGCAATATGAGAAGAACAAGGAAATAGAAGTTGGCTGCTCTCTTGAACTGTTCAAACAGATTCAGAGGTAAAAAAGTGATGGGGTTGTACTTGTATGTCTTAATTGCATTTCCCTGTGGGAGAAACCCAAACATCAGTCACACAGCAGAGCTTCTCCTTCCAACACAAATGTACACTGCATACTTTTAAGTTCCTAATTCTCCATCTCCCCTTAAACACGTCTCTTGATAAACGCTTGATTTTCCATTCGAAAACCCCAACCCAGTTATTCTTCCCCCCCTCTGCTGGAAACACTGAGTGGCTTTTACACCACCCACCAGCCATTCCAGAGATCTTACCGGGATTAAGGAGGCATTCACCCGACAATTAGCACCTCACTGGGATAAGACAACTTACCGCATATTTGCTTTTCTTGAAGCACAGGAAGATTGTTCTCTTGAAGCCCGGCTGGTCGTAGAAACGCTGGTCGTTTGCTTTGACTTGCCAGCTGCAGTCTGGAAGGGACAAAAAGAGTCCAAAAGGGTTACAAACATGAGGGAACAAATCTGCCACTTTCAGGTTTCCTCTCAAATCCATGTTTTAAAGGTACTGTCGACTGAAGCAAGGCTGGTACCTGCTTTATAACACATATCCTTAAAGAAACCTTTTCAAGACGTTTCCAGGCTGCTCGTCTTTATTAGCAATTCAAGTACATTCAGAGGTAGGGAGAAGCGTTGCTTAACATTTGGAAGTTCTGTGGGACACCTGCAGAGTAACATTGATCCATGCTAAATTCCCTTCTCCCCCCCGTTTTGGTTTGCCTCCGTGAAGCGCTAAGCACTCCAACCCGGGTGTACGTCTTGCTGGAAATGAAGAGGTCAGCTCGCCTTCTGAAGGCAATTATTTGATTTAACCACACTGTGCCATGGTCTTCATTCACACCTATTAAAAAATACAAATCTGAAGCCCTCATTTTATTTCTTCAGCCCCCAGTTTTGCTCGATTGCGAGAAAACTCAGGAACAGGAACTGCATCCATCAAGTAATTGTCTGTGCCCGCTCTGTCACGGGCCGCCGCTTTCCCTCCCAGCCCTTGGGGTGGCACTCGCCCAGCCTGCAGCACAGACACCCCGCTGTCACCCCGGAGCTCCTTCCCTGCTGGGAAGCGGCTCCCGGCAGCTCTGCCCGCCTGGGAAGGATGGCGCAGGCAGGATTCGGAAACGCAGCTCTCCTGACTCACCGGGCAAGCATCTCCCCTCTCCTGCAGCCCGCAGGGACTGTCCCTGATGGGCGCTCTTCCTGGTGCCCGGGATCCTCTTCACCACGGACGGGGTGAAACTGCCGGCGGCAGAGGCGGGGGCACGGCCGTGACTCACACTTCCAAACCCAAATCCAACTGCAAAGGCGATTTATTTTTTCCCACCCACCACAGAGCGCATTCCACACTGACATCTGGACTTCTCCTGTGACTACACAACTTTCATTTCCAGCACCTTGGTTACAAGCCCGGAAGATAACAGAGAAATATTTATCTCGAAGAAGCATGTTTTGAGTTAAATATTATTTGCGTGAATTCAGAAAGTTACTAAGTTTGTCAAAATGACAGGGCATAAAGAAAAACATAAAGTTTACATAAACATTTCTTTAACACATTCCAAAAACATTGCAGTGTTGATAAAACTGATCGAAAACTGACAGGTCTGAGGTAAATCCTGCAGGAAGGAAGCTCCTCAAAATTACTTCAAAGTGTGGTACTAACACCGTAATATTTGCCAAGCTGCTTTGGTAATTCATCAACTTCAAAGGATGCCATCATGAAAAAAATCTTAAACTAAACATGTGACGGGTGCTTGTAAAATGACAGCACGTAACAGCTGGTTATGAAATGAGAGCTGATCAACTGCTCCCACACAAACAGGAAAAAATCTGTATAAATTACACAGGCTCTGGTAGCATTGAAAATGCTCGCGTAGCTGCATGAGAAAAGGGAATTTAGGGGCGCTACAGATGTTTCTTGGGGAGAGAATCAGAGCAGGGATGCCAGAAAGACTCCTCCCACTGAGGTTCTTACCTGGCAGCAGCCACAGGCTGTACCTGCCGGTTCCTTTCAACTCCTCCTACTCACCTTTTACCTTTTAGGAAACTCATGAGGCTGTAAAATGAGCAGTGAGGTGGAAATCTGCTCTGCACAAGCAGAAATCCAGGGAAAACACGGACTGAGCACAGCAAAATGCTTATGCTGGAGCCCATTTCCAGAGGACTGGGAAACCAAGGTGTGTCTGAACGGTTCCCAGAGCGCAGGCCACGTACAACCAGGGCCTGCCTTAATTACCAGGAGGTCACCATGCAGCTCATTATCCTTGCGCAAGGAGCAGTGGCACAGAACTGGGCTGCAGGCTGGAATGAAGCTGAGTTTCATTCTGAAACATCTGTTAAACTGAACTGCCATCAATTTACTCCTCCAGAGCCAGATAAGCCATTCCAAACCTTGCCTGACAAAACAACACAGAAGTGCCATCGTTCCCGGGCTCAGCCCCTGCATGCAGCATCGTGCACCGCCCACAGCAGGGTGATGGTGCTGTTACCTTTCTTCCCGGGCTCTCGGCTCTCCTCGGCGTCCCTGCTGCTTGGGTTGTGTCCGGGTTCAGCCCCAGGCTGCCGGCTGTCCAGCTCGTCCTCTGTCTCGTCGTCGCTGTAGGGCACCACCTCATCGTTGGGCTGGGAGTCCTCCTCGAAGGTGGTCTCCGAATCCCTCTCCGAGATCATGCTGCTAGCACCCTGCCAGCATTTGGGACGAGTTAGGGAAAAGAGCTCACCTAGCAAGTGCTGGAAACCACATCTCCAGTTTCACTCTGCTGGTGCTGCTCACCAAACCCCACATCTGAAAGCAGGGTCCCCGGAACAGAGCAGGGCACAGGCTTGGTTTTCCAGCACTGAGCAGCATTGGGGGCAGTTCTTGTCGCAGGCAGCCCTTCATTACAGTTCTGCTACGTGTAATTACACGCTGCAGCCCCAGGAACAGCGTGTGCTCCCGACACGGGACGTGGGAGCAGGGGAGCGCACAAGCACGTCTCCCGGAGCCCATTACATCATGCCCTGAGGAGCCACAGGAGCTGGAGCCCTGCTCGGCCACACTGGGACACGGAACACCAGGTCAGACACCCAGGGCTCGGTCACACAGCTGATCCTCCATGCCCACCTGCCCAGCCGCACCCAAACCTTCCTCTCTCTTGCCATGGCTGATCATCAGTGTTTGCCACTGCAAGATCCCACATCTCGCTGTCTAAACACCCGAGGACACCCGGGGAGGCATTTTGCACAGCCCTGAGCTGTATCAGAGGGGGGTGAGCTGAGCTGTGGCCGTGCCCATGTGCCCCTCACCTGTGCTTCGACTGGACATCTCCAGCCATCGCTGGGTGTGATCCTAACCCGGAGCTACACATCAGTTCCCAGCTTGCCCCTGGAGCTGCCTCACCACCATGGCACTGCCTTTGCTAACAAACTCAGCAGCCAGCGGGGCTGGCACCAAACCTGCTGACAGCCCCCTCAGCTTCTGGTTTTGCAAAGCTGAATCGTCTCCCCTCCCTAATATCTCCTGTAAGAGCGAGATAAATATTCCATGAGCACAGACTGTGCTGCTCGAGCGGCAGGCTGCTGGCAGGGAGCCCGAGGCAGGCCATGTTCCCCAGCACAGCGCTGCAGGCCCGCCCAGCACAGACTGACAGCCCACAAAATACAACAAACCCACCCGGCTGAGTGCACAGGAATCCACACAGCTTCTGCCAAGACCCACTCAAGCTGTTGGAGGCTTCTCCCTGATGGAATTACTCAGGAGTGTGACAGCTGGTCACTAACACAGGTGTAGAACCTGAGGCTTCTGTGACAGACCACGTTTTCCTAAACAGCCTTGGAGTTAGGAAATACGCTTCAAGCTCCAGTTCAGGCCCCTGAATACCTCACTGTGATATTCTGGTTTGTTTATCCTCTTTTCCGTGCTTTAACTCCTTCTGTCCTGCTAACACCTCTTGTAGGGGGAAAAAGTTCCTCCCACACACAGACTCTAGAACACAAAATGCCACCAGATCTTTGACTGGCTCTCACTCTACAACAACTGAAACAAGCTCATATCTCTGGCACACAGAGATTCAGCTGTTAGTCTATTACACTTTACTGATTAACTGCTTAATGATTAATGAACTAATTAGTCACGCAAAGGGGTGGATGAGATGTCAAAAACTGCTGCTTTTGTTCTGCCTTACAGATGTGTGCCCACGTGGCAGCTCCTACAATGCCACCAGCATTGTGCCACCAGCCTGCCAGGAGATCTGGGGTGAGGTTAAATTAACTGTAGTCCCTTTCCCTCCTCAGAGAACTAAACTGCCGACTGGAAAACCTCGTTAAGAGAGGCGGTCTCATTAAGTGCTGCCCTGCGGGCAGCACAAGCCTCTGTGCTGCGGGCACTCCATTAGCATGCTGCAGGAGGCAGTGGAACTGTGCCGGGGCTGGCCGGGAGCCTGCGGATGGAAAAGCTCCCGCAGCTGGGAGAGAGATGAGAGCTGCTGTGGGACCGGGGGCAAAGGAGTCCTCCCCTGACAGGCCGACAGATCGGTTTAGAGTGACGTTTCTTGACACCTGGACTGTAAGAAAAGGGCTGGCTGGGAGGGCAGAGCCGTCACAAGTTCAGAGGAAGGTGGGGAGGGATCACGATGTGAATGAAAGGGGAGACGGGAGGAAGCCACAGCTGGAGCAGCAGAGATGCCAAGTAACCCCGAGGCAGCGGGTGAGAGAGGGGAGCTCACACCCAGCAGAACCTGGATGCAAGAAGCACCCAGCAGAAACTCAAGGAGAACAAACACGGCAGGAAGAGAGGGGCCACTGCTTTTGGTCACTGTTCTGGGGACTGTGGTGACAGTTCGTGGAGGGCCTGAGATGGAACAACAGGGCTGTTCAATACTGCTTGATCAAATACTCAGAGAACACTTTAAAAAGCTGGTTCTTGGCTGCACAGCCCTCATTTTCTAGTTCCTGACTTGACAACAGGGGCTGTCACACTGTTTCAGACCAGTTTCAGATCAGAAAACCCTACATTAACCACTTGAGTCTGGAAGAAGTGTCAGCTCACACTGCCTGGGCGGTGGGGAGCAGTGCCCATCTCCCAGTCCTGCCTTCCAGCCTGGAAAATCCAGCAGGATGGATATATGGGGAGATGAAGGAGATCCAAACAGTATTAAGCACAGGTTCCAGTATATCTGATCCAGTTTATTTACTAAAAGGGCAAATTCCACAGTGCTTCAGTAACTCAGGTTTTGGGTCTACTTCTGCCTCAGGGCAAGCACCAGATAATTTGGAATAAATTAAACCTTGTAAAAACTCCACTTACTGCATTTGTTTCAAGGCAGTAAACAACAACCCAAACCAATTTCATTCTAAATTCTTCTCTGGAGAGTCACTGCACTTGACACTGCTGCAAGAACCTGGGGTGACTTCTTGCAAATTGGGTCATCACTCACAGTGCCCTGAAAGTTAATGCATCCATCTAGAACAAGGGACATGTACAGCAAAAGGATTAGAATGCCACTAAAGCTGTTATTCTGTGTTTATTATGGATATAAAGACCTACAAGCCTCACCATGACACACCTGCTGGCCACCACAGCCTGTGCACAGCCCACACCCTGCATGTTCCTGTCCTTGGCACCATATTCTGCACTACCTCACATGCTCTGGCAGGGCCAAGCCCAGCAGCTGCTCAGACCTGGCCACGCACTGCTCTTCCAGAACACCACCAGATCAGCATTTTAAGCAAGAATCATGAAGCAAACTCAAATAGTACAAAAAGTAACTCAGAGACCCTTCTGAACTGCTTCAGGTCTCCAGAGTTCAAACGGGACAAAAAAGCTACAGCAGGATGTTTCACTGATTTAAAAAAGCACTGAAATGCAAAGCCTGATCCTCAGAGATGTAATATCTATTCCTTTACTAGGTGTTACATTCCAGCATTGCAAAACAGAACCTGCTTAGGGGAGAGCTGAATGCAAACTCCCCAGACTGCAGCAGGAAGCCGTGTCTGACATCAGCCTCTGGGGTGGGGCTCCCACAAGGACCTGCTGGCAGATGCACGATCCCTGCAATTGCATTTTCCCTAAGAGCCAGCAGTAATTGTTCTGCCATCCTCAGCTGTCCCACACTGCTCACCTCGCCAGTAACGGGGAGCCAAAATGGGAACACGGACAAAGGCAGCCTGTAGGGAACAGCTGAGGATACTCTTGGGGCTGCCACCCTGGAGAGCACCCAAAGGAGAAATCAGAGCAACAGAGCACCTGCGTGGCTCCCCCTGAGCAGACACCTGTATGCAAGGGGCTGAAGTCCATCCCAGCTCACACCCCGAGAGGTTTCAGACTCATCCTTCATCCACAGGCACAGGACTGAGGGATGGCTGCAACAGCACTTGAGACCTGAAATATGGAATTGCAGACAGCCCAGCATCCACTCTCAGGTCACTATCCACCCTCCAGCCCAGTAATGACCCAACTGGTACCAGTTAATGCTCCTAGAGTTATTTTTAACACCCCCAAAGCACGGCCAGAAGCCAGGGCTCCAAACAGCAGGAGGCTGCATTTCTGCTCTCCCCTCAGGGATCCCAGCCTAAGGCTTTGGCAGAGTATGGGCCTTCATTAAAAATGTGTTCAGCAGCTCATCTCCCTGGAACCAGAGCTGCTACAGGGAAACTGGCAAATCAAAAACTGGATTTGCTTCCAATAGATGAGATGGATGACTGATTACTCACAGCAGATGTGAAATGTGACTGGTAACAAGGGCTTGGACAGGCAGATAGACAGGTCTTCTGAACAGCTAAAACCTTCCAGGTAATCTTTATGACATTTTGAGAGGAAAAGAAAACAGCAGCTAAAACAGCATGAATCAGCACAAATGGGCCAAGGAAATAACCTTCAGTCCAAACACTACTAAGCTTCAGGCAGATTGCTATGTAAATTACATGCCTACAGCTGATCAATTTATAGATCTATTTCACACACAACAGCTCCAGTTACTTCCCTGAATGACTACTTTACAGTAATTGAACACACAAAAATTATATCTTGGAGGGAATGGTTTCCCTTAGTCACTTGTTCTCGAACACCCTGGCTGTCCCCTGCGCCCTAGGAGAGGTAGAGCCCAGCTGCTGGGATGCCCTGGAGAAAGGTGAGCTCAGGAGTTCAGGTATGCACCTTGAGCCAGCTGGGGCTCGAGTGTAAGGTAATGAAACCCAGTCCTGACCCTACACAGGGTGAGGATGCACTGTGACCTGCACTGTGACCCTGGACACAGCCCCCACTGGAACCTGCCCACGCGTGCTGACTCGGAATCACCCCGAAGGGCACAATCAGAGGGACTCCAGTGTGGCTGCAGATCGAATGCTCGTGGGGAAGTGATGCACCCTCACGCCTCAGGAGAGCACAGCGTGCCCTACCCGGGATCTCTGCACAACAGAGCCACCCAGGGCTCCAGCTCTCCCTCAAGGTGAGAAGTCCTTGGGGATCCTGCTCTGCAAGGGACAGGTCCCAGAGGAGTCAGCCCGGCCGCACCATCAGCGCTGCTGTGCACCCAGCCCCGCAGTTTACACACACCATTTTTAAATACAAAGTGTATTTGTTTGATTCACAACAGTACCTTAACACAGGCACCTACTGCTGCCCTGGAGGCTGTACAGACTCTGAGGATTAAGGACTAATTCCAGTTCCAAGGGACTTCTAAATTGCTATTTAACCTTGCAAGACCCACAGATCTTTCCTTTGCAAGGAGCCAGCCCCAGTCCCTCCTCCAGTGCCCTAATAATCCCCATGACCTGCACCATCAGCAGGCAAACACCAGAGTAAAACTGTAACACCAAGCTCTGAAAATCTTACTTTAAAAAATCTTACTTTAAAAATCTTACTTTGAAAATCTTACTTTGAAAATCTTACTTTAAAAAGCTGCTGATGCCAAACCAGGCTGCAGGGAGGTGACAGTTCCTCCCCTGAACACACTGCAGACCTGTTCAAGCAAGCTGAGACACCCAGACCCTGAAGCCCTCTCGAGGGAGGAGAGAGGGTACAGTTCTGTGCTGCTGACAAACGTTCAGGTCCCATCTTGGGGAAAAAATTAAAATAGAAAGCAGAGGCTATTGTGCACTCCCTGGTGTAGCCACTTATTAAAACTTGTATGAAAATAGGTATGAAGGACGTTCCAATATAACTAATTTATCCTGATGAGCCAACAGGATTTGACACAGGGAAGAGATTGACTAGACACCAAGAATTTAACAGAGAATCACTGCAAGAAAGAGACCCACAGCGTACAGGCCAGCTGCCTGAGGTTACGCAAAACGGGCTGAAGATGGGCCTTTGCAGCCACAAAATCATCATTTCCCCGTTATCTGCCCTAGGATTTCTCATTAACAGATCTGCAGAGTTCCATCATGTAAAGTCCAAGGCAAGGCAAGCTAGCTTTGCAGAAGATAAGAGGGTTGGTAACCTTTGCTCAAGCGACAGGTTCCAGCACTCTCTGAAGGGGTTTCAGCCTGCCTTTCAGAGGGTGTTACCTCGGACTCGAGGTTCATGTTATACAACAGCCCATCCTGAGGTTCATGGAGGAAAAAATAATTATTGTTGTCCATGCCTAAACTGCACTGTTTGGAGTAGAAGATTTTTGGAATTTCATAGAGAGTTTTTCCCCTAGCAATCACCATCATCATCAAAACCAGCAGGTATTTTTAACTGGACTAAATAAAGGTAACTTCCTGCTCCCAGGATTGGAGATGCCATTAGTACACCTCTTCTGGCAGCACCTACAATAGACACTGAAGCCATTTCCCTGAGCTGACCTTTATCCAGTGGAGTGTGTGACTGAAGCCCAGACTGCATCACAGGCGCTGGCACCGGCCACTCACAGAGAATCCCCTGTGCTCATCTTCAAATCAGGCTCCATCTGCAATGAAACAATGCAGAAAATGGTTTGTTGGCTGATTCCACCTTGTGGGCACACACACAGTAACAAAAAACTATTCTGTAGGAAAAGAGTGAAATTAATTTGCCTTGCAAAATTTCTTAGGCTTTGTGTGGAGCCGATTGTCCTCCTACCCTAAGGTGTCTGGGCTCCGTGATAAACTCGTGGCTTGAGGTTGGTAGAGACCTTTCAGAGATACCAACACCCACACCCTGCTTGTAAAGGCATTAGTACATCTTTCCTGTCGCCACCGATTGTCAAATTGTCAAATGAAAAACACATTTCAGGTTTCTGTCAGAACACATGGGGAGAGCCCAGCACACGCTCCAGAGGGATTCTGTAAGCTTGCCAGAAGGCAGGGCTGTCACAGGGCTCGGCAGCGCCGAGGAGGGCTCAGGGACTCGGTCTGGAACGAGGATCCTGCCCTTCGCCGACCAGCGCAGAAACAGAGAGGGTAAGTGATTTGCCCCGGGCCATTGGGTAAGTCACTGACAGAGCCAGGGTTGGGTTTCAGAAGCTCCTGGCCAACGTCCTGCATTCGATTACAGCTGCACAAAGCATCTCATTTAAACGAGGCCTGACAAAGCCCAGCCAGGAAGAACATCAAAACCCCTCGGATCTGAAACAACAACAACCAACCCTCTTTCCACACTGGAGAGCAGGCAGCACTTCGAGCTCTCGCCCTCAAACAACAGCCACACCAACAAGAGAGCAGAGACAAATTCCAGCTCATTTTAAAATAACTTCAGTGAGGTGGCTTTTGGAATTCACCATCCCAAACTCCAAAGCAAAGGTCCAGAACATTGACATGCTGTCTTTATGGCAGAATTAAGTGGGAAAAGTTTAGAAATTGCTGAAAGTAATCTCTACCATAGCTACAAGTTAACACAAAGAGAGGCCTGGGACAGGTACAAAAGCAAGCAGACTCTAAGGTGACCACCAGTGCAGAAGCTGACAAGGAAAACTTCAAAAATGGCCAGATACTACTTATCTTCTAAACCAGGCTTTGAGGAGAAGGACAAATCAAAACCCACGACCAAAGAGAAACCTGAGCAAGCCTGACCCAGCACAGACGCTTACAGGGAGTTAACCCAGGGACTCACTCCAGCAGCAGCCACGCAGGTGGGGACTGCTCAAGGGCCAGGCTGTCCCCCCAGATCCCAGCGGCCCCCCTCTGCTCAGCCCGGAGGCAAACAGCCCGGCTGTTACCCACTGCCAGCCCGGGCCCCGCCGGAGCTCCCGTGCCGCTCGGCTCTTGGGTTTCAAAGCGCTCCTGCTGACACCCGAGCCAGCGGCGAGAGGCTCCCTTAGCTGCCCCGTTCAGCACAGCTCCATCCCGGCTCCACGGGATGCTCTCTGTGTGAGCGGCAGGCACGAAGCACGAGGTGACAGGACCAACACACCCAATTTGTTTTGTTTTGTTTCCAAGCAAGTCACTGACCTCACAAGTCACTTGCCCGGTATTTTCTATTGCAGAATTACTGCTCCTTAACGCAGAAACCTATTGCTGCCCTGATGACTGTACAAACACTGACTAATGAGTAATCACCCCGCAGCCCTGAAGGCTGCTCTCAGTATATAGGTATGGGGGGGAAAGCCGGGAGCAGGGCAACCAGCCCAGGGCCACCAGCTGGAGTCAGTGCCCGGGGGCTCGGGGAGACCGGAGACAGCCGAGCAGCCTTACCTCACCTTCCAGCAAACGCCTGCGCTTTCTTTAGGCTTCAGACCGGAGAGACTGTGCGCTGAGTTCGACCATCACCGGCCGCACATCCCGCGGCTGGCAGCGAGGGGAACGCCGACTTCCGCGGGGTCCCGCCGGGCTTCAAACTCTCCAAAACGACGCGTCGGGGTCCCCGCTCCGAGCAGGGAATGCTCTGGGAAGGAAAGGGAAAAGAAGGGAAGGCGTTCCGGGTGCGCCCGGGGTCAGCTCCGGCCCCACCTGTGCGGCGGGGCGGGCCGGGACAGAGCCTGCCCCGACCCCGGCACCTGCGGAGGCGGCGCTGGACGGCCCTGGGGGTGATGGAGGCACCGCGCCCCCGCCCCGGCCCCGAGCCCGCGGCCCCTCTCCGGCAGCCCCTCTCCGGGCAGGAGCCCCCGGCCCCGGCTCACCTGCGCCCGCGGCTCCCGCTCGCTCCCAGCGCCCGCCGAGCCCCGCGCCCGCCCCGGCTCCCCGGGAGCGCCGCCAGACCGGCCGGACGGGTTCCCCCGGTTTGGCGGGCGGGGAGCAGAGGAGGGGCCGCCGAGCCCGGCCCCGAGCCCGGCCCGGCACCGCGGGGCCGCCGCCGCCGCCGCCGCGCTGGGAGCCTCCGGTCGCTGCCGCCCGCGGGAGGCGCTCCGCAGGCCCCTGCTCTGGGGGGGCTCCGGGCATAGCTGGGACCTCCCTCCTGGCGCTGTTCTAAACGACAGGCTTGCTTCGTCGCTCCTTGTTCACTGGACTGCACAGCATCACTGAGCTTTTAGCCTTTTGGCCTTTTAAAAGCTCCGAATGGACTCGTGGTTCCCAAATCCTTTTGAGGAAGGACTGGAGAATTGGGGGATGCTCAGGAGTGACGTTGTTAACCGATGATTTTGCTCATTAGTAAGCAGATAAATTAATTAACAGATAAAGTGGTCATATTTAGGGATGGCAGTAGTGCTGTTCTGCCACATGCACATTTGTTCACAAATAATGCAAGTTAGGGCAAGTGGAATGCAGATATGGTTACTGATCTGATTAAATGTAAAAATCTGGAAAAGTCTGTCCCTTAAAGTGATGATGGGCTGCTGCTCTGCACTAAAAGTGATCTTTGTTTTGGACTGGCAGGTATTGCAGAGATCCCTTGGTTCCTTTTTCAGCAGCAACAATACTCAATTTTCCTGTGCCAGAAAAGTCTTGTTCAAACAGACTTGGTTTTGCTAGACCAAAAATGTGATGCTGAGTTCCAGAGCTGTGTCTTTCAGCGCTTTTCTGTTTTACTGCCCGCCTCAAATTCCTCACACCAGAATAAAACCAAAGTTAATTAAAATCAGGAACATTTTGGCTGAACAAAGCAGCAGAGGTTACTTGTGCTTTTGACAATTCCTGCTCTGGGCAGGACATTAATTCCTGTCCAGGGCTGAACATTTGGCTTTGACTTCAGTATTCACAGGGCTGCTGCATGCAAAGCCTGGCTTGTGGGACACACTGTCAGGAAGGAGATTACTGGAGATAAAAGGGCCCCTTAACAGTGACTAATGGCCCAGCCCAAATATTAGTTTTACACCTAGGCAGTACAGGCCCGTGTCTGAGGGAAACAGCAGCTGTGCCCTCCACGGGGCCATGAGGAGGAGCATCCGCCGCTGCCCCTCCCAGACCCTGCTCTTGGTCACTTCCAGCAGGTATTTCCAGTTCTGCTTCAGCACTTTCTCCTCCGTCCTCTCCTTTATTCCTCAGTCTCATCTTTCACTCCTGCCCCATCACCCCAAAATACCAACATGCTCTGGTAAAAAATACATTCCTTCCTGTCCCACTGCTCCTTCCCTCCTTCCCGACCTCTATTCCTGTTTGTCTCGTTTTGTCAGGGTTTGGGACACAGCTGTGTAGAAAGGGTTGTACATATCAGTAATTCTGTATTTAAGCAGCTCTGAACACACCTATTTATTCACATTCTTATTTGACTCATTTCCTGCTAAGCAGAAACCAGGGGATAATGCAGATTGTCTTTCTAAGCAATCCTCTCCCCGTTCATCTTTCCATTGTTTTCTCTATCAATTAATCCAAACGGGGGGAAGGAGTTTAATTCTCTATACCTTTCAGCTAATCTGGAATCAAAAGTAATTTAGATGGTAATTTTGAAAATTATTAATTTGAGGAAAGGGCAGATGCTGCAGCTTGTATAGTTTGGAGGCAGAAAGTAAATGGTGGCAATTCTGCATGCCGAAAGAATTGTGCCTCTCTATGTTAAAATTTGGAGACTTTCTTATTTTTCCCTTTTTCCTCCCTCATTTAAATTAAAAACTTTCAGACGAAATTGATAGATTAGAGGTCTTCCTAGGCTAGAGCCCTGTTTCAGTGTCAAGAAGGCTGAGCCCAGATCTTTTGGGAGTTTCAGTTTCCTAACATCGATATCTAAGAGAGAAGGAGCCAACAAATCAATAGCAGCCACAGCCCCAGAGATAACTCTTGGCAGAGGGATACCTGTGCCTTTGTGCCTCCTCACGGCACGCCGTGAGGATATTCAGGTGGAATACTGCTCCCTGAATCAATTAAAGGGGAGCATGTTGTGCCAGAACCTCAGCAGAACAGGCCCACGAGCAGGGACTCGTGTGTTTGTGTGCAGGTTTCTCCAGGCAGCCTTTCTCTGCCCAGGTACTTTCCTGCCTCACGTTTGGCACTCGCTGGAGAGAGCTCAGCTTTAAATCAGGCTCCATTCCAACTGAATTGTTGATTACCACAGCTGGGGTGGGTGCAGCCCAGCAGAGAATTCCACACAGACGGAGCAGTGGCTGCCCTTGGAGCATGCCTCGTTGTTCCCTGGATAGGGGATCCTCTCGTGCTTACACACACAGGAATCCTAACGCGAACTTCATGGCAAGGACATGGAGCTGTGGAGATTTTTCCCACTCCAGCTATTCAAATCGTGTTTCCTGTGCATCCCTTTTTCTGGCCATGATCCATCAAATCCACGGATTTTATACAAGCCCACGTTTCTGTAAATCCTCTCCTCCAAGTATGGCAGGGATGTTTCCCGTGTGGAGAATGGCTCTTTTCCCCAGGTTGTGGAATCGGGAGCTGACACAGAATGGGGCCCTTGGCTCCATCTGGATCCAAATCTGTTTTCCTGAGGAGCTCCAGTGTTACTCCTTGCTCCTGCCAACAGGTGGGGAACCACACCGCTGAATTCCGGGCGGGAGCTCTGCGGAGCAGCGCGGCCCGAGCCGCTGCTCCAGCCCTGCTGCGGCTCCTACGGAGCTCGTTTGGCTCTAAGAGAACGCTTTAAAGGCGTTAGGTCTCCATGCTGCCACTCAGGATCGGGCCCGGAAGCAGGAGGGAAAGGAGGCGCTGGGATCTGGGAGGTGCTGCCGGCACCGTGGCACATTCAGAGAGCAGAATGCACGCGTGGTCTTGCAGGCTGTTTGGAAATGAGGGATAGGACTGAGGAGCTAAAAGTCACTGACCCGAGTTCTGTGCCTCTTTCCATTGTATTTCCTTTCTGAATTTCCTTTCTCCAGAAGAGCTGAACTGATTTAGTCCTGAAGTCTTGCAGTGCTCAAGCACTTCATTCCTTCTCAGGTTCTCACTTGGAATTTCAGTGGGAAGGTGAGTTTTGCTCACAGATTGGTCTCTGGACCCTTTTGAACATGGAAATGTTCCCATCAGAGTACATTTAGGAAGTCCTCTTTTTCTTGTTTGGTTGTTTTTTTGGTTTGTTTGGGATTTTTTTTTTTTTTTTTTTGGGGTAGGTTTTATTTTTGTTTTGTTTTGTTTTTAGGGGTTTTGTTTGGGTTTTTTTTACAGTAGAAGGTTTATTTTATTTTTCTTTTTTTTTCTTCCTATGATTCTGAGTTGCCACAAATCAAAATCCTGTCTTTTCTGGCTGTCACTCTTCCTTGCTGCATCCTGTCTTCTGTGATTTGTGATGAGTCTTTCCTTAAGGGAGCATTATTTCTGCTTAGCTTTCACCCAGTGCATCCCATTGTTCAGCTCTGGGCAATTATTTTGGGATATTATTGATTTTATGACTTGCATTGTTGCCTGCACAAAACCAGACCCATTTGGGGCAATTTGCTGCTTTCATACTTTCTGAGGGAAGGGAATGTGTGTTGGCTTGACGAGAGCAGCAACAAAACCCTGCTATTATTTAATGTGGTTTAAAGAGGGAATCCATCTCATGTTTCCCTGGAGGCACTTCTGTGATCAGGAATTACTACAACATTACTCAGAGCCCTTTGTGCAGGAGTTTACTTTGGGATGTTATCCCAGATAGTGCACATTGCTGTTCTCCTGACTGGCTGGCATGCAAAAAAAGATGGGACAAACCAGTCTGCCAGGCAATTCTGGCTGTAATTCCATGCACATCCTCAGTAGTAGGGGAATCCTCCAGGAGAGAGCGAGGTACATAGCAGTAATATTACTTACAAATTCAAAGCATTGTACAAAGATTAAATCATCTCTGAAGCGACTCCAAGAGATATGTCCTAGTGAAGTGATTCCACTGAAATGCTGCTCACACAGCAGCAGGCAAGGAATACAATTAAGGAGAAGAAAGTAAGAACACCAAAGACAAATTGTGGCTGCAGGGTATGCATCCAGATGCTCCTAATGGATTATTCTGCCCCGCAATTGCTCTCTCACCACATGGGCAGCGTGTCTGGGCAGGGAAGCAGCGGGTTGAGACACAAAAGGAACTCTAGGTTATGTGCATTGTTATTTTTACTCTATTTCAGGACCAGATTGCAAGGAGGACACCCAGCTCTGTGCACGGATTTCCAGCAATGGTTCCCTGCACGCAGGAACAGCTGAGGAGCCACTTGAGAGCAGCCAGGCCCTGCCATGGGACCCCACAGTTCTGCTGGGACTGGGAAGGCAGCTGTCCCCAGGACCCACAGGGTTTATCCATCATGGAGCAGCATCCCTCTGTTTTACCAGAGGCATGTGAAAGTGAGTCAGTTTGTTTGTTTTTGAGGGAAGTTGCTGCTTTTAGCCACCTCACAATGCCATTTGATGTCATGTGTTCATGACTGGGCCTGTACCAATGGCCTTGGATGTGTATATATACACATGTATGTGTGTATATGTATAAATATACAATATAGGCATTACAATAAAGTGGCCACATACACAGATATAACTTGTCACAACATCCTTTTATCCTTTTCTTCTTTTCCTGGCTTAGAGCTCCCATGGCTCTTTTGCAGGCTCCAGATGCGCAGGAAAAAGAAATTCCTTTGGTCTTTGCACCAAGGAATTGCCTCATGGAAGTTGAAATGCTGCTCCCTATAGACGTGGCTTGGACCCTGAAATTAAGGGGAAAGTATTCCAGAAAAGGAATCACCGAGCAGAGCTCATGTGGAGCTGTGGCAAAGATTGATTTGAAACAGAACAAGGGCAAGGAGAGGCTGCCCTCTCCTTGGACTTTGGGAGTTGGACTTTGCTTGATCCCTGTGGATCCCTTCCAACTCAGGATGTTTTATGATTCTGTTCAAGACTTAAAATTAATATGCAGAGAAGCATGTGCTAACTAGAAATTCACTTACTCATCCTACTTTAAGCCCCCCTTACTGCTTAAAATGGCTGATTAATGATAGATGGTGATAGCATTCATTTGATTTAACTCCCAAAGTAAGCAGAGTGGAAATGCCTAAGCACTGGATTGCTGGTAAATGTGATTTATGCTTTGTGTGTGTTGGTCTGTAAAAATGTCAGCAATCTTGATGTAGGCACATCTGCATTGAATTCATGCAGCTTCTTCAGAAGTGCTGCTGTTTGGACCAAACCAAATCCCCAGTATGTTGGTGTTAGAGGCGTGTTCTCATCCCCAGGAGGATGCAGCCAGCTCTGGGGATGAGAACAGAGCGCCGCTGCAATCCGTGGGGACTCCATGAGGATGTGCAGCCACCCACAGAGTGACAGCGCTGCAGCTCTTGACAGCACACAATACCTTCCCCGATGTCTTTTTTCTCTCTCCACTAATCCTCCTCCCACCCAGCAAGAAAAGTAGCTGCACAGGCTCACACACATGCCACGCTACCAGCCTCACTCTAGAATAATTTCACACATCCCTGGAGAGCTGTTCCTGCCTCTTGTTTAGGGAGGCTGGGCATCGGCTTCCCTGCAGTGTTCGACCTGCACCCTCAGACAAACAACACATTTAGGTTCTGGTTGATCACTGTTTCCTATTCTTGCTCTCAGAACTCCTGCAAATTGTTGTTTTGCCAGAGAAGCTCCAAGGAGCCTCGCTCGGGTGGACGGGGCTGTGCTGTCCCCAGCTTCCCTCTGCCATGTGTTGCCATCCCCGTGAGCGTCAGCAGAAACGACCGTGCTCAGAATTTATGAAGAGAAATGCCAAACATGTTTGTCTGGTACAGAAACGCCAACTGTCTGAACCTCAGGTAGCCTCAGATGGTGTTTTTGACAGGTCTGTACGTCTTCCTTGCTGATGAAGATTCATCTCTGGATCTTTCTGTGTCAGAGAAGGAGTTTGCTCTTTTGAGGGTGGTTTGAGTACATGAGGCATGTGATCCCATCCCTGGAGAGCATGTTCTGCCCCTGGCATGAGCTGCTACCTGGAGGGTCTTCTGGCAAGAGGAGGTGTCACTCACTGCATCCTTCTGGCTCTTCTTCCCAGCGTGCCAGGTGGAGATGAACATGGCAGCACCAGGAGAACAGTCTCCACATGATGTTCAGCCAGTTCAGCACTGAGTTTCACCCACGGCCACTAGAAGTTTAGGGGGTGCTATGAAGTGTAACCTTGCAGAAATAACTAGTAAGGCAGATAAGGTTTTACAGCAACTGAAAACATCACAGGTAATCTGGCACTGGCCATTTTTGTTTGCCGGGGTAAGGGTCTCTACTGTGTGTGTGGTTGATTGAGGAAAAATGTCCATGAGTGCAACTCAGAGGCTGGGTGAATTGAACTGACTCCTCTTCAGAGCCTAAGCTGGCTCTCTAAGTATAAACCATACGAATTCTTCCTTTTTC
Source organism: Motacilla alba alba (assembly GCF_015832195.1). Taxonomy (NCBI): domain Eukaryota; kingdom Metazoa; phylum Chordata; class Aves; order Passeriformes; family Motacillidae; genus Motacilla; species Motacilla alba. The sequence goes on along the minus strand of NC_052046.1, from coordinate 304,462 downwards.
AGGGTAAGTAATTACTTTCAAAGTAATCTGTTTTTACATTTTTGCACAATTCTTAATCCCATTCTATTCTTTCCTTGTATTTTGGGCCCATTTGGAACCCGTGCCACCACTTGACCCCACATGTGTGCCTCAGCTCCCTGACTCACCTTTGAGCATGACTTACTGCACGTGATGAATACTGGGTTTGTGTGACAGGCCTCTGGCAGAGGGGTTATTTCCCCAAGTTTTTGGGTGAATTAGAAGAACCTGGGATACCCTTTGCAGACTTGTTTCATGCTTTAGTGCTTGACTCACGACTCTACTCTGGTGCCATCTTCATGGCTTTATGTACCTCTTGCCGCCTACGGCTCAGATTGATTTTCCTCCTACTCACCCTTTGGCTCACTACTCTCCTCCCAGCTCTCCTCTAACGAATCCCTCTTGTTTCGCTCTGCTGGGTTTTGTTTGTTCCCTCTTCTCCCCTGCTCTGTGGTGCTCAGCCTGTCCAGCCAGGGGACGCTGGGCCAAGGGTGCCACGAGGGCCTCACAGCCAAGGGGAAGAGCCTTGCTGGGCTCCTCAGCTGGCTGGCACCAGGCACTTCCAGGAGTATTTTGGAATAGGGATTTTCTTAACTGGCATTCCTCATCCTACACCAGAACTGTCTTGTACTGTCAATCCTGAGCAATTAATTACTAGGCTGTTCAGAATCTGTGTTTTGGAGAAAGGCCCTGCATTTCCCAAACCATCCCCACTTTCTGGGGAAAGGTTGGGCAGCTTGAGTTGAAGTTAGACAAACAGCATAAGAGAACAGGGGAAAATATTCTGGCTGAATTGCACACGGCTGCTTTCAGAGTATGCCCCTCAGCCTGCAAGTGAACTGTTTATAAAGACAATTCCACTAAGCACAGACATCTGATTCATTTCCCTGCTGCAGTCACACTCACAGAAATCCCGGTGAAGCACTTACACATCAACATTTTGCAATTTTATTGCTGCACTACCCACTTCTGCAGTGTCCTGTGGCCTAAAGCTCCTCGGGAAGTTCAGTCATGACTTGTGCCATTAGAGTTTGCTTGGGTTGAATGCACAGAAAGTTTAAAAACCAACAGAAACCCAAATGGAGCCAAGCAGCTCATTGAACAGGAATATCCAAATGCCTCAGTGTGAGTTGATGGGATGGGCGCCACATCCTGGCAGGCACTTTGTGGGCTTGGAGCCAAATCTTCCACCCCAGTAAGAGGGATGCTGTTGCTTTCTGTACCCAAGGATCTTCCAGGGTCTCCAGGTTAATATTATCTTTCTTCTAATGAGCATGTTTAATTAAAGAGCAGGTATGTCCTAAAAGATTTGATTTGATTTGATTTGATTTGATTTGATTTGATTTGATTTGATTTGATTTGGGGCCATCACCAGAAGGAAACCACAAAAAGACACCTTTCTGCCAAATCTTTCTAGCCCTGTATGGAAATGGTTGAAAGCTTCTCACAGCAGTTTTCAGGAACACGTGTCGGTTTTGTTTGAATTCACAAAACTGAGATGAAGGCACAGAAATGGTAAAGCTCATGGCTGCTTTTGAGAGGGCTATCAAACCTCTCTCTTTTGGACAGGAACAAAGACGGGGGCTGAGATCTCTTGCCAAACCCCACTGAAGCAGTTTGGCTCTTAATTACTTTACAAGGGTCTAAGGGTCATGTTTTGGGGATCACTCCTATTTCTCCTTCAGACATGGTCAGGTGGGACTGTGAGTTTGACCTGCCTTCAGTTCCACAAGAAGCAAACATCCTGAGGCTGCCTGGATTCGAGGTAAGGGAACAAATTCTCCTTTAAAAAGATGACATTAAAAGTAGGGATAGCCCGTTGTGAGAAAATCTGTCCTCGTGCTTCCAAAGCCTCCCCGGAGGAGGAGGACTTGTCCTAACTTGGGTAAACCTCCGCAAAGCTGCTGTGATGCACCTGGCATTCGGAATGGGAGAAGCCATTCTGTGCCCTGCAGACACAGGAGAAATGATTGTCAGCTGCAGCCCAAACACTGGGGTTACGAAACCCAAAGTGCAGGAGAAATCTCCACCCGAAAGGAGATATGCATGCTGATTTGGAATTCCAGTGGGATGGGTGGGGTGGGTGTGCTGACTGCAGTTTGGGGCAGGAATGACAGAGGATTTACAAAAGCTGGGCTCCCTCCCAGAGCTCTCCAGTTTGAGCACTGCAATGTCTCCTCAAAGGTCTGCAGAGAGGGATTTTAGTGCAAAGTCCCTATTGATAATCCTGCAAAAAATGAGCAACACAGGCAAATGTGGCCTGTGCAGGGGTGGCCTGGTGACAGCTCTTCAGGTGGCACGCCAGCTTTAGCAGGATGTGAGCTAAGAAAAGCTGTTTGGTGGGGTAGCCCCGTGCTGCAAGTACCAAACCCACAGCCAAAAAGTGCTTTACAGGAAGGTGCAGGTCTGCCTCTGGGTGGTGTTCGTCATGGCTCCTGCTCCCAATGAGCCGCCCTGTAACGGGCTGGGAGGGGAGGAAAAGAGGAGAGGATTGCAAAGGCCCTGCTTAGAACTGAAATGGATTGTTGGGAAGCCCTCCCAGGTTAGGGAAAGCTGGGGATCTTGGAGGGACTGGATGTGCTATGCTGGCAGCAGGAAAGGGACTGAAGGAGAGGGCTACGAGCCTGTAAAAGCACAGATCCCTGGAGAAGATGGACAGCTGATGCTTACTCCCTATGTACCATGATAGAAGAACCAGGAGAAATGACATGACAGAATTATAGAGAGGCCAACAGAAGGAGGTAATTTTCCACTCTGGCCAGTTCCAGAGACAAGAAACCAAGCACGCTGAGCCTGAATGTTAATTACACCAGTCAGCCTTTTGGTCTGGGGTTTTTTCCTCCCTCAAGGGGTGAGCAGCCCCTGGAGCACCAGGGAGAGCTCCTGTCCCTGCAGTGCTGTGTGGTGTGGTGGAACAGGAGGGACAGCATTGCTCGGGAGATGCCCCCAAGATTAGAGGCTCCTGGCCTGACTCAGGCCCGCGTGACTCACCTGAGCACCCTATCCCATGGGAGCTCTGGAACGCTCTGCCGCTGACTCTAGCCCCAGCAATCAACCCCGGGTCTGCTGGATGCTCTCCTCCCTGCCACCCGCCCAGACAGGTGAGTGTCACACGCAGCTGGGACTCACACAGGCTCGGTGAGCCCAACACAGGGTCAGTCTGAGCAGCTTTGCTTCCAGAAACGCTTCAGGTTTCATCTTTCCTCTTCGTCTCTTGCTGTTCTCCCAGGGATGGCTGCCTGTGATTCTCAGTACCACACCCACCCCAACGAACCCCAGGTGTGTTAACACAGGCAGAATGCGAAATCCAAGTGAAAGGAAGAGTCCACAGAACAAATCTCGTGGTGTTTGGACTGCTCATGGGCTAAGCAAGGTAAAACGTCCTCAGGTTGAGTGCTGAGCTGGAAGAAAAGCCCCTGCCCTGTGGCAGCACTGCCCAGCTGGGCTCTGCCAGCGGCACTGCTCCCTGGGGACCTGGCCCCTCCACTCCACACCATCCAGGACACTTCCATGCTGTGGGAGACCGTGAGCTGCTCGGAATTGTCTGGAAGAAAGACCACTGCCTACATCAAAGGCCTTCCAGAGCAATTAGCAGCCCCTGTCCAAAGCCTTGTGGCACCACACCTCGTGCAATTCTATTATTACTCTTTAAATAGCCCCAAAATGTTGGGTTTTTGCTTTCCTGCAAACTGCCAATTACTGACAGAAACACAGGGCTTCTCTCGACTTCTCCAGGGTTAATCTTTCTTTTCTTGCTCATGCCTGCAGTGCTATATTGTCACTGGGAACTGAGCAACAATTAACAATTTATGTTTTGTGGGAGCTTGATTCAACCTGGCTTATAGCTTTGATGAGTTTTCTATGGCATTCTCAATAATACATTATAAAATACTGACATATTTTTAAATAGTTAATCTTTTACTGGTTTTCTGTGTCCTGAACCATGCTCAGCCCCCAGCCATTTCAATAATGCTTCAAGGAAGGCATATACTGAGAACACAGAGGCAATTATGTTAGTTCAACAGCAGCCTGATAAAATATTAACATTTCTTATGAAATTTTTCCAGAAGGAAGGAGAAAAATCGTCACTAGCTAGAAGCTTTGCAGTGGGAAAAGCCTTTTTTCAGCAAAAAATTGTTAAGTAACACCATTAAATATTGAACGATGCTGAGGTGTGTCTGTACACAGCCTGATTTCAGCCCAGTGTGATGCAGGTTTTATTTCCTCCTCTGCAGAAATCATGAAATCCTGTTTTAAACCACGATGGAAGAGCCAATCAGATAAAATTTGTACCTTGCCACTATACTTTTATGATTTGTTGAGTTCACTGGAATGAGTAATACAGTGCGAACAGAACATTTTAAATACCCCTTGGCAGTCCCTGAAGCACAATAATCATTTAAAAGACACAGGAATTACCAAACTCCATGTGCAGCTGGTGCCACATCAAACCAAAGGGAGCCTTGTCTGGGTAATTTTCACCTCTGCACTCCCATTCTGCATTTCACCAGAGCTGTTGAGAATAAATAAATAATAAATTGAACAGCAAAAAGCAAGTCATTCTGGGCAGCCTCTGGCAGCAGTTTGCTCTCATAATGCTGTTTGGTGAGCTGGAAGCATCCAGCTCATTTCCTAAAGAGCATTTTCTGCTTAGGTCGGGGCTCTATTAATCTGTTCAAGCCAATTCTCTGAAATCCAAACCATCTGTATTTGGGAAGATCATGGTTTGTTTGGATTCTCTTTGTGTCTGCTGTCAGTAGATGATTAAAAGTACGAGGGATTTACAGCGTAAAGTCTTTCTACTGGCCTTCTAAGTAGCATGTCCCACTATTTGGGTAACAGCTGGTCCAGTTAAGTCCAGCAGGGAAGCAAAGAACAGCCACAAGTGCTGGAAATGGCTGAGCTTTGGCAGAACGGCTGCAAGGAGCGGGGATGGCTGCGCTTCCTTCCAGTGTTCCACCAGGTGTTCCACTGGCAGCTCCTGAAGGCTCCTTGTGGAACACACAGCAGCGTTCAGGGAACGTTCCTGTCTCAGGGGTGCCCGGAGTTTCCAGGGAAGCGGTGGAGCAGCCTCTGGAGATGTGTCCCAGCGAGCCACGGCTCCGCTGTCCCCATGTCCCCACGGCCGGGGCCATCCGGGCCCTGCTGCGAGCGGGGCAGCTGCTGCTCCACTCACCACCCACGGGCGCTGCATCTCCTGCCACTGCTCCCTCCTGCACAGGTGGGTGGACAACGGCCAGCCCTGAGACAGACCGAATCTATTTTCCTCAGAAAATTGTCAATAATTCATGGGGCTTGGTTCTATAAAGAGGCCAGCTATAAATCATCTGAGCTGCACCTGGAGATTTCTGGTGTCAGCATTATCGCATGAATTACATCTCTCCAGGGCCATCTATTACTGTAAACACAATTCCAAAGAGGAATTATGCATGTAACGTGCACAGGCAAACAATAATCTTCAGCCTGGATTTGATGCTAAAGCTTTGCAATCCAACTGAGCTGTTAGTGGTGCTAATTTTCTGCTCTGGCCTCAGAGATCCTTCCATTCTGCTCCTGTACAGGTGTGCTTTTCCCTGGGGAGCACCTGTTGGAGGGAATGCTGGCTGACTGTACACCACCAGCAGCCCAGGTGCTGTGAGGTGCAAGGAAAAAGCCAAGGATGTGATTTTAGAGGGACATGAACATGTGCTGCAGAAAAGGTCTGGATTCTGAGATTCCCGGGTATCCCCATCTTTACCTGCTGGGATTACAGTCCACCTAGAGCTGATGAACTGCAACAACTGTTTGTTTTTCATTCTGCCCTTCAGAAACCAACATTCTTGGATAGGAACATGCAGGTTCCTGATGGTTTCCAGCTCCTGGTGTCAGCACAGAAAGACATGGGAGGCAAAGAGCTGCGGTGTGTTTATGGACTGAATGAAAGGACTCCTGAAATCCTGCTTTTCCATGGTATCCAGGGGATGAGAGGCGGCAGAGATGCTTCTGTTAAGGCAACCAAGTAGGTGAGTGAAAAACAGGGGGGCAAAGCTCCATCCAGAGCTGGGAATGATCTGCTGGGTGAAAAGCAGGGGGGCAAAGCTCCATCCAGAGCTGGGAATGATCTGCTGAGCTCGGAACGAAGAGGAATCCAACGGAATGTGTCTCGGCGAGAGGCCTGTGGGATGAGCCTGGTGCCAGGTGCTCCTGTGGGCTCCACCACCCGAGGGCTGGCCTTGGCTGGGTGAACAGGAGCAGTCTGGCCGTGCTGCTGGGAGCCCCTGCCCGGCCCTGCCCGCACCACGTGTGGTTTATGGCCAGGAGGGACCCGGGGCAGTGCAAAGGCTGATGTCTCCCCAGGCTGGACTTTAACAGCTCGTGCTCAGCTCCGAGGCACTGCTGTCTGGGCAGAGGTCACATCCTCCCTGCCCCACAAAGGGCTTTGGAAAGGCTGGAAAAACACTTTCTGGCCTGCAGACTGCTGTGGAATCTCTCCAGAAAAAGGAATCTCCTTTTTCCAGTTCTGCTCGGCTCCGTGGAACAGAAAGAGGCACAAAGCACCTGAGTACACAGAGGCGGGCTGCGGAAGCCAGAGCCGGTGGCACTTGTCTGAAGTGCCCAGAACAGCCCTGGGCTGGGCTGTGGTGACAGAGCTGTCCCCTGCCCCACGTGCCTTTGGTAACACATTGTGCACGCAAAGGTAAATGTGGCAGAGCATAAACGTGTCTGGGCACCGCTGCCACGGAACTCCCTCAACAGCCTCCACTTAAACACCGCCGTACTGCCAGGAGACACCGAGCGACCATGAACGGGAGATTAGCGCAGGGAGGGGCACGGCCGGGGGCAGAGCCGGCTCAGGGCCACAAAACAAACCAAAAGCTCATTCAGAGCTAAAGCGGGACTCCTGTTTGCCTCGAACTGCCCTCACTCCAAGTGCCCACAGTGTTTAATTACCCTACAACTCGTGATGGTGAGGGGAGAAATGCCGCAGTGGGCGACCACCTCCGGCTGCTCCGGAGAGCCGCGAGCAGCGGGGGCGTCGCTCCTGCCCAGGCCGGGCCCGCCCGGGGGCACATCCCGGGACACAACCCGGGGCACATCCCGGGACAGAGGCTGCTGGCCGCCCGGGGACACGGCCCGGGACAGGGGCGTCTGGCCGCCCGGGGACACGGCCCGGGACAGGGGCTGCTGGCCGCCCGGGGACACGGCCCGGGACACAACCCGGGACACATCCCGGGACAGGGGCGGCTGGCCGCTCGGGGACACGGCCCGGGACAGGGGCTGCTGGCCGCTCGGGGACACATCCCGGGGCACAACCCGGGGCACATCCCGGGACAGGGGCGGCTGGCAGCCCGGGGACACATCCCGGGGCGCATCCCGGGACAGGGGCGGCTGGCAGCCCGGGGACACATCCCGGGGCGCATCCCGGGACAGGGGCGGCTGGCAGCCCGGGGACACATCCCGGGGCGCATCCCGGGGCACATCCCGGGGCACATCCCATGGCACATCCCATGGCACATCCCATGGCACATCCCGTGGCACATCCCGTGGCACACCCGGGGCACACCCGGGGCACATCCCGTGGCACATCCCGTGGCACACCCGGGGCACATCCCATGGCACATCCCGGGGCACATCCCATGGCACATCCCGGGGCACATCTCGTGGCACACCCGGGGCACATCCCATGGCACATCCCGTGGCACACCCGGGGCACACCCGGGGCACATCCCGGGGCACATCCCATGGCACATCCCGGGGCACATCCCGGGGCACATCCCGTGGCACATCCCATGGCACATCCCGGGGCACACCCGGGGCACATCCCGGGGCACATCCCATGGCACATCCCGGGGCACATCCCATGGCACATCCCGGGGCACATCCCGTGGCACATCCCATGGCACATCCCGGGGCACACCCGGGGCACATCCCGTGGCACATCCCGTGGCACACCCGGGGCACATCCCGGGGCACATCCCATGGCACATCCCGGGGCACATCCCGGGGCACATCCCGTGGCACATCCCATGGCACATCCCGGGGCACACCCGGGGCACATCCCGGGGCACATCCCATGGCACATCCCGGGGCACATCCCATGGCACATCCCGGGGCACATCCCGTGGCACATCCCATGGCACATCCCGGGGCACACCCGGGGCACATCCCGTGGCACATCCCGTGGCACACCCGGGGCACATCCCATGGCACATCCCATGGCACATCCCGGGGCACACCCGGGGCACATCCCGTGGCACATCCCGGGGCACACCCGGGGCACATCCCGGGGCACACCCGGGGCTCGGCGCGCTCTCGCAGCCCGGGCCCTGCGGCGCCGCTCCCGCCCACTGGGGGGCGCCTGCCGCACGCGCCGCCTGCCCCGCGCGCCCCGAGCGCGCGCATCCCTCGCGCCCCCCGCGCGCGCCTTTCTTTCCCTCCCTCCGCGCGCCCGCTCCTCGCGACCCCTCACGAGCGCGCGCGTCCCTCGCGCGCCCCCTCGCGCGCCCCCTTCTTCGCGCCCTTTTCTGCCCCCCTCCCCCCGCGCGCCCCCGCTGCTCGCGCCCCCGCTGCTCGCGCCCCCGCGCGCGTCCCTCAGGCGGTGCGGGCCGGCGCGCGGCCCCTCCCGCGCTCGGTGCCGCGCCCCGCGCGCCGCCGCTGGGCCGGCCCGCCGCTCTCCCCGCCCCGCCGCGCTCCCCGGCCCTGCGGCCGCGCTCAGCCCCGGCCCGCGGCGGCGGCGGCAGCGCGGGCGGCCCCCGGCGGCCCCGCCCCCGGCCCCTTTCCGCCGGGCTCGGCTCCCGGCGTCTTCCGCCGCCCGCGGGCCAGCGGCGGCAGAAGGAGGAGGAGGAGAGGGCGGTGGCGGACGGCTCGGCGGGCCCGAGAGCGGCTCCATGGCGACCGCGGCGGCGGAACCGGTGTACGGGCTCTCGGAGGACGAGGTGGGTCGGCGCGGACGGGCTGGGTTGGGGTGTGCCGGGGCCCCGTCGGCGGGAGCCGCGGCTGAGGCTCGGCAGCCGGGCGAAGGTCGGCGGTCGGTCCGGGAGGGCAAGCGCTGCCCGCCCCGCAGGGCTCCGCGCCGCTCCCGCAGCCGCCACTCGCCCGGGGGCGGCCCGGCCCGCGAGCGCTGCCCGCCGCCCCGGCAGGTGCGGCCGCCCGGAGCCCGCGGTGCCTCGGCGGGGCCGGCGGCGAACAAAGAGCCAGGGCCGGCGGTGCCGCGGGCGGGGGCGGCCGCCCCTCTCCGCCTCCTCCCCGCAGCGCTGCCGGTGTCCCGAGGGAGCGGCCGCGGGGCCGGAGCGCCGGGGGTACTGTGTCAGACACAGCCTGGCCCCAGTGCAGATGGAGCTGATAAGCGGGGTAGGACCCGCGATAACTAATCTCCGTGTGCCGGCTTTATCAGCCGATGTCTTCTGCAGAATCAAGCAAATCATACAGGCGTTAGGAGAGCAGTCCAGTTTACTTTAGGTCAATGTTAAAAATCTTACTTAATGCCCTTTTTGTTTCATTGCCTTGGTCAGGTGTTCCTTTTCTTAGGAGCCAGTGTCATAGAGCATCAGCAATGGGCAAGGCTGCATTACTGGGCTGTGGTTTCAGGGTATCGGGTGTTAGGAGCGCATGTATATCTTTTATTTTCACAGGAGTGAATAGTATTTACAACAGCATTGCTTCCGGTTTTGTGGGGCTGAACACAACGGGTGATGTGTCAGTCTGTTAGTGGTGTAGAAGAAACATTAAAAACATCTTCTGCCTTGTGAAACTGTCAGACAGTGTTTCTTACCTGGTGTATTTCAGCAGCACCGGGTCTGGATGACTGTAATGTTTAATTCTCATTGGGAAGGAGGTTCCTGGGTGGGAGTGGGTGTTATGGTAAGGGGGGGATGTCATTCTGTTGTTGTTAAATTATGAAGCTGAGAGCAGAGTGATTGCAAATGCTCTGCATGTGTGAAGGTAGGGAGAGGAGAGGGCGTTGCAGGAGCGTTGGGTGATGTAGATAGCGAGCACAACAGCAGAGGAGAACCTTCTCCTCCCTGGGCTACTTCCATGAGCCTTCGCGTGAGCACAGCGGTGCCTGGCACCAGTCCCCAGCAGCTTTGGGCCAGCTCCGGCGCATTGCCTCGCCCTGCCGGTGGCTGGGCCATCTGCAGGGCCCTGCTTGCTCCGGGGGTCTGCGGTGATCCTGCCCGGTCCTGGGCTCCAGAGGGCCTGTGGTGATCTTGCCTGCTGCTGTGGGGGTTTGCACAGGCTGAGGGAACAGCTGAGGGCAGTGGGGTTTGCTGTCCCAGCATGGGCATTCCAAGATTTGATTGGAGCTGCTTTTGTGCATACATTAGCAAGTGTGATCTGTGAGGGGAAGGGAAACCTGGAGCCACCCTGCCAGGTCCCAGGGAGGTGGCTGAGAACATCACGCTGGAGCTTGGCTGCTGCCTTTTCTGTTGTGCGTGCGCTTGGCTGTGTCTTTTGTCCCTGCCTGCTGCCTCGACATATGCTGGTACTTGCACAGAATGCTAAAGAGAAATGGATCCGGGGGAAATCTGCTGGCTGCTCTCACCTTGGCTTGGAGGTGGAGGGATCTCGGGGCAGCAGGGGCTGTTCCTGCCATGATGCTCAGCCCAGCAGATGCGGGGGACTTGGCCTGTGGAGCAGCGGGCAAGGAGATGTGTTTGTCACTCCTCTTCTGAGGTAAAACCAAGCTGTTAGAAAAGGAGCTGCTGGGAAAAGAAAGGCTCTGGTCTCTCAGCAGTGACCGATGTCACAGCTGCAGTGATGACCACAGCCACACTGCCTGAGGGACAGCAGGCTGTGCTTTGTCTCCCGCTTTGCTGTGCATCTGCTGATGCTGGACACTTCTCAGGAAGAGCGGTGACCATCTAAAACTACAGTGGGCATCCACAAATGGAAACAGGATGGAAGAAAGAGGGAAAAGGGTCTGAGGGAGGGCTGGCATGGAGAAGGGTGCAGGTGATACTTACAGCCTGTTGGGCTGTAGTTTCATGACCCTGAGAGCCTGACCCGCTGTTGTGTCTCTAGTAATGGGCAGAGGAGAGCATGGAGGAGGGGAGGATGTCTCTCTCAGGAAGGTGGCTGTACGAAAGCTCAAGTGGGCTGAGGAAGGTGTGCTGACAGTTCTCTGCACGCTGGCCTGTGGGTAGTGACTTCCCACTAGCATTGGTCTGGACTTGGCTCATGGTTTTTTGGAAAGCAGAGCTCTATTAGCTGTGAGAGGCTGAGTTATGTATGTGGACATATTCAGCCTATTCATTTCCTTTGTTCCTGCCTGGGTTTGAAATGCAGTTTGCAGATCTGTTGTAGGTGGGTTTTGGAGGGCTTTGAGTTGGCCTTGCGCAGTGCTTCCCCTCCCGGCACATTTGCTGATTGGAAAACGCAGTGATTTACATGCAAGCTGGACTTGCTGAGTGGCTCTCCAGAGGGAGAGAGCCAGCAATGTCTCCTACAGAGCAGAGGCACAGGCTCCCCTGGCTCGCACAGCTGATGTGCGTGGCAGGCGTGCAGCAGGCCCGGGCTGCGCGTGTGCCGGCGTGTCTGCAGACCGTGGGCCCAGCCCTGTGCACAGGGAATATTGCCTTCCGTGGGAATACTGTTCCCTTTTGCCCAGGGACTCTGATAGGTGTTGGAACACTGGGCCTTTTGGGGATTTGGGGATCACTGAGTCACAGGGGATGAGCCAACCGTTGCAGTTTTTCGTGGCAGATGATGTTGTGTTCATAGATCAGCCTCCTTGTAAACCTGAACTGTAAAGTGGTTTATATTAATTAGTTAAAATGAGTTGTAAATCACATTCATACCCTGCCAATTTTTCACTGTCGGGATGACCTCAGCACCGGGCCAGGCTGCTCAGAGGCTGTTGGAGCTCCATCCTCGGGGCTGTTTGTGACCACGGGACGCAGGCCTGGGCAGCCAGCTCTGGCTCAAGCAGGGGGTGGGCCAGGTGACCTTCAGAGGCTTGTGCCAACCTTGGCCTCTTTGCCATTCCGTGAAATAATGTTTATACAGGCTTCTGGAAGCTTAGGTGCTTTCATGCAATCTCTAAATATCAGTGTATATAAAAACTTACAGCCCTTTGGAGTGGAAAATATTTGTGAGTGAAGTGCACCTCTTGTTTGTTTCAGTTTGGGTTTCTTGAGAGTCAGATGTTGCCTACACAAATCCACAAACATTTTGCTTTCTTAGTGTCCTTGGAAGGAAGCAAAACTTGCGGCTCCTTGGAACTTGTTTGCTTTAATAAAAAACGGAACTTCAGAAAAAAGATCTTTGAAGAGTGTGTTTTTATACTTTAAAATATTAGAGGAAAAAGAGGTTCGTATGTGAAACTGCTCTCTGCAGCTCCAGCATTCTTCTGTTTTTAAGTTCTATTCAACTTCTGTGACTTGTGATTGAGTCAATTGGAATTAGAAGCTTCCTACTGAGATGACATTTTGTCATGCCTTAGAAATTGTCAAAAGGATCTTATGTTCCTGAAAATATCTCTATGTATGAGATACAGTCCCATATGCCTTGAGATAAATAACTGTGTGTAGTCACTGTAGCCTAACCTTTCATATTAGTTCTGGTGTGCTGTGCTGGGCAAAGCCTTCTGGCTGAAGAGTGAATCCTGAAGGATTTCAGGACCTCAGGAGCCTGTGTGGTGCTTCACTTTACTGAGACACCCTTTGGGGAAAGGGAAACAAACCCAGCTCTGAGTGTGATGGAAATGGTTCCTATGGACAGCATGGGTTCCTGTAAAGCGCAGGCTCACCTGTAGTGGATCAGGCATCAAGGTAAGGAATAAGCCAAGATTTGCCACAGGGGTGCTGTGGTGAAATGCAGCTCGTGCTGTGATGGATAAACCGTCTGTGCAAAGCGTTTCAGACTGAGACGTATGGGAGGCTGGCTTTTGTGCCTCGTGTTTACATGTTCCTGATGGATTTGTTGCTCTGGAATGATCTCCCTTGAGGGTGTCTCTTTGCTGGTACTCGAGCGTCATGTTAACAGATCCATGAGATGGGGCTGCAAAGGCCTCTAGAAGATGTTACTGCTCATAATCAGCAGGATTTACTGGGGAGGAAAAGGGCTGTGATTTTCCCTCCCTCCCTGGACTTGGTGACTGCAGTGACATGTGGGAGTTCAGGGCCGGATTTCTCTACTTTGCATTTGAAGCAAACGATAAACTTTGGAAGTAATGGCAATGCTGAGTTGTTTGGGCAGTGTCGGTGTTGTAGATGGTTGCAGTTAGATTTCAGGTGACGTTTCCTGTTGTGTGGCCTCCGTGGTGAGGCTGTACCTTGCAGCTCACCCAGCTTCTGCACTGTGCTGGCACAGCCAGAGATGTTTGCTGAGGCCAGGCTGTCCCCACGGAGCCCCTGCCAGGCCTGGTGCTGGGGAGGAATTCCAGAGCCGTGTCCCTTCGTGGTGCTGGTTCCCAGCTCAGCTCCTGGAGCAGCCCTGGAGCTCTGGGTGCAATGGCGCTGGAAGAGCGCTGGATGAAGGACCAGGGCACTGATGTGCTGGAGAAGCAGCTTGCGGGTGGCTGTGGCTCCTCAGCTGTCAGGTGGAAAGGGGCAGTTTGGGGGGCCAGTCTGCTCAGGGATGCCCCCCTGGCCCCGTGAGCTCCAGCCCAGCCCGCTGTGTTCTTGAAACCTGGAGGCTTTTTGTGAAAAATCCCTTCCTTGAGAAGATGCACCCTTTGTCACCACCGCTGAACACAGACCCTTTAAATGAGAGCTCTGTTGTTTCTGCTCTGAATATTCCGGTTACATAAAAGCCTCACTCTGTTGTCTGAGTGTGAGAGGGGCCTCCCTTGGTCACAGCACTGACAGTGTCTTAGCAATAAGCAATTCAAAATAGTGACTTTTTTATTGACTCTGAATTGTTTTTATAGACTCTAAGTGCACTGGCTTCAGGGCTAGCATGTAAACCTTAAATGATGATTAAAAAGTCCAGGTAAGGAAGCATTTCATAAATGACAGGGCTTGCATATAGACTTATGTGGCAGAATATCAAAATAGGCTGTGGTTCTCAGGAGGTCAATAGATTTTTGTAACAGCCTGCATTTTAAACCAGCTTTTGATGGGTTATCGGCATGTTTTGGTCACTAGTGCTGACACTAAGTGAATTCTGTTTTTATTATAAAATGAATGTAAAGACATTGAAGGAGGCTTGTATTACCATGAGGGTCTGAGGGAGACAAGGAATGTTAGTTTTAGCTATACCCCCACTGAGAGATGGCTCTGTCTCCCTGGGCTGTTGTCCTGTCCTCTGAGGGTGGTAGGCAGGTGGTGCAGCCCGTGGTTCCGCTGTGCCTTTGGGAAGGGGCATAAGCATTCCTTGGCTTCGTGTGAAGGGCTGGCCGTTGGAGGGCACTGTGTAATGGGAAATGGGAACTCGAGGTTTTCCTCTGCTCCTGCTCAGAGGCCATTTTCCTGGGAAGCAAACATGGACTGCGAGCCCCACACCTGTTGATGAGCAGGCGCCTCACCCCGGGGCACAGCTTGCGCCGGGAGTTAACGGGTAACAGATTTCTGACGGGAGTTTTTGTGTTTTGTTTTGCAAATATCACCAGGCATGGTGTGAGTGCTGAATGAGCTTATCTGTCAGAAGGGAATCGCTGTTACATCTTAGGATGCTGTGGGAAGAATTCACCCCTGCAGCTTCTAGGCTGGAGCTGTGTTTCCAGCCAGTGAAAGGTTCTGTGTTGTGTAATACTTTTCCTTTCTGAACCGAACACAGCTCCTGGTGCGAGGTGGGCTGCCTGCACAGGTGCTTTAGGATCCACAGGCCACATCAGAGGTGGTGCTGTGGGTGCAGCCTGTTGGCAGCTCGCTGATTTCTGCTGGATTGGGCCAAATTGACAACCTGTCAGTCCCAGAACACTGGATGGGGCCAAGACCTTTGCTTAATTAAACTCTGCAATAGAAACTGGGACTTCTCTGAGCAAGCTGGAAACTTCCAGGCCTTGTAATAGCAGTGAGGGCTGGTTTATCCAACAGCTTCAGTCAACAGAAAGTTGTAGATGAGATAACAATGTGCAGAAGTAGCTTGATTTAATTACAATTAATTTTTTGGTGTTGGTGAACAGAGAAATCTCATTAACTTCCATAAATTTCTCCATCTTTTGCTTTCACTGCTACTTCCTCTCAAATGTTTCATTGTGTTGAATAGGAGGGTTTTACTGTAGCAGTAGAAGTGCTGCTGGGCAGCTCTGTCCCCTGCGGAAAGAAGTGCACTGTAATCTTGTGTACACTGTTATTTTGGGTAAGCTGGGTAGGAATGTGGCCCGGGTTGGGTGACTCCTACCTTGAGCACTGGGAGGAAGGAATGTGGTTTTACTGCTGGCGTGTTCAGCTCAGGACTGCAGCTGCTGCCAGGTCAGTCCTAGCACCTGACAGGGCTTACCTGGGACTGGAACTGTGGCTTTCAGAAGTATTCAACACACTGTCATGCCAACTTTTTCCAGCATGGGGTTCTTAAGCTGCTCAGTTTCTAGTGCTGGAGTGTTCCCTCCCCCTACTCCCACTGTCTTTTCCCCTCCCCTGCCAGAAAGAGGAAAACCAAATCCTTAGGAAAGGGATTGTTTTCTGTAGAGAACTAGTAATTAATTTTAAAATAAGAGATGTGCAGTGGCTAAATTGCACAGGCCTGGAAGCTAATTGCAGTTAAAATAGTTAAAAATAAGCCAACCTATAAAAAGCAACTCAAAGCCCCAACAAAACAAATCCAGAAACTTGATTTTTGAGATGGATTATGGAATGTATTGAGATGTCTTATGTCTGCCAGGTGATGTCTTGACTGGGCAACAGTCTTGGTGTGTTTATTTGTATTATATATATTTGTATATTTGTATTATATTTTTTTTTCCTCCCTCCATTTGACCATAATTCCTGCGGGTTGGCAGGCTGTGGGTGTTTGTCAGAATCCTGATTCCTAGGATTTAGGAACCTTTTCTGTAATCAAAATAAACATCTCCAGTTGTGAGAACACTGGCTGTTCTGAGGACTCACTCCATGAATGAGTTGGGCTTTGCCATTAAGCCGCAGCACCTTATTTTTGTGCCTCACTGCATGGATCAGTGTGGCTGTATTGGTGTCCTGCCAGGTCCAGTCAGGTTTTCCTGTTTCCATGTAGTTTATCTGCTGGGGAGAAGCAGAATCATTTGGAACAGGGAGCACAACCGTACCGTCCGCTCTCCTTTGGCAGATCCTAGTGTTGAATAATCCTGGCTTGAGGGTGGAAGTGTGCTCTGTTACTCTGTGTTGGTTTTTATTGAAAGCAGTTCAAAGTCTGACTCTCCTTAAGCATCTTTATGTTATGTAGATGATCACACTGAATTCATGGCGGGATTTTGCAGAGATAGGGATGATGAGTAGAGTACAGGATGCGTCCTGGGATGACTCCCTCATGGATGTCTGTTTGGAAATTGGTGTGGTGGGGAAAATCTGCTTTTGGCCTCTTCCTGGTGGCACTGGATGTAAGGTTTGGAGCATGCTGCTGTGGAAGCCATGTGGGTTTTGGAGTGGGAAAGAGGAGGCCAAGCTGAGACCATGGGTGATGGAGAAAGCCCAGGTGCCTGGAAATGAGGCTGTGCTGGCTGCTCCCATCAGAGATACTTCAGCTTGATTTATTCAAATGAATCAATTGTGGATTTATGGATTGGGTGTACTACAGGGCTGCCTGTTGTGACTGCCTCCTTAGCACTGGGCCCTTGTGGCACAGTTGGATGTGTGTGGTGTGCTAAGGACCTTCAGCTGGTGTGTTTGATATCTGCTAAGGACCTTCAGCTGGTGCTGGTATTTAATGTGTGCTGGGGACCTTCAGCTGGTGCTGGTGTCAGGGGCTGATCCCAGGACAGTTTACTTGCACCTCCACCCCATACTTGAGCAGAGGGAGTCGAGGCTGATGGCTTCTGGAGCAGCCCACATAAATCCAGTGGATTTGCACTGCTGAAAGAGAAATGTCTCTTTCTCTCGTACTCCCTGGGACCACCCGTGGACAGCGTCCCATGTCTTTGCAAGGCTGTTGAATTGCAGTAACAATTGGAAAGGTGGTGGAAGTCAGAGGTATGTGGCACAAGCTGCTGGGGTGGTGGTGGAGGGTGTGTGTGAAGGGAGGGTAGGGCACCTGCTCTTTGGTGGCTGTGAGCTGTGACATTGGCTGTGTGGGTCTCATGAACCCAGAGCTTTGGCTAGAATCCTGACCCCGATGAAGTCTGTGACAAGTTTGTCTAAAAGCAGAATGTTAAATAGATGAATTTCTTAACAAACAAGTGGAGCTTTTAACCTTTCTTTAAAGATTTCTTGAGTTGACCGTTCCTGCTGTTTGTGGCGAAGGGAGTGGTGAGAGGGAGAAGTGGTGAGTGGACAAACCTGAGTTTGGGCTTTGTGCTTGTGCTGATTCAGCCTCATTAACAAAGCAACAGCTTTGCTGTGCACCGATGGGCAATGGATGTGCTTCTCTAACCTCTGCTCTTGGTACAGTGATGTTCAAGGTATTATAAAATATTGGCTTGTAACAGTTGAGCTGAAAGAATTTGAAAATGCTCTGTCTTGGACAGGTCTTGCTTTAGTGAGCTGAGAGCATACAGCAGTGGTGTAGATGCAGCTCATTTTATAGCTGAGGGAATGGTGTCACTGTTTAGAGTTCAGGGTTGTAGGATCACCTCCCTGCTTCACTTGGTATCTTCACACTGCCTTCCCCCCACCTCTTTGTCAAAATGCACTCTTAGTGCTAATGTTTACACCCATCCCACTGGGTGGGTGGACATTCGAGGTGGAGAACTGCCCGATCCAAGCAGGGGTGAGTCGGGCAGCTTAGGTGCTGTGTGCCACAGTGAGGGACTCATTCCTTGCACAGCCTGTGCTTGTTTTGTTAGGATGAGTGCTGGAAGCACATGGTTGGGTGGGTGCCAGAAAGACCTCTGCATTTATCCTTACTGGCTGTGTGGTTGGTTTCAGTCCCATCTGGTCAAGTTTGGTCGTTTACTATTTTATTCCTTATTTCCAGTGTCCATAGAAAACACTGAGTCCTCAGGGTCCGGTAGATGCTGTGCACGCCTGGCCTGGACTGTGTGTGAATAACACCACTCCTGCTGCCGAGGCCCGAGGAGGCGCTTCTCCCGTCTGTTCCCTGTGTGAGCGAGCCTCGCAGTGTGGTTTTCCCTGCAGGGTAGGCTGGTCCCAGCAGTGCGGGGATGCCCCGGGATCCTGACAGTGTCCGTGCGGGTGCCTGGCCGTCCCTGCTGCTGGCGCCGGGCGCGCTGGGAGCGCGGCGAGTGGGATGGATGGCTCCTGCCTTCTCCGGGCCCTGCAGCCCGGCGCGAGGGCTGGCTTCTCCTGGGGGGCTGGCTTCTCCTGGGGGGCTGGCTTCTCCTGGGCCGTCCTTGCCGCGGCTGCCTCCGGTGCTGCCTGTGGCCCTCAGTTCTGCGGCTGATGCTCTCCTACCAGTCACGCTTGCTAAGGGGCTTGTGGGAGACGAGAGCATTCTCGTTAAAAATTAGCTGTTCCCATGGCGCTGGTAGCCTGCGAGTGCCAGAGGTGCGTTTTCCTTCCTCAGAAGCCGCTCTCTGGCTGTGGCCATGACATCAGGACTCCAGCAGTGCCGCTGGGTGCTCTGTGGAGGTGCAGCGACCTGAGAGCTGGGCAGGAACAGGCACAGGCTTCCCCTGGCCTCCAGGGAGGCTGGCTGAAGGTCTGGAAACCAGAGCTGGATGTGGGCCTTTAGGACAGATAGCGGGCAGTGAACCTGAATGGATTGTTCTCTTTTTAAGGTAGCACTACAGATATTTTTTCCAAATTTTCTTTCTCGTACAAAGTGGATTATCCTGATGCTTCTGTTACCTCTCTTATCCAGAAGCTGCCTTCTCTTTCTGTGTTCTAATTAGCATGATAAAGAACATGTTGCATTTTCCTCCCTTGTATTGAGGCTGAGATTTTACTTTTCCCTGTTTTAGGGCCAGCTGCATCCCAAGCGTGGTGGCTGTGGCACTCTGGAACCCCAGAATGGGACAGGTGGCTGCAGCAAAGGCCAGCAGACCCCACTGTCCTGCCGGGGAGGACCAGGGCAGGTCTGACCAGGCTGGGAGCAAGGTCAGAGTTGTTTTTTCCAGGGATATCCTGCAGCTGTACTAGAGGTTGTGCCAAATCAAGTTGCAATCAGGTTTTGGTTTTGTCTTAACTAGTTTCTGTTGCATTTTGAAAGTCAAACATTGTAAAGCAGACTGTGCTAAATGGTTACGGGCTGGGTGTGGATTACCTGCCAGGTCATTTGTCACCATGCTCCTGCATGCTCCTCATGCAAGATCCTGACAAGAGTCCCTTTGGAAGCTGTTGAAACCATGGGCCCATCACAACTGTTAGTGACGGGCCTCAGAGTCTGCAGAGTGAAGATGCTGCGGTTTGTAGCTAATGTGGTTTCAAGTCCTGTGGTCACCTTCTCATATCATGTGCCTATCTGTGTCACTTTTTTCTTCTTAGAATCTTGTCCAAAATTTGGCTTGGAACCAGTGCATATTTTAAAACATTTCAGTCACAGCTTTAGTCATTGTTTTGATTGACATTGTTATTAAAGAAATGCCTCTTAACACTGCTTGAATTGATTTAGCAAAACCCTGAGTGGTTTTTTCAGGCTGCTGACATCATGAGAACTTACCTTTAATCCCTTGTGCTGCTGTCATTTTACTTTGGGTACGGTCAGTTCAGTTTTGATCTACTTGTACCTGCATTTGTGTTTCTTCATTTCACTCCAGCGAGAGATGATCATCATCTGTAATTTGGTGCAGGTACCTGTGCCCTGGGCCAGTGTATGCCACAGGCTCCCAGCAGGTTCAAGTGTCTGTGCCCTACAGGGAGTGAAATTGTTGTTTCAAATTCCCAAAACTTGGACAGGAAGTAGATCCTGTGGGAGAGGGAGGTCAGAGGTGAGTGCCGAAATGGCTGCTGCAGCCATTGAGGGAAATCACTAAACACTCACCACTTCTGGTCGCCTCTGTGTGTTGGACACCAGAACTGTAGCATTTGGGAAGTGAAGCTGGGGTCCCCAGCCCGGTGTCATTGCAGGCAGGAGCACACAGGGTCCCCAGCTGGGTGTCAGTGCAGGCAGGAGCACACAGGGTCCCCAGCTGGGTGTCAGTGCAGGCTGGAGCACACAGGGTCCCCAGCTGGGTGTCAGTGCAGGCTGGAGCACACAGGGTCCCCAGCTGGGTGTCAGTGCAGGCTGGAGCACACAGGGTCCCCAGCTGGGTGTCAGTGCAGGCTGGAGCACACAGGGTCCCCAGCTGGGTGTCAGTGCAGGCTGGAGCACACAGGGTCCCCAGCTGGGTGTCAGTGCAGGCTGGAGCACACAGGGTCCCCAGCTGGGTGTCAGTGCAGGCAGGAGCACACAGGGTCCCCAGCTGGGTGTCACTGCAGGCAGGAGCACTCGTGCCAATAGGTGATAGTCTTTGGTAAGGCTGCAGTGTGCTACAGGAGCGCTGTGTGTCAGTGCTAACTGTTGCTGTGGAAACAGGCTGGTTTTGGTGGTTTAGCACTGCATCTCCTGATGTTCTTGGGAAGGTGAGGCAGTGCTGTAGCTCATCCCCCAGCCTGGAATCGCACACCAGGGCTGGTGGACGCCAGGGCTGGCACACAGGTGTTGCTGGATATGTGACCTGGGGTAGCTGCCATCCGGACGTCAGACAGGCTCTCCCTGTGTCCTGGGGCTGGCGTGGCTCCCCAAGGCATCTCCTGCCTGCTTGTCTCTGGGGTGTTGGGCGCTGGGGCTGCCATGGGGATAGGCTGACCCCAAGGGCTGGGGCACTGTCTCTGTCCTGGAGGCCAGAGCTGGCAGAACTCTCTGCCTCCCACAGCTGGCCTTTGGTCCGGACAGGTTGTATGGGGAAGATAGCTGGGCAGGAGGAACACATGTTGTGTGTGTTTGTGCTCCCTGTGGGTGTGCTGTGTCTGAAAATCCAGGCCCTCTGTGTGATAAAAGCTGTTTTCTGCTCTTACTGGGGCTTCCTGAATTCCTCTTGCTCTGGCATTCACCTGGGTCGTGTGTTTCCTGTGGATATGGTTGGTGGTCTCGGTTCTGCTGCCCAGTGTCCTCTCACTTCTGTCCCTGGGGCTCAGTGTTAAACTCAAGAGCGAGGAGAGGCTGAAGAGCCAGTGTGGAGGTCTTTGCCGTGAGTGGCTTGTGCCCAGCAGCGGGGGCAATTCTCGACCTTTGGATTTAATCTCTGATCTCTGGTTGCGGTCTGTGCTCTCATATAGAGGTGGTGCTCCCTGCTGTTTTCAGGAGAGGTCTAAGCCCTTCTCCACTGTCAAACTGCCATTAATGTTGTGTCAGTCCTTGGAGGGATGCCTCTCAGACTGGAACATCCTTGCTGTTTCAATGACACTACGGAGATTTTTCTTTCTGAGAAATCTCGAGTCTTTCAGTCAGCTGGAAAGACAGGATTGTGGGTAACTGAGACAGAGGACAACCTGCACTGTGTGATCACCTCTGAAAAGCTTTTTCATGGAGAAACCCCCCTTCCCCCTCTCCTTCTTAATATTCCACAAATGCTTTCAGTGCTTGGAAGGTGCATTAGAGGCAGGAGGTACGTGACAGCATAGGAATGGGAGTACATTGATTTACTGTTTTTTACAGTTCTCTGGCCTCACTTGTAGTTTTTAGGGAAGGCTGAATGAGGAAAGAAGATGTCCAGATCCAACCCTCTTTGAGAGCTGGGAGTGTTGGAAGAGAGAGCACTTTGTTGCTCTGGATGCAGAAGTATTGGATATTCCTATCAGAAGATAGTACCAAATTACATAGTAGGCTTTGTGTGCCAGTGAAGGTGTCTGCTGGGCTGGCCAGCACTCTCATTATTGGTAAAGACTAATTGTGAGAATCTTTCATTGTTCCAGCTTACTCCAGTTAGTGATACTCCTGGCCTGGCTACTGTGGGGATGGACTGTGGGCAAGTTGGGAAGTGACTAAGCTGAAATGCTGCCTCTGAGATGGTCAAAGCAAAACAGGATAAAGTTGTTGTAAAGAGTTGAAGGGACAGTAAAGAATATTAATTTCTTTCTCATTGCTGCCCTGCATCTTTGGCAGTTTACATGTTGTGCTGGGACCTCTTTCTGGTTTAGATGTGTTCCCATCTCTTGGTGGTTATCGGTTACATGGGAGGAACTAGTACTATTCCTCTAGCATCCCTCTGATTTCCTTTATTTGTCTGGGTATTGGAGTTCTGTGCTGTTTTTTTTTCCTTGTTATGAAAATGCTTGGGAAGAGAATATGTCCCTGTGCAGGACACCTGTTGCATAGCGGTGTTCCTTGGCAGGCTGTTTCTCAAGACTTTGAGGCTTCCTTTTGACAAAGCAGGCTGTGATTTGTGCCACACAAGTTTCTGCTTTTTCCTTGCCCAGGGCTGGAGCCACTCCTGTTGTCTCTGTGGCCTGTGTTGGAAAGCAAGCTGGGATTCAGCAGATATTAGCTAGTCCTGCGTGCCAGGCTGATTCCTTGGGTTAGGAGGCACTGCCAAGGCTCTGCAAGAGCATACTCATGCTTGCTCATGTTCCTTGCAGAGCTTGGGATGAGAGGGAAGCTTGGCCTACTTGGAAAACAGACTTTGCCTCCGTGGTGCTGTCTGTGTGTGCAGGGCTGGTTCTCTCTCAACACACTCTCTGAACTGGGAGAATTCTGCTCTTTGTTGTCCGGGTGGCATTCAGCAGGGAATGGGAAGTTACCTGTATGCTATAGAAATTGTGTGAAGTTACTCAGATGCCACAGCAATTCCAGGAGGTTTGGGGTTTTTTTCCCTTTTTTGCCCCAAACTTTCTGCTTGCTGAATAAATCTCAACACAGCCTCCTTCATTCATATTTTGGGTCTCGTGCTTTAACACAGACTAAGTCTTCACAAACCAAACTGCTGGCCCCGGTGTGGTGGTTTGGTTTGATTTAGTTGCCCTCAGGGCATTGCTGTGCCTGGCAACTTTGGTTTTTTCACTGACCACTTTAGCGCTTTTCTTAGTGTCACAACTTCCTTACCAGCATTTGTGTTTTCTGATCTTTGGAGCAGACTCTGCTGTGGTCAGTATAAGCAGCTGCAGTATGGGCTTGCGTACAGGACAAATACCATCCCATGAAATGTGTTGGGTTGTGTGGAGCCCCAGCCTGTCTCCAGGGGGAGCCTGTTAAAGGGAGCAGTTCTGTGCCATTGCAGTTTGGGCTCTGCAGCTCCAAGCTGCTCTTCTCCCTTTGCATTGTACAGCATGGTCATAATTTAGCAGCAGAATTGGACTTTGTGTAGATCATCTTGTTATTTCTGGAAGGGGATGTGACTTCATTTAAACCTGCCTGCAGGAAACTGAGTTTGTTCTTCAGACTTGTGTTAATTTGTGTGACCCCAAGAGCTTTTCACTGCTGTACTTCAGTCGCTGTAATATGCATTTGTATTCAGGAGAAGAAAACTCCTGTTCTTTATTCCTAAGGTTGTTGGCTGAGCTCTCTAAGTCCTTGTGGTGTCAGGAGCAGCCAGCCCAGTGTGTACCTCATCATCTCTGCAGGTAGCAGTGTGATACAGGGTCAGGAATAAGCAGGTAGGAGCAATAGTTTCTTTACGCAGCTGGTTGCTGTGGAAGCCGAGCTGCTGCCTGTAACTTGCCTGAGGAATTCAGCAGTGCTCTGCCCTCTGCTCCTTCCTGTTCTGCCTCTTTGAGGAACATGCATCTGTGCTTCCCCGGGACAAGGTCCTGCTCTGGGATGCTGAATGACTGACCCTATTGCAGCGCTTCTGCAAAACATGGATTCTGAATGTGCCTTTTGTTTGGGGCATCGAGCCCAGTTTGCATCCAGCATGCCTGGCAGGACACAAAGTGCAGCCTTTGTTTTAGATAATGAGTGGTGAATATTTTAATGAGTGTTTCTTAGTCTAGTCAGTGTCAAGTACCATTTTGGGAACAAGTGACTGAGCTAACCTCTGAGCTTGGTCTGGCAACTATCCATTTATTGATAGAATTTCTCAAATTTTGAAGGAATTTCCCATAAACAATTAATACAACCAAAAACCAAAACGAATGGCCACTCCCAATCCAGCAACCAATGCAAGCAACACTCCAACCCTCCCTGAAACCCTTCCAAGCCTTCCACCATCAACATATATGCAGAAATTACTGATACAAACCAAAAAAGCACTCAGTATCACTATCACTGTATTTGTTTTTCTTTAGAGTCTGTTCTTTTACAGTGTGTGAAAGACAAGCATATTCCATTAAAAGAAGAAAATGCCTTTAAATTGAGATAGTACCTACTTTTCCTCTTCAAAAGCACCTTCAATGCATGTATGCATAGGAGAGAGCTTCTGCAGCTGAATTACTCAGTCTCCTGCATTGGGCATATTTTTAATTTTTTTTTTCACTCCAATTATTTTTCACACGAACTTAAATTCTGTTCTTATCTTTGGCTGTTCATAACATATCTCTGTATGTCAGTGGATGCACTGGAGAAGAAGTGGAGAAGATTTGTCTTTCCAGCCAGAAGGGGCTGTGCTTGCTCCCACTGAGTTGCCAGAATCCAGTCAGCCTTAAGCCTGGGTTAGTAACTGGACAGTTTTCTCGTTCTTTGTGAGACACCAGTTCTCAGATGGAGGAGCCTGCTAGCCCTAGGCTATCCATTTATATGACAAATAAATACTCATAACGAACAAAAAGAGTCAAAGCTTTGTCAAGGGCTGCTGTGATAAAAAGGGAGCAGGAAAGGAAGGGGGAGAAGGAGGTAGAACATGGTGTGCAAGTAGGTTGGAAACACCAGGACTACAACCAGGATCCAAAAGCCTGACACGAGATGTTTCTGGTGGGAGCAGATCCCTTCCTTATTGACTTGGCCTTTTCACTGGTTTAAGTGGCTGCTTTTTCTCCCCTAATCTGGGCAGAGGCTGTAATGGAGTGATTTTTCCCCCAAATGTGAAATTCTTGGGGAGCAATGCCTTAATGGACAAGTGGTACTGCTAGAGGCTACAACTTGTTATTCTTTTGTAAAAAGAAACTTGATCAAAATGAAGAAGAGAAGCCAAAGGAGTGAACTGCTGGAGTGACTGACAACACCACTCACTGAAATGTTAATGTGTTTGGAAGAATTTTTTCACCAGGGGAAGTTGGAAACTCATACGGTAACACTAATAATTAACTGCAGACAAGAGCTGGAAGATCTAATTTAATTTCTGGTTGGATAATAGGATGATTCATGCAACAAAACAAACTGTGTCAGAAAATGAAGTGTCTCTGAGAACTGACATTTCCAACTTCTGCTCTGAGCTAAAGCTACTGCAGGTAAGCTATTACAACAGCTAAAAAGTGAAAAGTGCAGGCTGAATTCCCTGCAGATGTCAGGCTGTGATCCACAGGAATTAGGAGTTACTGCCTTCCCCATTGTGAGCAAAGCCACCTCCTTCAGCCTCTCTGCTTCTGCCCCCAGCACCCTTTGCCTGTTGAGGCTCGAGTAAATCCATTTCCCCAGCCTCTGTGAGCAGTACCAAGAGCGCTGCCTCCCATCAGGCACTCCATGGGCTGCTAGGAGAGGTGGCTTGTGGGTTCTGGTGTTCCTAAGTAATTGCAGTGTAACCAGCTCTTCCCTCTGGCAAACACTTCTCCCAGCCTGGCTGAGTGTCCGTCACCCAGGCTACCCGAGCCCTGTGTCTTTCTGGGACTGAAGAGGTTCAGAGGTATATCAGGTTTTTAGAATGACACTGGCATTTTCATGTCAGTTGGCATAGTTTTCCTGCTCTCAAGGTTTTTCCAGCAAAGCCTGTTTAAGAAGCTCCCTGTTCCATTTTTCTCCAGGTGAAACAGCCAGTGGTGCAGCTCTGGGCTGTGGGTGTGTGCTGTGGAATCGATCCCTGGAGTTATCTGGGTTAGAAATGAGCCTCCAATCACAGTTTATTGTTGGATTACGGTTTTATTGAATGTGTGTTTTGTCATTAAACAGTGCAGCCACTGATGGTTTATGGTCTAGAATCATTAAATATCTAACAAGAATATAGATTGTGGTTACATAAACATGTTTGTGTGATCCGTTGGCAACTAGCTGGGCTAGTGGAGTGAATGCAGCTCAGCTTCCCCTGTTGGATGCACTCTGCCACACCTTTCCCTAGACCAGGTTGCTCCAAGCCCCGCCTGGAATGGGTTGGGAATGGCTTTAACAGGAGTAACATCGCTGCTGCATTCCGGCGGGAAGTGGGTGTGTCTGCTGATGGAGGCTTTTGGATACCTTGGGGGATTTTGGGGGGAACTGATTGTCTGAAATACAGCATTTCGCTGGATTTGTGTGCCATTTCACCCAGGAAAAATGGAGATTATTGTATTTAGTGTAAGGCATAATTTTTCACTTTTAAAAAGTTTGAATGTTAAGGGCCTAGTGCATTTCATGAGATCAAAAAACACCCGTTCCAGATGTTTAATTTTTTTTAAAATAATTAAAATATAAATGTATCAGAGGTTCATTTAGTGAAGGGTAAAAACCTTTGTGTTGTTCTAGAGCAGCTGCTTGGAAAGCAAGTCCTCCTGTCAGGTCCTTCTGTGAGTCCTTGCTGCAGGCTGCTAATTGGGAATTCAGACCCTTTCTTGTTACTGGCTGGGGTTGTCAGACATCCACTGGGGACATGGCTTTTTAGTGATTCTCTTTTGCCTAGTAAGTTTTGAAGTACTGCTGGAAAGTAATGGATCCGTGTGGGCCCTGACCTGAGGATAATGAGGATTTGAAATTAAACCAGTGCCCTGGCACTGGCAAAATCCTACACAGAGAATCATAGTTCCTTTGTTTTATGGTAGCTTGTGCGTGTCAGAAAGTGGGGTACTTGTTTAAATAAAACCTTGATGTTTTAATTAGTCAGTTTGGTTTTTGTATCCCCAGAGGGAAGGAAAAGAAGTTCTGTCAGATTTTCTTTAGGAATTGTCTGTTGAAATTCGCAGTAAATGTTCAGTTTGGATGCAGATGGTCTTGGTGCTGGTCTGTCATACAATATCAAGATTGGGTGTGGTTTTTGGGGTGGTTTTGTTGGGTTTTTCTTAATTTTTAAAGCTAAGTCCATATAGGAGAGTCACTGTCAGGTCACAGACTGCTGCAAATGCACCAGTTATTCCCAGTCAAAGCTTCACTCAGGTTTTTAATAGCAGCATGCACCAAGTGCTTTTCTTTTTCTCTGCTCCAGCAAAGATTAAACACTCTTCTTGTCTTGTCCAGAGAAAAGCAGATCAAAGTTTCCTTTGGAAAGAGAATTTCCTAGACTGTGAATGTACAGCATGTACAGATGATTAAGTAAATATACCCTCCTGCCCTTAGGGTGTTAGTGGGCATTGTGGTATCGGCTTGAAGGTTGGGCTTGGTGATCTTGGAGGTCTCACCCCAACTGTAATGGTTCTGTGATTGCTGCATGAGACACTGGATGAGTATCAATGAGGTTGTGCAGAAAACAGTGTTTTGCTTATATGAATTCTTTCAATGATATAAACAGGTCTGAAAGGGAAATAAGGAGAAAAAGTCTGGTGCAGTGCAGCAGGTCGATTAAGTGGAAGTTCTTTTGCATCCTCTTAGGTATTTCCAAAGCTCACGGGTGGCCTGGTGCCACAGGCTTGCTAAAATTGCTGGAGTAAATCTAACTGCGTGGAGTTCAGTGAGTTTCTATAAGAATAGATCACAATTCACTTGGAACACTTAGTTTTTTAAACATGTGGTAAAAATACCTTGTAAGCAGCTTTTCAGGAGGGCAGCACTGTGGCTTGAGCCCTTTGTTAACGGTGTGCTTTCAGCACTGGGCTGGGTGTCTGGACTCCTGGCCCCAGGCACTGTCACTGATGTGCGGGTGCCTTTGATCCCTATGCACTGCTCCTGGTCTCTGTGTTCCAGCTTGCTCATTCCAGTTTTGTGTGCTCTTTTCTTCTGGTTTGTCCCCTTGGAAGAGCAGCATCATTATAGTGTCCCTCTAAGACAAACTGGTGCCTTGCTGAAATTCTGCCTGGTGTTTTTTTCTGCTGAATATGCCATTGCAGCCAAGGAAAACAGGAATATGGTCCCTTTTCTTCAGACATCTGAAGTGAATAGTTTACTATTTTTCTGTTGTATGAGCTTTTGAATACCATAGCTCTCCAAACTCTGCAGTTCTTTTAATGCTTACTGGTGTTTGCTTCATCTTCTGATTCCTTCTGTGTGAGAATCCTTGCTTGGCCAGGAGTGCTCTGGAGGACTAGGTATGCTCCATGAACTGACCAATGCATTTCAGCCGGGAGGGTCTTTATGATCCAAACTAGCCTAGCCTTCTTTTCTCCAAAAGCTTTTAGGTTTAGTTGCTCTAATGTTGTGATCTGTGGAGAAAATAATGGGGTTTTTACAAATACGTTGCATCCTGCAGCGAGGGTTGGAAACTCTGTGAGTAAGAAAAGGCACAGTTTGATTTACTCTTGGATTTGGTGAGGAGTGGGATGAACACATGCAAGAACAAAGTTCTGAGCTGGGTTCCTAGGGTGCTTGTGGTGAAGCTGAAAGGAGATTTTAATGCTTGAACCAGATGAGTTGTAACCAAGTGACCTTTTAAGTTTTTTTCTGTGCTGAACTTGCAGAGGAGAGTGGAGATTTGGGTCATAGCCCTGGTGCATGGTTTTGTTTGCATTGCACAACTGAGATTTTATCAAACACTGTTGGCAAAATTGCCACTGCCAATTTCAAGATTAGTAAGATATTGCAGGAATTATAGGGAGGCTTTTCCACATTCTGTTGCTATGGCCTTTAGAAAGTCGCTGTGATCCGAGATCGAGCTGTTTCCTTGGGGTCCTCTCAGCTGCCTTCCCTGGGGGTGATGGTGACAGCTCGCCAGGCAGGGCCCCTCACTTGGATTCTCCCTCTTGGGCTGCCCAGCATTGTTGGAGATTAGGGAGGTGCCAGTGGGAACAGGATAGGCCAATTGGGTGGGAATATTCTCTGCAGGAGGGTGATGTGGAATCACTTCCTAAAGCACTTTTTTTTTTTTTTCACTCAGCCGTATGTGGATTCTTTCAATCCACCAAATCAAAGTAAGAATCAGCTCAACTCTTCTGCCACTGAACTTGGTTTCAGTTGCTGGGAGATTTAGGAGAAGACTAACATGGTTACTAGGCTTGCTGTGGCCACCACCGGCCCTTAAGAAGGTGATGCTTGATTTGGCTTTCGAGCTGCAGGTCCTGGTTGATTCATCCCCCGCAAATGGGGAGAAGTAAGAGCGGTGTGTGTTTGGGGGATTTTGTGTGTGTAGCACACAGGGCTCTGTGTGAGTTTTCATTCAGGAAACCAGAAGTGCCACAGTTAAAACATTAAATTAAAGGTTTGTTGTCTTTTCCATTGGGATTTGTTTTGCCATCAGAACACTGACTTAAAGATCTGTTATCCTTTAGTATGTTATGTTTTGCAAACTTTCAGATATAATGAAACTAGAGGTGAGGTGCTCAGTGGATGAAACTGGATTCACAGAGTTTCTAAGTGCAGGTAACATTCCAGTGGGATCTGGTTTCTCTCCTCGCAGTTAGTGGAAATTTACCTCGCTGGCGCCTATCGTGGGTTGGAATCAAAAATGTCTCTACACAGAGAGAAGGGGAAAAAGTAACCAAACTGAACCCGACTGACACTCCCCCACCGTGACTCAGGTGAAGCTGTCTCCAGGTGAAACCCAAGCTCGCCGGCCTTTCCCCTCGTTGCCTCGGCGATGGTCATTTATTGCCGCCGTGCCTGAACTTCCGCGTGTGCGGGCGGTGCCGGGCGGGCGAGCGGCGGTGCCTACGGAGCTCGGAGCGGCGGTGCGGGCGGGCGAGCGGCGGTGCCGGGCGGGCGAGCGGCGGTGCCGGGCGGAGCTCGGAGCGGCGGTGCGGGCGGGCGAGCGGCGGTGCCGGGCGGGCGAGCGGCGGTGCCGGGCGGAGCTCGGAGCGGCGGTGCCGGGCGGAGCTCGGAGCGGCGGTGCGGGCGGGCGAGCGGCGGTGCCGGCGGAGCTCGGAGCGGCGGTGCCAGCGGAGCTCGGAGCAGGGCTCCGCGGTAAGTGCAGCTCTCGGTGCCGCGAGTGCCGCGCCGTGGCTGCGGGGGGACAGCCTGGCATCCACACGGGCTGTGCGGCTCAGAAACCTGCCTGCCTTGGGGTGTTTGACTCGGAGACGCTTTTATATACCTTCGGAAAAACACGTTAAATGTTTAATCTTCCTGGTCTGCGTGACAGCTGTTCAAATATCGGTTTGCATTGATCCAGCCGTTGTGCCTTTCACACTTGTCTGTTCATTTAAACGAGTCAACCTTCTAATTTTATACCCCCATCGATTGTTGTTTTCAGGCTGTTCTCTTAATGCGTACGCTGCATGTGTCACGGGATTGTTTGTCCTGTCGGAAGTTGACATCTGCAGCTTTCCTTCTTACACCAGGCTGGATTGCTGTGGCTTTCTTTTCTGTGCGTTCAGAACGTACAGATGTGTATTGCAAAGCTTGTTCAGGTTGGTTTTACAGCACTT
Organism: Motacilla alba alba; assembly: GCF_015832195.1. NCBI lineage: Eukaryota > Metazoa > Chordata > Aves > Passeriformes > Motacillidae > Motacilla > Motacilla alba. Next base: position 274,010 of record NC_052046.1, on the reverse strand, counting down.
GTATGTCGGTGAAGCTGGTGCTGGCTGAGCTGTGTCTCCTGGATCACCCTTAGAACGGGCAGCGTTTCACCCTTCCTGTGGGGGAGAAAGCAGCTCGGGACACTGTGTTTGGCCCTCATTCTTTCCCTTTGCTGTCACAGCTCTTCTCTAAACTCCCCAGCTCCGGGGTATTTTACTAATCCAAGGGGAGAACTTAATAAGTTTTCTTTATGTGAGTACTTCAATGGGTCTTAGAAATTACTTGGCTTTCCAGAGCAACTGGAGAAAGTGAATGTGGTGTGTGTTTAACAAAGGACCAACAAAATGTGAATAATACAGATAAATATACATACAAAAGTCTGCTAAATCTGGAAATACATCTGTTTTCCTTCATCTTTTCTGAGGTGAATTGAGGTTTGTTCAATGTTGATGAAGTCTGTGTTTTGATCTATAATAGGCTTCCAGTTCCACAGCTTGGTTCCACCTAAATAAGCTGAGTCCTCTGAAATGGCACTGTGAACTGCAGCTAAGAGAATGCAAACTGTGTAGAGGTTCTCCTTCAGCAGAGAGGAGAACTCTGTAACCTTTGACATGTTTTGGGAAGGCAGGAATATGTAAACGTCACGTTAATGATTGGACAAAGCAGAAGTTGGTGTGGATGTGAGGCACAGTGGAGCTCAGTGCTAACAGGTAACCAGGACCTTCAGGGCAGGCTGCTGCAGCAGCTGGGGAGGCTGTGTTTGGGGGCAGGGACAGCTGCTGGAATGTCCACAGGGAGCTGCCAAAATGCTCCCAGCCCACCGCCATCCCCACCTGCACACACAGCCTCGCCTTCCCAGCAGCCGGTGGATTGAGTCTCAGTGCTCAGGACAGCTTCTTGGAATCCCCGCTTGTGCTCTGCACTGTCGGTGCCAAACCCGAGCGAGGCAGGAATGGAGCTGCAGCACCAGCTCTGGGGCTGCACTGGGCACAGCCTGGCCTGGGGAAGCAGGAGCCACCCAGGGTACGGAGTGGCAGCACCTGGAGCCCCTTCCAGGCTCAGTGTGCTCCAGGCAAGGTACAAATAGGATAGAAAAATGTCTCTGTGGGGTGAGCTGACCTTCTCTTTCAAACGGTGCTTCAAAAAGCAGCTTAGGATATGCGCTTTACAAAACACAGGGAATTCAGTGAACACAACAGTGGCCGTCAGGGGTTCGCTTCCCGCACGGAAGGTGAATATAGTTTAGTCTTGCCACCAGACAAGTGTTTCTTTCTGCTATGTAACTTCAGCTCTGGGCAGAACCAAACATTCTCCTTTGGCAAATGGCAACTCAAGTGGCAAGTGACTTCTGAAGGCTTGTTTCCCCATGACTGTTCCCAGGTCGCTGTTTCTTCCTGCATCCTGATCTCTGTGATGTTGCAAGGAGGAGAATTTGGCTGCTCGTGGAAGGATAGGGTGGGATGATAAGCAGATGAGGGTGGGTGCTGCCTCTTGGGTGCAGGAGAAGGCAAGGAGTATGCCAAGATTGTGCCCTTAGTGTGCAGTTGCCCCCACTGCTTGCTGACTCAAAGGGTATCGGTTGGTCATGCCAGAAGATGGGAGCTTGTGTTGGGAAATTGCTCCTTAAGAACTTGTTAGGTGATTGATCACTGATGGAAGTCTTTCAGTCAGGATACTTAACTGCTAGTGAATTGTGCTCTGCAGGTTTTGTGTGGATCGGGTTGTGGTCTGGACTGTTTGAGTCTGAGCGTGTGCTCAGCAGTGTCAGTTCATGTGGGACCTGAAGCTGTTCAGCTGAGAGAACTCATGGTTGCACCGTTGCTTCTGGCATCTCTTTCCTTTTGAAGATACGGCCGGGCTAATTAAGCAAGTGCTTTTTTAGAGTGCAGCAGGGTGTCCTGGTCGGTCAGCCACGGGTGCTGGGGGGAGCCCTCATTTCTCTCCGTGTGGCTCCTCCCCAGGGAGCCTTGCTCCTGCCGTGTGTGTACCTGCTTCCCTGACTCGAGTCCCTCAGAGCTGTGCTGTGTCTCTGATCAGCCTTGCTACCCTGCTTTGCTTGCTCTTGTTTGTTTACTTGAAAATTAGGACTCCAGCTGTATGCTTGTTATCCTTCAGCCTCACTGTCTGCATGTCAGATCCCCACTTCTTCTTAATCCTCCCAGTCTGTTTTCTTATCCCCGTTCTCTGTTTGTGCTGGGGATCCCTTTGTTATTTGGGGTTTGGATCCTGGCTCTTCTCACACAGAATTTTTCTGTGGTTAGTGATCTCTGTCATTGTGCCCTGGGTTTATAACAAAAACCGACCAAAATCCCAATTCTCTAGTAGAGTCTTTTCAGAGAGGGCTGGGTGGAAACCTGCATCAGGTAATTGGCACTCTGTGTGTCTCAGGCTGTGCCCAGCCAAGCAATCCTTTATGTGATTTTTTTGGTGGACAATGAGGTGAGATCACCTTGCTGTTGCTGTAATAATTTAACTCCTTTTTTACCTGGACACAGCACACTTGGAAATAAAGGATGAAATTGCGATACAAGGAGTCAGCAAAAGTTAATACATATGGTACATATGGTAGACCTCATCACTAACTGAGGAGGTGGTTTAATTTTTTTTTTAAACATTACACATATATGTATACTTATTTCATGCATATGAAAATTGGAACAAACATTTGCAAAAGCACTTGTTCTGCTTGTTAAATTGGAATATTGAGGAGAGGCTGAGAGCCTTCTCACAGGAGGGAAGAGTCATAGCTTCTGGGATCCCTAAAGTGGATGTGACCCTTCAGGTATTTGAGAGGTATTAATTTTTGAGAATCTGTTGAGATCATCTGGAGCATCATCTTTTGTATCTTGCAAAACTCAATTATGGATCCTCCAGCAGTGGGACCTCCTCTTGCATTTTATTCTCTTTTAATGGTGAGGATATTGTTAGTTCGTTTGTGTTTTTCTTCAATTTCTTTTGAATCAGTTAATATGCAGAGGTGCCCTCAGGAGGAGGGAGATGTTGGACTTTGCTAGAGGGAATCTGAGTAGCACTGCTAATATAGAAACAACTATTGCAACTTCTCCTCTAGTTCTACTTCAGTGAGGTCTGGCCAGTCTGAGTTTTTGCTTGGTTTTTTCCTATGCTCTCTTCTCTTATTGAAGGAATTATCTTGATCACGATTTGCAAGTTCATTGCCTTTAGTATATTAAAACTGCTGTAGAAAACCAGGCACATGGTACCTAGGAAAAAGCTTCAATATCCACTAATGTGAGTCCATTGAATTGTTCTTTTTCACATGCTGTTTTGTCACCTCTCAGATAAGCTTTGGGCTCTTTTGGGGGAAAATCCCGTTCCCTAATTAGAAAGTACCTTGTGGTGTTAAGTGCTGCGGGGGAGAATACTAAATGCCAGGTTCACAGGGAGGATTCGTGTCTCAAGTGTTGTTTTGCTGCAGCCCAGCTCCTCGGGCAGGAGCCAGGGTGGAACTTGCCCTGCAGACAGGTTCAATGGGACTGTTGTTTTCTGATCCCCTGTCTGTGCCTCCTTCCAGAGGGGTGAGTTGTGCTGCCCGGGTATGGCTTTTCTTTGGGGCTGGTCCTGACCTTCCTCACAGTTGGAAAAATCTGTGCCAAGACAGCTGACACAAAGCTGTGTCTGGCTATCAGCTGCCTAAAGCAAACAGACCAGGAGAAACCTGTGGAAAGTGTAATTGTTTTCTGAACAGGCTTCAAGGAACAGAGTCTCAAGTTACTGTAATTGAATCCAGTATCTTGCAGCTCTGGGAGGCTTATCAGAGGAGAGAAGGTATCACTGATACGGGAGACTGCAGAACCTGTTTCTGTGGAAGACTTTCCAGGTTTCATTTTGGTGGCCTCTTCGTGTTGCTCAAACACGGTGGGGGGAAAAAAAAAGTGAAAACAGACCATTTTTACAGATGCTCCTCAGGCGCTTCATGCAGTGAAGTGATAAACTGAGCATCAGGCTGATGCTCCAGTGATGCGCATCTGCAGGACTTGCCATCTGTCAGTGAATGCTGATTTTGAGCTCTCCACGTGCACCAAGGTGGTGAGACAGGCTTAAAAAAGTCATTTTATGTATTTAACTGTGCATCCTTGATTTTTACACTACAGACAAGACATCTCTCATTACTAAAATGTTATGAATAATTTCCCTTGTGTTTGAAGAGCTTCAGTGTCAATGCAGAATGAATTTGTGGCATATGGATCACTCAGGGTGTGAGACGGCCCTGTTCAGCAAATACTCGTCTACTTTTATTGCTATTATAGTTACAGTATTATTGCTATGATGTTATTACTGTTATCTACTTCTGCTCTGCCTTTATTGAACTCCTAACAGCTCTGACTGGAGTCGAATACTCCTCATGGTTGGATTCAGATAAGCCTTCCAAGAGGCAGTTCTTTTCCAAATCCTCCCTAGGAGAGACTCCTGCTATCTGCCAACCTCTTGCCAGCTGCTGATCTGCAGAATGGCATAGAGAATAACCACTGAACCCACTTTCCTTTCTTCGCAGGAGGAGTCCCGGATCCTCAGGGTGAAGGTGGTCTCTGGCATCGACCTGGCGAAGAAGGACATCTTTGGAGCCAGGTGGGTGTCGTGCGGCGCCTGTGCTCCTTGGACAGGATCCGCTGGCAGGGCGAGGCCCCGCGAGGCTGCAGTCCCCGCAGGTGCTGGCTGTGCGCTGGCACGGCTGTTCCTGCAGCTCTGGCTGCTCCTGCCCGCTCCTTCCCTCCGCTCAAAGGCCAGGCTTGCAGAGCCCAGCCAGGTAATAGCTGCGGGAGAAGCTGGTTCTGAGGCTAGAATCAACCCAAACCCGGTAGTATTCTCGTCATGAAGGGTAATTCAGGCTTGACATTCCTGCTCTCTTAAGCCTAAACATGACAAAATGCTCTACTGCAAATGTTCCAGTCTACTTAGAAGGGTTTCATCTGTTTGAAATTAGTGGTATCCAATTTTAGCTTTTATTGAAATGACTAATTTCTTAATGTATGAATGAGCCTCCCTGTGGGTTTTCCTGTATTTATTTAATGATGCTTACAAATTGTTCATTAGCTTGTGTATCTAGCTTAAAACTACATGAAAGCAGCAATTAGAAGTTTAATTAACTTTAGTATTTTGGGTGAAATTTGCAGCAAGCGTTCCTTTGGTAGCTGTGTGCACAATATGGTATGCCAAAGCTTTTTTTTGTTTTCTTTCTCCAGATGTGTTGTTTTGAAGAACAGTTTTTGATGGTGACCATAAGCAACATAACTTTTATCTTTCAAAATGCATGAAGTTAAATCTGAGTGTAATTAGTACTGAATCCTATTGATGAGGCTGTTAACATATTTTAAGGAAATTGATCTCAAGTCAGTAGGATTTCCATAAAGCTGAGTTAAAAACATATTCCCTGCATGTGTTTTGAAATTTGTTTTAATCTTTCAAACGAGTTAATGTACAGTCATTTGAAAACACGTTGGTATTGCAGAGCTGTGGCCCCAGCAGCTGCTGTGCCTGTGTGTGGTGGAGCTGTGCAGGGCTTCAGGCTGGAGCAGAGCAGTTACCGTGTTCCTGCCTGGCTGTCAGGGATTAGCTACCAGGTGTGCATTGTCTTTTGCATCTCAGTGGGTTGTCCTGCCCGTTTTTAATCAACTTTACCATTATAAAACACTGCCTGTGGGCTTGCGGAGTCCAAAAGCCATTTCCTTCTTGATTAAATCTAAGGAAAGTCTCTTACAGTGTAGAGCACTGGAGAAACTCATACTTTTCTTCTGAAGATTGTAACAGTAAAGAAATCTCAGTGCTCTTGAGTTTGCTTTTTTTTGGGCTTCCTTTTGACTTAGGAAATCATTCTAATAGCAAGGATATCTTAGGACACTCGGGGAAACCACCTTGCTCTCCACAGCACCCTGAGAGGAAAGTGCTGCCGGGTGGGGGTCGGGCTCTGCTTCCAGGGAACAAGGGGCAGGACAAGGGGAAAGGGCCTCAGGTTGTGCCAGGGGAGGTTTAGGTTGGATATTAGGGAAAATGTCTTCCCAAAAGGGCTGCCCAGCCCTGGCTCGGCTGCCCAGGGCAGCGGTGGAGTCCCATCCCTGGAGGGATTTAAAAGCCATTAGATGTAGCACTTGGGATATGGATTTGGGCTGATCTTGGAGGGCTTTTCCAACCTCATAGCTTCCTATGATCCTAATAGTTCAGAAATTTGTGGAATTACAGTCACAATGACACAAAGCAACTAGAATGTAGAGTGGATTAGTAAGTGTGAGCACCCCCAGGTGATGGTTACGTGTGGGCCATTTCATCTGCAGAGGTGCAGTGGAGCTGGGCACAACAAGAGGCTGGTAACTGTAGATGTAGGTGGGGGTCTGTAACCTGCCTTATATTTTGCCCTGTAAAATTACAAGTCTGATGTGTACTGATGGTGAACTGTAGATACTGCAGATTGGGATTTTGTGAATTTAGTATCAGCTTGTATGTGTGAATGTTTGACATTTATTTCCTTCCAACTTCTTAACTGAAGTGTCTTAATAAATTTCATACAATAATCCAAGTACTGGCTGAACTCAGACTGTGCATATCCCGTAAAGGTCCAGCTGATGGGATGCCTTGGCTACTGTATTTTGCCTTCTAAATCGTGAAGTGAAAATTGTGGCTGTCTGGAAATTGAAAATATAGGGTGCTTTTCAGTTCAAATTGCAGATGTTTTTCATTGTCAGGGAGCTGTGCTTCTAATGGCATAGGAGTTAGTTATGGGTTGCCCCTGGGTTTATTGCTTTTACCTGCTCTTTTCTGAAAAGCCCTTTTTCTGGTTTGATTTCATGTGTCCAGGATCCATGATGGAGCTGGGGAAGGCAGGCTCCAGGCTGCTGGTAGGATTGTAAGTCACACTGTATACTCCTTTTGTGAGCAAGGCTGCTTGAAACGTGGCTGAATTCTTTAATTCGTGTGTGTCCTGTCACTGTGATTTGTGATGGGAGGAGAGCACTCGTGGCTGTGGTTTTGCAGGGGACAAAGATGGCAGATGTTTACCCTGTACCTGTTCTTTTAACTCTGCTGTCACTTTTCTAACCCACTTTGAGTTATGGTGTATCTGGTTTTAACTGTTGGAAAAATGGTGGTGATAGCTGCAGCCCTGGAGCAATCTCCTCCAGCACGTGTGCTGCCTTGGAACTGGGTTGGCTACCAGCCTGTCCTCCTTCTCGTACCAGTGGCTCCCCTGACGAGCAGAGACCAATCCGTTGAAGGGAGAGCTATCATAAATGAATCAAACCATCCAAAAAAGTAATCTGGCTCCTGAATGCCTCTGCAGCACGTGCATGAGTGCCAGAGGGAGGGTGCTGTGTGCGTCCCGGCCAAGGGAGGCCCCCGAGGTGGAACAGGCCTGTGACCAAATTGCCAGAGCCACTCGACTGCAGGGCAGCTGCTCAAGTAGGGGAGAGTTCCTACTCTGTTGTTGCTTTTTCCTTTTTCTAGCTGATTTGCAGGGGATGTTTTTCCAGTGTAGTGGAAATGAAATGTTATTAACAGTGTGGGAAGGGAAGGAAAGCAGAAGCTCACGTGGCTCGTGCTTTCCCTGTGGAGTGTGCTCCCGTGAAAGCCGTGGGGTGCGGGGAGCAGCCGAGGGCAGGTGCTGAGATGAGCGCAGGCACTGCTGGGTGCCGAGCCAGCTGTGTGTGCCTGCCCACCCGGGAAGGAGGCCTTGTCTGCAGCTGTGGCCAGTGTGGGAGCGATGGAAGGCTGCTCGGCAGAAATACGCGGGAGAATCGACAGTTTCGTTTGTGAACCCGTGATGCTGGTGCTCACAGCCGTGTTTGCAGCGGCCCCTGGGCTGCCCGCTGGGCACAGGGTGTCCGTGCATCCTCCGCAGCGGGCCGGTGTGCGATGCCGCCCGGCCGGGGCCCGGGGCTGCGCCCGGCAGCAGAGGGCACCCGCGGGCTTCCGCCGCCAGCCCTGCCTGGTGGCTTCCGACCAAACTGGGCTTTCACGTTTTTCACCAAAATCACCGGGTCTTTACCCATTTCTACAGGCTATGGTCTTGGGATGCGCAGGGTTTATATTTCAGGAGCTGTAAACGGAGAAATGCTTTTTCGAGGTCATCTTGCTACTTAATGAGAGGACTTGGGTAATAATTCCTTACAGTTATAATGTCATAGTGAAAAATAATTCTCATCAGGTAGTTGCTTAATGGAAAAATTTGTACAAATACAGAAACACAAAATGTTTCTTGTTACTTGAAGAAAGGAAGCTTCTGCATTCAGCTCCTCAGGTGTCCCACCTGCCTGCTATCTGCTGTGATCTCTGAGTTTACCTGAATCTGGTATCTTATAAAAGAAAAAAGGGGCATGTCAATAAAATCGTCTGAGGAAAATCTTTTGGTCCTAAGTATTTAAGGCAGAACTACTGTGCTGAGCTTTTCTCTTCCAAAACCAGGTGTCATGGAGTTCTCTCTCTCCTTCCCCACCCCCGCTGGATTTCGGAACTTGCTAAGATATTTTGGGAGTGTGAAATAGCATAGGAAGATCTATGCATACATCAGCCCCTCAGCTCCAGGGGCTGATGTATGCATATTCTGTTAGAGCATTCATTTAACCTTTGGAAAAAAAAATGGCCTCAGGGAGGAAAAAACCCCATGTTTACACTTCCATCTGTTTTGGAAGATTAAAATATTCTTTATGCTCTGGGAGACTTCCAAGAGAGCAGGAAGACAACAGGAATCCATCTCGTTACTCTTTATTAGAACATGGCACGGTAGAGGAAGGTGGAGACACTGGAGGTGGGGTTTGAGGTATAATTTTTAACTCCTTTTTTCACCCAGAGGCACTTCTCGCAGCTATCTATGATGTGAGTCATTATCTCTAGCAGCTCTTTGGTAAAGCCTTGCTACATTTCTTGTAGAGTCAGAAATGTGAGCCTTTCTCTGCAAGATAAAACACTGGAAGGGAAACGGGAGGTCTGTGAAATGACTCTGGGATTTGGTATGGAGGAATGAGATTTTGGGATGCTTAGGCACAATGGATTGCAAGTTTGGCTTTGCGCTGAAGGTAAGGTTTTGGTTTCTTTACAGAAGCTGATGTTCCTTTATCCTTGTGATTGGACACTTTGTGTCACAAGATATGAGACTTGTTTGACAGTGAGGTCAAAATCTTCCTTATCTTTGAGAAAAACTCCTAATGGATGTTGCGCAGTACAGGCAGAAAGATGAAACCCAGAAGGCTCATGCTGAAATAAAACCAGGGAGCACACACAGCAGTGTGCTCTGGAGTATTCCTTGTAGTTAATTGCTGTGTATTCTTATTGTACTTCTCCTTTCTGTGCAGGAGTGAGGAAAGTCACCGGGGGAATGGTTATTGGGATAAAGTGACAGCGACTGTAAGAGGCTCTGCCTTAGAACATTGTTTTTACTGCTCTCCGTAAAACTTGGTTAGAAGTATCTCATTATAATTCCGAGCTTCTTTGATGATGCATGTTTTGGGAATTTGTTTCCCTCATCTCTTTGGATCTAAAAGTGACTAAGCAAAACATTGGAATTAAAAAAAAAAAAAGGAATTTTTAAAGCTCCCCTAAGTGCATGCCCAGACAGAGTTTCTCTAAGTGTGTTTAAATGATTCTGAAAAACATTTCCAGGTTCACAGAATTTCCTTTTGCCAAGTATAACATGCTTTTCAGCCCTGATGTTAACTGCTGTCCAAGGGCTCCCATAATCTCGTGGAGACTCCTTGAGATGAATGTTTTTGAGACAGTGTGCGTTACTGGTCTGGGTGTGTAAGTGGTGTTCGTGAAGGCGTGCTGTGTGTGGAAGCACGTTTCCCCTCGCAGAGCCCGCAGTCTGCAGGTTTACCAGAGTGTCCCTGCGGAGCAGGTGGGTCCCTGCAGCAGCGCCGAGTGCTGGGCACATCTGCCTCCAAACCTGCCCACAGCTGGAGGGATCCCCAAACCAGGCACACCCAGAGCCCCGTGGGGAGGAGGTGGCCTGAGGTCTTCCGCTGCTCTTGGCAGAAATCTGAAGGCGGTCATTTTGGGGGTTTTTGGAACGTTCAGCTGCTCTGACTCAGGAGTTCGAGGAGGCACATGCCTTGAGGGCTCAGGAAGGACGTTGTTCTATGCATACCTGCCCTGAGGAGAGTGCAGGTAGGTTGGATGGAGTGAGGGGGTGGGAAGAGGGGATGGATGAAGATTAACTGATAGCCAAATAGTGGTCTCCTCAAGACCAGGGAAAGAATCGGATTGGGATGTGGCTTTGAGAAAGAGGCTTCTCTGCCTTCATGTTGGAGTGTGCTGGTATTTCTGCAGCCACAGGTACAGGGGGTGCTGATGAGTTCTTTCAGATATGTGAGGCAGAAAAGGGGCAGCACAAAGGGAATTGTTCTGTATTTCTTACAGAAGCAAAATTATCTTGTGCAAGACTGTTCCAAAGGAAACTAGTTGGGCTATTTTGAAATGCAAAGTTTGCCTGCATGTGACGAGGCTGGCATTCACGCACTTGCATAACAAGTGTTACTAAATTTTATATGTGGGGAGGCGGTTTCAGCTTTTAAAATAAAAATAGAGCCATGTAGGCCTTAGTAGTTCCATTGTTCTTTCACATGTGCCTGTGCTCTCCACCCCCTTCTTTTAGAGCTTAAAATAAGTAAATAATACATCATGTCATGGCAGAAGCTAGTTTGAGACTTGCTTTCAAAACTGTTTCAAAAGTATAGAGCAAATGCGATTCCAGGCTCAAGTGAACAAACGGGACACTGTTCATGGGCCCCAGTTTCACACTGCTCTAAAGTAATGTGATTTTTAAAGGAGGCTGATCTTCCTTGGGATTTTTCACTGGAGGTTTTAAGTCATCAGTGCTTTTGTTGTCCTCCAGAAAAAGAGCTGGGAGCTTGCCTTTTCATGCTGAGATTCAAATGAAAGATGATAATTATATATCTACAGTTGCTTGAGCTTGAAGAAAATGTCAAATACTGCAAGTCGACAAAACCACAGCAAATAGCAAGTCTGGATGTCTAAGGGATTCCTGAGGTCAGGAAAAGGATTTCTTGAAGCCTCAGATTGTTTTGCTGGCTGTTGTTCTGCCAAAGTCTCTTTGTACTAAGTTGTGATTATGATTAATATAACTTTATTATTAGTGTCATTTTCTTAGGATTCCCTTTTATTCTCTAGAGGACTTTTATCAGCTTCAAGGTTCTCCTGATCTTGGCAGACGCTGATGTTCTCTTTAAGTTTTGGCCAGTCCTGTTTGGATAGATGAGATTTGGTGCTTTTAATAATTGTTGGTTTTGTAGCGAGGAGCATTTCAGGTAGGTGTCCACAAATCAACTCCCCTCCATCTCCAGTCACTGTTGTGATGGCGACTGGGCTCATTTCTCTTTTAAACACTACTTGGTCCTTTGAAATGTCTCTTGTTGTCCTAAATGCAGGTTGATTATCACTGTGGCTACCGTGGGGTGGCCTCTTGCGCTGCGTTGGGCAGCTCTCTGTCAGTCTGTCGTGCCCTGTGTTGGTGTCCCTGTGTGTGCAGCGCTGTTTGAGTGCTGCCAGTGCAGCTCCGGGCATGGGCTGGCCATCTGTAGTGTCCCAGGCTCCAGGCTTGCCGTTCATTCCTGTGTCCATTTCTGGTGTTACAGTGATTCTACCAGAGCACCGTGTAGATTCCACTTGGGTATTTCCTAGATTAACAGACTCCTAGCAGTCCATGACTGCCAGTTTGTTGTGCTGCAGGTTTCGTTAAGATGGCATTTTAGCACTGGTACTAGTGTAAAAATTTATTTTTTCTGCTTGTAGTTTTCTGTTTTGTGACATTTCCACATTCAGTCCTTTATCCTCTTCCCCAGACAAAGCGGTACTTTTCCTCCAAGTGGCCTCTGCAGTGAGCTTTCCTAGCAAGGTGCAGAACTGTTAGTTCCATACGGTAGATGCTGCGTGATGTTATCTGTGTGGGTGGAAGGGCTTCGTTCTGCTCAGCCACTGTCACTTGCTCCTAAGCTTTTCCAGCATGCCCTTTCAAATGCTGATGCACATCAGCAGTTCAGGGCTGTGACTGGTGTTCACGAGGAGCTGTGGGATGAGCTGCTTTATTTTCCACTTGGTTTTAGAGCACAGTGAAAGTGTTCATGCACCACTTGCAATGGTGCTTTCCTGGAGTGCTGTAAGGGGGCTTGTTGTGCTTTCTTGAGGAATGGGTGAGTCTGCCTGAGGAAAGTCAAGAAAGCACTATTTCATTTTAATCCCCATCTCCCCTCCTTTTAATCAGCCAGTTTCAGGGTGAGAATATCTGGCAGGTACAGCTCCGGACTGATTCGAGTCTGCTTTCTGTGCTCAAAAGTTAGAATCATAGAACCATGGAATATGTTGAGATGGAATGGACCACCAGTCCATCATTGAGTCCCAGCTCCTGGCCCTGCAGAGAACATCCAAGAGTCTCACCATGTGCTTGAGAGCATTGTGCAGACTCACCTGAGTGATTTGTTGGGGTTTTTTGGTGCTCTCAGCAGGTGTCTCTTTTATTATTGTCTTCTGTCACCTGAATCATCGGGATTTCCTTCCCTTAACACATCTGCAGGCACTGCTGTGAGACAGGAACCTGGCATTTTACTGCTTGTCTTCGTGTCCATTTCATTCCAATTTGTGGATAGGTTTTCCAGTGACTTTTAACAGACCAGATGGTGTATTTCATTCTTTTGCAAGTTTTCCTCAATTTTACTGGTTTTCATGTTTTTTATCAAATAGATCTTCTGTGTTGGTACTTATTTTCCCTTGCAAAGATGCCACGTCTATCTGGAGTACTTGCTGTTAGCTGGATTTTCAGGGTGTAGTTAACCACTGTAAAGTTTCCTCAGTGTTTCTACTGCTGCTTTGGCATGTAGCGTCTGTTCTCTGGGATCCCAGTTACTTTGTTTTTGCTGCTGTAACTTAACTGGGGTTCTGCCTTTTTCCGTTCTTTGCCCGCTCTCTGATTCCTTCTCCAGTTTGCTCAGGTACAGTGTCTGCTCCCCAGGGAGCCTCAGCTGGCGTGTGTTAGTTTGCTCTGTTCTTGTTTCATGTCCCTGGTGGCTGTTTGCATCCCAGGATTGTGGGTTGTGTTACCTGCGGGGCAGCCACTGGGCAGGATCCAAACAACCGGGGCTGTGCAGACCCCTGGATTTCACCTGGAGCTGCTCACTTAGTGGCACTTGCAAATTAAACTCTTTATTTGGTTGTTGGAATCTGAGCCTTATTCTAATAAGTTTCTTAAAAGCTTTACAGTGCTTTTTATTTATTGACTTCCACACATAAGAATATTAATCAGGCGCATTCTATGACTAAGAGCTCCTGTGGCTGCAGTGTGAAGAATTGTCTGACTCTGTGGATGACCTCCATGTTGCCCATGGCCTGTGGGGGCTGGGAAGGGACCCCTGTATCCCTCATGGCCTCTTGGGGCTGGGAAGGGACCCCTGTATTCCTCATGGCTCACTGCCTTCCAGCGGAGCCCTCTGTGCCGTGTCCCCGAGCGGGCTCCGTGCAGGGCTGCTCTGCCCCTGGGGCCAGAGCAGGTGGCCGTGCTGCAGGGCTGTGTGAGACGGTTCTGCCTGGGGCACTGCCAGCTCTCCTTGGTCTCCAGTCTCCATCCAGCTACATTCGTTTTGAGTAAACAAATGCGTGTAAGTAAACAGTCTCAAATATCCAGTCCTTTGGGTAAACTCCAACTTCATCTGCAGGACCAGGAGTGTGGCTGCTCAGCTCAGTCTGACTCACGCTGTCCTGCTTTTAGAGCAGGCAGAGATGTCAGTGGTCTGTTCAGTAAGGGCAAAATTTCCTTACTGAAATTTGTAATAAGCTTGATTATTCTCTCATTTTTAGAAATAGAAATAGATTTTAAAAATAATCTCTGCCACTGTGCCACAGTTTTCATTTTCTGTAGGCAGAAGATTCATCCAGGGTATTTTAGCACTAAAAAATTGCAGTATTTCTAAGGGTTCCTGAAAAGAACATTGCCGAGTATGGATTGATAACCCAAATCTGGGAGGATACCTGTAAATATTAGTACAGTACATTAGGCAATTCAAAGCAGCACCAGCATTTCTTTATAATCACAATGATGCTTTGCTTTCTTCTAAACCTTGGTGCTTAATGCTGAACCTAATTGCTGCAGATCAGGTAGGTGCATTTATGTGCATCTGCTGATAGGAATAATCAATCCAACCAGATGTCCTGTTTATTCTTGTTTCCACCTTTGTGGCATTTTACATTCGATACATGGAACATCCAGCACATGCAAGTGCTGATTGTTCTGTGGTGATACTGTCACAAAATAGCTCCTTCAATTCAAAAAGTATCAGCCTTTGATTGACTAGGTTGGTAAATCTGAGTGTCTGGCTGTATTGTGAGTGTCTCTCATAGGTGCTTTCAAGAAACCTTGGGTCACCATCCAGCAGAGTGTGCTGCAGCCTTGAGAGGGAAGCACCAGAGCAGGGTCCTGGTTTCACTCAGGCACCCATTTCGCCCCTTCAGGCAGAGGCTCTGCTCCAGTTCCAGCTCCTGACATTGTACCTGTGTGAAGTTCATCTGCTCCTGCAGGATGCTCTTTCTCCCAGCTTAAAGCTCAGAACTGTGGAATGGTTTGCATTGGAAGGGGCCTTGAGGACCATCCAGTTCCACCCTCTGCTGTGGGCAGGAACAGCTTCTGCTGGAGCAGGTTGCTCTCTGCCCTGTCTGTCTGAATCACTGCTGATACTGTGCAGCTTGGTTTTATGTTCAAAACAATTATAACCACTGCTTCAAAATGCTTCCTGTTGCACTTCTGTCAGCCTCCAGGGGTTAGCTGCAGCCAGTCCCTTCCAAACGCCACGGCTCCCATTTTTCCCGGCCTGGTTTGAATGGAGTGCCACGGGCATGCTTGTGGGCAGGAGCTGTGTGGGAGCAGGCGATTCTTGTCCCCAGCAGGGACAGAGCTGCAGGGAATGATCTCTGCTGCTATGGGCAGGGTTTAACATTCAGACATTCATTTTCAGTGTGTCAGTAGCTTACCAGCGATCTGAGCTTTGGCTGAAGACAATTCCACTAGAAGTGTTTGGAGGTGCTGTTGTTACCCAGTTAAATGAAAAAACTCCTTCTGCAATGCTCTTTGGCTGTGCAATTGTAGGCCATTAAATCTGATGTCTTCTTTTGCAGTGACCCGTATGTGAAGCTTTCCTTGTATGTAGCAGATGAGAACAGAGAACTTGCTCTTGTGCAGACAAAAACTATCAAAAAGGTACGTATATACTCTTTCTGACTCCATGGCTTTGGAAGGATTAAGAACACTGGAGCACAATTGTATAAATGCAGCACTAATTAAAATCATTACATACATGTCTAGCAACTGGATAATGTGGTTGTCTCCTAAGCAAAATCTGAGAACAAGAGTCTGCACCTCAGTGTGTCTGGCCTGGGGACAGCACCTAATGTTCCCTAAAGCTTGGCTGCACCATTCACAGATTCTTTTTTCAAATTCATATTTCATTGGAAGACATGGCTGAAATAAAGGACTGAGAAATTTTGTTTTAATTATCACTTGTCTGACTTTCAGTAAAAATGATCATTGTGTTCAAAATTTCCATTTTCAAAATATTTTCCTAATGTGGGAATTTAAAACAGCTGGATGACAGAGGATACACTGTGAGCAAAGCCTTTCTTGCATTTTTAATTACAGCCAAAATTGACTTTCATTTAATTTCTCAATTTTAGTTCACACAAACAAAACTCCACCAGGGGATATTTGTCATTATCAGGACCCTAAGATTTTGTAAGGATTTTTTTTTTTTGTTTTGCTGGTATTGGTGGCAGAGAGGAAAGTAGTCATAAACTGTATGAAAAGTAAGGGAAAATAATGACTTGTCATTTTTTATGGAGATATGTAGAATCAACAGGGGTTCAGTTGAAATCATGGCTGCAAAACAGAATAGTGGGGAGAATTTTGTTATTGAAAACACAAACTGAAATGGTGCAGTTCTAAAATCAGGACAGTGGGTGATAGGAGAAAGCCGGTGTGGAACCCTGCAGGTGTGGAAGATCCAAGCAGAACTTGTCCCAGAACCAGGGCATGTTTGATGTAGAAAAGGAATTTTTCAAAGACTTCCTGGTTAGCCATTAGTGCTTGTTTCATTCCCAGGACTGCACCTGCCTTTTTTCTCTGTTTCTTCTCACTGTCAATTAAAGCCCAGACATTCTCAGTCATTTCTGTAATAGTGGTATGAACTCATGTGTTGGAAAGGTCTAGTTGGTAATTTCTGCTTTGAATTGTTAAATTTCATCTCAAACCAGAGTTCTCCTTGTGCAAGTTGCAGTCCTCTCTCTATTTTGTAAATAGCAAACATCATTCGCGTATCTCAATTTTGAGTTAAAAACATTTTAAAAATACTGAGTACAGTTGATCTGAGGAATGACTGACTGGCAGTTAGTTACCTCCTTCAGCTCTGTGACTGTGTCTAACCCTCCACAAGTTTCTCATTTTTCTCCTCATTTTTGTGTTCCTCAGTTGAACGGGTAACTTTGTGCAGCACTGCCTCGCAAGAGTGCTTTTGGGACAACAGAAGGAACTGCAGTGTCCCCTTTTTGTCCTCCTATTCCATGTCCTGTGCTCCTGTCTGATCTGTATCCTACTGCACAGCTGGACTGTGCTTCTGGAAGTGTTTCATTACAGCCAAAAGGGTTAAATGCAATTGTTTTCTTACTCTGAAAAAATAAAATTACCAGAAGAATATCAGCTTCATGTGGCATGATCTACCTGGGTTAAATTTCTGAGGCTTTTTATTTCAGTTTATCTCCCTCCATAGTTAATGCAGTGTCAGGTTTGATTAATGCTTTGTACTTTGTTTTGGAGCTGTGTTTGGAATGCCCTGCAGAAAAGGTTCTCTCTGAAGTAGGCAAAGCTGGATTTGTTGTTTGCTGGCTTCATTCCCGTAATGTGGTCAGTGTATTCTTTAAATACCTGCTGGAATTTAAAAGTTGAGATGAAGATTGTCCAGTTTCTTCAATTTCTTTGCCGTGACTGTGCTGAGCTCCAAAGACTTCTACCTTTCCCATGTGGAATATTAAAAATATCTCCATCTCTGAGGACACCCGGTCTCCCCGTTGAGCTCCGGTGTTCAGGAGCATCATTTCTCTCCATGTCCTCCTTTTCTGTGCAGGATGAATGAAAACCCTTTTGTGAATACCCGAGGAAGGTCTAGCTCATCTTGACTCCTGGCAGTCCTTTGTGTGTGCAGCGCTTGCCCTTTTTAGGACGTAGCTCCTGTTGAGATTGAGTTTTTGTTATTGTTTCCCTGCTCGTGTCCTGCAGGGAGCCATTCCTGCAGTTCCTTCTCCTTTGCTGGCACTAAGATAAGTTTCCACTTTCTGACTCAGCCCACTAAGAGTGGCACCTGTAAAGGTGGGACAGATTTCTGTGAGTTACCAGGCATTTACCAAAGACTCTGCTGCTTTGTCCATCAAATTTCCCTGAACTCTGTGGTTAAGCAGCATTCGGAATGAATGGATTATCAGTGGGCAGTAGCGCCCTCAAAACCCGTGCTAAGGCAGTGCTTTGTTTGCTAAATTGTGTGCACCCTCTCTTGCCCACGGCAGTAGCATTTGGTGAATACAAGTGGTTAAAGTGTAACATTGTTTTCCTTGCTGCTTCCTTTTAATTTACGTTTTTCTGAATGCATTGTGCTCCTTCAGGGGAAAAAGCTCAAAGTTTCTCTGTGCCCAGAAGCCCATTCCTGCTCCTCCTGTCATTGAGTCACCTGCCCTTTACAGTGGTCTTTTCTTTCAAGAAGCAATTCCTGATCTGCCATGAGGTCCTGTATTCCCAGTTTGTAGAGATGCAGTACAGTCAGCCCCCATGTCCTGCATATGAGGAATCTCTTGGATCTATAGCAAGGCGTAAGATAAACAGCCAAGATTCCCCTTCTCTGCTAGAACAGAATTGTCGTGGGTGTAAAGCCAATTTTTCCTGTCAGCTCTGCCCGTAAATCTCTGCTGTGTGAGAGCATGAGGGAATGATTTGGCATGAGCACAAAAACATTGGACATATTGTCCAATTGTTTTTACACTTACCCAAGCTCGAATTGCCCAAATTACTGTTTGTAGTTCTCATCTCTTTTTTGTCAATTTATTATGTCATGCTTGAGCTCAGTTCAGCTGGCAATCTATGCACATTCATTCTGTGCATTTTAGTCAGATTGTTAAAATTAAAATCCTTGGGCCGGGAGGACACTGGAAGAATATCTTACCTATTCCAAGGAATAACCTTTCCTTTTGGTTTTATTTTGGTTTTTAGGTTTGTTTTTTTGTTTTTTAATTTTTTTTCTGTTTATTTCACAGTATAAATCTGAGCATATTCTTGGAGCCCTAAAGTTACCTTTGTGTTTAAAAAAAAATCATCTGGGTTTAAATGAATATTGAGAATGAAATGTCTTCAGATTTTATTTCTATAGGTCCTCAATGATTTGTCTTTTAATCGTCAAAATCTATTTATATTTAACGTCTATTTTAGGATCATCTGACTCAAATATCCTCCCACATTTGGTTAACTCAATAGAGAATTTCTAGTTGGCAATACATTTTTCAATTTCTTTTATTACATGCTTTTCTTTCTCTTTTATTTCCCTAGCAAACTGTCACTTTCATGTATGTTTTTTATAATTGCACACCAGAAAACTTAAACATTAGATGTAAATATTGTTATTTCTTTTACAGACACTGAACCCTAAATGGAATGAAGAGTTTTACTTCAGAGTAAGTTTCTCTTTATTTGCGGTCATTATTAGAACATGTACAGCTCATCTTGTTTTCTGTTTATTTATCAAATAGATTGTACAGCTAATCTTATTTTCTATTTGTTTACATGTTTACTCCAAAGACCTGCTTGCCCTGATGTACTTGCTGTTGTGTTTCTGAGGGGATGGAATGCTCAGCAGGAACTGGCCCCAGATTCCTTAGAAGCTGTTTCCCAACCTGCAGTTAGATAATTGTGAAGGGCAGTAACTTGGCTGCTCGGTTGCAGACAGTATTTTTCCAAAGAACAATTGCCTCAACAATTGCCCGTTGACTTTCAGTGTAGCTGTAGCTCCCACGGGAGCAGGTCAGGTGGGATTTCGGGAGTCTCAAGCACTAACTGGAGCAGCGCCTGGGGCTGATGTGGCCGATTGTTCGGCCGGGAGTTGTGCGGATGTCAGGAGCTGCCGCTGGGTGGGGAGCTCTGGGACACCAGGGAATGTTCCACGCACACGGGGAACGCCTCCGGGGACACATGCACCAAACAGCTTTTCCGGGGTTTGCAGCTGCGTAGTACAGATCTAAAATCTCAGGAAAAGGGAACACATGACACTGCTGCAAATCCTCTGGGATAGTTCACAGGTGCTCTCTTAAAACATCTTGAATGTCCTCAGCAATAATGGGATCTGTAAAGTAATTTAGACCCTATTCTGTGTGCGACAGTTCTCTGATTTTCTCAAAACTGGGAAATCCATCTCCAGCACACAGAATTGTGGTTATTATTTCTAAATTTTCTTAATTAAACATGCTGGTCGTAGTAACCCGGCTTGCAAAGATTTTCTGAAAAAAATACATCAACTGGATCAAACACTGTAGAACTTGTTGTTGTTTAATAGCAGCTGTTTTGTCTTTCTTGACAGAGTTATTTTATGTTTGATTTTGTCCTTTAAACGTTGGCAGTCTTTCTGCTTCAGTTGAAGTAAATCATTTTCTGGGGGTATATTTGCTGTTTTCAGGTGTTGGGGAGATTCCTGCTGGGTGTTCCAAGGGTGCATGCTAAATGGGCTAGAGATGGTGAGCAGTGGGCGGTCAGAAACGTATCTGAAAATGAAATTCTGAAGGAAATGCAGCAAAACTCTTGCTCCTCGTAAATCAATCAGCCAGGGAGCCCTGATAGTCTGTCCAGCCTGGGACTGGGGTCCTCTGCCAGGGGAATGCAGTACTGAGCACAGCAAATAAAGACTTTCCTGTCAACTGCCAGGCTCTTCCCAGTTGCAGTAAGGTTCTGGTGCTCCAATTCAAGTGAAGATTTACATCAGGCCTGTTAGTCCTGTCCTAATTACCTTGGTTTGATTGCTGCCTGAGCTAGTAGCCAGATTGTTATTGTCCAGCTACTGAACTTGTGGTGACATTTGGATTTCTCACAGGTAAATCCAACCAACCATCGGCTCCTGTTCGAGGTGTTTGATGAAAACAGACTGGTGAGTGCTTCTCTTAGTTGTGTTACACTAATCACAAGGCTCTGTGTGCCACAGTGATAGAAATACAACGCAGCCTAAAGGTGTCTTCAGACAGTTCTTTCAGTGAGCCTGCCAAGAAACACAAATAGAGGCATTAAAAACCATTTGAGTCTGGGACTGAAAGGGCACTAAAGTAGTGCCCTTCTGAGTCAGACCAAAATGGTCCTCCTCACCCAGCCCTCTGACAGGGAAACCCTCACTGTCCTTCTGCAGGCCTCTGCTTCACACCAATGAAGTCCTGACCTTTTTAGTGCTGATAAAGCAGCTGCTTTATCATTTTAGTATCCCTTTCCAGTCCTTTAATGCTTCTGCATCCTGCTTGGGGAGGTGCATCAGCTCCCCAGAGCTGCACCTTGTGTGCACAATGCATGTGTGAAGGTTTGAGGTCGTGGCAGAATGAGGCTCCCGTGGTTCATCTCTGCCTCACAGTGCTCTCGTCTTGTTAGTGGGTTTTGTCTTACGCTGTGTTTGGCTGATGCAGTAGCTTTTCTGGAGGAGACTTTCACCATCTGACTGCTGCTGTTACAGCTTCTGTTACAGTTCTGATCCATGGGAAAAGTGCCAGTGTCCCTGTGTACATCTGGGGTTAAATGTGCCAGTGCGATGGCACCATGGCTCCTGGGGGTTTGCTTTTGAACATTGTAGCACCATCTCTGTTCATGAGATCAGGAATTAACATTTTCTGGGCTGGGGCAACACAACCTTTATTAAACTTGTTTACTTTCTGAAGTATAGGATCCGAGTTGCAAAGATACTTTCATTTAAAAAATACAGTGTAAAAGCATCTGTCTTCAACAAATAGGTTCTTTCCTTCTATCTTCCTGATAAATAAAGAGCAAAGGAAACCAGACAAGCTGTAATCTGGGGAGAAAGAGGACTTGGCAGCTGAATGACTGGATCTTTCCTCAGGAGGAAGTGAATTGGTGAACGGGTGGCAGTGTGCCTCTACAGTGGCTGACCAGGAGCATATTTATTTGTATGTAATGATCGTAATGACCACTTGTACTGTTCAAACTGCCATGTGCCATTGGAATGCAAAGGTGCCACAGGAGCAGGGAGGTGGGTTAGAGAAAAAGCTCGTGTGCAGTGACAGCTGGGAAATGACAGGTTTGGGATACTCATTTCAGAGAAACTGCTTTGGATTTCTGAGTTTGGGTGTGCAGTACCAGCCTTACCCTGGCAGTTACAGCACTTTTTAGTGTTGAACCAATTTGTGTGTATTCTCCTTCTGGTCCTGCCTCCCAAGTCAGTCTGTCCTTGGGCTTGGAACCTCCTGGCCGAGGCAGCACCTGGGGTTAGGAGCCATGGCTTTCCTTGCAGGAGGTCTGTGGCACGGTGACTGCTTTGGGGGGGTTGGAATAGCAGGTTTCCATCAGGTTGTGTTTACAGAATAAGGAGACACTGAACTGATTATTTTGGCTTTACTCTCATATGCTTACTGTCAATACTTAAATGGCTTTTGTTGGAAGGACTTATTTCCTTCTTCTTCCCAAATTACCAAAGCACATTCTGTCTCTGCAGGTGTCTTTGCCTTTCTATTCCCCAGTCTCAACAGAGTAAATGTGATGGAGCCTCATTTTGGATGCAGAGGCCGTGTTATTGAGTAACATGTTTTAGCTGAAAAATAAGATAAAATAATACCAGCACCTGTGCTTCCACAAGGCAATCTCCAGGACCATTGCTGTGTGGAAGCTGTTCACATTTTTGTTGCATTTCGTAATCCATATAAAAAATTGTGGGATTGTGCTTGCTGCTGGCAATTTGGTCAGTTTGAGCTGCCATTGCTCTTGGGATTGTTTTTTTTGAAATTTCTGGCTTTTGAAGTAAAGCTGCTTGCAAGCAGAGTTCATTCAGATGTCTCAACAGAGGACTGACCTGCCACATACAGGTTTTCATAGCTGCTGACCAGATTTAGGCTTTCCAGTTCTCAGAGGGAACAGCTGTCCAGGCCCTGAGATGGAGCTGTGCTTCTGGTTAACCAGAGTTTCTTTTCTGGTGTGTGCTAAGAAGAGTGTGCACCCTTCATGTGTGAGTGCCCTCAGGGCACTGAGTATCTTGGTTGTCGCTGATTCAGGGTGGTTGGTTCACGTTCTGGTGTGTCCTGTCTGCCTGTCCTCCGGAGCCCTTCTGGCTCTCCGAGAGTGTAACTGTACTCCGCGCTGGCAGTGCCACCCCTGGCGTGGTGGCATTGCTGACTCCCTCGCTGGAGGCCAGCCAGGAGCAGGCAGTTCTGTGCTGGGTCTGAGACAAATCAGTACAAACGGACATGCAACACCCAGCTCCGCTTTTCCCTCACCTGTACTGCCTGGTAAATCTGGAAAAGGGGCTTCCTGTCTTGCTCTCCTGCATGTTTCTGCTGGTTTTACTGGTGAGAGATCTTTGCCTTATGTACGATTGCTTTGTTTGTAATTGGTAGTGCTCCAAGGGAACTGCAGGTTATATTGCTGTTGGGGCTTTTTAAAGGCAAAAGTTTGTTGCTTAATTGTGTTATGAGCATGGTTAAAATCGAAAGCATAGCCATGTTGTATTTATTCCTGTCCTGCCATGACAGCCTAGAGCTGTAACACACCAAAGTGTTATGCTTGAAAGAATTTTCCTCATTTGCATGTGGTGTTGACTTAAACTTTTAACACAAAATGGAAGTGTTTTGTTGTTACATTTTTCTGCAAGTGCTTTCTCCAAGTGTGCCCTGTGAATCTGATGTGGTTTAGATTTATAGCAGTGCTGAGTGTATTCGCTGCCTCCGTCAGCTGCGAGAGCTCTCCCGCTGGGGCCGCTCCTCCCTGATGGAAAAGGAGCAGCTGGGAAGGTGCTGTTTCAGGCTCTTGCTGGCACTAAAAAAAAAAAAAAGAAAAAAAAAAAAAGGAAAAAACAAACTTCTCACACACTTACATTGGAGAGGGGGAACCAGGCCACGTGACTCCCACCATCCTACCCTATGTCACCGTGTGTGTAGGAGCGCTGACTGCTCCTGCCCAATCATGCCTGGAATGCTGCTTGCCACTTGGGCTATTTCTGCTATCTGTCGCTCCCAGGGCTGCAGTGCTAACCGTTTGGCAGATGGGACACTTTTTCTCGCAGTTTATGTCTTTGGTTTTTAACTTCTGGCAGTGCCTGAATTGTTGCTGTTCTCCCTCTCCTTTTCTCCTCTCTGTAAAACCATGGCCCATCGGCTGCGGTTTCATTTTGGCTCTGGGAGAAGCAACACAGCCCCCGAATCGGAGATCCTTGCCCGGGAGAGAGAAGATGACTTTTTTATGGCATTCCACACCTTGCCGAGAAGAAGCAGCCCTCACGCGTTCTCGCGGCACGGAGCGGACGATGGCGGCGATGGAGATTTGCACGGGGTGGGCTCCTTGAAGAGGAGCACATCCATGTTCATCCCGCAGCTGCTGAACGGCGTCGACGCGCGCCCCACCAGGAGCTCGTCCGTGCAGATCTCGCTCCAGCGCAAAGCTGCCGACGGCTGCGCCGACGAGTGCGCGGCCCCGGAGTGCCCGGAGGAGACGCTGCCCTGGAAGCTCTCGGGCTCCAGGGAGCGTTACGCGTCCCCTGGCGAAAAGCGCTCTTCTCCGAGCGCTCCACAGGTGGCTCCTGAAGGTTCTTCACCCGGGCTGGTGGAAGAGTTAGGGCAGCAGACCGATGGACCCGCTTGCTGTAACCGTAGGATGTTTTGTAGCACTAATCCCCAGAGCGAGGAGGCTCTGCCGGCTGCCCAGCGAGAAGAAGCAAGTGAAACGGCTTCAGGCTTAAACATAAGTGGTGTGAGGATTCAGCATCGAGCCTCGAGTGCTGAGGTGCCTCAAGTTACTCTGCTTCCCTTTGGTCCTGAGGCTCCAAATAGCGCTCCCACCTCTGAACCCCGGCGCTGGTCCTTGCAGCATGTGCCAGATCCGCCAGCAAATGCAGGGAAAAAGTTCTTTGTTCTCCAGTTACAGCAGCCACAGACAAGCAGTACAGGCGCAGGAGGGGGAGGTAACTTTGGCTTTACTGGAACAAAAGGGGACAGATTGGTCAGGTACCCTCGGATACGGCTGGAAAGGAGTACTTCCTACCCTGTCCAGCCACCAGCAGAAGGAATTAGCCCCACGGGTGATGGGCTGAATTCGGAGCTGCCTGGAAACAGCAGGAACAGGGCAGAAACACCTAGAAGCAATTCAGTAGAGCGGATGCCTCAAGGGCAGGGATGCTTGTTTAAAATCAGACCTGACCAAAACATGAGGCAGCAGCACTTCAGGATTCTTGTCACGCGTGGGCCAGAAGAAGAAAGTCAGGGTGTTGGTAAGGAGGGTCGTGGCACCCCTGCTCCTGCGGCGGCCGGCCCCGCAGTAAGTATGATGCTGAGCGTGCTGTGCTGGTCGAGCTCGTGTGCTGGCAAAACACAGATTGCCTTACAAAGGCTGCCCGGCTGGAGCCAGCTGCGCCGCTCCATTGGTAGTGCTGGAATGTTCTGCCTTTCTGTGCAGCAAGCCACAAATCATCTTTGTTTCTAATCTAATGTAACTTTGCTCTCAGTTATGATTACATCCACTGTAATATTTTCAGATCTTACTGTCACATGTTTCTTAGTTCACTGTTACGTCAGCTGGAAAGATTTTTTAAAATCAGAGCATTCAAATAGCAAATTAAATGTTCCTGTTAGTTTAGTTGGCTGAGACCTTGCTGCATGAAGAACTCTTTGAGCACTCTGGTTTTAAAAACAAATACTTTGGCACTTTCTAAGTGTAATGGACACCCGTGTACCTCTCTACACTTCTAAAATATGTATTGTAATGAAATAGTTGTAAAGACTCTGGGAATCTTAGGGTAAATTCAATCAAAATACTGACTTAGTTAAGGTACCAGGAAGTCTGGAGAAAAAAGAATCTTTATCAGTAATTTCTTATCATAATCTTATAGTAATTTTTCTTTCTTCCTTCTGGAAGTGAAAAACATGTCATGCCTTTTGTATGCCACAAGCCCTGATCCAAGTCCAAGTGCAAGTGGCTTGGCACATCTTAGTAAATGGTCTCGTTGTTTGGATTTGCCTTGATTTGGTGTAAGGATGGCAAAATTAATCTTCTGGGTTCGCTTTGTTACAGCAGGTGAGGATTGATGGTTGATGTTTTTCAGCCACTTTTCCAAAGCCCAAAGTAGGAATGAGACTGAAGGGTTTAGATTAGTCATTTGCTTAAATTGCTTTGCTGTGCAATCCAACACGGCCCACTCGAGTTCCCAGCTTGGGGATGCTGTATTTAGCAGAGCGAGCTCTGGCTCCAGCTGTGGCACGGCCGCTGAGGAGCTTTCAGGCTCCATGGCTCCTGTGCTCGCAGGCACTGAAATGCAGCACAGGGACAGCTGCTCCCTGCAGCAAGCCAGGGGTGGCTCTGTTGCTTTCCCATGGAAAAGCTTATGGACTCCGTGTTTTGCCAACCTTCTTTCTGGGAGCTCTTGGAAGCGTGAAATAGAAAGAAATCCCTTCCTGGTACAGGTTTGGTTCCAGGGGAACATAAGGGAGCAGAAAAAAGTATGTCTGATTTTCCCTTTTTATTGTCCCTTGCTCCTTTCCAAGATCAGCTGTTCTTGGAGACCCACTACAGCCAGTTCTACAGGTAGCTGAGGGATGTCAGACCTAGCACAGAGGCAGCAGAGGTTTGCAGGGATGTGCCCTGAGGTCTGTGCAGCAGTTCTCATTTTCCCAAAGGATCTCCCCTCAAAGTCCCTGCTTTCAGCCCCCCTGTAGTAACAATTCCCATCCCAAAGGCATGCTTCAGTGTTCCCAGAGGAGAGTGAGGAAATTTGTTCCTTTGTGCTCTTGGTTTGAGTGACCATGAGGAATGGATTGACGCAGCTGTGCAGCATGGCAGGCACAGAGGTGCCCAGCCCACATGGCACTGCACCCTGCAGGGCAGAAACTCTCCAAGGAAAAGAACTAACTGAAACGTAAACCTTTTTTGTGGTGTTTCTCATCCTTGTAGTAAATCCAGAAGTACTGTGGGTAGAGGTGATGGACTGGGCAGAATGCCATGGGAAGTGTGGGGGATGGAAAGTTTTGGTGCGAGTTTTGTTGCATTTTTTGACCACAGAACATTACTTGTTGAGGTGCCATTTTTAATCTGTCCCACAGAAGTTTGTTGGGAAGATCTATGATGTGAGTAAGGGAGTGCCTGAAATACCTGCTGAGGGGAGAGGTTGCCATGGATTATAGTTGATAGCGTGAAACAAGAATAATTGTGGTGTGTCCCAGTGCAAGAAGTTTATGTGTATGTGATTGATATAGGGCCTGGGCCGGGGCTGGGAGCAGCAGCTGCTGCAGCCTGATTTATCTCAGAGCAAACATCCGAGCGGGCGTCTGCAGTCCTGCTGCTCCGAGGGGTTGTGACCTTTCAAATATCTGCTCTTTTAGACAAGTACTTTGGGGCAGGCAGGATGTCTTTCATTACCAGACAGAGTAAAATATTAAGTAAAGGCTGAGCTCATGTCAAGCCGTGAGAAATTTTATTTGGAAGCCTTATTGCAAATTCTTTTGCCTGCTCTGATATTTTATATTCCGTGCAATAGAATGCTTGTGCACTGTGCATATCCCACATACTGCTGTTATTTATCACTGGGGGCTGTGAGTGCAGGGCTGGATTTGTGGGAAACACTTCAAAAATGTGTTGGACAACTGCTGGAGAGAGCTGACAAAGGCATCTTTGTGAGCAAAAGCCAGCGAGCCCTAACAAAGCGTTGCAGGAGTAGGACTGAATTGTGTTTAGTAAACAAACAGAAGCGGCACCTCTGGGTTCGGCAAGCCTGCATTTCTCACAGCTCAGCTCTTCCTCTCCTTTCTTAGAAAGCATTCTAGAAAAAATACTGCTCCTACTTCAGGGATTGCTACCTGGACTCTTAACAGGCATTTCTAGGAAATAATTCATGTGGCCCTAGCTGGAGGTTTAAATGGTTCAAATGAATAGTGCTGTGAATTTCCTGGCTCTCCACTTGCTCTGCAGGGAGTGCAGATAGCCCTCTGGAAACCCTCTGCTCTCTGCAGATAAGGACCTTGTTGACAGCTGCAGGTAGAGGATGATGAATTCCATTCCTGGGGTCTCTAGCTTTTATGTTAAGGACAAAATCAGTTCTTCTCAACAAGAAATCACCTGCCCCCCTTCTCAGTTCTGGTGTCCATCAGCTTGCAGGCCTGTTCTGGAGCGGTCTGGCTGTTGGGGAGGGGGCAGGTGGGCGCACTCAGAGCTGGGCAGAGCAGGAGCTGCTTTTCAAGGCAGCAAGTACCGAGGACCTGAATGAATTTTGCTTTTTTCTTCTCCCTCTGTGGGCAGGGGACAAATAATTCATGGCAAGTAGTGTAAATTAGCTTGCAGAATTAAGAAACCCACCTGTAACTTTTAGTCAAGTTTTCAGAGAGTCAAGAATTGGCAGTGCTGTCTTTTTGGCTCATCCCTCCACATTCCCAGAGCTCCCTGGGATTCTGAATTTTCTGTCAGGCATTTTTCTTTTTCTCCTTGAAAACTGTATCTGTTGGTACTTCTCTGTGAAGAAACCAGAATAAAACCTCGAGCAGCAGAGATGGAAATAGTATCACTTTTTTAAACAGCAGTAATAAACTCTTTGCTCCTGCATGGAAAATCTGTGTGTGAGTTTGGGTACACAGCAGTCTGTAAAGGGGAGAATTTATAATGGAAATGCTGACACGGGTTTAATGCTGCAGGTGCCAGCCAGAGCTGCCTTGGTGCAGATCTAGCCACAGAAAATTACAGATATGAAAGCAGAGAGTGTTGATTGCTTTTTGTGCTCTTCAGCTGGTTTTCTATTTGAGAAAAGCTATCAAGTAATGATGAGTTTCAGAATGTGCATGTTTTGTACACATAAACAGAACAGAAGTTCTGCATGTGAACTGAAGTTTTTAGTTCAGCAGCTATTCCAAAGCCAAATCTATCCTGTTTAGTTAGTTTCCAGATTAAATCTCATTGTAAAATACGTTCCTGTATCTCTTCATCTGAAGTCCAGGATGAATACCAGGATGGCATTGGGAGCTTCAAAAAGTCGGCAGTTGTGTACAGAAAAATAAATTGATTAAACCAGCATTATGACCAGCCAGGTTTTTGTCCCCCAAAGGAATGAAAAAATTAAAAGGAGAAGCTTCCAGAGCTGAAGGCAAAGGAATGAGATGAGTTGTTCAAATAAAATGAAAATTGCACTTCGTGCTGTGGTGCGAGTCTGGAGCTGTCAGTGCTTTGGTGGAAAGCTGCAGCTTCCCTTTCAGCCTGGGTTGGAAATGAAAACTTCCAGGTTGTATTTTATGGATTACAGAAAATAATTTTTACAGCTTTGTTGTACGGTGGGAGTTTTATCTTCAGTGAGAGAGGTTCGGCTCCGAACGTCCATGACGTGCCATGATTGTCAGCCTGTCCCAGGTGCTGTCACTCATCCCGTGGAGCCAGGGAAGAGCCAAGGCCCCTGCGCTGTAAAGGGAGCTGTGTCTGAGCGTGCCTGGGCGGGAGGGAGCTGTGCAGGAGGGGATGTGCTCGGGACAGTCTGTGCTCCCCAAAGGCTGCTTCTGCTTGCAAGGCAGCCGTCGGGGAAGGAAGCCCTGCCGATCCCTCCGCGATTTCCTGGTGCCCCTTTGCAAAGGCAGGCCCTGCTGGTTCTGTGCCAGCGACATGGTTAGGTACTGAGTATCTGCTTACTCTGTTGAATGGCATTTGGAAGTGTGCTGAGGATTTTCTCCTGATTCCAGGGTGAGCAGTACTGTGGGATTATTGTTCAGCAAGCACCTCGAAGATGTTTTA
Organism: Motacilla alba alba; assembly: GCF_015832195.1. Lineage (NCBI taxonomy): Eukaryota > Metazoa > Chordata > Aves > Passeriformes > Motacillidae > Motacilla > Motacilla alba. The sequence goes on along the minus strand of NC_052046.1, from coordinate 245,079 downwards.
AGACTAATGTTCTGATCATTAGTTTTAGAAAATAAATCTGATGCTGACTCTGTGATTGCTTCTGTCTCTTACCATGCATTCATCACATAGTCGGTCTCTTCTGGTTTCTGCTCTTTTGGCTCACCAGTCAGTCATGTGCAGTCATACCTACAGCATTAAAAAAGAACAGGTGAAATGAGAAATATTAGGAATTACACTGCAAGTAATTTAAAACATAGTTAATTATTAGCTTGGATGTTATCCAGGGCCTAAGTATACTTGTGTGAGTCAGCTCTGTGCATAAAAGTTGAATAATGAAATAAATTCTATTTCCAATTTTGAGCAGTTGCCTTGTCTCTGATGTGAGGCTGGATACCAGCAATTTCTGAAAGGGTTTAGCAACACATGAAGTATGAAAAAGAGGTTTTCAGTAATCAGTTAATTTGTGGTGACATTATTGGAGGTCTATTACATGTTTTTAATTTACTGTGTAAAAATACCTGATCTTAACTGAGCAAGTAAAATACAATTTTGTTTTGTTGTTTGCAAATGTGGGGAATGGCACGCTGCCTGAGCAGGGAAAACCTTCCAGGAAACATTGCATTGTGGGAACTGGTCTTAACAGATTTGTTTTGGTCTGATGTCACCATTTTTTAATATCTTTTTGGCCTTGCGGCAGCACTCCAGTGCAAATGTCTTACAGGAAAGCAAACCTTACCTGCTTTATATTTAGTGAGGGAACTGAAATCAATCTACTCTTGCTCTTGCCATCCCCCCAGTAAGCCTCACAGTGTTGATTCCTTGGGGAGTTAACATTTCATTGTGCTGGAGTTTGGGTGTTTTGCTGTCCCTCAACGAAGGTTCAGTTAAAAAGAGGAGGGAGAGAAGGGTTTCTGTAGGGGCTTTGGTTTCTGTCCCTGTCTAAGCTTGTAAATCCTGTGAATTCAGTGAAATTGACCAACTGCCCAACTTTGGCCAGCCTGTGGGTAAGAATGTGAAATACTTTCCCATTGAATGGGTGCATCTCTATCCCACTGTGGGACCTGAACGGGTGCATCTCTATCCCACTGTGGGACCTGATTGTGTGCATCTTTATCCCACTGTGGGACCTGATTGTGTGCATCTTTATCCCACTGTGGGACCTGAACGGGTGCATCTCTATCCCACTGTGGGACCTGAACGGGTGCATCTCTATCCCACTGTGGGACCTGATCGTGTGCATCTTTATCCCACTGTGGGACCTGAACGGGTGCATCTTTATCCCACTGTGGGACCTGATTGTGTGCATCTCTATCCCACTGTGGGACCTGATTGTGTGCATCTCTATCCCCCTGTGGGACCTGATTGTGTGCATCTCTATCCCCCTGTGGGACCTGATTGTGTGCATCTCTATCCCACTGTGGGACCTGATTGTGTGCATCTCTATCCCCCTGTGGGACCTGATTGTGTGCATCTCTATCCCCCTGTGGGACCTGATTGTGTGCATCTCTATCCCACTGTGGGACCTGATTGTGTGCATCTCTATCCCCCTGTGGGACCCGGTCTCTGTGAGCTGTCTCAGTCGCGCTGCCTGGCACGGCTCGGGAAGGCCTGGGCGGGATAGCAGCCGGAGCTGTGGGTGGATGGGATGGTTCCTCGTGCCCCCGGGGCCGAGCTGGCTTTGCTGGGCAGTGTTTGTGTCCCAGCAGTGGGTTCTAGAGCGCCTGACTTGGCAGGTGACATCACTTGGGCTCCTCATGCCAGGTGCAGCCGAAGCAGATGCGGGAAGAGGAGGGAGGGAAGAACGCGGAGCCGCCGGTCGGCAGGGCCAGCTCCATTCTCCACGGAGCTGATGTGGGAGTGTGCACCGTGTGTTCCAGCACAGGCAGCTCCTGCAGAGGCTTCCTGGGAGCTTGGAGCTGGCCAGAACTCTTCTTTGCCTTTTGTTCTGCTCCCAGCTTTATTGGGGGTTGGCCGTTCTGACCAGACATTTGCAGCCAGTGGTGCTGGGGTTCTGGCTTTTCTGGTTTTTGCTCTAATCAAATCATTGTGCAGGATTCCAGAACACAAACAAAATAAATTCAAAAACAAAGCGTGTAACAAACTTTTCAAGCTTTTTTCTGTGTTCTTGAAATTTCACCCAGAGAGTTCATATTACCAGCTACCCCTGGATTTCCAACTGACTGCAATTTAAATTACCCACCATAAAAAATCTGGCAGTAAATATTAGTGACTGATCCCCATGAACTAGTCAATATCATCTTGGCTCTCCTTTCTGTTACAAACAAATGTGTTGCTTGAAAATTGAGCAGGTGTGAAGGTTCTTGGTCTCCACAAGGAAAAAGTGCTTGGATGTGTGTAGGCGTAAATGATTATTAATTTACAGAAGTTAGGAGTAGTTAATGTCCACTAATTAGCATGTCAGTGGCCCAAGCATAAAGTACCTTACTGTTCCCTCTGGTCAGTGCATAGCAATGTTTCCCCTCAGGATTCTGATTATTACCCAGGAGAACAAAGTCTCGTGTCACAGAAAAGTGGCCTTAGAACTCTTGCAGTGGATCTTGCTTTTTTCCATAACATTAGGAAAATCATTAGAGCAAAACTGTGATGTCACATGTTGCCAGGCCTGATGCCTTCTTGAGTGTGAGTGCTGCTGGGATCAGCCAGTTGAAAGAGCATACTTAGTACCTCTGGAAAATTCAGGCTGAATAAATGTCAGCGTGCTTTCCCTGATTCCATTCCAGCAATCTCATTTCCCTGCCTGCAGAGCCTTTCACGACTCTGATTTCCCTGCCACTGCTTCTCTGTTGTTAACCTCAGCCCACATAGCTAAAGCGCTGCATCATGATCCAGAAAAGCCTGGTGATGCTCCTGATGTAACCGGGCTGCACCGAGGTGCTGCCTGGGGCTGCTGCTCCCGTCATCCCTGGCACTCTGTAGGGCACTCACACAGTGAGGGGAGGGCAGAGTTTTCACAGCACTGCTGCAGTCTTAGCATGTCATTTTTAAACAGAGGCCTGATCCTACGTTATTACTGAGGTGAACTTTACCTGCAGTTTTCTGGGCTGTTGCTGATGAAGATGTGCACCCTCAGCTTCCCCAGAGACAGGGAGTCCAGCTGGGCACAAGGGAGCTGTAACTCTGGGCTGGACACGGCCAGCAGGCTGGCAGGGGAGTCACAGCATGTATAAATGTGAGCTGGTGTGCCCACAAGGGTTTGCTGGGGTTCTGGAGGGGTCAGATAAACGTTTGGTTCCAATCTGTCCCTGGTCCCTGAGCTCGGGTTGCTGTGCTCGGGTTACAGTGGGGATTGTTGCAGGCACTTGCGGCTGCTCTGACCTGTTGGGAGTGGCTGATGGCCCAGTGCAGGGTGTGGATAAGGGGAGGGTAGAATGGCAGAAATGAGTGTCTCTGCTGGAGGTTTGGTTCGCCGTGAGTCATTTTATATTATTTTAGTGCTGCTTTGCAATGAGCAGTGTGCGTATGCAGGAATAGTGCTCAGTAATGAAGGATGTTACGTCAGTGTGATGGGTGTGATGGATGACTAAAATTCAATTGTTCTTCAAGACCACTTCTTTGCTGCAGAGTCCTTGAGGTGAGAATTACTCTTATTTGTATGAAGAATGCCAGTAAATTTGTCCAGAATCGTGGAAGAGCTGCAGAGAGAAGAATCATTAGTTAGAAAATTTCCAAAGTGCACGTTTTTGCTTACTCAGCCTGTCCGTGCAGAATATATACACGTTATGCCTCTGGAAGTGATGCACCCCTAATCCCTCTATTTTTCAAGCTATTTATTAAAACAGCAGTTCCAATTTTTGACAGATTTTGAGAGAGAACCTATGGATTTCTTCAGTTTTGTCTCTGTTTAATTCCCACAGAAGTCACAGTCTGAACATTTTTTTTTCTTTCTCAGTTGCCTTCTTCAAGTTGCAGGAGGAGGTGAAGGTGTTTTAAAAGGTGATAACCATTTTAACCTTACTGTTAAAACCAGCTATCCTGCTGCTCATCTTCTAGCATGCTTGCAGGAGCTGGATGCATTCTGCATCTCAGACCCTTCAGATCTCAGTTGCTGCAGTTCTCCAGGATATATTAGAAACACTGGAATAGCTTTAGGGGGAATATAAATCCCCCTAGCACAGGAGAGCATTTCTACTCTAACAGTACTTGGCTTTTCTGAGGGTTGTATTTCTTAACTGCTTTCTGCCAAGAGAGCACTTACACAGAAAAATTGGTCATGACAGATATATAGTGGAATCCAAAAGTCTGAATATATCCAAAAATCTGAACTGCTGTTGGTGAGAGAAAGAAACAGAGAAAGTAGCACATTTCTCTGAGCAGAAGGAAAAGGTGGGATAAGTGGCTAAGTAGATTAGTGCAGAGAAGAAATGGTAGTGGAGACAGTAAGAGGTCTGTTGTTTGCATGGTTCCTGGTGTCTGCAGCAAGACAGCATTAATGACCCGTTTGCCAGCTAATTATACTCTTTCTGCTCTGCTCAGCACTGTTCAGCATAGCAGAGCTTCCCCGGCCTCCCTCTCCTGCTTGCCAGGATCTGCAGGAGCAGGTCCCAGCTCCAGGTGCCCCTCCCTCTGGGAATGCTTCTGCTGGGAGTCCCTGGGTGCCAGGGGCTGCAGCGTGCTCTGGGCAGCCTCCCCAGGCAGCAGCAGTGCCAGGGTGAGGCCGAGCAGCTAGAGCCTTTGGGGGGGCCTCTGTGCACGCTCCAGGTGGTAAAAGGCAGCTGTTTGTGCTCTGCAGAGCTGCAGCCCCCTTCCTTGGAACAATCCTCCTGCTGTAAACGTGCCTTTGTTTCACCTGCTGCCTTTACCAAGCTGGCCTCACGTCTACAGTTTCTCGACTCGAATGCCATTGTTTTTGAAATTCTGTGCCTTTTGAATCCTCAGCTATCAAAGGTACGCAGGTGTTTGTGTTACGCACGGTGTGCCACAGCTCTGCACGTGCTCGCTGTACTTTGCTGCTGCTTCATAAAACACCTTTCTTTGCTCTTTTGAGGAGCAGCGTTTCCCAAACTTGGCATGAGAATTACTTTCTTCCAGGATTTTCTGGCTCTGAAACTCTGGTGAGGAAGGTGGCTTGAGGGCTCTGAGCAGAGTTTCAGCCAGAGTCCTCTGGGAAAGCGTTGTAGCGCAGTGCCCTTCTCCTGCCGGGCACAGCGTGGTGGAGCGGGCAGGGGAAGGCTGGCTGCCGCTGGGCAGAGCTCTGTGCCTGAGCTGCCGAGGTGGCACCTGCTCATGTGCGGCTTCGGAGCCCTGAGCTGCTCTGGCCACATCAGCAGGGCCCGGGCTCCGTGCTCCTGCCCTGCTGCAGCTCCAGGGCTGCTGTGGGAGGGCTCTTTGGGTACCACAGGCTGCAGCTGCATGGATTGCAGAGGGCAGGTTCTTCTGTTACTCCACAGAGCCAATTATTGTGCAGAATGTTATTAGAAGTTAGTGGTGCTTACTGACTATTGCATTGGGAATTTGAGCCTATTCCATTGTGCCTCACTGTTCTTTCCTGGGGAGTTACAATGAAGCTTCATAAGAAAATTGTTTAATTTTGGTTCTGAGAGGTTTTTTTTCAATAACTCCTTTATTTCTTACAGAACATAGGACAGAGGCTGTGCTAACACATTTATCTTGTTCTGCACTTTCTAACTGTTCTTTCACTTCTGTTCATTGTTTCTGTTCCTATTTTCCACATTCTCTCACAGCTCAGGCCTGTTTTAATTGTCTTGGGCATCAGCTCCTTCCTGCCCTTGCCACTCCTATACTTTGTTCACATTTGGTTCGTTCAGTGTCTAAGGAGAAATGGATTCCAGTCTTTCCAGAGGCCCTTGGTAATGTAGCCATGGTAATAACAGCAGGCATTCGCTCTGTGCATCACAGGTGGAGAGCCTTTGGTAGCTGAGAGCAGGAGCAGCCTCCTGTTTGCAGCCCTCCTGCGTGTCACAGGAGCCCTTTAATCACAGTGGGCAGCTCACTAGGAAGCCATCTGCCTGTAATGAACAGAATAAGGCTGAACTGGTTCTTTTTTCCCAACATTGTCTGGAGTTTTCGTGGCTGCTACTGGGCTTCAGGAGTGTAGCAGATCTTGGCAGAGGTGCCCGGTGGTTTTTGTTAACTTTAAATAAGCAATGGCAGTGCAGGACAAGTAATTCAGGATTTAAATAACTGACGCTTATGTCTTGCGGTTCGCTTAATCCGTTTAAGAACTGATCCAGTTGTGGTTGACCACGTGTGCCAGGAAGGAGACATTTCTCTCTCAGCTGTGCTGATTCTGGAGCACCACTGCCTCATCTGGGAAACTGCAGCTCAGGACATAACTCCTCAATCTCAGCTCTGGTTGGGCTCCCAGTCGCAGCTGCACGCTCGGTGGTGTCCCAGGCTGCGGAGCGGGGATGCGTGTGACGCCGGAGCCTCGTGTAGCGCCTGGTCCCTGCCTGTGCTCAGTGCGCTGACACCCAGCGGGCAGCGACTGGGTGTACAGTGAAAGTGGAGAGGGAATCTGACACTGTTGTATTGAGCTGCCTGGAGGAAAAGTCAGCGTTTGTTTACTCTGCTGGGAAGGAATAACAGGAGATCGTTTTTTAGGAAATAACCCACCTGTGTAGTTTGTTCTTCCTGCACCTACAGATTTGGAATAGGAAAACCACCACCCCCCCCCCCACACACACATCAGTTAGGGGTTTTTTCCATGGTTACACTGCAATATTCTTGATTAAGGAAATACCAGTGAAAATATCAGAGCCAGATTGCAGAGATCCACTGCAAAAGTATAGTCAGTTGCCATTATTAGCAAATGAAAACTGGAATTTTAGTTATGCTTGGGAAGTGCTGCTGAAAATATTTTGCTTAAGAAAGAGGCAAGTGGCAGAATTTCTGAAAGTTTATATAAATGGAGAGAATTTTATTGAAGTTCAGAAAGGTAGAAAGATTGCTGAAACTTTCCAGCTAATAATTTTAGTAATCATATAATCAAATGATAGAGGAATATCATAAAAGTATCATTGTAGCTTTATTCATGAAAATGAGATCAGGGAGTTGATAAGCCTTAGGTGTAGAGAGGCATCTATGATGGCTAATTAATACTTTAAGGTTTTAGTTGAGAGCAGTTAAATATGCTTTGTTTCAATTAATAAAATTGTGTTTTGCTGCTAGTTGTTTTTTTTTTTAAATAATTAACAATACTTTCATGAACACAAGTCCTCTTTGTTTTTTTGGGGTCCTGTTCATTTTTAAAGCCTTTGGTAAAAGTACAGTTCAGGAGAGTTTTCTCTCCAGGTGAGAGAGCTGATTTCCTGTAGCTCTCTGGAAAGGCAGCAGTGTTTTCTGCTCTTGTATTTTTCTTGTTGGTGTGTGCAGCTCTTGTATTTGTGCTGGGAAAGGTGGTGCTGTCTGAGCCAGACAGTCTGGACCACTCCTGGAGCAGTTTTCCAGGACTTGGCAGCAGTGGCACATCACATCTCCAGTGCTGGGTTTAAGTACTACATCAGGAAAATTGTCTTAATTCGTGCTTAATTTTTCACTTTTGTTCTACCGGAGTGGCTGCTGAGTGCTCAGTGGAGCTGAGAAGGCCCCCTTGAGAGCCTGGGATTTGGCTTTGCCGAGTGGGTTTATCCCATGGGATGGTGCCTTTGGCCTTTAGCTGTGAGGATCAGCAGGTGTCCCCAGGGGCTGGGTTCCCTGTCCCTGCCTCCCCTTCCCCACCAGACCGCTGCTGGCACACGTTCCACATGGTGTTCCCATGAGCACCCTTCACAGCCACTCTCAGCACATTCCGTGTTACCCACCAGGGCTGCAGTGATTGGAGAAGTTTGGAAATAACATGGCTGTAATACATTTAGAATAAATGTCAAGAGAAGATGGGCTCTGAACCTCAGCAGGGTTTCCACCTGGATAATAATTTAGGCACGTGGCTGTGTGCTGAGGCACGGCACAGCGTGGTTGTGGTCTGAGAAAGGTGTGGCCTCTGGTTTACTTCAAGGCCACTAAAAACCAGTTAAATTTACCAGTTAAATTTACCGTAGGGATCATGTCTGCCTGCTCTGAAATAGAGCAATATCTGGGTTGGAATGCGGCATCTCCTTAAACAGTGCCCAGAAATAGTACGCAACAATTTTCAGGTCAGGAAGCTGGGAACATCCTGATCATCTCAAGATGCCAAGGGAACCGTGGGTGGGTGGAGTGTTATTTCCCAGGCTGGTGTCTGGCCAGGGAACCAAAGCACCCCTGAGAGCTCTGTACCCACAGTGCAGCAGCCTCAGCCCGGCTGGCAGCTGGCACAGTAGGGCTTCTGGGGGCTTGTTCCTCTGCTCACAGCTTGTCACTGTCACTGGCCAGTGCTTCAGCTTGGGTGAGCCACGGCTCTGGTTTGTGGCTCTTGCTGCTTCCCAGGCCAAGGTGATTGTGTTTTCATACAGGGGCGTTCCATGGGAACCCCTTTGGGATCATTCCCAACCTTAGGAAATTTTCAGGCACTTTCAGGAGTTTGTTCTGCACTGTTGGTGATCAGTTGTAACAGTGTGGTGTGTTGGGCCAGGTTAGGACAGGCAGGAAAAGTCCAGGAGCAGGGCTGCTGGGAGAGCTGTCCTGATGGTGTTGGTCTGAGGAAGCAGCAGATGAGCACAGCATTGCAGCTTGGCCTGGTATGAGCACAGCATGGCAGCAGCAGAGCCTTTCCTTGGGAGAGCTGTATGCGTTGGGGGTGTCAGCTTGTGTACACATTTGGGGGGCTTAATAGTATTTTGCGCATGGCTAAATCTCTTAGTCCCTGTGAGACCTGCCCCCTCCTGCAGGTCCTTCACGTTGTTTGTGTGACCTTTTGGTTCAAGTCCTGACTAACCTGTTGTACCTCCGCTGTTTTCCAGCTTTTGATTTCTGTTCAGCCTGGAATAAAGCTAAGTGGAGTTGAGTTGCCTGTTGCAGTTGCTCGTGTGCTCAGCTATTACCCAGCTGTAATGTCTGTTTTACCTTATGGGTACGGGTCTGAGGTAATATTTACCTTCTCTTCCAGAGCTGAAATGAGCAAGTCTCTAACAGCTGAACTGTTAACTATTGACACTTTCCCTTCTGGAAAACAACAAGCTTCAGTGATTGAAATGAGCATCAGTGCAACAGTTTATTCATACTTTTGTGTGGTTCCGAGTAAAGCTGATGTATGCAATCCTGAGGCTCAGCTAAACGTTCTGGTTTGCACTGAAGTGTCAATGGATGCTTTTCCTTTCTCTGCTGCTTTGGAGACTAAGGGTGTTTAGGGCACTGCAACTTTATTCCCAGGCTTTTTTTTTTCCTGGCTTGCAGCTTGGACAGGCACCAAATTGCAGCCTAATTTTTACGTACTTTTGTCTTGGGAGTGTCACCTTGTCACCTCAGTCTCCTAAGATGAACAGTGAGTTGTTTCACATTCTGAGGTGTTTGGCACAAGTTAGCATTTCCAAGTAGTTCTGTTGGTTTTTGAAGCTTTTTCAGTCACTGGCTACTGATTACACTAAATGAAGTGTTTCCTTGTTTTTTCCCCGTTGTTTTTCACTGGACAGCTGAGGTCTTGGCTGTTCCTGGGGTGCAGTGATGACCAGGTTTCGTTGCAGTGTCTGTGCAGGTGTGAGGGGTCCCTCACACACTCAGGAAAATTCAGTGCACAGAGCACCTGCCGTGCCTGCTGTGTGTGAGCCTGGTGCTGCTTTCCCACAGGATCAATGCCTGAATGAGCGAGGTGGATGGACAGATTGGGGTTCCCTGAGCAGACGGGGTATTTATGTCTGCCAAAACACTGAAGTGATTACCTTTCATTTCAAGAGAGCTCCTTGGAAAATAGGACGACCGTGTCTGACTTTCTCCTCTTCCACAATAAATGTGCTAAACCAACTCATCAGGTGGGCCAGGGGATGCTGAAACTTGGTAAAATTTCTCTGGAGTGTTAAAGGCTAATTGGGAAATTTTGGGATAGCTTTTGTTCTACTTGGGCTTTGCAGTAAGACTCTAACAAAGCATCTGAGCCCTGCCCCAGCCCTGCCTGCGTGTGTTTGTCCTGCTCCCCACACAGAGGCCACGCTCCAGGTGGGACAGGAGCAATACTGAGGGAGCAATGGCATTTGAGGGGTCGCTCCTCCTGGCTGGGAAAGTCCTGCTCTAGCTCAGTGAACATCTGCATCCTGTGCCTTTGTCGTGGAGAAGGGATTGCTCACTGTCTGGGGGGACCAGACTGGAGCAGGAGTCAGCAGTGTGATGCTGCGATACACAGCTGAACAGGCTGGTGCCTTGGGTGCCTCTGTGGATTTTAGTGACAGAGAGTTTCTCGAAACAGACACAGTTATTGTTGCCTTTTTCCCAACCCGGAAATTATTTCAGTAAGGAGGTAATATAAAAGGGGATCTTTGTTTGAAGGCCTTCAGGAGCAGTTATGGAAAAATGTCCACAAAAGCCTACCCCCCCAGGGCAGAGTACATCTTTGTAGGTTTTAGGAAATCAGCATAATTGATAAAAAGCACCAGTTAGGAGGACAAGTGGTGATGCAGTTCCTTCCTGGTCAAGCCCCTCCTCTGCAGCCCCCCCTTCAGCACTAGTTGTACTTTGTCCATGAAAATGTGTTTTGAAGGGCTGTTCTCAGCCTTGATTCTCAGGGACAGCCAAGATAGCACAGAGCCTTGTACCTCCTGGGGCTTGGAGCTCTGGAATTTGTTTTGTCTTTCTGCTTAGGGAAAGGCCACGGAAAACTACTGGGAGATCTAGCTACTAACATGATAGGTGACAGAGTTACAAATATATGTGTGAAGAATACAGAGAACCTAGGAAAAAACAGGCAAACCCCAAACAGCATCATTATAATGAGAAATGGGAAAAAGAAGGCAGTGGAAAAGGTTCCTGTGGCTCACGAGGTGCCTTTGCTGGAAGCAGGAAGCCCCAAAGTGAGAATGCTTAAATTTTAGAGCTGTGGAGGCTTGCAAGAGAAAATTTTTTTCATAGAGAAAAATACTAAATACTTGTATTAATATATTAGCCCCCCCCCCCCCTTTTTCTTACAGATGCATGTGTACAGTCAATGTTACATAAAGACTGAGTTTTACAAGAGCCCTAGTTCTGGCAAAGGTGACCATATGCATGCAGAATTAGATGAGGAGGTAATTCTGCTTACAGAGCTGGCTGGGACTGAGGGGTTTCCAGTTCCACTGTAAGCTACAAACATATTTTGTTGGTTCAGGTTCTTTAAGACTATTTCTAACCTACCTCAACATTTTATGTATCCATGAGTTTTATTTTTCTTGGGCTAAAAGCTGCAAGAAGAGATGTAGCAATAGGTGTGTATTTTCTTCAGAGTCGTTGTTATTGGAGTGACTGTACTGAAGCAGGAGGTGGCGAGTACTTGGGATTTGCCAGTATTAAGGGGAGAACATGTTAATTCCCTAAAAACAGGGCATGCTACCAGTTTTTTCTAGTTCTAGCTAGGAAGAAGGTTAATAGTCAAAATTCTGTAATGAAAAATCTACTTCCTGTTTTTTACTTAGAATTGGAAAAACCATGGTCTCCTTAATGCTTTTTGTGTTGTTCTGTAGCATCCAGCACAGCAGGATGTGTCCACTCTGTGGGGATCACGAAACATCATCCTATCTTTGTAGTAGAAACAGAATTCTTATGAGGTTATCATATAAAATATGAATTTTAATATTAAACTTAATGCTCTGCTATGAGAAATATGTAAACTTGGCTGTGCAGCAGCAGCATGCACTTCCTGGAATTCCGTGCATAGTGGGGTTATAAATAGGCAGCAGGTTATTTGGGAATCACTGGGGCTGGTGTCTGGTGTCACAAACAGTCTCTGAACAGAGGCTGCGCTCCCGGCTAGCCGGTTGGGTTTGGAAGAGCACGGCTCGTGATGGTGGCACTTCCTGCCCGAGTGAGTCCCCAGTGTCCCTCGAGCACAGGCCCCGGTCCCACAGCAAACACGGCTGCCACTGGCGTCCTTTGGCCTCAGCTGCTGCCAGCATTTCCCAGTGGAGACCCAGATGCTGGAATTCACCCTGCTGCCTGAGCTGCCCCCACCCACCACGGCTAGGACTGGCAGCCCGTGAAGGAAGGCTTGGACCTGACCCCCTTCAACAGGAAGCCAGCTGCGGCTTCTCAGTGCTTGGGGGGCTCCGGGTTGGTTTTGGTGGCTCCCCCAGGCAGAATGAGTCAGCACCACCACTTGTGCCATGGGCTCAGGAGCCTGTTTGGAGTGTCACGAGAAATACTGTGCTAGCATGAATGAATTAGAGCAACAAATAATGGGCAACAATAAGGGGGTAGAAACCAGTGATTCCTAAAAGAATGGTACTCAACAATCTTTATTTTTGTCTCATTGTGACTAGATGGATATTTATGATTTTTTGCTTTTCTGACGTAAGTTTACTTTCTGTGTGGCAGACCAGAGACGACTTCCTGGGCCAGGTGGATGTGCCGCTCAGTCACCTCCCGGTAAGCACAGATCTCTGGAAACCCCTGGGGCTGCGTGCAGTTGATGGCACATTCTCTTAAAGCAAGTGCTCCCAGCAGAGCTTAAAATGAACTGTTGTGGACAGCCAAGCCTCACCTGCACAGGGACAGGGAGATGCATCAGCTGTGCATGGAAGGGATGCACTTTCTGTGCAAAAAAGCTTCATGAGAGCAGGTTTGCTTCAGCAAATGCATGAAAAGCCAAAAGGCAGCCAGAACTATGTCATCTGTTCATTATTTTAGCTGAAATTGAATTCTTTGCCAACAGTGAGAGTTCAATAGCAATCAATTGAAAGTAATTGACACAGGGCTTGAATCATTTTATTGTCAATAGACATTTGAGGTGTTTGGTTTGAAGGTGGTAATGTTTGTTTCTGTTTCTTAATTAATGGAGGAATTCAGAGTAAAGCTGGTTCTGTAATTCTGTAAAGCTCCAGTTGTCTGGTTTCCCCCCAGCAGCCAGGATTCTGCATGGGCTGCAAAATTAGATGCTAAATTAAGTGCAATTTCTATTTATAGATTTATAAATAGGAATAAATATATATGTGTATGTATATACAGTGATTGCATTAGCCTTGGTACAAACATTTTTGATACTATATACTGTTTCAGATGACTAACGTTGGCTGAATGTAGTTAATACTTTTTAAATGTTGTGCATGTTAATTTTAACATATGCCAGTTATGTCAGTTGAGCATAACTGGCTTTTTGTGTCTGATTTTGACTTCTTGCTATTGATGGATGTTATTGTAGGAGAAAAATTGTTTTGTAATTACTTGCATTGTGGTGCTTGTTTGGATGTATCTGTTAGGCTTGATCTGGAGTGTGTTGGGTTATAAACTGTAACAGTGGAAAGCTACAAGGAAAGGATCAGGAGCACCTGGTGGTGACAAATATGTGGTTCCCTTCTCACGGGAGCTGTTGTCATCCCAGCTGTGCTGTGCAGGATTGCTTGGTGTGGGCTTGTGTGGATATCTCCATTTCTGTGTCCTTATGCAGGGACATAATCTAAATAGCCCTGCTGGCACAGTGGGAAGAGTCCTGTCCCCCTCAGAGGTTTTCCATGGCAAAGCTGCTGTGTCTCAGAGCAGTCCTTCCTTCAGTAGTTGTGACCTTGTGGGACCTCCGCGGGCACTTCCCCGCCTGCTCCTGCCCCGTTCCAGGGAGACAGTTACCTGTTGGGAAGGTGTGGGTGCACACTGTCTGTCTTGGAAGGAGCCGTTGGGACGTATTTATTAACAAATTAATGAGCGGCTTTCTCATCCTGCTGATTTGTTGGTCAAAGTCCCTGTTTCTCCAGTACCAGCTAATTACTATGAACAGAATTTGGGTAAATGATACAGGTCCTCACTGGGACCACGTCCCTTCCAGCTGAGCACTAAGCAGCAGTGTGAGTCGTGCGTGCCTGGCTGTCCTGGTGAGCTTGTTCAAACCTGCCGTCTCTGAGCAAATTCCCTGAGAAAGTGGACACTGGGTCAGGCAGTGAAAGGAGAGGCTGTGTGGGATTTGGCTGCCAAGTGTAACACAGTTCATGCTTTAAGTTTAGAGTAAAGTTCCCCAGACAATCAGCAGGGGAAGTGTGTGTATGGATTAATCATACACACACTTTTCCCTTGGCATCTGAAATTCCTAGTTCTGTGCCCACACCAGCTGTGTGTTTGCACATGTGAAGGATGTGACTTACTTGGTAAGAAAGCTGAAATTCTCAGGGAATAGAAAGTTTTCAGGATTCCAGGCTCCAGGTAACTTAGGATTCAGTGGAAATCAGAGACGTAATCTGTCAGCCTGATGTGTGAATGTTCTTTATGTGGCTGGACTTGTGGGCAAGCCCTTTAATTTGGCATTTTTCCACTGCTTACAGACTGAAGACCCAACCATGGAGAGGCCGTACACATTTAAGGATTTCCTCCTCAGACCAAGAAGGTGAGAGGAAGGACCTTTAAAACATTTGAGGACTTAAACATTTCCTACTTCATGATTTTTTTTTCCAATTATTTAAGAGTTCTTAAATGCAATGTACCTCCTTGTCTTGTAGCCACAAATCTCGCGTGAAGGGTTTCTTGAGACTGAAGATGGCGTATATGCCCAAAAATGGTGGCCAAGAGGAAGAAAATGGTGATCAGAGGGATGACTCTGAGGTAAGGCTGAATCCTCAAGGAAGGATTCAAGAAAAATTGTAGAGTCAGCTGCAGTTGAAGGATAAAGCCCTGGAAACAGAGTTGGCAGTTGGTTCTCTTTGGCACCAAGCCACCCGGAGAAATGGCACCAAGCCACCACCCAGCCACCTTTGGAAATCCCTCTTGGATAGACTGCTGGGATTTAGCTCTTTTCTCATTGCAATGAGGGGCAGGCTGTAACCACAGAGGTCTTTTCCTTCATTCCTAAGCACGGCTGGGACGTGGTGGATTCCAGCGATGCCGCGTCTCAGCGTCAGGAGGAGCTGCCGCCTCCTCCGCTGCCCCCCGGCTGGGAAGAGAAGGTGGACAACCTGGGGCGCACCTACTACGTGAACCACAACAACAGGAGCACCCAGTGGCACCGGCCCAGCCTCGTGTAAGCACCTGGGGCTCTGCGGGATGGACAGCCAGGCTGAGGCTCGGGTCAGAAAGGAAAACGTGCCTTGTTTATGCCTGAAAGAGACCTGCTTGCCCCAGCCGATCACAGAGACACAGAGTATTCCGGGAAATTCCAGGAGCTCTGGGATGGCAGGGACGGCAGTGCATTAACAAAGCACCTTAGAATATTAGGAGCCAGATAAGGAATTTTTCAGTAAGTAATTTAACAGGAGTAAATTACTTTGTTTATAGAGACTGTTGAAGAGGTAAGGAAAAAAGTCAGCTCTAGTTTTAATGAAGTTGAACAGATTAGCTTTGAGGAGATCCTGTTTATTATTCTCTGAATACTCTTCTTTCTCAGAATATGCCATCAGAGGTCTGTGGCAATATCTCCTCAAGATTAGATTTAGAAAGCTGTGGCAAGCTTACATTTTACAGAGTGTGAAATACGGAGAGTGTTAGGGATCATGTATTTAACCTGCACTGCCAAGGCCACTGCTAAACCATGTCTGAGGAAGCGCTGGATCCCCCTTGCAGTGGACACGTTCGAGGTTGGGCTCCACAGAGTGCTGGGTCATCTTGTCTAGGCCATGGTTTCCCTGCCAGCAGAGGTTGAACCAGATGACCCCTGAGGTCCTTCCCCACCTGGTGTTCTGTGATATTTGTGAAGTGCTTCCAGTTTTATTTTCTTTCAACTGTGGGATTAAACAGTCTAATAATTATGAAGCTTGATACATGCATGAATAATGATTTTGATAATCAAAAGCATTACCGAGGTTTTGAAGGCGATGGACAAAATGGGGGGCTTAGTTTAACTTGGGTTATTTTCTTGTTCTTTTCTCCTTCCCACGCTGGGTTCCCCCTGCAGCGACGTGGGATCCGAGTCAGATAACAATATCAGACAGATAAACCAAGAGGCAGCTCACAGGCGGTTCCGCTCTCGGCGCCACATCAGTGAGGATTTGGAGCCAGAGCCTGTGGAGAGCGGAGACATTCCTGAGGTATGCCCGAGCCTTGGGCTTAAGGAGCTGACTGAACTCCGAGCTGCCATGCTTCTCACGTGTGAGCTAATCACCACACAGCACAGAGAGTCGTGGTTTTCCACGGTGTTTGGGGAAATTGCCTTGGGAAGATGCCAGCAGCACAATGACAGTGCAGCCAGAGGCACACTGCCAGGGTCCTGTGCAGCTGCAGTTGCCTGGTGGCCTGTGGACAGCACTGAGCCCCATGGAAATGCTGGGAGAAACATTTATCATTCCAAATTGCTTGTCTTGCGTACACTGATAGAAACACTTTCATATTCTGCTCCAAACAACAGTGGAATAAATGACAAAAAAAGGGAAGCGGACTGGTTGTAACTGCCCTGTGCTTCAGTTCCCTGTAGCGCCTGGATTTAGGGTGAAGAGAAGCTGTTGTTTGTGCGCTGGGGACAGTGAGATGATCACACAGAAGGCCAAGGGAAGGAAGACTCGGTCTGTATAAAACCTGAACTTAGTTTCTTCTCTTTCATTAGCCTTGGGAAACCATTTCAGAGGAGGCAAGTGCCAGTGGGGATTCCTTAAGCTTGTCACTGCCACCTCCTCCTGCATCTCCGGTGTCCCGGACCAGTCCTCAGGAGCTGTCTGAGGAGCTGAGCAGAAGGCTCCAGGTGACTCCTGATTCCAATGGGGAACAGCTCGGCTCTTTGATTGTACGTAATGTGTCACCTGTAAAGCTCTAGTGCAGAAATGTGCTATTCCTTGGCATAACCTGAGTCACTTCGTGCACGGGGAGCGACTGCTGGGTGCAGGAAAACCTGAGCGTGCAGTTAAAATTCCCTTCCCAAAAACAGCTTCACCAGCAAGCAAACTGCCTCAGACCACAGAATTCCTCTGTTTAGACTTCAGGAGTTCGTGTGAGTTTAACTTCAGACTCTGCTGCTGTTGGACCTTTAGTGAAACAAAATAGATGAGGGTCGAGGGTGTCAAACTAGGAAATTCCAAAGGAAAGAGAAAAACAAAAATATGGTCTCTCTATTTGTGTTATCCCTTAGTCAAGATGCCATTAAAAAATCAGGATAATGCATGTACAACTGGGGGAATGTTTTATGTCTCTTTGATGACAAAAATAATTGTAATATTAAACAGAGCATCATGCTCTTATTTATTTTTTATTCTTAGTACGATGCTATCAAGGTACCTCTGCAGTTCAAGAGATAGGAAATACTCTTGTTCTCATCCAGCAGAATCCTGATTAGGTGCATTTTTCCCAAAGAGCCAGTGCAGTTGGTCTCTGCCTGGTGGGAGTGTCACCTGGAGGTTGGTCAGCCAGTGGCAGCGCTGATGCTCCCTGGATCTGCACGCAGAGGCACTTGGGCTTGTGTTGAGAGCTGCAGTTTTCATAGCCCCCCGCTGGTTTTACTGCAGATGTGTCAGTGCTGTGTTTTCCTAAGCACTGCTCAGCCCCAGAGTGCCCAGCTGGACTGGTGGGGAGGAATTACATTGTAGTGTCAGATGTGATGTGTGCCTGCTTTTTTAGGGGGAGTTTGTTTCTAGTTCACAATCATGAAGGATGTGTCATGGGAAAAGAAACAACTAGTTTAAAAGTTAGCAGCAAAGAGGAAGATTGAAACAGATTTTTTTTTTTTTAAGAAATACCACAAATTTCAAAGTAAATTAATTTTTAAGACTTTGAGCTCTCATCCATAGTATTTTATTTTGGATATATTTCTTAATGCCTTTTTTTTTTAATAATTCATGAGTTTGATCATGTTGGCAAAATGGATGGGTCCTTTTTTTTTTTAGTATATAGGAAGTAGAGAAATGGGATATACCACTCTGTGGTAAAACAGAAGTAGGTAATTGTTTGCTGCAAAGAGGTTAGTATTAATTACTAAATTTTCTGAATAAACACCATGTTTTAGGACACCCTAACGTGGAGACATCTTTCTGTTTTTTTCCTTGCAGCAAAGAGAACCTTCTTCACGACTGAGGTCCTGCAGTGTGACAGACACAGTCGCTGAGCAGTCCCAGTTATCCCTGGTAAGCCAGAGCTCTTTCCTTTTTGGGTGGACGTTCTGTCATGCTGAATACCAGCTTGCCTTGGGTCAGCTCTAGTCAGGCATGGATCAGTGACCAAGGTGGCCATCTGATTGTCCCGAGCCAAATTCATGGGAGCTAAAAAAGGAGGACATTCCTGAGACAGGAAAATGTTTGGAGACTGAGCAAGTCACCCTCTCCTCAGTTACTTACCATGGAAATTTAGGTTACTGCACTCCTATGTGCACTCAGTGGAGAAACTCCTCCAAGGGGTGTTCCCAGCTGGGGGAGGAGAGGGCAGGAGAGCCAGCTCTACCTGGAACGGGAGCAGCCACAGGACTGACAGCAGACATATGTCTGTGGCCCATAACTTCATTTTGCTTGCAGTACATAAATCTGTCTAAAATCCCAAAGGATTGGTGTTTTGCCTGGTTGTAGTAAAAAGGAGGCAACTTCTGCAGGTTTATTTAAGGAGATCGTTCAAACAGGAAAAGATACAAAGATATTTTGTAAACAAAGCTTCTCTCTCCTATCAGGACTATGCACATTGTGCTCCAGCTGACAGAAAGTGGTGCCTCTCCTACAGCCCACGTGCAAGGGTTGCAGAGGTGGCAGGTTTGTTCTGTCTGCCACCTCTCAGCAGTAGGTACAGAGACCACTTAAAGTAGGAGTGTGCAAGGTGTGCTTTTGAATAAAACTAGTCAGATTGCAAGAGAATCTTCCAAAAGATTCTTTTCTTCCAAGAGTTTTTTCTTAATTTTTTAGAAGTTATAAATGTGTCCCATGTGAATCTGCAAATAGAAAACCTGTGCATACCAAGTTGTTCGTTACCAAAGTTGCTGTGTCTGTGTTGCTTGTTCTCTCTGCTGCTCTCGGGTGAACATTTCCAGAAACCACAGATGTTTTCTCCTGGCTGGATTTCCCCCGTGCTGTAGCAGTTATTAATGTAGCTGAAGCATGTCCCTGGCTCTGGGGTGGGTCCCAGTGCAGCCTCTGTGCCTGGCTGCGGGGGGAACAAGGGCTGCTGTGCTGCTTCCTGGCTGTGTGTACCTGCTGGAGCCAGGGGCTGGGCTGGGCACAGAGAGGCCTTCCCCTGCTTTTGAGGAACACTCATTTCTGAGCACGGGGTCAAACCAGCAGCACTGAGAGCATTGCCTAGACATCACTGTACCTGGGCTTAATCACATGGCATCCTTGCTGAGCTAATGATCATTTCTCTTCTGGCAACTGAGCACATGTTCTTCCTAAATCCAGCGCTCCTCCGGGATTCTGCCTTGGTAACCAGCGACTGATGACTTCCAGATTTGCTATTGCCCATCTAACTGCTCTCTCTTGGCAAATGTGTCTGATGCTTTGCTCCTAAAGATGTGACAGTAACCTGTGACCTTCTTCAGTGAATATCTGTAACATTAATTATCATTTAACAGCAGAATGGTCCCTCTAGGAGAGCTCGTTCTTCAACAGTCACAGGGGGAGAGGAGCCAACGGTAATAAAACTCTTTATCAAGCACTATCTCTAAATAAAATGGGGGGACATTTAGGTCTTGTACAATGAGGAACTTTTGTTTTTTTAAAGCAGCCATGTGTTGAATGAAATACAGCTATTGAATGAAAACTTATATACTTTTGTCCCAAATTTTCTCAGCATTTCTCAAAACACTGCAACTGAACTCCAATACTGGCATGGTTTAGGGACATGGATGTGACATCAAATTATGACAAAGCTGTGCACTAAGTAAATGCCATGGGCTCCTAAAAAATGAAAGCTACAACAGCTAATTCTTTTAAAAGGGGTACTGGAAGCTGCAGTGATTAGAGACATCAAATTATTGTACATGTAGCTGTGTTTGCATCTTGTGTCTTCTTGTCTTCCCATGGCTCTCCTCTAGACTAATTACTTTTAATTCTTAAAGTTGGTCTTAATTTGAGAGCCTTGGGGGTAGAGTGATATAGCACAGAGCTCTTAATGATCTTACTGAATGCCAGTTTCATTTTCCAGCAGTTCCTCAGCAGTCCAAGACTAGTTTGATCATCACATAAAATTCTTTATATGCTTTGCTGAAAAGTGTAATACAAGGAAAGTAGGTTTAATCTATATTGAACTTTAATCTAATTATATGTGTTGAACCTTTAACCTAATTAACTGCCAGTCTGAAGTGAGTTATTTGATGGAAATAATTTACAGTAACTATCATAAATAGCTTTTATGAATTTATGCCCTCCTAGAGAATTTGTTTCAGAGAAAGAAATTTAAGTAATACTTGCTATAAATTGCTATTTGCATCTGGGAAATAAATAAATCTTACTTCAGGTGTTGATGCATTGTTCTGTTATATTGTCTATATTCACTGGGTTTTAATTTTAGAACCAGAGGAGCACACTTGCAAATAGGAAAATCTAAATAAAATGCGTGACTCATTAGTAGTTAGTTAATTGTGCTAGGTGAACTTGCATGGCAGTGGTACTCCCTTGGTAGAGCATCTTGTCTTGATTAGACTTTTTAGAGCAAAATATTAATATTTTGACTCATCATTAGTGAGCCATACCAAGGTTATGTACCTCACGATGCTGCAGTATCTAATCCCCCCTTGTCTTTGCTCAGCATTTACACCCAGAGTCCCAGATCTCTGGAGGAATTGGGATTTAGACAAGATTCGTGGTCTAAATCCTTTGTCTTCAAAGGCTGCATTCTCTTGGGTCTTTGGGCAGCTGATGCTTGCAGGTAAACAACCTGTCAGCAGCAGAAGTGTCTGGTCACCTTGGTTTTGCCTTCAGAATCCCTACAAACCCCCTCCTTGGAGCAGAACCCACAGGCTCAGGCCCAGAAGCAGTGTCCTTCTCCCCATCTCTGAGTTGTAACTGAGACACTGTGGAGTGTCTGCAGCCCTTACTGTGGCCGTCCTGACCCCGGACTGGTGGACTGACAGCCACTGGCACAGGGTGGGCAAGGTGTTCTCCTCATGGCCTGCCGGCTCTGTGAACCAGCACTGCAAAAATAGCCCTTCAGGAGAGAAAGAAATGAGTCTGAGAGTCTGCACGGGATTCTCATCTGTTTCCCTCTGTTTTCTGTTCTGTATGTAATCTTCCTGAGCCATCCAGTATCTCTTCTCCTTTCCTTTCTTCATTATCCCCGCGGTTCTCCAGTTCCTTGTGTCAGCTGTGCTCTGCTCTTACACAGCACCTCCCTGCCTGTGGCACTTGCTCTGGGAAAGGCCTGGCAGAGGTGAAGCAAGAACAAGAATTAAGTTCATTATCTTGCTGAAGCAAGGCAGATAGTGGGGAGGAAGAGAATGTGACTTGGATTTCAGCAGGAGCCTTCAGAGGCCTTCACTGTTTCATGGCAAAACCCCAGAGCTTGTATGCATCAGCCTCTGAATTAGGCAGGTCCTTCATCCCACCTGGGTCCAGTTCCTAGCTCACTGTATGAACTCGTGCTTGGGTACTCTGGGGACGGGAAGGACGCGAAAGAACATCAGCCACACACAGGGACACAGTTCCTGTGGGCAACAGGACGTGACTCTTCCCTTACCTGTATGCTTCTCTTAGAACAGGGAGCTTGTGGACCTTTTACCAGAAGTGTTTGTCATGCTGAAGTCGAGGCTCCAGTTTGGGGTTATCTGGTGTCGCTGGGACACAGAAGCCCTGAGTGCAGCATTTGTGACAGAGCAAAGTGGTTAAAATTCACTTTCTAAACCCACAGTAGTTTCTGGCAACTGAGTGAAGACACCCTGGGGTAAAGAAGAGAGCAGGGCTTGGGAGATCTTGACTGCGTGGTTATTTCACTCTTACTTATCCATCCTGATAAAAGGAAGAAACCTCAGCCTTTTAAGGAAAACTCACTAAAACATAGAGTTCCTTTTTGTCATTATGTGCATCAAAATAGAATGTTTGAGGGCATATAAACTTGTCTGTTTGCTGAATCTGTGTCAAACTGACCCAAAAGATCTCTTGGGAGAAAAAAATTATTTGATTCAAAGGCACACGATAAAGAGCTTGAATTAAATTAAATCAGACTGGATTTTTCCCTGTGGTTGTGTGATTAAGAAGAGTGTAAGTTGACAAGTTGCTTTTTTTTTTTCTACAAACAACAGAGTTTAAAATGTAAAGGTTTTTTAGCTATTATAAAATAAGAATTCAATGATTTCTTGCCTGAGCAGCCTTCTGTGGCTTACGTGCACACCACACCGGGCTTACCTTCGGGCTGGGAGGAGCGCAAGGACGCCAAGGGCCGGACCTACTACGTGAACCACAACAACCGCACCACCACGTGGACACGGCCCATCATGCAGGTACCCTGCTGCCTCCTGCGAGCCAGCACCTGCCTTGGCTGCGGGTCGTTCAGCTGGGGCAGCTTCCAGAAACCTGAAATTTAAAGGAAGTAGCCTCATCATTGTCATGGCAATGCAGATGAATCATAAAAAGCTGCTATAATTTGGGATGGTTTTGGTTACTTCTTTTAACTATGTCAAGGCACAGGTTAAGATGATTGCTGCAAGAGAAGGAATTTCTAGAGATGCAGAAGAGCTCTTAAAAGGAGGCAGATGTGTTCTTTGGATTAAATGTGAAAGTCGGCTCGAACCATTAATAGAACCAGAGGTTCTTGGCCCTTCCAGTGGAATTACATTAAGTGCCCTTTATGGCCTGTAAGGAAATCTGGTTAAGAACAGTAGTGAGGATAACAATGCCATCGGTTTTATCATGTCCTGCGCGTGGGCAGTGCTTGTGACATTCGTGACCTGGCTTTGCTCTGGCACAGCTCGCCGAGGACGGGCTGGTGGGGCCGGGCACGAGCAGCAGCAACCACCTGAGCGAGCCGCAGATCCGGCGGCCCCGCAGCCTGAGCTCGCCCACCGTCACCCTGTCAGCGCCGCTCGAGGTGAGCCTCCCGCCGCTCCCACACGGCACTCCTCACCCCTTGTCCTTCTGCCGGGGGCTGCGCTTCCTTTACATCTCTTTCCGAGTACTTCCAAATGCTGTGGCGTGATGTTCACTGTGACGGGGATAAAGAGCAGCTGAAGGGGCTCCCTACGCAGCCAAAGCCTGTGCGCGTTTGACTTGCAGCGCTGTGGTTCTTACTCTTGTATCAGCTACCCATGGCTGTGCTGAAGAGAGCCAGGCTTTCCTGTAAGTGAGATAAATTGCCCCTGAAGCACAAAACACTGCTTTTGTCTTTTCTGTGATAAAATGGAATATGGACACATCGAGGGCAGGTGCAGAGGAAGGTACAGTCAGGTGTAAATGCTGCAGACATTGTCGTTGCAGAGGAAGGTACAATCAGGTGTAAATGCTGCAGACATTGTCGTTGCAGAGGAAGGTACAATCAGGTGTAAATGCTGCAGACATTGTCGTTGCAGAGGAAGGTACAATCAGGTGTAAATGCTGCGGACATTGTCGTTGCAGAGGAAGGTACAGTCAGGTGTAAATGCTGCAGACATTGTCGTTGCAGAGGAAGGTACAGTCAGGTGTAAATGCTGCAGAAGTCGTTGCAGAGGAAGGTACAATCAGGTGTAAATGCTGCGGACATTGTCGTTGCAGAGGAAGGTACAGTCAGGTGTAAATGCTGCAGACATTGTCGTTGCAGAGGAAGGTACAGTCAGGTGTAAATGCTGCGGACGTTGTCGTTGCAGAGGAAGGCAGGGAACACCATGTTCTTTACAGCAAAAGACTGGGCATGTTAGAAGGCACAGATAGAGCTAATTAAGTTCTAGTAAATCAGTCCCAGCATTTAATTCTGGTGTTAATTACATCTGGAATGAAAAGCTGTTTGCTGTGAAGCCAGGCTGGGTTGGTTTTGCAGCCCCGAGTGCCGCGGTGCTGTTTCCTCTCCACAGGGCATGAAGGACTCTCCGGTGCGCAGGGCGGTGAAGGACACCCTGTCCAACCCTCAGTCCCCACAGCCATCCCCCTACAACTCCCCCAAGCCCCAGCACAAGGGGGCCCAGAGCTTCCTGCCCCCGGGCTGGGAGATGCGCATCGCCCCGAACGGCCGCCCCTTCTTCATCGACCACAACACCAAGACCACCACCTGGGTAAGGGCGCTGCAGCCGCGGCCCGGGGGCCAGGCCCGTCTCTGCCTTCCTGCCTGCATGCCCCTATTCCAGCATGGCACTTGTCTTTGTGTTTTTAAGAGCCAAAAATGTGCATGTGGATGTAAAAGCCCTTATGGAGTGCAGGCATCCTAAGAACAGGCCTGTGGTTTTTGAAGCATATCCCTGGACATAGCAGACATTTAATGGAGTCAGGTCTTACATCACCCCAGCTCACTCCGCACTGGAAAATTCATTGCACTGTAGAAATCCTAATAAGGCATGTTTTGTTTTATTCTCTGAAAAGAATAACTGTTACGTAGGAGGGTTTCCAGATTAGTCTGTGCTTGACTTTGTAGATCTGCCTTGATCTGTTGGATTTACAGTTGTGTACCTGTGTTCCAGGAGGATCCACGGCTGAAGTTTCCAGTGCATTTGAGATCCAAAGCATCTCTGAACCCCAATGATTTGGGCCCTCTTCCTGTAAGTGATGCTGTGCCTGTGTTCTAACCTATACTTCCTGTCCCAGGGCTCTGCTCTGTTCTGGGCACAGGCTGCTGCAGCTCTTCCTGGGGGCTCTGGAGCCCTGCTGTGCCCTGGGGCTTGCTCAGGCGCTCCAGAGCCAGCCCAGGAGGCTCTAACTCATGGCCTTTTTCTGTGCTGCTGAAGTGTTGAGCTTTGCACACACTCACCTGGGCTGTGTCTTACTGTGCTTTTAGATAATCATAATCACTGCTTAGGAAAAACAGAGCAGATTGTGCCAAGCAAGCTCTACCAGTGCACCAGCATATTCTAGCATTTAGAAATCAGAATAAATTTTGATTTTTCAATGAAACCTCCATCTTTTGCAGAGCAAATAATCAATTTAATGTCAGTTTTGTCATACCTGTAATCAAGGTATAATAGGGATTTACAGACATGTCAAATGTAGAGCTTTGCTTTGTTTTCAAAATACTCCCAGCCCTTAAAGGTAGAGAGTAATGTGTGAAAACTGACACATTGCTGGTCACAGCAGCAGGAATGCTCGTTGGCTTTAGGAAACAGCTGTGCTCTTGCAGTTGTCCAGGTACATGGGGCGTGTGTTACCCTGGGAGGCACTGAAGGCCCAATTACAATTTGTTCTCTTAACTGCAAGGGGAGAAGCATGCAGTGAAAGCAGGGTAGCCTGACCTGTCACTAGCAACCGATTGTCAGTAACAGATTTCACCTCAGTTAAACCTCCTGGTTTTGGAGCGAGGTTGGCATGACTACAGAATTTAACACGAGTTTCTCCAACAAGATTGAAGGGAAATAATTTCTCCTCTGTGTTTTCTGGCAGCCCAGGCTGGCCAGTGTCGCCGGTCCCTACAGCCTGCCATCCGCTCTCCTTTAGCACTGCAGGCGCCTGGGACTGAGAAAAGGGAAGGGATGAAAAGGGGAGCACTGAGGACTGGGTTAGCACATTCTTGTCCCACTGTACAGGGAGCCTGGGTTACACATTTACAGTAACTAACCCACATGGCTTTCAGAAGCAGGAGCAGAAACTTTCAAACTAAGCCACGACGGACCATCTGTTCTCTGTGATTGTTTGCTCACAGAGGAAATGGGTGGGAATCCTGAGGCAAGAGGTTTCCACTATAAAAAGTATTCCCTGCACAGGATGCAGTCACCTCTATAAGAGCTAGGTCTGAGCCTGCTTGGATTTGTGGCCTTGCCATTAGGCATCTGGTCGCTTGGGGTTTCCTACCTCATCAGCATCTTTGACACAAGTCCAGTGAGCAGTGCACTGCTTCTGGCTGTGTGAGACTGATACAATTTCACTTACTCTCTCTTTTCTTTGTTTTTATTTCCCATTTCCAGCCTGGCTGGGAGGAAAGAATACACCTGGATGGAAGAACATTTTATATAGACCATAGTAAGTAAACACTCAGGTATTAGAGCAAATAGACAAAGGGAGGTACTAAGTATTGAAGTGAAAGCTTTGTGATTTTACTCTTCATTTAGGAAGCCAGGTGTTGATATGTGGAGACATTGATACCAGAGACTTAGTGCCCTCCTACGGTACTGTACATTCACTGGAAGCTTGCTTTAATTGGCTCATCAAGCTTTGTCCCTCTCTGATTTGTGAAGCATTAACATTTCCTCTCTGTGGTTTATTTTGTTCTTGTTGATATTTTGGATTTGTTGTTGTTGTTGTTGATGATCCCATGGCTTATTTGCACTTAATAAATTAAAATATAAATTAGGAATAGAAAATAAGATGAGAAGAGATCCTGTAGCCACAGCTCCACGTATAGGCAGTGGAGCAATTAGCACTGAGAAGTACTTTCCTTTGCTTTCAGGTCTGTGGCAGTGCTGATTCTGATCTTATTTCCTATTTAGAGCATGTGAAACTGCACCAGCCCATTAATATTCTCCAGTTCTGTTAGTGGAGTTTTAGTGTAAGTGATGTTTCATTGTAGATTTGTCTTCCTAGAGCATCTCAGAACTGCTGTGTGAGTTTTGTTGGTGTTTGGAAACAAAGCAGCCCACAAAGGCTGGGCTGGGTCTTCTTATAATAAGACATTTCTTCACAGCCATTGCTAACTCTCGTAACCATCAGAGGAGCGTGCAGAGAGTTAAAACCTGAACTTACCCATGTTTGACAGAGCTAGGTTTGTCCCTCAGTATCGCTGACTCCCACGCTCATCCACAGAGATGACAATATTAAGTCATTATTAAACGACTGCCTTTAAATTAATACCAATTTTGAAATGGTATAAATGCTTTTAACAAAACATCAGAAATAATACACTTGTTAAGCACCCGATGAACCTCTTCTGAACTTCAGTACAGAGTTATTATCCTTTATCCCTTCTGTAATTGTTTTTCCCGACAGAGTTCTGGAAATACAGCTATGGCAAATTATTCTAAACTGCTGCCACTAAGGAGTCACAGGATAAAGCTGTTTAAACACCATTTAAAACACCTGTGTAACTGCTGAGCCTCCCAATCTCTCTTAAAACTCTTCAATTTTCAGTCTCCTAAAGTTATTTGAGCATGTGTTAGTCCCTAAAATGGAATGTTACAGTCATACATTAATTAGAATTCCTCAAAGGATTTGTTAGAAAGCAAAATTTACGTGCATCTGAATTCTCCCTCTAGTCTCTTTTTGTTCTGAGTGGACTTAGCTTCTTATATAGCATTTTTCACAAAAGTTTAGGGAAGCTTTTGGTAATGCTGCCTGTTTCCAGCAGATGTCCCTTTGGTCACAGCCTGGTGCCTGAGCACTGCTGTGGTGGCTGGGCTGGGGGGCCTGGAGGGCCAGGGGCTGTGCCACTGCCAGGACACAAAACCAGCAGGACAAGTCTGACAGAGTCAGCTGCTGCTCACGTCCTGCTTCCCTGCTACGTTTTGTACCTCTGCTGCATAGTTCTCCAGCACTGTTTGTCCTATTTTTGAAATGTTTTTCTCATGCCTGGAGGAAAGTGCTGAAGTCCCCTGCAGCCAGCACAGCCCCTCTGCTGTACACAGGGAGCAGGAGCACCGAGTACGGGTGCAGCACACCGGTGTCACTGGGACCAGAGGCTGGGCGTGGCAGTGAGCCCCTCTCCCTGGCTCTCTGGGCCCTTACCTTCCTTGGACACACTGGTGTTCCCTGCACGCCGCTGCCATTCCTGGGAGCCCGCCAGGCACGTGCCAGCTACCTGTTGGAAGGGATCAGAAGGGAAAACAACCATTCTGCAACCATTTTCTGAACCAGTGATTCACAGACAGGGAGGATGGATCCATTGAATGAGCTCCCCTCAAAGTCTGTCCACATCCACCTGCACATGGTGGTATTCACAATATGCATCAGTGATTTACACAAGGAATGAGGGGGAAGCACTCCTTAGTTCAGCAGGAGGCAGCAGGGCAGGAGAGGGGAGAGGGACTCACGGGAATGGGATGGGAAGTCAGAGTGAGTCTGGCAAATGGCCACTGCAGTGTGCGGGAAGAGGCTGTGGAAGGAGAATTGCCAAGTGTTACTCAGAATGGGAGTCATTAGCAGAATTTGGGTTGAAAAGGGGATGAAAAATACCATCACCTGGTCATGAGCTATCTCACCCTGTGATGTATTGACAGGAGTGCCTAAATCCAACCTGGAGTAACCCTTCTGATGCCATCAGCACTGGGAATGTCTGGCTGTGAGAGTTCTGTATCTGGCAGGGGGTCCCAGACTTCAGGGAAATAGTGGCTCCATTGGAAAGGCAGGGAGAAGAGGGACTCCTCAAAGGCCTGAGAGCCTGGTTTATGACAGAGAATTGTATTGGTGGGAAGACTCAAATTTTTGAAATTTTTGAAAATGTTGAGACTTTCGAAAATGTTCTTCAAAAAGAATGAGTTTGTTATCCATGCTCACTTGGGATAGGACAGAGAATCCTGAGCTACAGTTCCGGGTGAAGTGGTTCATTGCAGACCCTTGTGGCCCTGGAGCACCATTTTTAAAATGGAGTCCCTGTACGACTCTGAAAAGAAAGACTGAGATTCGTTGGTGTCATCGCACACCCTGAGGTGCAGAGAGCAAGGAGCTGACACACCGTCAGTCATTTCCACTTGGCTTACCTCTGATTCCACAGAAAACTGGCACTGTGGTTTGTGGCTCCTGGCGTCAAGAAGGTGACCAGAGAACTTTGTAGAAGGGAATTCCAGTGTAGGAGTTGGAAATGGAAAGGGTTGGGCTGGGTGTGCACCTTGGCAGCAGCTCTGCTCCATGCATCTCTGGGGTCTCTGGAGCTCAGGCTGGCAGCCCTCCAGTGATAAACATTCCCATAAGTGATAAATAGCTTTAATGTGTGAAGGGAAATAAAATAGTGTTTTACTATTAAATTATCTAATAGATCAAATGTCTTGAAATGTGCTTGCAATCATTTAGAATTTTCTCCAGTTAACATTTGCCAAATGACACCTTTCAGATCCCAGTCCCTCTTAAACCAGCTTGGGATGCAAACTTACAGGGCTTTTCCAGTTCTAGAGACGTGGAAAATGCAATCTTGATTCCTGATACCCAGTTCCTAACGCAGAGCAGTGTCCATAACAAACAGAGGGATGGCAGGCCAAGGGTGACCAACACCTCGCCATTGCAGGTGGCACCTGGGGTGGGGTTTGGAACATTGTCTTATTGTTGCAACACCATTGTTTTGTTGTGACTCTGTCGTGTTCAGAATCTTGGGAGGAGCAGCTGTCTGGAGGCAGGGAAGGGGAGTCCCACCATGGTCCTGTAGAACCTTTCCTGTCATACTCCTGGTGCTCTTCAAAGCTGTAAATGGAAAGAACTGGGCTGTGTTGTGCCACTGCCAGCATCTCCACTGGTCATAACTGGGTGATTTTCTTGCACCAAAACAGGACAGTTCTGCCTCCCTTTTCCTTCTCATTAAATCAGAGTCTAGGAAAAATGTTATTCCCTCCCAATCTAGAAGTATCATACTTCAGCTGCCTATGCAGAATTTCCAAACAGTAACCTAGGGTGTCGTTGCCAGAAGTTCTGGGTTCCTTTACCTGTTGGGCTGTGTATCTCCAATCCCAGCCCATGTTCAAATGAACATGTTCACTCACTCCTGCAGATGTTGCCATCAAAGCAGTGCAAGTTCCCTGGGTTCTGGGGCAGTTCTGTGCTTTTGAGTGAATGTTTTCAACTAAACAGTGTGTTGTAGCTGGGGAGGGTGGGGAGACACAAGCCTTTGCTAACCCTGGCAGACCTGAGCAGTGCTAGGGAGAAAAAACCGACAGAAATTCACAGTGCAGTACCAGAGAATCCATGGGACCATTTCTTTTGTTATTTGCAGATAATAAAATTACCCAGTGGGAAGACCCCAGGCTGCAGAACCCAGCCATCACGGGCCCAGTAAGTACTGCTGTGGGATCTTCCATGAAGTGCCCTGCCTCGGCACAGCTGGAACAGCAGCAGGTCCTGCCTGCTCCCCAGATCGGGGGTGGGAGGCAGGAGCTCTGCCACATCCGGAGTCAGAAAAAGCTGGGAATGTCACCCCAAGTTCTGGGCAGTCTCCCGGATTGTTCAGGGTTTGGGGAGGGTTGTGGAGAAGTGCTCCTGTTTACCCATTACCTGGGTTGTCACTGACAGTAGGGTTTTACTGAGGTGGCGCACCATTCTATTGATGTAGATAAACAGAGGTTTCAGAATATCAGCCTCAGAAAAAAACAAATACAGCATTTTACTCCAGTGTCAAATTCTAAAAATATCAAAGAGTGATTATTTGACTTTTTCTGCTGGGTTATGCCAGTTTATGCCATTTTATGGTAATCTGAGTGATCAGACTTCAATCCAAAGATGTTTCCTGGTGCCAAGAGTACCTTTTTAATTCTGCATAAGTCCTTGGGACCTTTAAGAGTTTCAGGACACAGCAGATGAGCCTGCTGCATGGTTAAATTCCAATTGCTTAGTAATATCATCAATAGTAGTCAGTTTTTGACCATAGTTGCTTTTGGAAGGATTGACTCATTTATCAGGCATTTAAAACTGGAGATCCTCACACACAGCACTGTGCAAACTGCTAATAGGCCTCTCCCCAGAAATGCTGAGCACAAATGAGAGAGACTACTTGAGAAAGTTTGTGTGAAGGAAATGAACTTATCATGGTCTTCTTGAGCGACTGACAGTGGTTTGTTTGTTGGCTTTAAGGGAAAGCAGGAGCTAATCAATTTCACAGAGGCACTAAGGATTCATCTGAATGCTTTCAGTAATACTTCTGGTGCCATGACAAACAGAATTACTTAAATTGCATTTCAGGTAGTGTTGAAATAAAGGAAACACATAGAAAGATTGTTTAATGGCAGAGTAAAGTGATGTCATTTTGTGGGATTTTTAAATCTCTCCTGGCTGCTGCGCCTCGTGGGTGGGTTGAGGGGAGCCCATAGCACAATGTGTGGGTTGCACATCCCTTCAGAGTGCTGTGGGGCACAAACTGCTGAGTAGCAGGAATGACGCCTCCTCCACTGCTCCCCACAGGCGGTGCCGTACTCCAGGGAGTTCAAGCAGAAGTACGACTACTTCCGCAAGAAGTTAAAGAAACCTGTGAGTAGAACCAGCTCGGGGCTGCAGGACACACCTGCCAGGTTACTGCATTGTGCTGCTCATCAGGGGTTCAAGTAGCAACCAAAAACACGAAGCAAAGTTTGAATTTGATGGGTTTCTCAACAAAAAGCTTTTCTAAGTCTTTAAGACTCATATTTTTCTAGATAAATGCAAATGCCCTTAAAATAGAGCACAGTCAATCTTCTTTTTTGTTTTGCTTGTTTGATACTTTTCTTGTCATTTTCATCAAATATTTACTATAGAAGTCTGCAGCACTGCTCTGGAACTAGCCCAGTTTCCCCCACACTCTCAGCCTGTGGACTGGGAGAGCACTGGGAAATAAAAACATGGGGTACTGGAACACCTGGTTTCTGAGCTGTCACTGAGATGTTGTCAACCAGTAATTTGCCCAAAGACTTATTTCTTGAGACTAACTAGGGTAATCCAATCTTCTTTCACATAGGCTGACATACCCAACAGATTTGAGATGAAATTACACAGAAACAACATTTTTGAGGAGTCCTACAGAAGAATCATGTCTGTGAAGAGACCTGATGTACTAAAAGCCAGGCTCTGGATTGAATTTGAGTCAGAAAAAGGACTTGACTATGGAGGTGTGGCCAGAGAATGGTTTTTTCTCTTGTCCAAGGAGATGTTTAACCCTTACTATGGTCTCTTTGAATACTCAGCAACGTAAGTGTCCATTAAATATTTGTATTCTCAAGGGATATATATATATTACATTTTGCATAAGAGGCAAAGTTGCTCTGGGCAGAAATTGCTCCTCCTTCCCGGGGTGCCCTGGGCAGCCCCACTGCCCTATTCCCTGCTGCCCTTCAGAGAGCCTCTGGAATTCTCCTTGAGAACCCAGAAAACATTTCCATTGCTCAGACGATGTCCAGGGCAGCAAAACTGCAGTTTTTGAGGCCAGTAAGGGTGAAGGGACCAATATCCCAGGAAAGCCCCTTTCCTCTGCTGCCCAGAGCTCCAGCGCTGCTGTCGAGCAAGCTCGGGACACAACTGCTCGTTCACACAGCAGAGTTCCCCGGCAGTGGCCTCCCAGAACTGTAAAATGGGGGCTGCCCAGCTTTAAAATCTTGGAGCAGTCCGTTAGTGCAAGGGGAGAGGGCGTCTCTGGCTCACAGTGGGTTTGGTTGGCTGCTGGGTCAGCCCTTCAGCCCTCAGTGGCTCCGTGGTGGGACAGACTGGAAAGGACTTGGACACAGCCCCACGGCGCTGTTGAAGGGACATGACCCTAAGCACACATTATTTATTAACATATCTGAGTACGTGCTTATTTAAAGACTTGGTTCTTTAGCTGTTTTTTTTCTTTCCCCAAAAAAGGGACAACTATACACTTCAGATTAATCCTAATTCAGGTCTTTGTAACGAAGATCATCTGTCATACTTCACGTTCATTGGCCGGGTGGCCGGCCTGGCCGTGTACCACGGGAAGCTGCTGGATGGTGAGTCCTGCTCCTGCTCTGCTGCTGCCCTGGGCCTTGGGGAAGGAAATGCACCTGCTTGAGAGCCCTGGGGTCTGGGGGCAGTCTGGGACTGGCACTGTTGAGACTTAAATGGTGATTCACACCATTACACAAAATTACAGGGGCTTACTCAACAAGTGGGTTTCATACAAAGTTTGCTCCTTTCTCCACTCAAGGTCAAACTCTAGAGCCGGCATGAGCACTGTCCCTCTAGGAGAAGCGTGGAATTTGTATCAGTCGTTTCCATGCAAACCTGCAGCCAAACTAGGGGGGTCAACTGCAGCATATTTTGATATGTAAAGTTATTGCTGAAAGATTTGATTACAATTTCTGCTGCATTTTGAAATCTCACACCAGGCAGACATTACTGATCAGATTTTCCCGAGCCCTGGTGCAGAAGAGGAAACAGGAATCCTGAGCAGAGGAAGCTCAGCAGCCTGGTTTTCAGGCAACTCCTTGGGGAGAGGAGCAGTGATTTTAAATGGGATAGTGTGCCCTAAGCTCAGTTCCCCAGCTCTCTCTGTCATTAATGTTGGGGTGGTCAGTGGAGTATGGTAGTTAGTGGATAATTGTAGAAACTGAAAAATTGGGACTTTCTGTGTCTCAATAAACCTGAGCTGCTATGATGCTGTTGCAGTTGCTGTTACAGTCAGGAGGTAACAGGAAATGCCAGGGGTGGTGCCCTCAAGCAGTCCTCTATGGAGTGTACCTTTATGGAATGTGCAGGTGCAGAGCAGGGCACGTAACGCTCTCCTCTCTCTCGCAGGCTTCTTCATCAGACCTTTCTACAAGATGATGCTGGGGAAGCCCATAACGCTGAAGGACATGGAATCAGTGGTAAGACCCCATTTAACCCGTGCCAGGGCTCACAGCCCCGTGGGTTTCTACAACTCTGCACTAATTGCCCATATTCAAACTGCTTAATTGTGATCTGCCCTAGGATAGCGAATACTACAACTCTCTGAAGTGGATCCTGGAAAACGACCCTACAGAGCTGGATCTCATGTTTTGCATAGACGAGGAAAACTTTGGACAGGTACGTAAGGGTTATTTACATCTTAGAACTGGTTATTGCCAGCAAGTGCCTCAGGACTGAGAGGAGTCTCGTGGGTGAATGCACTGGTCAGCCTTCGCCTCACTGTGTTCCCAGCTGGGACTGGGGGTGCCACATTCCTGTCAGGGAGCCGCGACATCTCTGGGACAAGCCGGACACGCAGCTGAGTGGAATACTTGCAATGAGGAGGAATAAAGGTGTCCCACAGTCCAGCTGGGACATGGTGCAAGCGCAGGGACTGCTTGGGTTTCTGAGGTCGAAGGTGTTCTCAGAGGAGATGGCAGAATGACGCCAGGGAGGTCCTCTCTGTCGTGCCTGTCACAGCAGCTGCTGGTACGACGGGGGTGGCTGCCAGGTTTAAAAGGGTCACGGTCAACGGGTAACTTTTGCCATTACAAATGAAAATGTTGTAGACGTTAAATCAAATTCATTTGCTTAGAGGCTTTTATGACCTTTTTTAGTGTCTTCCCTTTGTTTACTTCTGAGACCTAGATCCTGGCTCCAGGTACAACTGGACCTGGGGACTATAGGGCCTTTTATAAAAACTTACTTCAACAATTCAAACTATGCACTCAGTGTCCTGTCAAAAACATTCTGATCCACTTGCCAGTGCGCACTGCCTTTTTCCTGAAGCAACATAAGGATAAGGATTACATGGAGAGCTAGGGAGAGTATTGAAGCCACAGAATAGAGAGGTTTTGTAATATACTGGTTGGCTTTGGCAGTTTCAAGATGTGATTTAGCTTCTTTTATTATAAAAACTATTATAATTTTGTATATGTAAAGTACGTACTTAGTAGTTATATTTGTATAAAATATATCATTTTATTATTATAAATAATAATTATAATAAAATTATTAGTAAATAGCCAGCTTCTCTCTGCCAGTTTTCTGTCAGCGCAGGTTTGTTCAAAAGTGTAAATCAATTTACTAATGATTTCCTGATAATGCTTGTAAAATGCTGCTCAGGAAGAGTGGGTTCTGGGAGAAAGTCCCAGATGTCCTCAAATAACAGCAGGTTTTTTGGTCTTCTGAAATATAGACATATCAAGTGGACCTGAAGCCCAACGGGTCCGAAATCATGGTAACCAATGAAAACAAGCGGGAATACATTGAGTAAGTATCATTGTGGAATATGCCCGGGGGTAAGAAAGAGCAGCTGCGTTTGCAGTTGGACCCTGCTGCAGTTCCTGTCGTTTGTACTGCACAAGAGCATCAGGGATCCCTGGAAAAAAAATCTTACAGTTATCATTGGTTATACCCAGTCAGACATGAGAACAAAGAGTAAATTAAATTGCACACTTTGTTCTCCTGAAACTCCCCCCCATGGGAATGTGCATCTCCAACATCTGGCTCAGGTTCAAATGAGCCAGAAGGGGCTCTCCAGCCTGACCCTCATCCCATTGTCCTCCTCTTCCAGTCACAGACCACAGCCAGGATTCCAGTGCCAGCATTCCTACCAAAAATTGGCCAAATCTGAAACTAGGTTTTAGTTTCAGCTTTCTCAGTTCTTTCACCTACCAGGATGTAAAATGCTAAATTCACTTGTACATGCTGGCATTTTAAATCAGGGCCTTTTCCAAGGTGAAAGACATTAAAATCGATACATTTATGCAAATTGGGATTTCATTTCCAGTGCCTGGACCTGGACCAATTCCATCCCTGGAACTGATTTTTTATGCCTGCACCTGTGAGGTGTTTGTGCTGTGGGTGACTGGTACTGAAACTGGTACCTTTGATGCTGCAGCTTATTGCTTTATTTGTAGGTGAGATGCTGTCCTGACAGCTGTCCTCAGAGCTTGCAGACTTTGCTGGGAATTTTTAATTAGTCAGTGCTCTGGAAGAATAGAATGTCTGCTCGCATAGGTACCTACAGGAGCGAAAATATTCCCGCTGTGATTTGGTCATAGTCACTGGGGTTGTTGGTTTGTTTCTTCAAAATCCCATCAGTCACCAGCCAATAAATTGGAACAACTAGTGAAAGCTGCTTAGTTACCTCCAGTTGCTGAAGTTGTCTGTGACAAACTGAAGGCACTTGGGGTTGCTGAAACTCTGAACGCTTGGCTGAGACCTGCTAATGAGTTTGTTTTTCTGATGGGGTTTTGTTTCTTTCTGCAGCCTGGTCATCCAGTGGCGGTTTGTCAACAGAGTGCAGAAACAAATGAATGCCTTTCTGGAGGTGAGGCTCTTCAGCTCCTTTCTTTCACAAAAGTAGGGATTTTTTTCTAACATAGATTTCTTACCCACTGGTGTCTGTGTAAAGGGAGCAGGGAGCTTGTCAGGGAATGAAAACAGAATACTTACGTTTATGATTTTTCAGTTTTATTTGGTGTAAGAATATATGATCTTTCCCTTATGAGAATAAGGTCATTCTCTTTCAAGTTTAATTATTTGAGCTTGAAGTAATTTGGTCATTGATGTTTTTAATTAGGATTTATGTGGGCTGAGAGTTTTAACTTTGCTCTTTTTCTTTTTAGGGATTCACAGAACTGCTTCCTATTGATCTGATTAAAATTTTTGATGAAAATGAACTGGAGGTGAGTCCCTTTGGTGCCCCAAGCTGACCATGTTCTGGGCTCTTCAGTCATCCATCCCTCTCCCTGAGGGAACGTGCAGACACAGCTGCCTTGCTCAGAGCTGGAGTTAGAAATCAGATGTTTCTTCCTAATTAATGAATCTATTCATGACATGCAAAGAACTGCACTCAGGGAGGGGGTTGAGGGTGTGCCTCCGAAAGCCTGGAAGTAGCTTAGCAGATGGGTGCCATCATGCCTCTGCCAGTCACATTTGAGCCAAACACGTGGGAGTTGCTGTCACGTTGTGGCAGTGGGCAGGCATTGTCCAGTGAGTGGAACACTCTGGGAAGAAGCTCCGGCTCTCCCCTGTGTGTGCATAAATGACTGAGGTCAGAGCCCTGAGGGGCAGTGACACCTTGTCACCCGTGAGTGCAGGGAAACACACACTCTCTCACATCCCACCGTTCTGTTTCCCTGCAGTTGCTGATGTGTGGCCTTGGTGATGTCGATGTCAATGACTGGAGACAACACACCATCTACAAAAACGGTTACTGCCCAAATCATCCCGTTATCCAGTGGTTCTGGAAGGTAAGACTGGCACCACCGCTGACTGGTCCTGTAAGTGAAAGTTACTGCCCTTTTTTGCAATCATTTCTCTTCAAGAAAACTGCTGAGAATGGGGGGGTGCTGTGCTGGGGGGCAGGACCTGCTCCCAGCTCACCCAGGTGAGGGCAGGTGTAGCTCTGGCTGGGGCAGCTCACAGATGGGACCTGGAGCGCGGACAATCCATTGTGTCCTGAGGGTTGGCTCATACGAAAGGCAATTTGTGCTGGCTTTGGGCTGCTCTTAGGGCCCGGCCAGGCCAGGCCAGGGGCTGAGGCTGATGGTGTCCATTTGCCAACAGGCTGTTCTGCTGATGGATGCTGAGAAACGGATCCGGCTGCTGCAGTTTGTGACCGGGACGTCACGAGTGCCTATGAACGGATTTGCTGAACTTTATGGTGAGCTGCTCGCGGCAATCCAGCCAGCCCCTGGCCCGCACGAGCACTCGGCTGTGAATGCTGACCTCAGAGCTGGCCTCCATGGCATTGTGCAAGCTCTGAAACCAGCTCACTGGGCTTGGAAAGAAAGAACCACATGCATGTTGCTCTCATGTACCTGTTACAGGTGAAGAATCCAGCCCACAGCTGATGCCAACATTTCACGTTAAAAATACTGTTGAGGCAGTCTCTGTAGAGTCCAGCAGTTCCTGTTTCATGTGGTTTTCGTTTTCACCCAGGTTCAAATGGTCCTCAGCTGTTTACAATAGAGCAGTGGGGAAGTCCTGATAAGCTGCCCCGGGCTCACACCTGGTAAGTCACCAAGGCATAAATTCCAGAGCTGCTCCTGCCAGAAGAACCATGCTGCTGACCATGCTCAGCTCTGCATCAAACACCATTTGTTCCTGTGGGTCCCCAGTGCCTTCACAAACTGAGAAACTGAAAGCTATTCTTTTATTTCCCACATCCTAGTAAGTGGATGTAATGAACTACAGCAAGTCAGACATCACCAAACAGCCATAAAAAGCCCATAAATCATTGGAGAATTCAAAACAAATGTAAGATTATAAGATAATTTAACCCTGGTTTATAGATTTTTCAAACATTGAAAGCATCCAGTACAAATTTGTCTTGCTCTGTTACATTTCAGGAATGTGGCTTTTTAAAGAAAAATGGTGCTGAATTGGAAAACTATTTTATAGACTATCAGTACAGACTGGGGGATCTTTCTGTGAAGCTAATAATTCTATAAAATAATGAGCTTTAATTAAAAAAAACAAACAAACTGAAAACAAAAGCACAAAACCTACCAAACACAAACAACAATACTACCCCAAACACGCTCCAAAATCAGCCCATCCTCTTTGGGTTCCAGTTCTCTGCTAGCTTTTACCTTTGGAGGATTTTCTCTCGGATGTTTAATCTTTTCTCCCTCCAGAGAGCAAAGGATCTGTCCTCTAAATCCAGAATGTCTTTGCTGAGCTTTAAGAAATCAGTCCTTTGACAAAGATCATTTTCCATCATCTAAATACAGTGAAGGGCTTTCTGTTGGCTTTTTTCCTCTCCGAAGTGATTCTTACCAAATTCCTGCTTCCAGCTTTCCAAAGGAAGGCAGCACACAGTTACTGGAGAACTCACCCTGGGCAGGTGTGAGGCATGCAGGGAACACTGTGGACCACAAGCTGCATTCTTAATCAAGACCCCCAATTATTTCATCTTTTCTAGTTCTCTAAAACTCTGTTTTTCTGTGGATTGTTTGAGTGACTCTTTCCTTGTCCCTTCCAGCTTTAACCGCCTGGACTTACCTCTGTATGAATCTTTCGAGGACCTGCGGGAGAAGCTCCTCATGGCCGTGGAGAACGCCCAAGGGTTTGAAGGGGTGGATTAACTTTGCAGCACCCGTTCCCTCTCCAAGCACGTTCTGCTGGCTTGGGCACCTGCCCGAGGGCCTCCGAGGGCTTGTGGCACAGCAGCTGCCCGGCCGGGCTCTGGAGCGAGCCCCGGCAGGGCGGGGCCGAGCCCCGAGGCTGGGACTGTCACCAGGGGTGGCCCTGCTGATGTTCCCGCACCACTTGCGAACTGATCACATTTCAGCAGGACTTACTCTATTTATGTTGTGCCTCTGTAGGCAAAGCCCTTAATAAATATTTTACACAATTTCTAATGGCAATGAACGGAATTAATCATTTTACAGGTATAGTATTACAACTCATGTTTACTTCTTAATTGATTTAAACATTTTCAGATTTTATTTCATTACAATTAAATATCATATACTTGGAAAAATGAGCATTTTTCTTAATTTTATACCAGACCTTTTTTTTCAAAGCACATTGAGCCTTGTGTTCCTAAACCAGGAGAGCAGGAGAAAGCTCTGTTGGAAGCTTTCTCTCCATGGGCTGTCTCTCAAAAGCAACTCTCTTCATTAAGCACATCACTGTTGTTCTGTATCCAGAAGTATGGGCTGGATGTTGCATTTTTGTATAAGTTCTAGAAGAGTGTCAAGGCACAGCAGAGCCCTGACACAGCATGTCCAGATCTCTGTTCTACTGAAACTGCCTCGTTACTGCCAAGCTGTACATGTGCTACAAAGCATCTGGGCTGGGGCTGGCGTTTAGCCTCTAGGAGAACATGCTAAACCCTGCCATTCCCTCTGTACAGTGATTCGTTTTCCATCCTTTCCGCATTCCTGTTTGCAATGGAGGCATTCCAATTGAAATCTGGCACTCTGGAACACAGCTCTGTTCTGGCTCCTGTTTGTGTGCACTTGCTAATGAACCTAATTAACACTGGGGTTGTTCATTTCTAACAGCACCGACTCTGAAGGCACTTTCTGTACCGCTGGGAAGGCAGACCTGGTTTGAGCATATAGTTGATGGGATTTTACTCCTTCCCACTACACATGTCCTTCTATGGTCAATTTGGCTGCTGCTGTGTAAGAAAAAACCCCACCAGCTCAAGACCGGAGCCTGCAGACATGTTCCTCAGTAATTGTTTCTGTGATTTCTTTTTTACTTACAAAGATTTATTTAATATACACTATTATCTAATCCATTTTGTAACCTATGACATGTTGCATGCCTAATCTATAATGTCTGAGTTGCATCTGTTTTCTGGCAGATTAAAGGTGACAGATTTGTGCTTGCCCCAGTGCAGTGACATGGTGACAGCACTGCTGGAGCAGGGCTGGTTCCACTGACCTGCAGCTCTGCCCCAGCCTGCTCCCCAGCACCCAAGCAAGATGACACCACTTGCCAAAACAAACTTCCACCTCAGCGCCAACAGTTTTTGAGCCCTAGCCTTACCTGCGTGTCCAGCCTGCGGAGCCACGCTGCGGAGCCTGGGATACAGGAGCACCCACCTGGGAAGAAGCCTCACTGCCAATAGCATTCAGCAGTTATGGTCCCAGTCCTGAGGAAGCTTAGGGCAGTACTTGAATGCAGTTCAAGATTCCTTCTCTATTAAATATGCTTCCTGACATTCCTGCCTGACCTTTTCCATCTGAGGAGCGAGTTGGAACGCAGGACAGTGTCTGACATCAGAGTAGACAGGAATGCTGGACTGACTGCTTGGCTCTGGGTATAGAAGAGATAAGCTCAGGTATTCCCATTGACCTGTACGTTGAGCACAGCTGATTCTAACGCGGGACCCCGGAGAGTCCCAGGAGTCAGGGCCCGGGCGACACCGGGGGCGGGGCCAGGTGGCTTCAGGAGCGGGCCCGACACAGGTGCGCGGGCCGGGACCGAGGCGATCCCGTCCCCGGAAAGCGCCCGTCCGTAATTTGCTCACTACGAGCGCGGTGAGGGAGGCGCTCCTTGTCCCGGCGCCCCAGGTGAGTCGTGGGGGCTTCGGCTTCCCCACCTCTCCCGCTCGTTTCTTCACCCCGTGTTCTTCTTTCTGCCACTCCCCTGTGCCCCCCAAAATCTCCCCGCCTCCCCCCGCACCTAGCCCTCCTTCCTTCTCCCCATATTCCCCTTTTCCCTCCCCATTTACCCCCTTTCCTCGGTCCCCTGAAAACCACTGTTCCTCTCCCCCTCTACCACTCCTTTCTTCTTCCCGTATTCCTCCTCCTTCTCCCCCGTCACTCTACTCCCAAAAACCTCCCTGCTCGCCTGGCTCTCCTTACTTCTCCCCGTATTCCTTTTCTTTCTGCCCCTTCCTCCCCATCCCTCTCCCCCTAAATTTGGGAAGAGCGAGCCACAGAGAAGGTGTGTGAGAGGAAGGAGAGCATCAGGTCTCTGCCGGCAGGTGAGGGATGAGCGGCCCGAGCAGGGGCCCGCTCTCAGCCCGGGCGCGGTGGAGAGCGGCGGGGGAGCGGTTCCCGAGCCGCGGCGATGCAGCCCCGCTCGTGGCGCTGCGTGCCCCGGGGCTCGGCGGCCCCCGTGCCCGCCAGGGGCGCCCCGCGGGGCGGAGGCGGCGCTGAGGGCGCGGCGGTGCCCGCGGGGTCCCGGGGCCGGCCCGGGCGCTCTCCGTGTCCCGCCCGCTTCCAGCCGCCATCCAGCGGCTGCCCCAGGGAAGCGCCGTCCTCCTGGCGGGCCCGGCGCCGGCACGGCCCCGGCTCCCCGCGGCCGCAGCGGGAGCGTGCCCGGAGCCCCGGAGGAACCCCGGCCCCCGCGCCGGCCGGGGCGGGAGCGGCAGCGCCGGGCTCGGTGCCAGCGCCCGTCCCGGAGCGGCTCTTCCCGCCCGCGGCGACGCCGGTCCCGATCTCAGGCCCGGGACTCGCGCACCGCCCGCCGAGGAAGAAGCGGCTGTGCCCAGCTCCTGCAGCAGATACCGGCGGGACCGGGACCCGAATCCCCGGGCCCAGATCCCGGTCCCGGCCCCACCTGAGCGCCTCGGGCTCCGCGCAGCGCCGGGAGCAGCCCCCGGTCCGAGTTTCCGCACAGCGCCGAGCGCCAGTCCCGCCGCATCCCGGGCTGAGCATCCGCCGCAGAGAGCGGGGCGGGCGCGGCTCCGCCGGGATTTACGGGCGGGCGGGCGGAGCACGGGGGCGGGGCCGGCACAGGTGTGAGGGGCGGGGCCCCGGGGGCGGGGCCGGCACAGGTGTGAGGGGCGGGGCCCCGGGGGCGGGGCCGGCACAGGTGTGAGGGGCGGGGCCCCGGGGGCGGGGCCGGCACAGGTGTGAAGGGCGGGGCCGGCACGCGTGCGCGGGGCCCCAGAGCGGCTGCGCAG
Source organism: Motacilla alba alba (assembly GCF_015832195.1). NCBI lineage: Eukaryota > Metazoa > Chordata > Aves > Passeriformes > Motacillidae > Motacilla > Motacilla alba. Next base: position 203,262 of record NC_052046.1, on the reverse strand, counting down.
GGCGGGGCCGGCGGGGATTTAAGCCGCGGGGCGGCCGAGGCGGAGCTATTTGGTCCTCGGCGCTCGGTGAGGGAGGCTGCTGCTGGGCCGGGCTCTACATCTCTTTTTCTCTATATTTCTTCCGCGTTTCTTCTCTTTTCTATTTCTTTTTCGCTATAGCTCTCCTTTCTACCCTCCCTTCCTCCCCTTCCCCCCCCCAAACTCCCCCTAGCCCTCCCCTCCCTCCCTCCCAGGCGGTCCCCCCGTACCGCCCCCCCCCCCCCCCCCCCCATTCCCCTACTCACCCCTACCCCTCCACCTTCTCCCTCTGGCTTCCACCCTTCCTTCCCTCCACAACCGGGCTCCTCTCCGCCCCCTCTCCCTGCTCCCTTTTCCCCCTCCAGTCTCTTCCCACCTGCCTTCAGTCCTTCTTCTCCTTCCTCCACTCTTCCTTCCCCTTTCCGTGATACCTTTCCCCCCACACCTTTCTCCTCCTTGCCCTCATCCTGCCTTCAATCCTTCCTCGCTTGCCTTCCTCCACCCTGCCTTCCCCCCAGCCCCGTCCCCTGCTGCCCTGCACACCCCGACCTCTCCCCACCTGCCCTCTGTCCTTGTCACCCTCCCCCCAGCCACCCCCTCTGCCCCCTGTTTCCACTCTCCATCCCCTGCTCTCTCTCTCTCTCTCTTTTTCCTCGCAGCCGCGGGGCTCGGGGTGCCGGGCAGTAATAAAGCCCAGAGGGCCGGAGCCCGGCGCCCCCCGCCCTCGCTGGGGTCCCCACACGGGGCCGGACCCGCTCTGCGGATCCCCCCATTCCAGTCCAACACACCGCCCGACACCGCCGGGGTTCGGCTTTCCCGACATCACGCTGGGGGGGTCGGGGCTGCGGGTCGGGGAGGGCCCCCTCCTTAGGAGGGGGTTCCGGGGGGTGGGGGAGATGCGGTTAGAGGGGCCCCCTCATTAGGGGGGACGGGGGTGGTTCGGGGGGGCCCCCTCCGGAGGAGGGGTCCCGGGGTGGGGCCTGGCGGGGGGTAGCCCCCCTCTCGGCCCGACCCCCTCCTAACGAGGGGTGGTCCCCCTAACCCGCATCCCCGCGCCCGGCTCCGACCCCGGCCGCCTCCTGGCTAAACTCGGCGAAACTCGTCTTGTTTCGGCTATTCTCGGCTGCACTCGGCTACTGTCGACTACACTCGGCTACTGTCGGCTGCACTCGGCTACTGTCGGCTATTATCGGCTACTGTCGGCTGCACTCGGCTACTGTCGGCTATTATCGGCTACTGCCGGCTGCACTCGGCTACTGTCGGCTGCACTCGGCTACTGTCGGCTGCACTCGGCTACTGTCGGCTGCACTCGGCTACTGTCGGCTATTATCGGCTACTGTCGGCTGCACTCGGCTACTGTCGGCAATACTCGGCTGCTGTCGGCTGCACTCGGCTATACTCGGCTGCTGTCGGCTGCACTCGGCTATACTCGGCCGACTGTAGCCGAGTGCAGCCGAAGGGAGCCGAAGAGCTCCGTGAGGCGGGGCCCGGGGGCTACTGGGGGCGGGGCCGGGGTCGGGGCTCAGGCGCGCGGGCCCTCAGGGCGGCTGCGCGGGGCGGGGACGGAGGTTATTTAAATGCCGGAAACCGCTCCGGCCGCCATTTGCTCGCTGCGAGTGCGGCTTGGGTGGAGGTGCTCAGTCCGGGCTCCGCAGCCCGGGACAGGAGGTGCTTCGCTCTTCCCTCTGCCCTTCTTTCTTCCTCCTCGTATTCCCCTAATTTCTCTTTCCCACCTTTCCCTCTCCTCCCCGAAGCCCACTCCTTTCCTTCGTATTTCGGCCTCCCTCCCCCTCCTTTCTACTCCCCATATTCTCTTTCTTTCTCTCTTCTTCCTCCCTTTTTCCGCTCTTGCCTTCTCCTGTTGCTGCCCCTCCTGTTTCCCCCCCCTTACCCTTCATTCCTCCTCCCCGCATTCCTGTTCTTTGTCCCCCAAACCCTCCCCTGCTCTCTCCCCAAACACGACCCCCCCTTCCTGTCCGGTCCCTGCCCCGCTGCTCCGTTCTCTTCCCCCTCTCTCCCTTCTCTGTCCGCCGTCCCTCTTGCCCCCGTCCCGGCCTTTCCTTCCCTTCCCGCTTTCCCCCCATCTGTCGCTCCTTTCTTCCCGTCCCCTTTTTCCTTCTTTCCCCGCCGCCGCGGGGCCGGGGGTGCCGCACAGTAATAACGCCCAGAGGGCCGGAGCCCGGCGCCCCCGGCCGCCGCTGGAGCCCCTTGGCGGTGTCCCCGTGCCGGTCCCGCGGGGGTGAACGCAGGGGACACGGCCGGGGCTGCGGTTTCCCCCGACACACGGGGGCGCCCTCATCGGGGGGGTGGGGGTGAGGGGGCTCCCCTCTTTAGGGGACGGGGGCGCCGGGTCCGCCCCGGCCCCCTCCCGGGGACCCCCTCCTCCGGACCGCGGCCCGAGGTGGGTGGGCGGGAGTGGTAGGTGAGGGGGGGGGTGGGGAAGCAGAGGGAGGCACGTCACTCTGCACCGTGAACAGAAGAAAAAAAAAAAAAAACCAGACAGACAAACGGAAAGAACACCACCCCCCCTCCCCCCCACCCCTCCCCCGCCTCCCGGACTCCCTCCTAAAGAGGGGTTCCCCCTAACCCCCACCCCCGTCCGGAGGAGGGCGTCCGGGGCTGGGGGGGAGGAGCCTGGAGGGGGAAGACCCCCTCCAATCTCCGTCCCCAGAGCCCTCCTCCGGAGCGGGCACCCTAACCACCCCCGCCCCCACAATGAGGGGGCCCCCCCCGACCCGCAGCCCCGACCCCGCAGCGGGAGTGCAGCCGATAGCAGCCGAGTATTGCCGAGTGCAGCCGACAGTAGCCGATAATAGCCGACAGTAGCCGAGTGCAGCCGACAGTAGCTGAGTGCAGCCGACAGTAGCCGAGTGCAGCCGACAGTAGCCGAGTGCAGCCGGCAGTAGCCGATAATAGCCGACAGTAGCCGAGTGCAGCCGACAGTAGCCGATAATAGCCGACAGTAGCCGATAATAGCCGACAGTAGCCGAGTGCAGCCGACAGTAGCCGAGTGCAGCCGACAGTAGCCGAGTGCAGCCGGCAGTAGCCGATAATAGCCGACAGTAGCCGAGTGCAGCCGACAGTAGCCGAGTGTAGTCGACAGTAGCCGAGTGCAGCCGAGAATAGCCGAAACAAGACGAGTTTCGCCGAGTTTAGCCAGGAGGCGGCCGGGGTCGGAGCCGGGCGCGGGGATGCGGGTTAGGGGGACCACCCCTCGTTAGGAGGGGGTCGGGCCGAGAGGGGGGCTACCCCCCGCCAGGCCCCACCCCGGGACCCCTCCTCCGGAGGGGGCCCCCCCCGAACCACCCCCGTCCCCCCTAATGAGGGGGCCCCTCTAACCGCATCTCCCCCACCCCCCGGAACCCCCTCCTAAGGAGGGGGCCCTCCCCGACCCGCAGCCCCGACCCCCCCAGCGTGATGTCGGGAAAGCCGAACCCCGGCGGTGTCGGGCGGTGTGTTGGACTGGAATGGGGGGATCCGCAGAGCGGGTCCGGCCCCGTGTGGGGACCCCAGCGAGGGCGGGGGGCGCCGGGCTCCGGCCCTCTGGGCTTTATTACTGCCCGGCACCCCGAGCCCCGCGGCTGCGAGGAAAAAGAGAGAGAGAGAGAGAGCAGGGGATGGAGAGTGGAAACAGGGGGCAGAGGGGGTGGCTGGGGGGAGGGTGACAAGGACAGAGGGCAGGTGGGGAGAGGTCGGGGTGTGCAGGGCAGCAGGGGACGGGGCTGGGGGGAAGGCAGGGTGGAGGAAGGCAAGCGAGGAAGGATTGAAGGCAGGATGAGGGCAAGGAGGAGAAAGGTGTGGGGGGAAAGGTATCACGGAAAGGGGAAGGAAGAGTGGAGGAAGGAGAAGAAGGACTGAAGGCAGGTGGGAAGAGACTGGAGGGGGAAAAGGGAGCAGGGAGAGGGGGCGGAGAGGAGCCCGGTTGTGGAGGGAAGGAAGGGTGGAAGCCAGAGGGAGAAGGTGGAGGGGTAGGGGTGAGTAGGGGAATGGGGGGGGGGGGGGGGGGGGGGCGGTACGGGGGACCGCCCGGGAGGGAGGGAGGGGAGGGCTAGGGGGAGTTTGGGGGGGGGAAGGGGAGGAAGGGAGGGTAGAAAGGAGAGCTATAGCGAAAAAGAAATAGAAAAGAGAAGAAACGCGGAAGAAATATAGAGAAAAAGAGATGTAGAGCCCGGCCCAGCAGCAGCCTCCCTCACCGAGCGCCGAGGACCAAATAGCTCCGCCTCGGCCGCCCCGCGGCTTAAATCCCCGCCGGCCCCGCCCTGCGCAGCCGCTCTGGGGCCCCGCGCACGCGTGCCGGCCCCGCCCTTCACACCTGTGCCGGCCCCGCCCCCGGGGCCCCGCCCTTCACACCTGTGCCGGCCCCGCCCCCGGGGCCCCGCCCCTCACACCTGTGCCGGCCCCGCCCCCGGGGCCCCGCCCCTCACACCTGTGCCGGCCCCGCCCCCGGGGCCCCGCCCCTCACACCTGTGCCGGCCCCGCCCCCGTGCTCCGCCCGCCCGCCCGTAAATCCCGGCGGAGCCGCGCCCGCCCCGCTCTCTGCGGCGGATGCTCAGCCCGGGATGCGGCGGGACTGGCGCTCGGCGCTGTGCGGAAACTCGGACCGGGGGCTGCTCCCGGCGCTGCGCGGAGCCCGAGGCGCTCAGGTGGGGCCGGGACCGGGATCTGGGCCCGGGGATTCGGGTCCCGGTCCCGCCGGTATCTGCTGCAGGAGCTGGGCACAGCCGCTTCTTCCTCGGCGGGCGGTGCGCGAGTCCCGGGCCTGAGATCGGGACCGGCGTCGCCGCGGGCGGGAAGAGCCGCTCCGGGACGGGCGCTGGCACCGAGCCCGGCGCTGCCGCTCCCGCCCCGGCCGGCGCGGGGCCGGGGTTCCTCCGGGGCTCCGGGCACGCTCCCGCTGCGGCCGCGGGGAGCCGGGGCCGTGCCGGCGCCGGGCCCGCCAGGAGGACGGCGCTTCCCTGGGGCAGCCGCTGGATGGCGGCTGGAAGCGGGCGGGACACGGAGAGCGCCCGGGCCGGCCCCGGGACCCCGCGGGCACCGCCGCGCCCTCAGCGCCGCCTCCCGCCCCGCGGGGCGCCCCTGGCGGGCACGGGGCCGCCGAGCCCCGGGGCACGCAGCGCCACGAGCGGGGCTGCATCGCCGCGGCTCGGGAACCGCTCCCCCCGCCGCTCTCCACCGCGCCCGGGCTGAGAGCGGGCCCTGCTCGGGCCGCTCATCCCTCACCTGCCGGCAGAGACCTGATGCTCTCCTTCCTCTCACACACCTTCTCTGTGGCTCTCTCCCATGTAAAAACCTCTGGGTTTAAAATGGCAGGGGGAACTGTTACCTCGTTATTTCCTGAGCACGGGAGAGTCTATGTTGGAAAGACCCTCGAGGATCATCAGGTCAAATGATGAGAAGTGGTTGCCCCATCTAGGTATTGAACTCAGAATATTCATATTCTCAGCTTCTGAACATGTTTTGGGATCACGAGAAAGTGCTGCTATGGGTATGGCTGCTCTTTCTTTTCTGCTAATGCTGTTTTACACACCAGCCCCTTGAATGGCCCTAAGGCAGAACTGGCTGGCACTTGACAAGACTGCATAAAACTCCTCCAAATAACCTTGAATTCCTGCCCTTTCCAGCATTTCCCCAACGGCTTAGAAGGTGCAACGTCCTTTTCCAGGCAGAAATGAGCAAAACAGGTCTTGAGTGTTCACTTGGTCCATGGCAATCCCAACAGAGGAATGCATTATTGTCAGCCAAAGCTTCAAGATCTGTTAAAAATTCAACGACAACACTGAGATGGGATTCCCAGAAACCTTATTAATTTTGGCTCACTTTTTATGTTTTTTTAGTCCCTCAACTGACAGCTTGTAGAATTTATCCTGGAATTTAGAGGTGAAGCAGGGTTGGCTTTTGATTGACTTTCACCTCTGGCCCCAAATTTCCCTCAAAAGCATCCCCTACTTATTCCACTCTTTACTCCCAAAATTTCCCTACCTGTCCAACACCAGTAATCCTATTTTCTCCTCAAAATGTTCATTCCCTATCTTGGAGAAAACATTCATTTCTACACCCAAAATCTTCACTTTCATGTCCACAACTGATGACCTCAATTTACCTCAGGATGTTAATTCCTGGATCTTTGAGGATTATTTTACTTTTACTCCCCAAATTTTCCCTATCTTTCTACTTCTGATTTCCTTGTTTTTACAAGAAAACATTAATCATCTATTCTAGGGCCTACCTCCAGTTTTACAACCCAAAATTTCTTTTCCTTATTTTTTACCCAAAAATACTCATTCTTAGATTATTTTTAAAGTTTTATCCCCCAAGATTCCCGTACTTTTCCACAAATTCCCTAATTTTTACTTCAAAATATTTTTTTTAATGTCATAGAGCTTTTCTCAAGATTTACTCCCACAATTTTCCCTACTCATCACCTCATTTTTCCCATTTTTCATTCTCTTCTCCAGAGAAGGATGGAGACTGTCCTCAGAGGGAAACACAAGCTGGTGGGACCCAGCTGTGGCACTCCGTTTCCTCTTGTTGCTACTGTCCTGGGGAGCCACAGGTAAATGCAGCAGAGCCTGCACCCTGAGCAGCAGGAGAGCTGGAGCTGCAGCCAAGTCCCAGTGCCCTGCAGTGTGGCACTAACACGAGCACCATCCCTGCTTTTCCTGCCACCGTTCCCACACGCTGCCCAGCCTCAGCTCATCTGCGCTGGGCCAGGGGCTGGCAGCCAGCCCTGCCCCAGCTGTCACCCCGCAGCACAGCGACACGGCAGCCTGACCACAATGGCTCCTGTCAGAACCCAGCACGGTGACAAAAGTGGAAGCTCCTGACTCCACACCAGAGATGGCGGCCCCGCGACACAGACTGGCATGTCCTTCCAAAGAGGGCGGCACTGCTTTGGGTCAGGAAATGGCGTGGAAAGGCATCTATTCGGCACCCGACCCTGACCCCAATCCCACCCCAGACCCACGACCTCAGCACACTTTCCCACAACACCATGGGTCAGAGAGAGAGAAGGGAAATTACTCCCTATGATCTTGAAATTTATCCAGGCAGAAGTGGGATGTTGTCTTGCCCCTCCCCAAAGCACTGTAGGCCCATGAGAGCAGCTCAGCACAGGCCCAGCTCTGAGAAATAACAGTGTGTGAGGGGTTTAACTGTTAATCACAACTCTCTTGTCTCTTGGTGGCAAAGATTTAGTCCTACAGTCCCAGACTGATGAGGGAAGAAAGGAACTTCTGTTATTACTAGAAAAACCTCTTTTATTCCTTCTGCAGGCTTTTAATTCTGTGGCCTGTGTGGCTGTCTGTTATCTTTATAACAAGACTTGTCAGAGATTTAGATTTAAGAATTGAATTTGGGTCCGTTCACTACAAAATCTTGCCAAGCCTGAAGGCCAGAAGTGATGACTGCTCTCAGCAAAGGTACTTTATTAATCCTGTCAGATTTCCCTCAGCGCTGGGCACAAAAGGCTGAGGGAGTTCTGCAAGTGTGACCCTTGGCTTCTTGTGTGTGTGTGTGTGTGTGTGTGTGTGAGCGAGCCAGGGCTGGGACAAGGACTCGTGCTGGAGCTCTTTAGAGCCATTTTAAAGGTCCGATCCTAGAACGTTTTGGAGGCTGTTTCCAGAGCTCCATTTGTAGCTGGATCTCACTTCAAGTGCAGCAGTCCAGGGGAGGGTTCTGACCTCTCCAGACTTCTGCTCAGCCAGGGTGCAGCTGTTGCTGGCTCACATTGGGACTGGGGCAGGTTTTCCAGGGAACTGGAGATCAGTAAGGACTGGTGCTCTGGAAGCAGGGACCTGCAGGGATTTGCTTTAGCAAAGCTGAAATGCAGTTTGTAAAGGTAGCCCAAAATTTGAATTCCTGTGGCTTTTGTGGAAGATAGGAGAACTAGATCAGGACTGGCTTTTGTGCCAAGAGGGTCTGAGGAGCTGCATCCATACATGGGGCATGACCTGTGTAATTAAAATGATGTCCTTGTCCCAGAGGCTGATGGTTTCTGCTCATTCCTGTACCCAGTTGTCCCCAGCGTGTTGCTGATCCAGAGGGATCTGCTCTGGTTTCAGACTGTCCATGGCCTGGTCACTGCAGTCCCCAGTGCCTGAGACACAGAGACAGCCCTGGACAGAGTGGCCAGGGTCACTTAAATAGAAATGAAACGTGCTAAACTTGCTGTGGACAGGAACTACTCTGTGCTTGCTTCAGTTTTAAAACTGTGAGTGAATTCTTGATGCAAGGTCACTTAATTCTGCCTCTAAAGCAAGAGATTTTCCACACCCCTATTTACAGGTTGTTATATACAAATGCACATAACTTTATAAAGGGAAACTGGAAGTAAAAACCAACACCCTCTTGTACATTGGATTATTATTTTCTAGTAGCCATTTATTTTGTGGTAAACCTGCCTTTTCCAGTGTGCTTTGGGGTTTCAGCTATTTGGGAATAATTTCAGCCAACTCGTTGCAGTGAAAATATGAAGGTGGGAATGAGTGACCAATACCCTGGGAAGGGCTGTGGGTGTGCCTGGGTCAGGAGCAAATAGTCAGGGCTTATCTTCCCCTGGTTTGAGGCTGAGTCTGGCAGCACCACAACATTCCAAAGCAGACTAATTATTTCCTCCACTTTGTCACTTGTCCAGGCTCTCTGCATACTGCCATGTCAGTGGATACACCTCTGTGCCACAGGGGCTTTCCATGTGGGCTTCAGGGCTTTCCTCCAAGTAGTGGTAAACCCAATTTCCATTTTACAGACCTCTATTGCTGCTGGATTAGCTAAAGGACATGACCTCCCTGTGAAATCTGTTTTTAAATAAAAGCCAAACTTTGAACCTTGGACTACAGCTAAAAGATAGGAGATGCACACTAGATCAATACTTGGCAAATATTAGTCGCATGCCATGGGCAGACACCTCTCTGTATCCCTCTACATGTTTTAGTGTGCCGGTGCAGCACAGGTATTTAGTTTTAAGGAGTTCTTTACAGAGCACAACCATTAAATAACTTGTAGCTGCTTAAAAGTGGGGTAACATAGTGAAAGTCTAGTAATTACCTTCCTCTGTAGCCCTAGAGTTCAGGGAACTGAGGGCCACCTGTTTGCACAAGTGACAACATTTTCTCTACCTCACCAGGAATTACCTTTGCCCTAGTGCATTACTTCTGTGAATGGCAGCTTTCAAGAAAATTGTCAAGCTTGAAACAGTTCCTCTTCCTCAGCAAGCAAGCAGCTAGTTCACCATCTCCAATTATGGAATAATAATGTAAGTATAAATTGTGCTTCTATGTTTTATCAGTGGCTGGGTACAACACACACATTTTGGACTCAGCATTTCCCAATTGTGCCCATAGGTTAAAAAAAAAAAGAGAGAGAGAAAATAGGAGCATTCGATTCAATTTTTTCCCCGTTTGTAAGGGACTTTGCTATTTGATAGCAAGGCAGGAAACATCTTTCTGTGGCTCCTTTCTGCCTTTGGTTTGCAACAACAGTGCAAAGCCTATTGCAAGAGTTGGCACATCAGCCAATATTCTGGGAGTCCGAATCCCCAAGACAAAGGCAGGTGGTGTTACATGCCAATCAGTGTTCCTCAGGAACAACCCAGATGTGGCAGATGTTCCTGCCCTACACATGGGCAGCAGCTCAGCGCCAGGAGCACGCAGAGTGCAGCAGTTTGTGTGCAGTGCAAGGGTCCCAGTAACAACTCCAGCCTGGCAGCCTCCTGGCCCAGGAAAGCGCTGGCAAGAACTGCAGTCCAGTAAGAAAATGCAGCTGCCTCGAGATTGCTTTGTACTCTAAATTCCCAGAGCAACAGAGCTGCTGCCATCCTGTTTGGCAAGGACACTCTCATGGTGAGATGTCAGCAGCATTGTTATTCCTTCAGCAGCTTTTAGAACCTGGAGAAGCTAAGCAGGACTTTGGTGCAGAGACAAACACTAGAGAGAGGCAGAATCACTGCTTCTAAGCATAAATTTGGACCAGAAATTGAATCTCCACCAATGTGGATTCCTGGAAGCAAGTTTTTACTTCATGTCTCACTTAGGTGAAAAAAAAAAAAACAAACCAACAAAATAAAACCAAAACTGTCCTTGTTTCCCTAGGACACCACATCTCCTAAGGATTTTGGACTGTTCTGTCTAGTGTCTCTCAGGGCATGAATGCAGGCATCAGAAAACTCAGCTCAGAGCCAGTTTCTGCATCTCTGGCATGGTTTGGTAACACATACCCACTATATAGTGATACATTTACTGTAAACATATACAGGTTTGTAGAGTACACGAGTCATCTCAATTCACCTTATTCTTACTACCAAGTTGTCATTTATCATGTGGCAAACACAGTGTTCTATCAGCATCAGCACAAGTACCCAGTTTGGGATTTTTCTTTTGATGATAAAACCCTATTTCCTTCCCAGGCAGCCACTGGGAGCAGCGCACAGCCAGGCCTGGCTCTGACAGCAGAGCTGACAGAACATTCCTTCCCAGTTTGCTTAACATCATCTTTCAGAGCTTTCACCTGGCACCACGAGAGAAGAAGGGCACCAAGCAGGTGCCACATCAACTCCTGAGCTCATTTCAGCAGGGCAAGGGACTGCTGGGGAAACAGCCTGGGAGAGGCACAAGGCAACCCAGGGCCTTCCTACACCTCCTGCATGCACAGAGGGGGCCACCCAGAGAGGCCAGGACAGTTCTCAGCTTACTAGCATAGCTGTGGAAACTCCTCTGTCAGTAAGGCATAGTTCAGACATGTAGCACAGGACCAAAATCATGATTTATCTGGTACTGAAAATAACTGGGTGCCTTTAGAAAGTGCTGGGAAAAAAAAAAATACTTAATCCAGCACCATTACTTCACTAGCAAACACACATAAGCAATGCATAGCAACCCTCACTCAGCTTCCTCCTGTTCTTATGCTCAAACTATACTATCTAAACCTGACTTTAAAAAAAAAACCAACCACGAAACCCCCAAGACTTAGTGTAAATAAAAGCACAACTTTAAACAACACTTAAAAAGCAACATTAATTCAAACTGCCATACTCATGCCAGCTTTCAGGAGTTAAATAAAAATACAGTTACAAATTAAATAGAAGCTTTTTAAAGTTAAAATTTCAGCCAAAGAGGAATATTTTGTCAAATGATGCATTTCAGGAAAACCTAATTTGATGAAAAATTCCCAGTTTGGGGTAAAGGTGAGTCAACCAGTTCTCACAAACCTGTGGCTGCACACTGCCTGACTTCAAGAGAACTCCATCCCATGCTCCCCGCAGGTACAGTCATTCATCTTTATGCTTTTCAGCAAAATCCTGTAATTCACACAATAAGTGCTGCACTACTATATACTGGGTGAAATCCAGGCCCTACAGAAACCACCAGAAATTCTGCTGCCAGCAGCGCTGCTGTTTCTGTTAGATTTCCTGCCACCGATGACTGCCCAGTGTTCACTTCTCTGGATCCCTCTGCAAGGCCTCTCGTCCCTTGAGCCCACAGCACCTCCCACTTCAGCATCCTCAGCAAACTCGCTCCTGGTGTGTTGCACTCCTGCACCCGGATCCTGGATAACAGCGTTGAACAGTACAAGCCCTTGGATTGAGACGCGAGCCCTCTGCTGGCAAACCACAGCTCTCCTCTTCCTGTGGCACCCGGCCTGGCTTCCAGAGAGCCAAGAGCAGCGTGCCCTGTTCAGCCAAGCTGAGAACCTACCCCAGCCGCCTGGCTTCTGCCCGAATGGCATTGCCTCTCCTGCACGTTTCAGTCAAACTGACCAGCACTCGGGGCCCCCTGACCAGCTACTCAGGGGACGTGGCCAACTGCTCCCTGGCAGCTTAAATTTGCTCTCTTGAAATCCAGGGCGACAACTCTGCTTTTTGTAACTACCCCAGAACTCCTGCCATGAGTCCTCTATTCACAAACCCCTGTGGCAGAGCACCTTTTCTAGTCGGTTCACCAAGCACTTGCGATGAGAAATTATCCTCAACAAACTTCAGGAATTCCCAGACTGCTTGTCACAGCAGTATGGTACTCATGTCTAGTTAAGTTACTCACTGATCCTAAATTAAAATTGGACTTTACATTCCACTAGCAGGAATATTCTACTAGCATTTAAGAATTGTGAAACACACATAATCTTGCCACACAAACACTTAGCTTCAAACATGGCCCCAGAGCCTTGTTCATTGACCTGGGTAAAGCAGAGCCCTGGCCCACGCCCACGGAGGCTTGAGAGGAATGATTAATGTTTAACGTGCTCCAGCTCACATATGTGAAATAGTTCCAACAGGCCAGCCATGGGCAGATGGTACCTTAATTCACCAGGCACGCTGGGAGCACACGAGCTGTGCCACCAGCAGGCAGGTGTCACCACACCCACAGCCCCGTGTCCCTGCCACCCCAGGGCGAGCACAGCCCGGCTTGGCCCATGGTCAGACCCCACAGCCCCTCCCAGCCAGGCCCCGAAGATCTCCATCATGTGTGCCCAGCAGCTGTGACCCAACAGCTCGGGCCCCTCCTGTGCCACGGGCGGTGCATCCCAGGGCACTGCCGTGCCCGGTGCCACCTGGGACAGCCCGTCTCGGGGCACAGAGCGGCCCAGGTGCCAGCCCTGGGAACAGCACCCTGGCACAGCCAGAGCAGGGGCAGTCTTCTGGGATCATTCCCAGAGCCCAGCTCCAGGCACGGCCCGTCCAGCCCCGCAGCCACACGCACGGCTGGAGGCTCAGGCAGGGACCAGGGCCACCCCATCCCAGCCAAACACAGCTCCACAGCCCGGGCAGTGGAGAAAGCTCTCACGTAAGTTGGAAAAGCATCAGCTGATATCTGGAGAAAATAACTCACTTCCCACTGGGGATAAAGATTCAGATTTGTATATGTGGTGTTTTGGTTTTTTTTCCCAGTCATAATAAACTTCTGAGGATGAAAACCAAGATCCCAGGAGTATTCTAGGAACAGCAGGTGAGTTCTAAACTTCAGTTCATACAGAATTAATCCTGCAAGCATTAATTAAAAGTTGGGGTTTTTTCTTGGTAAGCAGAGAGAATAATATCTGAATCCCCAAATAAGCCTTGGAAGCAAATAATGGCAAAATGACTGCAAATTACATAGTTTAAGAGTCTTCACTTGGACATGAAATTCAGTAATTGTTTCTTGATCTTTAAATGGGCACATTTTATCTCCTATTTAATGAAAATAAAGATTCATTCACCGAGATCACTAAAACAAGAATTGCACGTGTTGACTTGTTTTCCAATACAACACAAAAAATCCAAGAGGCTGGAAAATGTTTTGTTTTAGAGCCAGTAGAAAGTTTTAGCTTTTAAAATAAAAACACTCCCAAACACAGCAAGCTGATACCAATGATTCAGCAAAAGAGGGGTCCTATACAGCATTAACAGGCTCTACAGTGGCTGTGCCATATAACCCCTGGTGAGACTGATGCAGATTGATAGAGCAGGTACCTTTGGTCCAAAAAAAATTACTGAAACACCTTAGCAGTATCTCCAAATAAGAATATCAATACATAGATATTTAAAGTGAGCATTTGCTGGAAATCAAACAGAATTTCCCTCCCTTCTCCCTTATTTTGTGTTTCTTTTTAGAAAGGTTACTTTTCACTGTTGGATCTCATTTCTCCATTAAAGAAAAGAAAAAAAAAAAAAAGAGAAAATTAATTTAGCCAGCAAACTAGTTCCTTTCTCAAACACTAATACTACTAACACTGTGAAACAGTAAGAAATGAAATGCCAGAAAAGGAATTCTCAAAATAATTTTTCTTTAACTGTATTCTGGGGACAACATTGTGTAACTGGGAAACCTCGTGAGGCTATGGCGACAGATTTCAAGCTCTGGTGAGCTGAACTGGTCTGTCATTACACAGGCAGGTCGTGCATGCAGTTCCTAGTGGTTAAAGACAGCCAGATGTTTCCTTAGAGAGCTGGGCACTCCTCCCCTCCCCACCCAACAAGAACCTGTGTCCTTTTAAGCCCAGCTCAGCCCCGGCCAGGCCCGTTTGCCCAGTGACATCTCCTCGGTGCGTGGGACAAAGGCGGACACGGAACACCAGGTTAGTGACTGTCTGTTTTCACAGCGAGGGACAGGAGAGGCTGTTCTTTGTTCTCTAAAGCCGGCAGACGCATGCCCGGGAGCTTTGTGGACAGCCCTTTACCCGGGGGACAGAGGCAGCCGCCTCCCAGGTCACCCTGGCCCCGTCAAGCAGGCAGGTGCCACAATCCCCGGGGCAGCACAAGGCTCCACAGTAGCCCTGCCCTCGCTGCTCTGAGCCCCCTGAGCACCCTGCAAACACCTGGAAACACAGCACGGCCTGCCAGGGCTGCCAGCCCTCCCGCAGCTCCACTGCACGCCCGGAGGGGGTGCCCGGTGGCAGCTGGCACTCTGCAGCCACCCTTCTGCCATGCTGTCACAGAGCTCCAGCCGAGGGCTCCCAAAGCAGGGAGAAAGTGACCTCTTGTCCCAGTGACTGGGACTCCAGTGTTCACACTGGTCCTGTTCCTCACACACTGAAGCTGCAGATGCCGGGTACAAACATCACATGGGGGTTCTGAAGTGCGGGCACACGAACACCTCAACCTAGTCCATTGCACAGTATTTGGGATTACACTTCAGCTAAATACCTTTGGGAGCTCTGTGCCCCGGTGCTCAGTGAGCACAGTACAAGCCCACTGATTTCCAAGAGCTGATCTGGAAAAAGCCCTGGAACACAGGGAATTTTTCTCTCACAAAAGCTGCTGCCTCACTTTCCTCCCCACTTTAGTCCTTCTTTTCACTCAAAACTATCTTTGAACACCTAATGATGTCTGATGCTCAGCACCTGCACCAACCGAAGTAATGACAGACCAGCTGCACCCGAGCAGCCACAGCCTGCCCCTCACACCGGTTGGTTTGGATTACCCACAGGGACAGACTGGGAAAAGATAGCAGCTTCTTTTTCTCTGAGGTCTTGAAATCAGGATTTTGTGGAAAAGGCTTCAGGAAACAGGCAGAAGTGTCCAGGATCCAGACACCATCACCCTTGATCATCCAGAGGATGAAACACAAGGCCACCTCTGATTCACTAACCACACCCTTGTTTTATTTCAGTTTTTCTCTTCCTAAGCTATCCTCAGAGAGCATAAAGATGCTGGCAGGCAGGCAAAAAGTTTTCTGGTAATTTCTTTCTGATCCGGCACATTTCCCACAGATAGACCTCACCAAATCTCATCCATGCCAAGGCACACCAGCACCTATTTCAATTGCTGAGTACAGGAACCTCAGTCACCCCATTCCAACCACAAAAACCAGAAGTCCCCTTACTTGTCAGTTTTAAGCCTCTCCAGGCAAGTCAGTCTAGAAGAGCAGTCACAGGAACTCCAGAGCTGTTGTTATCCAGTAAATTTAATATCCAATGCAATGGGTAAGCTTCTCCAACTTGGCAAAACCACTTCTGAAGCCCTCACCACACTGAGAATCACTTTAGACTGAAAAACCATTACAAGGTCCCTGAACCACCCTCACACCTGATCTTAATCAGGACTAATTAACTTCCAGCATGCCTAAACACCTGTGTAACTCCCACACCTGTTTCTACAGCCTGTACTGGACAGTAATAATTTTTCTTTCCATTCTTTTGATACGTAATGTTGCCATTCCCAGTGCTAGGTCAGGAATTGCTAATGCTCACTTTATTTTTAACTCAAGATCCATATTTCACCCTCTTGCTGTTTCTGTGGGCAGGTTCCCTGCAGCACCTAAGGGGCTCACAGGAGGGATGGGGAGGGACTTGGGACAAGGGCCTGGACTCACAGGATGCAGGGAATGGCTTCACACTTCCAGAGGGCAGAATTAGATGGGATATTGGGAAGACATTCTCAGCTGTGAGGGTGGTGAGGCCCTGGCACAGGGTGCCCAGAGAAGCTGTGGCTGCCCCATCCCTGGGAGTGTCTCAGGCCACGTTGAACAGAGCTTGGAGCAACCTGCGAGAGTGGAAGACATCCCTGCCCATGAGGGTGGAAGGAGATGATCTTTAAGGCCCTTCCCACCCAAACCATTCTGTGATTCTCTAGCTTTGACACAGGAACTTCCCAGTTATGGCCAGGTAACAGGGGCTCGTGGCTGCCACTGGCAACCAGCCTCTGCTCACTGGGAGCAAATCCTTTCTGGAGCATTCTCCAGTTACCAATGCTACAAAGATTTTCTTTGTGGAAAGAGAGCACTTCAACTCTTTTACAAAAGCTGCTGCCTCACTTTCCTCCCCACTTTAGTCCTTCTTTTCACTCAAAACTATCTTTGAACACCTAACGATGTCTGATGCTCAGCACCTGCACCAACCTAAGTAATGACAGACCAGCTGCACCCGAGCAGCCACAGCCTGCCCCTCACACCGGTTGGTTTGGATTACCCACAGGGACAGACTGGGAAAAGATAGCAGCTTCTTTTTCTCTGAGGTCTTGAAATCAGGATTTTGTGAAAAGGCTTTAGTTCAGCAGAGCCATGGCAAACAGGACTGGAACAGCCATGGGAAATGCAATTTCATGCTACATAGGGTGATAAATGATTTGGTAAGACAGGTGAGACTAAATGTGGAATCGGTGTGAAGTTTCCATCTAGCAAGGAAAGTGCCTGCAATGTCACACAAAACACTCGATGGCTCATTCTTTGTTACTTTGTCACCACTATCTCCAAAACATTGCCATCACGGCTGCACTGTTTTTCCGTGTAACTGGGGAATTAGGAGCAGATGAATATAGAAAAGGGAAGCCAAGTCCAGCCCGTGCCAAGCTGAGGCTACTTGGCTATTTCTGGGCCCTGACTTTAAGCCCTTCTGGTGGCCAGACTAGCTGTAGGGAGCTCCTCCAGTCACCACGGGACCCAGGCAGAACATCACATGGAGTTATAAAACCACTATAAAAACTTTTTCTTTGCAGTGCTTCAAGGGGCCAAACTGATTTTTTTGCTTTTCTCAAAAGAGCAAAACTAGCACCTATGTGAAATGCTGACAGGCATCTCCTGAGACACGGGAGCCACGCAGGGACTGCTGCTGGCTGTACTGCAGCGCTGCAATGAAAACAACTAGCAGTCAATTACAGCTGGCTGCAGCAAGCCAAGGGCACCAAGAGCCCTGTCCATGCTGCCCCAAACTCTGCCTCAGAGCTGGCCCAGGCCTTGGTGCTGGGGCTGGGCTCGTGGAGGGACAGGGGCAGGGCACAGGGCCCCTCAGCAGAGCCACCCTCAGCCCTGGGCACAGACTGCGCTAGGGACTGACGGAATTCAGGTCACCAAAGCCTCCTCAAGTTCCGAGAAGTGGATTGAAACAGATTTTTTACAGAATTTAAGTCCACAGTGGATTTACAGAATTTTTTGCAGAGACAAAAAATTATTAAAGCTGCTTACCCTCATGTGCAGCTCAGGGGTCAGAGGACTAACAGAGCTGGAAGTGCTCCCTCAAACCCACCCTAGGGCATCCTTTGTACACTGGTGTGCCCAGCACACCTCTCTGCAGAGCCAGCAGATCTCCTGGGGAAAGGGGAGTCACCCTGAGAGACTGGTAAATACAAGTTTTTTGTGTTAGCCCTCTATTTACAGCAAAATTGCTTAAATTCTGCCCACAACTATTTTGCTGGGGAAGAAGCAATGTCATGGAGGGTACATTGTCAGCCACACTTACTCCCCTAATCTGAAGATAATTCCCAACCCCTCTCTGTCAGAGGGTGAATGGTTACAGGAAATGCCAGGACGATCCAGAACTGATGTAATGAGTTTGATGATTGGGAAACTCAAATCAATTTCGTTTACTGATCCCCAGCAGAAATCAGAAGAGATCATGGCTTCCAGGTTAAAGACCTTTGCTCAACTTTCTGCTGCTCTGAGTTAATCTTTCTCTACCCAGCCATCGGAGTGACCAGCACAGGTAATCTTTAACCAGTGGCCATTGACTGACAAGGATCACAGCATTTCTCCTCTGGGATCTGAACCGTCCCAGCACTTGTAGCCCTTACCTCTGTCCATGAGATCATGGTAAACATGCCCTTTGATTTCTGCAGTACTCTGGGATAAACACCACCTTTGTCTACTTTGAGCCCAAGAATTCCTGTAGCAATGTCCTGTCAAAAATTATATGGCCATATCCAAAAGTGATGTGAGTCAGCACAGTCACTGACATTAAGAAAGCAAATGGATAAAATCAATTCTACTGTTGGATATGTGTAATTTTTCTCCATAAAAGATTCTGGCCTAAATCTCTGACCCAGACATGTCTGGAAGTTTAAGCCAAGGGAGCCATGCCCACGGCTGGTGGGACAGTGGCAGGATTTTTCCAAAGATGAAATAGCCAGCCCCAGATCAGCTGAAGAGTATTCTGTGCTGGAGTAAAGCCACAAAGATACAGCTCAGGTTTTTGCCCCTGCAGTTATTCCTTCAGTTTTGAAGCTGTTCTTCCACTGTTTCTGCACAGAAAAGACACCATCCCTGTGATTTCCATTTCCCTCAACATATCTTTCACATTGTGTATAAGATAAATGAGAGGAAAGAGCTTTTGTAGGGATCAAATCGTGTCCTTTGTCTAGTGACATCTTCCTCACCAGGAACTCCGTATATAAAATGGAAGCACAGAATAATTTAGGCTGGAAGGGACTTTTGGAGATCATAGGACTGAGTCCTCTGCTCTGAGCAGAGCCAGGCTCAGAGTTAGACTGCACTTCAAAGTTAGATGATTTTGCTTGGGGTCATAGGTACATATTTCAGAGGGAAGAATCTGGCCCTCAGGTCTATGTGCAACGTATGTTGCATTATCTGCCCCTGTGTCACCTTTAGAACATTTAAACAAACCAGTTCCTTTTCTTTTTCCAGGAATTTCCCAACACTTTGGCATTTCATTTCAGAGAACTGGACCCCAACCAGTCTGCAGCAGTACTGGATGTTGCAATGCAGTTCCAGACTTTCCCCAGGCTCCCTGTGGAGTGACCCGTGCTTCACCTACAGTTGCAGAGCCCCATTTTGAGGGAAACTGGGTTGTTGGGTTTTTTTCCCAGAAACACAACCCACAAATACCAAGTAAGTGGTGTTTCTGCTGTGATTAAAAGTAGCACATTTTAGATTTTTTCTGCTAGTTTTGGACAAAGTGTGGCACTTTGGTTTTGGGGTGGTTGTTTTCTTTTTAATATGAGGTCTTCTTGATGAAATATTGTCCTCTTTTTCTGATTAAGCATATTGTCAGATATCTTTTGTAGACTTCAAATGCACATCTGTACTTTCAGAGTCACATAAGGAGTTTGCACACAGGATGCTGATATAATTGTACAGGTCATTTTTAGATACCTACTTTCCCCAAAACTTGTTCTACTACCAGGGCAGACTCTGAACTAGTAGAAGTAGTATTTTTATCATCTTTACACTGTGTGTGTGTACCAGTCCCAAACAAGGAATTACTATTTACATAACAGGACTGGGAGTAGAAATCAGCATTTTAGGAAACAGTAGATTATTCTTGCCATGACAGATTTGCAGTCCAAGACAGTGTTAAGCAAAAAAGACGTGTCATCAACTGGTAACAAAGAGGGTGTAAGGAGGAGACGTCAAGACCCAGAATGTTTTCCAAATTTGATTTCATGGTGGTTTTCTGCTGCTGGATGGACACATCCAGCCAAAATCAGTAGAATTACCTGGTTCTTCACTTTTGTGAAGTATTTATATTGAAAACTTTGCTTCCTAAACCCCCAAACTATTACTTCAGGCTTTTCCAAAATGTTCTGATGGAACAGAAGTATGGCAATGGAAGTAAGTGATGAAGCACCTGTTAGTTAACTAGCAAATGTTTCCATACCCAAAATGTGACTTGATTTTATGTTCAGAGAAAATCTTAGGTTCAAATCCTATTTTAGCCTTCACAAAAAGAAGTGTAATTCATCAGGCCCTAAACTGGAGGTTTATGCAATGGTCTCGTTGTTGGATGAGGTCCTGGGAGGTGTGTACCATTCCTGGGTTTGCCAGTGGTGTTCAGACAGGCTCAACTGAAGCCAGGCTTTTCTCCCTACCTCCTAGGTGTGCTGGAAAAAGTAAAACCTGAAAATCAAAGCAGACAGAACATCAAAATTTAAGGAAGAAAAAGGATTGGCAAGCCTCAGGAGTGAACATGAGATGAGCACTGAGGAACTGACAAAATCAGTCTCCATGGCAAAAGTAAGCAATTAATATGCAGCCAGAGTAAACACTCTTCATCTCAGGGTTCAGCAAAACAAAGAGCTGAAACCCCCTTATCTTTTGCATTTTTCCCTCCCCACATGTGCTCTCTGAAGGAACAGAGAAAATTGAAGTCTCAGAGCTTTTTTCCGTTCTTTAGTCTGACTAAAGGTGACTCTGGCTCAGTGCAGCGAGGGTCATCTCCCTCCCCCAGATCAATATTTTAATATGACTTATCAGAACAAGAATGAATTGTTTACTTTAAAACTTCAGGATCCCATAAAGGGAGAGGGAAAGGTGTCCACTGGAAGCAGAGGCTTGCAGCAGCTGCCCACTGCTGGGAACTCAGAAAAGAAACCACAACTCCAAAGATTCGAGTACAGACAATCAGCAAAATGTCCTGCGAGAGAATCCCAGTTCTGCCCAGCCCTAACAACACACCAGACGATCCTTTGGCTGTTGTCTCTGATGGTAAGTGCCTTCCTGAGCAAAATTCATGTGAGGAAAAGGAAATGCTGAAAGAGATGAACAAAAATAAAAGAGTGCAGGTGGATTTCCAACACTAAGCACTTCAGCATACTAAAATATCCACACATACCCAGGGCTCAACTGTGTAATTGAACATGATTTAATGTCTTGGACCTAGGGATCTCTACCTGCACTTGGAAAGAGATTAGGCTTTTGTTAGGGTAGCGTAAACCACCCTGTTTATTGTTTTTAAGAAATGGGGTGGTGGGGAAGCTGACAGACTTTCTGGGGGACCAGGAATGCTTCCAGGTCTGGCCATGTGGGAAGGACAGGTTCTGTGACTCATCTCAAAAAACTCTCTTGAAAACCCATTTGTTCTTCACAATGCCCTCTGCATTGGAACATCCCAATGATGTTCTTTACATAGATGTCCAGCAGAAGAAAAGCAAAAAGGGGATTTTTCTCTGATGTTTACGCTTTCTTTTCTCCCTGTAACTTTCCCAGTATTTTGGGGTTTTTGTCCCCTTGCAGTACTAAAAACTAGTGGCCATTTCTCTTTCTTGCATGATATTTTGTCTCAGAAATATTCCTGTTGATTTGCTGGAAGCTTCCACGTAGCTGAGGGACTAAAAATTGCCTGTTTGCAGTGGCATCAGCTGCCTTGCTTTCTCCTTACGTGTTCTGCAGTGAAGACGAGTCCTTCTGCCAGGATTTCTGGGCTTTCCTGCTCTGCACAGGATTGCCAGGCTTTTCCTCAGGGAGCTTCATTAGTAGGAATTTGCATGATCCTTCCCCTCTTCTGCAGAGAGAAAGCTGACTAAAATGTGTATGAGGAAAGGTAAGGGAAGACACCAACACTGAGGTGAATTAGAAAGCCAGGTACAGCACCTCTGTCCCTTTGGCATTCATTTCTCTCTCTCACCAGCTGCAGCATAGCCATTGGTTTTTTACCAAAACCAGCCCTGTGGACCTCAGGGCTACAGCTGCATCCTTACTGACAGAATGTTCTGGCATGACTGGGTTTTTGCCATCATTAATTCCAAAGACTCAGTGCCATGTGATGCTCAGGGTGTGCTGCAGCTCGTCTCCTTCTTTCAGAGATGTCTCCTTCATAGCTGGGACTGCATAGGAGCCTGACCTGTGGATCTGCACATCTGCCTGTTTTGTGTGTGTGGTGTGTGTGTGTGTGTATGTTCAAATGCTCAGCTCTGTCCCACTGCAGCACTACAGACTCAAAACACAGACAGAACCAGTGGGACATGAAAATCCCTTGGATGTCAGCCATGCCTGAGCATTTCTAGGCTTGCTTTCATGGCAGGGATGGGAATGCCAGATTATTACTGTTGTAATAATCACACTGGAGAAATGAAACAGCATGATCTGGTAACCAGACACTGAAGGTCCATTTCTCTGTTCTGTCCACCAGCAAAGGGCACTCAGAATCCAGCTTCTGCTGCCAGCTTGTGGCACTGAATTATCACAAACCCTCCCCTGAGGTCCCTGATGTCAATGAAGAACTAAACCGATCCAGAGCCCTACTAAGTCTGCCCTGACCTATCAACACTGGCTGAACTATATAACAATTGGGAAGAAGATCCAGATAAAATACAAAGTTAGATCACAGGGTGAGGAGACCCCTGTTACACTGTGAAGAGCAGGCTGGTGATTCAGATGTGTCAGTACAGGTGGGCAGCAGCCTTGGTATCACCTCTGTGCGGGCATTTCGACATCTGATGCTGTGGAATTGAGTGGGCTGATTTGTGAGTGCTGTGCTCCCTTCACAAAAAGGGATTGATGAGAAGGCCAAACCCAGGGAGGAGTTCTCAGAGGATGAGCCTTTTGAGAGCTTTAACTTCTTTAACACTCTGTTGCTAAAGCAGAACCAGATCCAGAAGACTGTTAGAGAGTCTAGGTTTACTACGCATGGGGAGCAAATTCTCTGCAGCATATAAAATGGGAATGCATTTCTGAGCTTAGAAATAAATGAAAAGCACTACAGCAAGACATCCCATTCTCACATTTTGGCTCAAAAAGACAACAGCATCCCCTGCCAAGAGGCTTCTAACCAGTCCACAGGGGATTGATTCTCTTTTGAGCCAGAAAGTTCAATTTTAAGTACTTACAAAAAGTAAAGGCTACTGCTGTTCACCCCAGCCCTGGTTTCTAACCCCCCCCCCCCCCCCCCACTTCCATGTGCTCCTCCTTCTCTGTTTTCTCTGCCTCTCTGCAGCATTCAGATGTCATGATGGCATATAACTGAATTCCCATGGGTTACAAATCCCTGTGCAGCATGTTTGTGTGCTCTTAATCCACTCCTTAGTCCACATAATCTTTTATGGGATGTTTTCTACTCTCAGACTGAGAGTGTGCAGAACTGCTATTTGGCTAGCAGGCTAAACATACAGAGAAACATTCTGAACACCCAGCCTGTGCAGAGATGAGCACCACAGCTATGGGCCCTAGAGCTTAATTCTGTCATGCACAGGTACTGATGTGTCCCAGAAGAACATCTTGGAATAGGGGGCAGTGGGACCAGGAACAGTGGGACCAGGACTACAGACCAACTTGGCTGACTTGTATGTGCGCTACTCAAAAATGCTGCTAAAAACAAGTATATGAAAATCAAATATAATCCCCAGCATTGTAGTTCCTCAGGTCTGACATAGCTAGAAAAGTCTGATGCTGATTCTGGGCTGACTCCACCACTTAGAGAAAGACACAGGCCCTTGCAGAAATTACTCATCCCTCTCCTCAGGAATTTGCTTCTAGAATAGTACAGATTACTTTCCCAGGTGCTGTCCATCTCCCTTGTATGTAAGGGCACTCAAAGCCACTTAGCTTTTACATTCCCACAGCTAGCAGAGACACAATATTCAACTCAGACCAAATCAGCATCCTGTGTCCCATCTCCTTGTGAGGACCCTGATGTGCCACATATAAATATGCACAAACCTGGTCTTGTGTCTGTTTTGCAGGTCCTTGAAACCCCCTCTGCTGAAGTCTGCAGCGTGCCTCCATCGCTCTTCCACAGGCTAAGGACCTGCTCCCAGAGCTGTGGAGTGTGACAATGGTGTTTGTGTCCAGTCTATCAAACGCCATTATCACACTAAATAGTTCCTGGCAGACAAGGCATCGGGTCAGGAAGGTTTGGGACCTCTGGCAGTACATCTTCCCACTGTGCTGAGGAATAAACAACTGTGGAACGTGCACAGCAGGATGACTCTGCTCCTTCCTTTAGAGGCAAAAGCACCATAATATGTGAGAAATCCATACTCTCACACATGCACTTCCTGATCCTCACTTAAAGACCAGACATCTTAAGGAATCATCACTATACTGTCATCATTAGGAATGTGGATTTCCTTGGCATCAATAGGGCCGTGTTTACCTCTGAGAGGTCAGCTTGTGATTTTCATTGAACTGACCAGGACAATAAAACTGAAAGCAATTAGCCAATAGAGTGAAACTCCATCTCTGAATTTGGGACCAAACTACAACATACATGTGGAATATTAATTGGCTGAGATGCTCATGGCATTTTTCAAACAGAACACTTCCCAAAATTCTGATAAAAAAATCTATTGCCTCGAACTTGAAATGCCATTTATCCAAAGCTTTTAGCTTTGTTCCCATCCCACTACACTCAAGCCCCTTGCCTTACGTTCTAAACCTGCTGTTTTGGGAACAGTCACAATGTTCTCACAGAAATTCTTCTGAACACTATTGTAAAGAACAGGCATCATCTGTAGGAACTTCCAAAAGCCAGGTACCAGCAGTGGACTGGGAAGCCTAAATCCCACTGAATAGTCCAAGATTTAGGCTCAAAGGATATTATGCTCTGATTTGCAATGGAAGTGGTAACTTTAATATTCATCAGTGTGTTCCAAACTTCACCTTTCCTGACTTTTAGTTCTAAGTATCCCAGCATGCATATGCATATGCAATACTGTGCAAACCTTGTTCTTGGCATCTTAAATATATTGATGTTTCGTTAGCAGCTGAACCACAGGGCCATGGATGTAGACACAGAGATGTTCTTCTCCAATACCAGTCCACAGAAGCCTATAAGGAAATCCAGGAGATGGCTTAGTTTGTTTACAAAACCTTGCCCCAGTGTTAAATCTCAGGCACCAAGAGCAGAGGATCAGCTCCTTCCTTTGTTGCTGGCATCAGCATCAGGATGATTCCAAAACAATGTCAAAAGGCAAAAGACTAAAGTTGTCCCCTCAGGTCACTGCTGCGTGTCACTGCTCCATGTCCTCAGGAGTAGTTTCACAAGGTGGGATAGAGAGACTCAGTGTTCTGAAGAAATGAAGTCTCTAGGTTCTCTTGCCTTCTTGGGCACCATTTTCTTTACTGTTGATGAGTTTAGCAGATTTTTGCTTTTAGTGGGTGTTGCTTTCCTCTGTTTTTGATGAGTGGTTCGGAGAGATTTCAGCCCCAGCATCGCACAGTACTCATTGCACTGGTGAAGGGCTCTGAACTGCTCAATGAAGGAAAAGGAGCAGTTGCCTTTAAACCCCTTGTATCTGTAGTAACAAAGGGAAAAAAAAACAACCAAATGGGAATTCAAGATTCATTTTCAGCACAGGAAGGCAGAGTATGACTGCTGATTCATAAGCAACTTGAAAACATTAAGCAAGTCTCTTCTACCCATGCTGGCTTGAGAAGCATTGACTGCCACAGAAACTCAGATTGGGTCATTGGGAGGTGAGAGGAACCAGGTAACAAGTGGTGACAGAAGAGAGAAAAGCATTAGAGGCAAAGCTCTGTGGGCAGGGTCCTGGCACTGTCTTTCATGACATTAAGTTTGGAATAAAATTGTCTGCAGGCTACCTTTCTCAGTAACACACACTTTCTCAGTAACACACAAATCCATGCTCCATCATTCTCTGTGAACAGTTCTGTTGACCACCATGAAGAAACAAGGTTTCTTCATGCACAAGGTGTTTCAAACTAGAAGCTGTTTCCATCTAAACATGTACATAATTTCCATGCTATGCTGCTTCCCTCCTCTGGCTGTCTAGAGGGTCTCCCATCTTTCTTTCCTCTCAGGGAAGATGGAAGGAATGTTCCTGAGGAAGGCAGTCTCATCCAGCCTCCACTGTACCTCCCACCATGAGAAGTACAGGGCACATGTATCCCTCTTCTCCTCACCCTGCCTCTGGATGCTGACCATCCTCCCAGGGCCTGCTTTTTAAGCTGCATCGGCTTATTTTAAGAGGTGCACCTGCTTTTCCAAGGAGACTTTTTGGTTAAATTCTCAGGAGGGAGAAGGAAAAAGTAAGGCTAGGGGGCTCCTCTCCTTTTTTAACCTTAATTAGTGCCTGTTCTACCCTGTTCTCTTGGTTTGGTGGACATCCAGTGTCCTCAGAGGTGAACTGTGAGTTGTGACTACACAAAACCAACCAAACAAGATTTGGTTCTGAAATAAACAGAGGATGCTCATTCCCAGCATCCAGAGAACTTCCTCAGGCAGACTGCACAGTGCTAAAGAGAATACTGCTGCTCTGAGAAGGTCAGGCTCCTGCTGACAGACAGACCCTGCTCTGGAGACCCCACTCAGCTGGCTCTGAACAGCAGGTGAACCTCAAAGGGATTTTCCCCTCTTCTCCTGGTAAGCTCTGTGTTTGTTTAACCAAAGCAGGTTGAAGAGGCATGTCATTGTTATCCCAAGACTATATCCTGGACTCCAGCAGGGTCATCAATGTTTCTCTTGCTCCCTTGGAGAAATCAGAGACTTCAGACTTTACTGAGCTGCTCTCAAGAGCTCACAGATATGCGTGGTGTAGGTGGATGCACCAGACATACCCACAGAACAGGAATTCCACAGGCAAACACACCTGTCCTCAGCAAGGGTATTTCTTCTATCCAGCACCAAACCAAACCAAATCTTCTTTAAATATGAAGGGGAAATGTTGGATTTGCCCTCAGGCTTAAACTCCCCAATGCTTCTTGTTGCCATGTGGAGTAAAGCTAAACTTGGTTCAGTGCCCTGGAACCAGGCAGAGTTTCAGATCCAGACTGGGCAACCAGCACCCCAGTTAATGACCATAACCGTGGGTTACCACGCTCCTGATTCCCTCCTTTGTGTGCACCATTCCTGGATAAATCCCGGGGCCCTCATGCACACTGCGTGCACAGAGCCAGGCACCGTGCTGTGGTATTTTTGTCGCCAGAGAAGCTACAGAGTAGCTGATTTTACGGCTCAGGAGCGGCACTGTGGCCGCATTAAAAATGCTTCCCTGGCGTTCCTGTCCCTAGATCCACTTCGCCCTCTCCTGACAGAACTGCACCCAGCTCCTGCAGCACATGCACCACACCACTGCTTTGGGCTTCTCTGCTTTCCAGTCCCCTGGCAAAACACGCAGAGCTGGGACAAAAGATCAAAATTCCTTCCTCCACACATGGTGGACTCTGTTTTGGAGTACAGAAGAGATATGTTCTGTGTCCCCTCTGCCAGCACAGTTCAAGCCACAGCAGTCCCACTCTGCATTTCTGGCTCAGTAGAACCATGTGTTCTCCCTTCATGGGACCAGGTTAGCTCTCGGCAGCTCGGCTGAACACAGCCCAAAGCAGCAAGACCCAGCAACACACAGGAGTTCTGGGCACTGAGTTGATTTTCCCCACCCATGTTCACAGAATTAAAAATGCAACTGCAGACAATACAGAGATCTTCTTTCCAGGAAAGCAGCATGAAAACAAAATACAGGAGCAGGAAAATCTGTCATCTTGCAGGAATACCATTAGCTAAATAACAAACAAAATGATACTCAACATTTTCAGGAGGTTGTTCATTTAGGGAAATTATTTTCCTTTCTATATGCCTGAGGTGATCCTTTCTACAGCTTGCATTGTGTGCTCACTTCCTCCTCCCCAAGACAATGTGTGTTTTTATAGGAATCATTTCCCACAGGGAGCTGGACAACATTCACTGAAGCATTTTTATAAATCTTCTTATTCCTGAGAACAATGTTGCCTAAATAAAACATTTATTACTTTTTGGTTTGTAACAGGATGATGTATGTTCATTTCAACTCTTCTACTTTGGATCCACAGCTGCAAGAATAAATCAGTAAATCAGTCTAACTGAATGGATGCCAGCCTGCAAATGTTCAAGATTCTCCCAGAATATTCTAGAGTCACATTTTTAATAATTTAGATGAAATTGTGAGGTTTCTTCCTGTATCCCGGGTATACAGACAAGGTCTTTAGAATAAAGGCTGGACACATGATTTCTCCTGCCAGATTCTCAAAGGAGAATATGAAATTAAAGCACTTATCCCATCCCCTTTCCCTGTCCAGCTGCCACTGCCTACTCCTATCCACAGCTCTGCTGGCCTGTGTTATAACTAGAAGCCTTAATTAACTTAAGAGAAGTAGACTAAAGTTAGAATATTACAGGCCTACATCTTTATGCATACACTTAAGTTTCCCCAAAAGATCTGAAGCCTTTGCAACATCACTAGAAAACAGGCTCTAGCAATGCCCTGAATAATCTTTTGTTAAGGCTCAGAACTGCTGTTTTTGAGAGAGAAAGGGGAGAGATGCCATCAAATGCCTTCACAACTGTCCTTGTTTATCAGGG
Organism: Motacilla alba alba; assembly: GCF_015832195.1. Classification (NCBI taxonomy): domain Eukaryota; kingdom Metazoa; phylum Chordata; class Aves; order Passeriformes; family Motacillidae; genus Motacilla; species Motacilla alba. Next base: position 175,038 of record NC_052046.1, on the reverse strand, counting down.
AAGTGGCCAATACACAGCATCCCACTGAGAAGAGTCTTTATAAAACTTGTGTCACAAATACATATCCCAAAGTTCTGGCACTTTTGCTGGCTGCAGGAGGGACTCCGGGTTGCCTTTTACCCCAGGCTGCAGCCAGTGCTGCCCCCATGTGTTCAGCCCTACCTTGCTCCAGCTGATGGACCACCAGGAGCCTTACCTGCTGTCACCAGAACCCTTCATGTGAAATGCCCTTTGGACAAGCTCGTTTCAAGGGAGGCATGCAGGAAAAATAAAGCTCAATCTACAGGGTAGCCCCATTCTTTCATAATGAAATAAAAGTGTTTCCTCTAGGGGCAGGTTTCCATAAATATGAACACGAAGAAGTCAAAAAATTTAGATAAGGACTGTTTTCTTCTACATCCACATTTAACTGTGAAGAGACAGAGGAGTAAAGCACAGCCATGCTGCTGAGAAATCATGTTCACTCACCCTTTGGCCAGGGTTGCTATGCCAACATCCGTTAACTTCATCCCTACGCCTGCAAGGCAGCAAGGAAAACACAGAGCTTAGCTTACACTGGAATTTCTAGGACAATATTCACATGTGGAGGCATTAAATATTATTTATTGAGTCACATTTTTAACTTTAATTGTCACTTTTTTTTCAAAGCATTTTAAAGCACCCCAGTTAAGAAGAGGATGTTCTCTATGTCACCATCAGTTTCTAGAAGCCAGGCTCATGCCACTATTTTACAGCTGTCAGGGTGTTCAACAGCACACCCTGTTTCCTGTGCTAGGATTTTGCTCTTTCTCCTTCCTTTAAATTACTTCAGGGATCTTGTTTAGATACCTTTTTGCTATTTTTCCTGCCTTCACCTGTAAAAGAATATAGGATGTTTCCTAAGATTCCAGCTTTTTCTGGTTTTCTTCAAGAAGGGTCTCCCCCTGTTCCAAATACATTGCAGGACTGAAGAGGAGTCACACCCATGGGAGCTGAGGTAGCACTTAGCAAACATGAGGGTGTTTCTTCACTATTCCTCTTTTTGAAGGAATCTATGTCTTCAAAACTAGCCAGGACCCAAATGTGGAGCGTTCCACTGCCGAATGGTTGTTGGTGAGTATTCAAATACAAGCAAAGGGGAAGGACTAGGGTGTCATTAACACCTGAAGTCTTTCACTCAGCCGCTATTTCATTAATCTCTGAGTGGTGAGTGAAAAAGGCAGATTTGGCTCATACTGAGTGTCCTGATTCACTAAGGTACATGCGAAAGAACAACTCCTCCATTAAGAGTGTAAAATTTAGTTTCCTTTTCCAAACTGCCCTCTTACAAGAACATAACCTAGATAAAACTTGCCTCTACTCAGACAACTCACCTTGCAGGTCAGTGACAAGCAAGTTCCCATTGGTCTTCTCATACACCCAGTGCTGAAAGGTGCAACACTTCTGTCCAGCCTCTGAGTCTCTTCTCAGGAAATTCACTTCCTTGCCATCCTTGACAGAATATTTCACAAACTCCCCAACCAGCTCCTCCTCCACTGTGGCATAGGGGATGTTATTAGCAGGGCGATGAATAAGAAAAATCTGAATTATTCTGAAATCAAGGGATAGAAACAAATAAAATCCTGAGAATTCTTTCAGTAAGAGGGTAAGAAACAGACAAAAGTGGCCAGTGATCTTGGAGAATGATTGAACAGCTACCAACTCTAAACCAAGCTGGAAGAGCTGTAACACTGTTCCCAGGTTTCCTCTTTCCTCTTTAGTCCTAGCAATCAGTGGGCTGCCATGGCACAGGATGGTATACATAAGCATATATGTAAATAAAATATATATTTATACTCACTCTGGTACTTCTCCAAAGCCTTCCAAGGGTTCAGCTTCAGCTGCATATAACTTTGCATACTCTCTTGCAGTATTTTGGACATAGCATTCCTGTATTACAACAGACATGCCTATGGGAATATTGCTCAAAACATTCAACAGGTCATCTGTTTGAATTTGAGGACAGCTTTGGCCCACAAGTCTGGATTACACAGGCCAGGGGCAGCTCACCTGCAGTGCCAGGCTGTAGTTCTTCTGCAGCAGCTCGTCCCTGCTCTTGGTGCCGTAGGTGAGGGCGCTGTGCACCTTCAGCACGCAGGGGTGGCCGGGGGCGAAGGCGGGCGCCAGGCCCTGCAGCACGCGGCTGCGGAAGGCTCTGCGGTGCATCCCCTCGCCAAAGTGCAGCCCCTCTGTCATTATTGCTCCATGCAGTGTCCCACCGAAGTAGCTGGAGCTGAGGGGGTCTTCTCTGAACATCAGCTGCATGAATTCGATTTCTTCCACACCTAAAACATAACAGGAATCTCTGCAGGCCCACCCCAGGAGGGGTGGGCATGGGACAGCAGATGCATCTCTCCAGAGAGGAGGAAAAAATGCTCAGTGGAAGCACAAACTGTGTTACTGAGGGCTAGGACCCCAGGCAGCTCCTGAGAGGCAGCTGCTTGCCTGTAGGATCTAAAGCCAGCATGGAGAAAGGTGGCAGCTCAGGATCATAAGGAGAGAAGACGGAGTGTAGCAAACAAGTCTGTTACAGATGAAATCAAGGAAGACTCTGGATTTCACCCCTTTAAATGATCACTGGAATCCAAATGCACAAAAATTCATAAGGGGGAGAAAAGTTAAGCACTGAGAGAAACTAAAAAATTCTAACTGCACTTCAAGTGTCTCTAATAATAACATTTCAAGGACCATCAGTAAAGAAGATAAATAAGAGAACAGAACTACACAACAAGGAAGTCCTTCCAGCTGTCCCTTGCAGTTACCTCTGGTTTAGCCTTCAAAGCACAGGGGAAACACTGCACAGATAAGGCCAGAATTAGAACACTCCTTAATTCCACCTCAAATTCTCTGATTAAAAGTTATACAGTGCTGCTACATGAAAAGTCCTGTCTTTATTTTGCACAAGGAAATAAATGCTTAATTTTAATTCTTCAAGGAAAAGAAAGAAAAGTCACCATGCCAACTGAAGGCCTGGATCTCTGCAGGCTGTTCAGGAATGACAACCCCATGGCAAGGCACTATCTTTAGCTGCAGCACAGGCCACATGCCGGGTGTCACTGAACACCAGTTAACACACAGGGAAAGCATTCCAAAGCCCCATGCCTGCCTTTCTGCTGGAGTACAGTTACACAGCAGGTGACCTGCAAGAGCCACGTGTTTGTGCCAAAGAGCTGCCAGTCTGTGTCTGTGTGTGTCTGTGTGCGTCTGTGTGTATCTGTATGACACCATGCAATGCTACTTCACTTTATATTTACCTTCATAACTCTGAAAACTTGAAAGACGTTCCAATACTAGGAGGAAACAAAAAAATATGTTGCAGTAAAAAACTCTGCATGGAAAATGTCATTGCCATTTTTATTAATCAAAACTCCAAACTGGGGCTTACCTGCAGCAGTCAGATGAAACTCAGCAGTCACCTTTCCATACATGTTATTCAAGCAGCAATAATACATTCCCTGGTCTTGGTAACTGGCTTCAGCTATTTCCAGATAGACAGGAGAGTCATCCTGGGCACTGGAACAGAGCATTTTGTGCTATCACATATTTCACTTGTTTTCACTGGAAAAACTGATAAATTTGATCTCTCTGCACTGTTTACTTGTTAAAACACAGTACAGTTATTTAGCAGTTAATGACATGTATTAATACTATAATTGACATTGCAATACAACAATCAAAATCAGAAGATTTAAAACAAGAATAATCAGAATAGAAAGTTTAACCAATCCATGCAACTTTTTCTCTCCACTTAAAAGAACATCTAAGAAGAATCCTTCCTACAAAATTTTTCATCTTCTCAGAAGTGTGCATTTTGATGGAAATGTATTTTCTTTCTTTCTTTCTTTCTTTTTTCCACTGGGTAATGTTAATTTTGTATTTTTGAAACATTCTAAACAGTTTTTTAGATCAGAATGTCATTACTGCTACAAGGAAAATAACTCATTTCATTAAAATGGAAAGGGTAGATGCTGTTAGTGCCCTTAAGCCTTTATTTCCACCCTTCTCTAGCTTAAATGAGGTTCAAACTTTTTTGATATTTTTTTGCAATCTGGATGACACTGGCTGTGGACAAGCTGAGAGGTGATGAAACACAAACGGTGACCAACATCAATGCACTGTGAGAAGATCTGCCTCCTATGAATAGCAAAGTTACCCCAAAACTCCCAGTCCTTCAGAAACATTCCCTTACCTTCTCTGCAGCTGAGCCAGTACCTTGGAATCTTTAGTCCATGTAATGGTGGAGTCACCATGAATGTCACCAAACTGACAGCACAGCTTAATACTTCCAGAGCAGTCAGGGAATAACTCTGCTTGGATCTTCTTCAGCAGCCTGGGGGCTTGAAACAGAAGAACCACAGTTTGGGATTTGAAGACAATTACACTGTTTTGGCATTTTAACATTTCACATTAAGAACACGAATGCTGAAGCCCCCAGTAAATAATTATGACTTCTTGTGTCTCAATACTGATAACTGGTAGAAGTTTTTAGCTGACCACAGCCTGGGAAGAAGTCCCAAAAAGTCCTGCCAGCCCGGATCTCTGCTAGGACTTTTGAACTGCCTCACAGAACACTCCAGTGTCTTTGCACATGGGCATGGTGTGAGCAGGGGGCTGGAGGGGACTTGGAGAGAAAGGGAATTGACATCTACTTAGAGAAAGGTTTTGGGATCACAACACAGCCCCACCTCAAGTGGCACATCCCTGCTTGATGTAAGAGATGTAAAATGCAAGACGTTTTGTTTCCAACTGTGTTAATTCTGAGCTGTTGCACTCTGAGTGAGGTAGCACGGCATGTGTCCCTCGGGGATCCCATTCCTGCAGATTACTGTGTACTGGTGTTACTCCAGTAACACCCAACCTAAAGCGTCAGGCACACTGCCATAGTTTTCCCCATTCCCAGTTCCAGGCCCCATCCAGTCCAGGTCTCCCCACTGGACTGGCAGTCCCTGAGTCCTGGGACATGTGAACCTCGCTCTATCCAGGCTAAAGTGACACAGACAGGACCTGACAGCTCTAGAAATAGAACTAATGGCTCCAGGTTCCTGCCCTGGACAGCCTTCTCTCCTGCAGCTGAAATAATGCAAAAGAACACTGAGTATATTCCACAGCAACCAAACCAGCCTTCCCATAATGCCACAACTGTGCTCTAGAGCACAGACATACTTCAGTCAAGACGGAGGTAGAGCAGAAACAGGTGAATAAAATTCAGTGTTATCTGATGCAGCCTGAATGTTTAAAACATTTTGCAAGTGCAGCTTCAAGTAATGGAAACAGGTCAGGCATTGCAGTCACTGCAGTTTGCTTGCCCTGCTTTGAAGGAATGTGTCTCTCCTCCCACACATCTGGTTCCCTGGCAAAGGATGCACCTTTGAACAGACACAAGTCTGGGGTTTTTTAAAATGTGTTTAGAAAAAGTAGAAATCTCACGAGACTGCACCATAATTAGAGTGTATGAAAAGCTCCACAAATGTGTAGCTTACCTTTAGTCACTGTTCAGTCTTGCTCTGAACTATTAAATCATTTTATGATGTGAACATGAAAGGTCATGCCAAAAGGTAAAAGTAAGACCTTGGTCCTTGCAAACTACCCATAGAAACAACAAATCCCTCATCCACCCAGCAGTCACAATCCTGCTACAGTGTTAGCAGCCTTCTAGAGACTGGCAGCAACCCGGATCTCCTTTCAATTATATGTTTCCTATATCAGTTTATTATTGCTCATTTCATCCATGTCATTTTTGCAGCAGGGCAAAGCAATGGAGAACCAGTCAGAAGTCAGCACACAGGATCCCAAAACATTGTTTATCAGTGGTACCCTACTGCTAACAATAAGACTTTGCTAGTAATAAATCCTTTGGTAACCAAGAGGGGAGATTGCAGCTGGGAGCTGCAATGCAGGAGCATAATGGGGAACACAGCCCTGTGGGAACAGAGCAAGTAGTGGGCTTGCAGCTGCTACGTGGGGTGTAGTTATGTGGTACCATTATGCTGTTCCTCCATGCAAAGTTGTTCCAAGAGGCCAGTGAGGCAGTGATTATTTCAAATAGGTTACAAAGCTCATGCATTGAATGTACTTGCCAGCTGAGAAAAGGGTTCATCTCTGTGGCATGGGCATAGCACTCATTACTAAGTGCACAAATCTGGAAATAAAGCTCCATGAGGACAGGACACCTTTAGCTGACTGAGTCAGTCTGAAAGAGGCTTGCAGTGCCTTTCAATAATCCTAATTTTGTACTGTAGCCAGAATGATGGGAAAGGACAGAAAAGAAAATCCACATTCTCTTACCTTTGCTATCCTTTTTCAAAATGAGTTTCCTTTGCTCTTTTCTATCTTCTTTATGAATCATGCCTCCCTCGCTCTTCCCAGACTTTTTAACACAGCTGGTATCCTTGCTGACACTTCCCCTCTCCTCCAGCCTGGGTTTTTTGGACAGAGTTGCTGGTGGTAATTTCTTCTTAGCTCCAGCAGCTACATGCCCGCTCTTTGTTGTGTCCTCTTTACATTTGATGGGCTCAGGCTCCGCAGCAGCCACTGGTATCTGGCAGGATTTTGACCCTTCCTGATTTCCTTGACTTTCTCTGTTGACTGGGAATGGATCAAGTGTGGTCCATGCCAAAGAGAATGACGGAGTTCTTCTGTGGGGCAGTTGTTCTTGAAAACTCTGGTTGTTCCCTGAATCAACTGGTGGCAAATTAACTAAACCACTTACTACACTCTCTGCTGTCCTGACTTCCTCCTTTTTTTCATACCCAGTGGACTTAATTGAATTCTCAGCCTCAGCTATCTTGCTGGAAGGGATCAAGTCAGGACAAGACTGCTCTGTGCTAATATTCATAATCTGTTTCAGAGCCTGGGAGCCAGTCAAAGTGTGCAAAGGAGCCTTTGCTTCAGCTTCATCTGGGTTATATTCAATAGCTCTTGGAATCTCATGTTCATTTTCACACAAGGCTGCCTCTCCTTTGGTTTCTCCAGGGACCCTCTGGAACAGACCCTTCCATGACTTGCAGGAAATTTCCAACGTAGTTAAATTTCCACTTACTTTGACTCCAGTTTGTATGGATCCAGTTTTTCCCTCATTTCTTGTTGCAGGACACGCCACTGCAGATTCACTGGGAAGGCCCTCTGAGTGGCTTACAGATGTGGGGAAGGACAGGGTTTTGTTTCCAAGCAGTTGTTGGGAATGTAGGCAAGCCCGGGAACCTCCATCCTCCGTACTTGCTGTGCTGTGGTGCTCACTTTGAGCCTCCCTGGGCAGCGGGGCACTAGCTGATGTTACACTTCCAGCTGAATAGGTGAGATTTTTTGAAGAATCTATTTTTAATCCTTTATCAGACCTGAAGGTGCTGTCAACAAAAAATGAATGCTGTTCTGCTGTATTACAAGGGGAAGCTGCAGTCTGACTCTCTGAAACCTGACTAACTCCTGAGTCACAGGAAGCTTCAGCCCTGTGTTCCTCAGGTATGCAAATCTCTCTCTGTTCTCCTCCTGGTTTACATGGTTCACAGCTGGGCACTTCTAGATAAAAATCTCTTAAAAATGGCTCCCCAGAAGGGGAAGGGACTGCCCCTTCTTGTTTTGCTATTTCTGTCAGTTGGTCTGTATTTTGGGGTACATTCTTATGTGTTACGGTTTCATGAATCTGAATTAAACTAGGCGATTGCATTACATTACTGTATTTCTGTGCATTAGAAACACTTTGAAAATCCTGACAGCCATTATTTTTTGAAAGATGGTAGCTGTCAGAATTAGTGAAATTTGGTGCACTCAAGCCTGAGTGATTTCCTTTTTCTTGTAAATTCACTACACAACTTTTATGTTCTGCATGTGTAAATTGGCTGGTGTTTTCACTGGGGAAAATGTCTTCCTCTTCAGGGAAATAAGCCAGTTCTCCTCTCACTGGATAGCAGTCCGTAAAATGACAGCCTTCTCCAGGTATAGACCCATTTGTCATGGCTGTGTTGTATTCAGTGTGAAGTAACTGTCCAACTGTCCCGTGTGACATATCTGATGTGTCAGCTTTGGGACATGGTAAATTACCACTCTGAGTATTTTGTAACCTTTGAGGAGAATCTGATTCACATGTTTGGGCAGCATTATTGACAGCAAGCTTCCCTTCCCAAGCCACAGTGGATCCATTCCTGCCTGTGGCCATTGGATTTGGCTCCAAGCACTCCTGGGTACTTAGGAGGACACTGCTTGCTGAAACACAAATGGATGGTGTATCCTTCTCATTCCCAGTGCCAGAATTTAGACAGACACCATCTGTTCCCACCACTTGTGCAAGACAAATGTTCCCTATGGATGCACTCTCACATGCTGCAGCTCTCTGCAGGAGGATATCAGAAACATTGCAGCCAGCTTTCTCAGTGCTGGGGTTATGAGCTGGTTCTGTGATGGGCTCCTGCTCTTCTATCAAATCCATTGGCAAAGGATGATCGGAACAGGCCTCCCACACAAAGTTCAGTTCTGTGACTTTGGTATCTGTCAGCCTTGTACCAAAACTTGAGATGCCTCTGTTTTCAAATGGGATTTGATTGTCTGAGTCATCTTCATGAAGAAGTTTCCACAGCTTGTCATGCACTGCAGATATATCAGCATCTCCTTTGCACTCAGTTTCTCCAGATTCCAGGACTGCCTTGGGATTAGCTTCAGACACAGCCTCATCGGCTGATCGGCTGCAGAGAATATCTGCGTTACTGCTGTCATGTATGTCAAGCCCAGACCTCTGCTCTCCCTGCCCTGGCTCATCGCACAGCTTTGCAGAAGAGAGAACAGCACACAAGCATTCCTGTTTATCAGGAAGAGAGTCCATATCCCATAGAGGAGAAGGAGAAATGTTATTCTTTGACTTTTTGCCATTCCTAATAATTTCTTGTCCAGAGAAGACCTGTTGGTGACAACCTTCTCTCTTTTCACAAGGAGCACAGTGAAAAGAAGAGGTCTGTAAATCCGCATTCTTTACTTGCAGTGTGTTTTCAGCAGAGAGATGGCTGGTTCCTGCACCTTCACAAGCCCTGATGATGCTTTCCTTTTCTGTTCTGGGCTCCATACAGAGGTTCTCACAATTCTGGGTAATGCTTTTAAGATTAGCACCTTGACTCTTCAAAGAAGGAAAATAGAGCAATGTAATTAATAATTAGATAATTAATAATTAATAATTAACTAATATAATTAGTAATTAGAACTGCAGCTTGACAGAGGCCTGAAGGCTTGCATTTTTTAAACTTTTTTTTAAATATTTGTCAATAGTCAAGTTTCTGACTTGTACCTATCAACATAAAGGATTAAAATCAACCTCCTGGGTCTGAGTCTGAAAGCTCCTTAGAGAAGGATTTGACGCTAATGACGCTAATCAATGACACTAATGATGCTAATCAATTTTACCTCACAGTTTCTCACTGTTCTTTTAAGCAGAAATAGTTTTGCAAGGTAATTCTCCTTTGCAAGTAAAGTCCCCATGTTACATTTATTTCCCTCTATTTGCAAAAATGGAGTGTAACAAACAATCCCTAGAATACAGACTAAAAGTACATCACTGTCTCTGGGTCTCAGCTCCCTCAAATCCACTACATTTGGGACTGCTTTTACTTTACATTGTTCTCCAGCAATCCACCTCAGTGGATCTTGCCACTTCCCTGTTTCATGCAATGCCACTCAAATTCCCCTTTCCTAAAATGACACTCTCTTTTAAATGGCACACCTGCCTTGGAGTAGCTGAAATACCTCAGTATCTGTAGTTATTTCAACTGCTTTAGACAGGTGAAACAAAAGACCTGAGCTGTGCTTTGTCCTGCAGACTGACAGGCACATCCTGCCAGCATCCTGCTATTCCCGCTCAAAAGGCAGAAAAAGAGGAAGAACTATAATGTTTTAAAGGACGGAAAGGGAGTTATCTGCCAACAACACAGAGCAACAGGCTGACCATGCACAGCTGTCAGGAGTCCATGCTCAAAGTGGTACAGATTCTCTAAGGGATTTTTTCTTGGTGTGTCTCTTGGGAAAGACTGGAGCCAACTTAAGACATGGGCAACAAAATGGGATGTTAACTGCCATTCCTAGAGTAGATCCAACTGAATGAGCAGGGCTGGTGTCATGAGCTGCAGTTACTCCACGCAGGACTCCCCTGCTTGCTCTGACACAGAGCTACAGCCCCTCTGGCACGGCTCAGGCCCAGGCTGTTCCCTTGCAACGCTGAGCTCTCATCTCAGCCAGATGCCCAGTTACCTGGAACTTCTGTGTCAGTTCTGCTTCTCTCCTTTTTGGATAACAAAATTCAAAATTATCTAAAAGTGACAGAGATTTGTCTTGGGAAGGTCAAAGCAAGGATCTCTCAGATTTTATGTGAACGGGCTGTTCTGATATGGAAAAAAACCCAGAATAATGGCTCTGTAACCCAGGAGTGACAGCAGCACCTTGTGCCAAGAGTGCTGAACATTGACCACTGACAGGGACCCAAGGGTGCTGACCACTGAACTCTGACAGGAACAGGGTTCTGGCTGAACACTGAACACTGACAGGAACAGGGTGCTGGACACTGACAAGGGACAGGGTGCTGGCTGACTGCTAACAGAACCAGATTCCCAATGACACCCAGAAAAGTCTCCTGGCTCTCTGTACACTATGTAATGTCACACAGCTGGCACCATTGGTGTCTTGGACCTATTATTAACGAAGCTGCTCTGAAGCAGCAGGCAAATAAAGAATTTCATCTGGGGCTAGACCACGAGGTTGTGAAAGGAGTGAGGAGCCTCCCACCTTAACTATCTAATGGAAGGAGAAGTCACTCAGCACAGCAGGTGCTGCACAAGACACACTGCAGAGGTTGTTCCAGTTCGAACACTTGGCGCCAAGGGGAAGTGTAAATCCTTGGGTCCTTAGTGCTGTGATCCCGTGGCTGCTCTGTATCCCTCCGCAGACCTGATTCCCACAGGGACAGGGAAAATACCATACCCTTCCAAAGCAGTCAGCTGTGGGGTTTGCTGCGAGCCCCTCCCCTTGCTCCCGCAGAGCTGCCTCACTCTGGCCTCCAGCAAATGCCCCAGGGTACTTTTACAGAAACCCTTGTGCAGCAATAGATCGGTTCTTACCTCTCTTAGATTACACAGGCAGATTTCTGAGGAGTTTCTGGCTTACTATATGGGTGCTGTGAGAAGCTGTCCACATTTTCCTAGTGCTCCAAAAAAGGGAGCAGTATTCAGGCGGGATGCTTTTGCTTGGCTCATTGTCAAGACCACATAATTTTGAACCTACACCTGAATTTCACTGTCATACACACATGTTTAAAAACAGGGGGTTGGTGTGTGCCCAGCTCTTGTCCTTTTGTGTACACCCATATTCATTTTTCATCCAATGAAAGGTTTTGGCCATGGAAATGCAGACATACTGACTATGCACAACAAAAGTCTAAGTGGCTGCTCTGAAATTTATGCCAGGCACCTGACAGCTGCTCTTGGCTAAGAGGCTTCTGGGATTTAAATTATTGCACTGGACTTGGGGGAAAAAAAAAAAGCAAACAAAGCCTCTGGCAAACCATGGCCACACACCCTGTCAGGAAGCTCTGAGGAGGTTAATTCCAGTGAGGGGTATTCCCCATCATAAGGACATCATGTGCTCCTCAGATGGGATTGGAATTTTATGTACCATAAAACCAGAAAAACCTATAAGCATTGTTCAGGAAGAAGAATTCAGTGGTTTCTGACTGCTGAAGACACCTCACTGGTGAGATTAAAGTCACTCTACTGTGATTCTACACCCAGAACTGGGAGATATTTTTGCCCAAATGATTAGACAAAGAAAAGCATGTGCAACTGGAAAAAACTTTTTTTGTGACAAATGGGCTTTTTTCTGGACAATTAGCTACATGCCTTCAAACCAGAAAAATTGGTGACAATAAGATTATTAATGATTTAATAACATTTATATATCTTGAGTCTTTACAATGTGAAATAAAAATGATGATTCAATTTTCCTACTTAGAAAACTGGTAGAGCATCATACTAGTATCTGCAACTGTAGTGATTTCTCCAGCTCATTTTCTACCAACAGCACAAAATATGTAAGTACATGGAGAGTACCACCGGGGTTTGAACTTTAATTGGTTTGTATGTTACAACTGTAATATCCAACACTTTTATTGTTTTATTTTTAAAAATCACAGAGCTCCATTCACCTCTGTAACATGAACTCTCTGCATTGAATTCCCTTCGTCGTTATAAAACCAGAGCAAACCCCTACTGATTTGGTTTAAGTTTCTGGCACCATAAGTGGAGGACGGTTTTGTTTGCTGCATATAGACTGAAAAGAAAGTAAATCAAAGCATTCACTGCTCAAATACCAACAGGTATTTGAGAAACTTTCTGGGTTGAAAGAAGCATTACTTTGCTAAGACCTGTGCAATACCCTCCATATCAGATTTCCCTTTCCAGCTGTCCAGAGGCCCATTAGTGCCTCTCACCATTATCAGGCTCACTCTATAATTAGAACAGCTTAGGCTTTACTTGGGCCTTTTCTAAACCCAGATTTCCCTCCCAGCCGTAGCTGTCATTCAGAAGTACATGAATAGTATCTTTCAAAGTAATTTTGATTTTACATTATTTTGTGACAAGCAGGAATAAATCGCATTGAGTTCAGCAGAGCAGCTCTTTGTGTTACATGATAACCATGTTACTTACCCCAAACGAGATGTTCTCATCTGGCATCTGGTTTTGCTCCGACAGCTCCCAAGTCCTTTTCCTTTCCCAGTGACTGTCTTTATCTGCCTCTTCTGTTGGACACAGACCAGCCTGCATTTGCACACTTTCTGCCTCCTCGGGAATCTGTGCTGCACAGACACCTTCCTGACTGGGAGATGGAGCTCTGGATTCCCTACCTGCTGCTGCAGCCTGGAAGGACTGTCCTATAGTACTTACATATCTGCAAAGTTCTATAGGGTTTAACAGCTTGAAAAGGTTTCTCCTCAGGCTTTCTGTTAAGGTACAGACAGCATGCCGTGCATTTCCCTCTGGCACACTCCTTCTCCCCTCCTCCAGCAGCAGTGAGCTTTCCCCCAGCACGTCCCCGTCGGGGCTGGTTTCTGTCATTGTCCCCGAAGCCTGATCTGGGCAAGCAGCACCTATGCCATGGGCAGAGGAATCTACCTGGGCAGGGACAGTGTCCGTGGGCTTTGGTTCATCCCTTGAGGAACCTGCAGCCAGATGGTCACTTCCATTAGTCTCTTCTTCACTTCTGGGATGCTCATTTCCAGTGGCTGCAGAAGCAACAGGCACTTGATTCTTCTCTTTGTCTTTCAAAATGGCACTTTTATCTCGGTGGTGTCCAACAGTGAGAGTCATCTCTGTCTGCAGAGCTGACTGGCTGTACATAGAGGGGTCTCTCCTTACGTTTGCTCCTTTGATTTTTGACTGATGCTCACAGAAGCCAATCGGGGTATCCATAGGCGTAGTGTTATCTGACACTTGGAACACACAAGGCATTTCACTGAGGAAGTAAGCACACCCATCACAATCCTTACTCAGTTTTAGATCATCTTCATCATCACTTTCTAATAAAAATTCTAATTTCTTTTTCCAGATTTCATCTTCATGTACTGTAAGCACATCTGAACATTCAAAGTACTCCAGGTCATCATCAGAAAGGTCATCACTTACACTTGTTACTTTCTCTGCATAAATCTCCAGAACAGCAGCAGAATTTTCAGAGTCATCTTTTCCAAAATCAGTGAGATTACCTAGGGAAGTGTCTGCCTGCTCACCCAGCAGGGAATTCCTGCTTAGAGGTCTGCCCAGCCCAGTCCTTTTACATGCCTGGACATCGGCCAGAGACTGAGAAGATCCAGAGTCTTGTGTGTTAAGGCAACAGTTGCCTGTGAGACAAGTGGTTACATCTGCAGGGTGGGAAGGCACCTGTCTGCCACAGTACTCCTCTGCTCTCCCAGCAGTGACATCAACCTCACCGTCAAAATAAAGCAGGCCATCGCCATCCTCTGACAAATCCCTCAGGCAGGAAAAAGTTGCCTGGGATTTAACTACATTTTTAACATCCATGTTGTCTTCTGTGTTAGGCAAGTGTCTTGAGGGATTTCTCAAGTGGAGACAAAACTCCTGCTTTGCTGAGTTTCTCAAGCAGTAAATGAATGATTTTTGAAAAGTCAGAACCTGATGAAATCAACACAGTCTCACCCTCACAGGGGGAACTCTTGCATTGTGCAAAATGTTTCCCATTTTGTTCATTCTACCCTGAAGTCTGTCACGAGTTCATTTAGGACAACAACAAAATCTGGGCAAGTTTTGTTTTTTGTATGTGGTTCTGGGTCAAGAAAACTCATTCTAGCTCTCAATGAAGATCTTGTTCTGTGCACCTGCAAGTAAAAGAAACACAAAGTTTAAAATTACTTCTGAAATGACTATGGGTATTTTCTAAGAGGTGGTCAGTTGACACATGTTTGCAAGCACTTTCAAAACAAGAAATCATTATTTAAGACCCAAGATCAGACGTTAAGGTTAAGGCAGTAACCCTAACCTACATTGCAATTGTCCGGAGTGATCTGTGCTAGGAGAACAAACCCTTGAGCACACCCACACATCCATGTGACACCTCGGCAGGGGCTCTAGTACAGAGCCTTTCAACTTTTCTAAATGCAAACAGGAACCTCCAGACACTGTACATTTCCACATGTCCACCACTGCTACAGCTACCTGCTGCTTTGGTAGTCACGTGGGCACAACAGCAGGCTATTCCTTGCATTGGCAAGTTAGGGACATAAATCCCAAACTCTGTTTGTAGAAATACCCAGAATGACCAGCCTGCTTAGACTCTATAGGGCAATTTCTGTTTAAAGCAATTCTCTTGTGCTCTGGCTTGATATTTGTCATTCTTGTGCTGAAAGAACAATGAAATGAGGCAGGCTTGCTTCAATTTCCTGCTCATATCAAGTTTTCCCCCTCAAGCTGGTGTGCAGTAGCATGGTGGTGTGGCAATGCTGAATTCACATAAAATCCAAGTGAGATACACCAAAAGGCTTCCACTGGCTGAATCCAAAGAAATGTGGAATCATTTTTCTCTTCCTGTTACAAAGCCCTTGTTTCCTTAGCATTCCCAAATGTTAGGATTTTAGATACTTGAGATGTTTCTGTACCCTGCTAGGAGCACTCTGGTTCATCAGTCACCTTGGAAAAGGTGTGAACATCGTAGCATTGAAAAAGTACTGTAGCAGTTTTGAGTAAATTTGACCTCCTGGAGGATGCCAGACTAAGGGGTCTGAAAAAAGTGGCTACATTTGTTCCAGAATTGGTGAAGAGCAGCAGGAAAAGCTTTCTTGCCATGTAATCCAGTGAAGCCATTTCAAGACACCTCTGTTCATTCTTCTTTTCCTTCTCCGTGCCTCTCCTGTAATGATGTTTCCAGCTCATATCCCGGGTGCCTCGGCCCCCAGCTGTGCCCTGCCCAGCAGTGCCTCCAGTGCAGGGCCCTGCTGGGCCCAGCTCCGTGCCACAGGTACTGCAGGCGGCCCGAGGGAGAGAGCTGGAGCTGGGCTGGAGCCTGCTGGTGACGCAGCAGCGGCTGCATGGCCGGCTGCAGTCTGCCTCTCCTTAAAGAGCACTGTGCAACCACAGATACCTTAGTTCCCTTTGGGCAAACCTGCCACCAACACCTCTTCCACAGTCACCTGGGCGGTGAAAAGTAGGGAAAAGCTGGTTAACAGGAAGGACACAGCATTAGATGTGTGACCAACAGCTGGAGTCCATGTACACCAAGGAGGCCAGACAAACAGCACATGGGGCAACCAGACTGGCCTTTCTGATCACACTGCTTTCCTTTTCAACTCCAAGGAATATATTTAACAGAACAAAAACCGAGCAGTAGGGATTCATCTTTTCCTCATCCATTTTGTTACAGTACCATGGAAATACCCTTCAGAGTTCAGACTCTCCTCTTAAACATGCATTTGCCTAATGTTTCCTGTTGCATTCTTTCAAACTTTAAACTGTTTCTCTCCTTTTTGCGTTTCAGAAGACCAGATATCTATCTCCTCTCTTTTGGAGGTTGCAAATTACTTTAAAAGCATGGTAATTTCCCCAGCTGAAAAGAGCTTTGGCAACATGTTTTTAATGCAGCTTGACTAATGAAAAGCCTTTACTAAAGCCATTGTACTAGACGGTTATCGTTGTCTCAGTTTGGCCGCACTCTGACATTGAGAGGGAAAGAGCTGTCAAGATTTCTCCATATGAAAATTACATTGGATTTCCATGCACTGTCAGACGCAACCACAGAATGAAAGTAAAATAACATCCCAGGAGAAAACTGCAATAAATGATGGGTTTCCACCCAAGACAAAGAGATACTATTTTTTTAAATCTGGGAAGAAAATAGAAAGTATTACGATTTTTTAAAAATTCAATTACTGACTTTAGAAGAGAACTTTCAGTAGGATACCCTCTCAGCTTGTCAGGAAAACTTGTGACAGAGGATGCACAGTGAAATTTACAGAGGGAAGAGGAATGGGAGAGACTATGATAATGTACCATCAGCTGAGGAGTAGTAACCTGAAAATTAACTCACTTCCTGATAAACTGGGAGTTGAACACTTACTGGCAGAAGACATGAGAACACGCCAGTGTGTTGTGGCTGCTTGTCCCAGCTCTCACTCTGAAAACCAATGATGTTACTTGCTGAATCAGGTCCTGGCTCACAACAGGAGACACTTGAAGCACAGCCACACAGGAGGAATTCACACAGGTCATGGCTGCTGGAAATATGCCTGGTTTGGCTCTCTAATCTTCTGTAAACAGATTTTCTATTTTGTTCTGATGAGAACCATAGGGAATTTCTATGGTAGCCCTTGAGGCAAATGAAACACAAGTTCATGCTCTGCAGGGTCTGCTCCTGCCTGAGCTCAGTGCCTGGGAACAGAGATTAAGGGAGAACAAAGCTGGGAGCAGCATGAGAACAGCAACCTGACAACTGTGCTCAGGCGTGATTGAGGAGAAATAGTGAACTGATGCAAACCTGCAACAGTCAGATTAACAAGGCAGCAAGAGGCAGATGGAGCTGCTTCACCAAAACCCTTTGATGGCAGGAAGTTATCAGGGTTTGTGAAAAACAATCTATTTCAAATAATATGTAACAAAAGAATGGCTGGGAAAAGCATCAAACTGGCTAAAACAATCACCCAACGTTTCTGTAAGGCAAATATATATAAAAACAAACTCAAGTCAATTTCCAGAAGAGATTTTTCATTTAAAATTAATACTTTGTCATAATACCACACTGGTTGTGAAAAGCCTGCTCACTATTCATAGTGAAAGTATTGTCTGAAATTCCAATTCTAAATATAAAATCTGACTGTTTGAAATTATTTTCCTTGAAATGATATCACTCCCAATTGAACCTTATTTTTATACATTATTAAATATGTTCAATATTTGATCATTTATTTCAATTGAGATCAAAACAGTTTTGAATTACACTTCAACATGGAAGGAAAAACAATTAAATTATTTTATATTTTGTAGGTAGTTTTGGTGACAAAGCCACTTCTGTTGATTTCAGAGGGACCTGATGGATTATTCCTAATGTCAGAAAAAAAATTACCTGGCAAAAAAAAATAAACTTTATTAAACTTAAAAAGTGGCCACTAAATTTTCTCTCTAGCATCACATTTTTTCCTACTTTATTAAATTAGTACCAAAACTAAAATCTTCCTGTGAAAAATGACCAGATAGTACTGGCTTTCGCATTTATGCATTAGCCTATGCATGCTGTTAGTGATTATAATTATTTAGAAATAGTACCAATTATGATTGTTTTTAGCTGCATGTTAGTATAATATAATCTATCAGCTTAAGTATGCACTGTGTTGCTCATAGAAATAGTAGTGTAATGAATGCAATAGCTATGTATCACTTATGGAAATAATAGTGTGATGAATGTACTGTGTTATAGACCTTAGCACAACATGCGATGTGAAAGAAAAAAAGGCTTTTGTTTAGCCAAAACCAGTGTAAGGCCACCCACTGGCCAACCTGTTCAAGTGATAAGATAACCATGACACAAACCAGAGCACCGGAGGACAATTAGAGAATACCGTGTTAAAATTAAGGAGGACATTCTAAAATCTTATCAGAGGATGAGAAACAGCAGGATGGAGACACAAGAAGAAATAAAATATATTGACCTGACACCCAGCATGTCATGCAGATAAGCCAGAGTATGAAGAAGTCAAACAAAGGAGTTCCCAAAACATCAGAAAATTCAAAAGAACGTGGGAATAATGCATGAAACACAAGAATATGCATGTATCTTATCGATGTAACTGTAAAAAGATAACATGTCTGTATGCGCCCCCCCCCCCCCCCCCCCCCCCCCCGCACTGGAAATATTGTCCTTTTTTAATCCTAAATCCTATTTCTTTTACTATCATTATTATTATTATTATCATTAAACTTTTTAAAACTCTGAGCAGTGATTTCTGTTTTCCACATTCCTTTGTAAGCAATTTTATAATCACAGGAATTATTTACACAGGAAGCTTATGCATTTTAGCAACCCAGAAGTGAATTTCTGCCTTTCTGTGAGGTCCATGTGCTCCAGAGTCAGTGGAAAAATCCCCTTTATGACCTCTCTGAAGCATTTTTCTTTTATTTAAGATATATTCATGCAGTAATCTCTGTTTTGTGTGCAGGCCCTCCTCAGCCCACACCCTTTTCAGTAGGATTCCTTCCTATCTTTCAGCAGTTGCCGGAGGTGTCCGCCCACCCCGGAACCACCTCCCGTTATCTGTGCGGCCCCAGCCCTGGGGCTCAGGGCCCATCCAACGCATTCCCATGGCACGGTGAGCACCTGCTCAATGCCCATCCCTCCGTGGAGCCAAGCTGGGACCCCCAAAGCTCCCACTCAGAGCAGGTCCTGCCAAGGACCTGCCCCACGCCCACCCGGCCAGAGGAGTGGGAAGGGAGAGGCTGAGTGACCCCACATGGGGGATATCTCAACAGAACACCGGGGGAATGACACTGATAACGCCACAGTGGCTCACACTGGGAAACAGCCTTTCATCAACCAACACTTCGGGCTCTCTGTACCGAGCTGACAGCAGTTCTGGGATACCTGAAACGTGAGAGACAGCTCCAGAAACACTGTGTGCCTCAGGGCACATGGACCATGGCTGCAGGAACTGCACTGCTCTAGCCACACCAATTCTGTCAGAACCCCTTGCCTTAAGTGATCAAGCACTTTCACCAAAGTTGTACACACAAAAAGGCCAGCCTTTCTCCTTTGTACATAAGTGCACCTGAGGAGGATGTGGATTTGAGCCACACACGGTCAGCTCAAGTGTTCTTCGAACACTCCTCCAGCAGATAGATCTTGTTTAGAGAGTCAGTGCTTGTGTGCTTTGCTTTTTCTAATCTGAGCTTTTGGATCTGAGACAACTCCCCAGCTGCCAGCTGAGCTGCCTACTGTGGCCTCCTCTCCATTCCAAAGGCTGAACTTTGGAATCTGGAGTTATTCTTTTGCAACACAATTATATCCTATCCTATCCTATCCTATCCTATCCTATCCTATCCTATCCTATCCTATCCTATCCTATCCTATCCTATCCTATCCTATCCTATCCTATCCTATCCCATCCCATCCCATCCCATCCTACCCCACTACTATTCTTAGATTTAGTAAAAGCTCTTTCTCCACCTGCCTGAGCATACATTATACATTCCCATACATCCCTTTAAGAGATGTTTTACTGGCAGTTAGCTAAACCACAAATAAATATAATATATTTGGTCAATATAATTAGACTTCATGTAAGATGAACATGAAATATTTTAAAACCAAACCACCAATAACCAGAGAATTTTTCTTGATGATGAACAGAAACCGTTATATATTACATAGATCCAACCAGAAAGCTTGCTGGTATGAACAGCAGGATGTAAGAAATATTGACTAAAGGAACACAAAGCAGCAAAAGTAGAACAGAAACAATTAAAAAAAATCAAAAACCCCCAAACAAAAACCCCAGAAAAACCCAAACAAACAAACAGAAAGGAATCTCCACTAACCACAGGATCCCAAGATTGACCAACTACAGCACCATATGTATAACAAATAACATGTCACCTGTGACATCTGAGTGTCCTGCTTAAATGCTGCTATGCTCCAAGGTTAATGCTAATTCCCTTGCCATTCTCCCTGGAATGTTCCTTAAATATGTCTTAGCTTTCCTACAGAACTTTGCATAAGTTTCGTTTAGCTCCTCTAAGAAGTCAGCAGGTATAATTGCATCCAATCCCCATTCCCACCCTGCCAACTGTCTTGTATCGGGTAACCTAAGTATTTTTTTACTCCTCATGCAGGGCACCTCTCAACAGAGATCTTTTGAAATTTAACATTTTTCTTCTTCCACAATAAAACAAAACATAAGACTTTTATGTTATACAATTAACACTGACATTACACACCAATTTGTATTTCTTAAATGAGGTATTATATACCCTGTATGGAAATACAGACAATATGCTTATGATCTGGAACATATAACTTTATCTTTCCAGAAAGGTTGCCATGAATGTTTTGCTATGTTTAAATGTTTTTCCTTATGTTCTCTGTTTAAACTTTTCCTTTAACAAAAATCAAAGATTTCAAAAGTTTTTGGTTAAAAGTTTCATCAACGCCAACATTGTGAATCTTTTAAGCTCAGTGCGTCTGTAAGTACTAATGGAATCAAGTTCCACATGAAATTTCTGATCTGCCATTCCTGGTCTATACAAGCTTTCCAACTTGGAACACCATAAAAACATTTTCCAAATGTGTTGTGATCATGGTTGCATTCTTAAACTGTTACCTTGTAAAAGTTACAACTTCCAAGAGAACAGAAACCAGAATTCCAGATTCACTGTAACTTTATGAACTGTACTCACCTCAGGGCTATAGTGAGGATTTATACAGCAGTGAGCCTACTACGGAGTGAAACATTCGATGGGGTAGTAATGAGAAGCCACAGGTGCACAGATTTACAATTATGCATTTTCTACTTGTTTCTTCACCCCACAGGAGTTCTGCCTGGTTCAGTTCTGTCTCAAATACAAACAATAACTATAACCACATTATTCTTTTCCAAGTCCTTTGAGATACCACAAGCAAATGGAACACCTCAAGCAGCATACTTGTCAAAGAGTGCACAGTGTCAGAAACCAAACTACAGAAACGCTGTATTATCTAAACCAGTTATCACACTATTTATTGGATTAACAAGATCTAGGTAAGAAAAACATCACTGAAGTTGTGGCTGTTCAAAAAGCAGATGTCTGGAAAATATGCCCTTGCCAAAAATTCTGCGATACACTGCAGTTCTTCAGCTGCCAATATCCAAGGCTTTTTGACAACATTTTGATTGGTGCACTACCCACCGTAAACATACTATAAAAACACCCATACTATAAAAACACCTCAGCCATAATTCATCGGCTAAATAGAATAATAAATGACTGGCGCTGTACATGTCAAACAAACACCTTAATATAGAGTAATTAAAATAAGCAATCACAGCACAACTCTTAACACTGATCTGTCTTAATCTATTTTTAACATCTATCAAGCATCTGACCCTGTCAGACTGAACAATTAATGAAGCCTGGGAATTGTCTATTACTACCAAGTGACTAGACCTTTTTCTCAGGAATGGAGGAACTTTCTGTCTAATGAGTATTAGACTGCGCAATAAATATTTAGAATTAATAAATGCATTTTTCAGGATACCTAGTATCACTTACACTCTCTTTAGAGAAGGAAGCTTGCTTTCATACAATTTTTGCAATTTTGTCTTAATGAGACTTGGTGGAAATAGTAGCAGAGTGTAGTTTCAGAAACAGTGAGCAGAATTATAAATGCAACATGATTAGAAAAACCCAAATCTATCAGGATAAACAAAAATGTCTCTTCTTTAGCAGAAGGAAATAACATATCCCATTTCCTGGTCAATAGCAGTATAAATCACTATATCCATGTAGTGCATTGATAATAAAACTAATGTGCTCTTCTTCCTTTATTAGTCTTTTATGATACACATTCTATTTGCCCACAGGAGAAAAAAAGCAGACAAATAATTTCCAAAGTCCAAACACCCCGACCCCTCACTTACCCTCGAGCTCTTTGTGGATGTTCTGCAATAGGCTGGTCCTGGGCTGGGCCTCCCTGCTGGAGACAAAGAGGCTGAATTTGTGCGTGTTGTTTGGAGCTGCAAGCCAGCCTGACAGCTTCGCTGGTGTTGTGGAGTGTGACCTCAGGATAGGGAGTCTGATCACTGAACAGTTTGACTTTTAAGAGAGACGATTTCATTACATGCAGCAGATGGCCCTTCCTGGGAAAACCTCTGCCAGACAGGGAGTTGGCAGTGAGGAGAGGGCACATCCTACTTCCATAGAAGTCCATAGGAATTTCCTAATGGCCTTGAGACAGAGGAAGTGTTGGCCTTAGCTTTTCATAACAAAGCACTGGCTTGTTTCTTGAAGCATGTGCCTAACTGCTTTCCTAGGCACATTGGGAATTTCTTACTTGCTGGAAGTTAAGCACACAAAAGTTCTGCTGAGCATGAGGAAATCCACAGTGACTAACAAGCAGGCTGAGGAAATCAAAGGTGGACAGTGGGCTTTTCATAATCTCTACACAGAAATTCACCTAATGATTCTCATCCCCCAAAGGCAAATAAGCAAATCCTGAAGTAAGAAAGTATTTCCACTCTTGGTACCCAAGGAGATAAGTCTCACACAGAGCAAACTGGAATGAATTGCACAAACTGCCCTGAGCCCAAGGGATCTGGAAAAGCAACTTTTGTGCCAAGTTTTTTCTTAAGCATTTTGAAGGACATGCAGCTAAAACTGGTTACAAGATACTACTGTGATAAATACTTCTTGCTCCCAGTGTTATCTATACAGATAGGAAACGGGTCTTCAGCAGTAAATACAGCACTTCCAACCACCCTCATCCAGGAATAGCAATAAGGTTATCCATGTTTTAATAGTCAAAATAACCCCCAAGGAAATGAGAGGCAGCCACATTCAAATCGGAACCGTTTGGGTTGGAAGGAACTTTAAGGGTCATATAGTCCTACACCAACATGGGCAGAAACACCTTCCGCCAGACCAAGTTGCTCCAAGTCCCGTCCAACCTGATCTTGAACACTTCTAGGGATGGGGCATCTACCACCTCTCTGAGCTACTTGAATGCTTGATAATTTATTAAAACTGTTCGTAAAATTACTTTCTTAGGCACTTTGAGTCCACTTTGAGCAAGTTGCAATACCAGAGAGGTGAGAATTCACCTCTGATCATCTGTCCGTTTGCGGTGATGACCATCACTCACGGGAACGTCTCCTTGGGAGGCTCTTCCCGAGCAGCCCCTCCTCTCCCTCGCTAAGGACGCAAGGTGCCTTACGCTGCGCGCTTCGACAGTGGCAGCAGGCGGGGAAAATTGCGTCAAGGAGGAGACAGTCCATGGTCGTGCTGGTTGCAGCTGGATAAAGCTGTTTCTCCTCAAAGCGAGACCCCTGCCCGCAGTGTCCTGTGGGCTGTGTCTCGTTTACGCCCCAGGCCCGGTTCTAAAGCCACGTTCGGCCTTCTCAGAGTTATAAATAAGAAGCTTGACTAGGCCAATATTCAAGCAGCAATCAATTTATTAATTAATGTGGTAAAGTATGAGCAAAACAGCGCTGGGTACAGTGGGGGAAGTTTTCCCTCCAACTGCACACTGATGGTTGGGATGTACAGATATTTATAGGGGTGCACATAAGCTTTTTTCAGCAGTTTCTATTCCAAATTTTTACGTCACAATTCTATACGCTATTGTGAGTTAGTTTTTCTCAGGATGTACCCCAGAAAGGAGTATTCCCAGATGGTGGGGTCCTACTTCCGAAAGAAGAAAGAGGTCTTCCAGCTGGTGCGGTCCAGACTCCAGATGTGGGCCCACCTTTTAATTGCAAAGACTATAAATCTCATAGCAGTGATGTCCAGCTTCCCTTGGTCGAAGCTATCAATCCTTGGGTTGATGTTCATCTTCCTTTCTCAAGCTGCTTGCTGTCTAGCAGCAACATCCTCAAAGCTTTAATTTAGATGCTATAAAAGTTAATTCCAAACAAAGGATAAGTTCAAAGGCCTTCTTCCATGCTTTACTCCCTCAGTTATTTTTTTGGAATTCATCCTTTAATTGTCCCATGATCAGTTTTCATACATATCACAATCACAAGCACACATGCTGCCTGTGTGTACCTGACACGAAACACAGCTTTGTATCTCACATCAGCGCCAGCTGCCTCGCGGTCAGATACACGACACTCCCAATACAACACGGGTACAACCGCACCCAGTCTGTTCCCTCTCGACGGGACGTCCCCGGGGCGCGGTGCCCTCAGAGCTGGGTCCCCTCAGGGCCGGGTACCCTCAGAGCTGGATCCCCTCAGGGCCGGGTCCCCTGAGAGCTGGATCCCCTCAGGGCGCGGTGCCCTCAGAGCTGGGTCCCCTCAGGGCCGGGTACCCTCAGAGCTGGATCCCCTCAGGGCCGGGTCCCCTGAGAGCTGGATCCCCTCAGGGCGCGGTGCCCTCAGAGCTGGATCCCCTCAGGGCCGGGTCCCCTCAGAGCTGGATCCCCTCAGGGCCGGGTCCCCTCAGAGCTGGATCCCCTCAGGGCGCGGTGCCCTCAGAGCTGGGTCCCCTCAGGGCGCAGTGCCCTCAGAGCTGGATCCCCTCAGGGCCGGGTCCCCTCAGAGCTGGATCCCCTCAGGGCACGGTGCCCTCAGAGCTGGATCCCCTCAGGGCGCGGTGCCCTCAGAGCTGGATCCCCTCAGGGCGCGGTGCCCTCAGAGCTGGATCCCCTCAGGGCGCGGTGCCCTCAGAGCTGGATCTCCTCAGGGCACGGTGCCCTCAGAGCTGGATCCCCTCAGGGCACGGTGCCCTCAGAGCTGGATCCCCTCAGGGCCGGGTTCTCTCAGGGCGCGGTGCCCTCAGAGCTGGATCCCCTCAGGGCGCGGTGCCCTCAGAGCTGGATCCCCTCAGGGCCGGGTTCTCTCAGGGCGCGGTGCCCTCAGAGCTGGATCCCCTCAGGGCGCGGTGCCCTCAGAACTGGATCCCCTCAGGGCCGGGTTCTCTCAGGGCGCGGTGCCCTCAGAGCTGGATCCCCTTATGGCGCGGTGCCCTCAGAGCTGGATCCCCTCAGGGCGCGGTGCCCTCAGAGCTGGGTCCCCTCAGGGCCGGGTTCTCTCAGGGCGCGGTGCCCTCAGAGCTGGATCCCCTTATGGCGCGGTGCCCTCAGAGCTGGATCCCCTCAGGGCGCGGTGCCCTCAGAGCTGGGTCCCCTCAGGGCCGGGTTCTCTCAGGGCGCGGTGCCCTCAGAGCTGGATCCCCTTATGGCGCGGTGCCCTCAGAGCTGGATCCCCTCAGGGCCGGGTTCTCTCAGGGCGCGGTGCCCTCAGAGCTGGATCCCCTCAGGGCCGGGTTCTCTCAGGGCGCGGTGCCCTCAGAGCTGGATCCCCTCAGGGCGCGGCGCCCGCCCTCCCCTCAGCCGGACCCCGCTCGCCGCCCCGTCCCGCACTCCCCGCGCGGCGCTTCCTTCCGGGCGCAGCACCGCCCCGGCGGGCAGCCATGGAGCGCGGCGCGGCGGGGCCGCTGCCGCTCAGCCGCCTGGCCGGGCCGCTGCTCCGTAGGCTCAGCGAGCTGCTGGACCGCGCGGCGCCCGGCAAGGGCTGGCGGGAGCTGGCGCAGCGAGCGGGGAGCCGCGGCACGGTGCGGCTGAGGTGAGCGCGGGCGGCGGCGGGGCGCGGGCAGCGGCGGCGGGGCGCGGCCCGGCGGTGCGTGTTTATCTCTCTAATCCCGTTAAACACTGAACGTCCACTTGATAAGTGAAGGTATCACCACTTACTGAAGGTATCTTGCCCCCCAGGTTTGCGTGGCACTGTGATTTAATGAAGGAAATGTGGATGAATCTTTTTAGTGGAAATGCTTAACCTTGTATTCTCTTTAGGTAACTGTCATTATTTCTCTATTTGTGTTGATTGAATCCGCTGTGATTGAAAGTGCGTGATGACAACGACACCAAAGCTGAAACTATAAAGTTCAGACATTGTTAACTACACGGCACAGTCGGTGTGTTAGGCTGGGCTCCAGCAGTCACTTGTTTACAACAACTTTAAAATCAGTCTTCCTGTACTTTGAAGTTAAGAGTCTGACTCACTCTCTAGGCTTCTGAATTAGGCTCATGGAAATGAAAGGTGCTGCACTACTTTTTCTGCTGACACTTTAAAGGTAAAAAATAGAAGGTTTCTTAATACATTTGCTGAGAATTGTGAGGTATATGCATCTCTTTTACTATCCAGCTCACTAATACCAGTTTCTGTCTGTGGAGGTGTCACTGAATAACCTCTGAACTCCTGAAACTTGAAGGAAATGCTGCAAATATGTCCAAATCAGCTAGGAATTTCCCATCTCTATTTTAAAAAAATCTTTTTATGTATCTACAAGTGATTGTTTACCCAGGTTGTTTCTGAGAAAAAGGTATTGAGAAGGCCTGTGCTGTGTCTTTCTCACATTATTCCATAGCCCTCTGGATTTGGAGCAGTGTTCCCTCCAGGTGTTGGAGCCAGAAGGCAGTCCCAGCTGGAGTCTCCTGAAGCTGCTGGGAGATCGGGGCTGCACTGTGGTGGAGCTGGCAGAGTCCTTGCAGGCCCTGGAGCACACAGAGGCTCTCCGGTGTCTCAGCCATTCAGGTCAGTTCTGGGCTGTGCTTTCACTACAGCTGGATTTTAGACTGGCAACACTCAAGGTAGCACTTTACAGTAACCCAAAACATCTTTAGTGTTTGAATTCTGGTAGTTGGGATCCAGATGATTACCAAGGTTATTGGCTGATCTGATTCTGAGGTTAAATGTGAGCCAAGCCTTCATGCAGTGTTGTTGCAGACTTGGACTTGGCTGCCTGGGTGTGCTGGGTGTTGTCATTCTGTCTGCTGACTGGGGTTTGGTCTCCCTGTGCCTCTGGGAGATGCTTATGGACCTGAGATGAACAGACAGATAGTGCTGCCAGCACTGGGGTCTGGAGGTGTCAGTAGCTTATCCCAAGTGAAGGGGAAGGGTCCAATTAGCGCGGTTCCAGTATGTGCTGGATTTGGTCCAGCTTGCTAACTGGACAGATTAATTTAGGATAGAACTAGATTATTTTCTACTAACACATGGATTTGATCATCCTTGTGGATCCCTTCCAGCTCGGCATATTCTGTGATTCAGTGTGGTTGTTTGCAAAGTCTAGAAAGTGGGGCAGCACAAGGAGATACACAAGTAGGACCATGTAGATCAAGGGCTACTTGCTGTAGTACAGAACCAGAGCCCTCTCTTAGGTCCATCTTCTTGAGGATGGGGTGAAATTCAACCTCCTGGGAAATGAAAAATCTTCTCTTTGAATGGGAAGTGGAAATGAGTCCTGCAAGCTCCTTACCATGCTGATGGCTGTCCTGTTCTTTGGACAGTGTGTGAAAAGAAGTCATGGTCTGAGAACCATTGTTAGGACAATCTTGGGATTTTTCAAGTGTATTGTAACAACGCTTTTCACTCTTCCATCAAGTGTTTCCCAGTGTGTCAGCTAAGGATATAACAATTGGATTGTAGGTTAAGATTATGAATACTGAATTTGTGTGGTTTCAAAGTCTGGTAACCGTAGATGTCACTTTGCCATATTCAGAGGTAACACTTATGCTCTGCATTTTCCAAGGAAAATAGAAGAAGTATTTATGTGTCTTTGTAATCAATCACAAAATTAAGCTGTAAGGTTTTTCTTTTCGAACCATTAAATTCCATGGTACGTACAGGAAGTGACTGTGTAGTGCTGAATAAACTGCAGGAAAATAAATGAAATTGAAGAAATTATGGATCAGATTTCTTAGAATGCTTCCAGTGAGTGCAAAATGCTTATCTTCCAGTGGATTTTTCTGATCTATGTTCTTAAGAGCTGTTTGCGATGCAAATTGGAGGAAATTAAAAAAAAAAAAAAAAAAAAAAAAAGTGGAAGTTTTGGAAAGAGCAAGCCTTCTTAATTTTTCTGTCTTTTAAATTGAAATAGTATAATTGCTTTTTCTGTTGGTTAATGTTAGAGGATTGTGATGCTCAAAAACTACTTAACACAGTTTAACTGCAGAAAGCAGCAGAGGAAGGGTTAAATGAGGAGCTGAGGTAGTGATCTCCAGTGCTAGGTGTAGAAGGAAGTGATTTTGGAGTAAGGAAGGCAGGGAATTTCCGAGTGCTGGAGCTTTTTTTGAGTAGCTGCCGGTGTGTTCCACTCTTTCAGAGAAAGGCTGTGTGTGGAGGCAGCTGACAGAACCCACTGTCCTGCCAGGCAAGGCTACATGATTTCCAGACACCACGTGCTCTCTGTTTCAGGCTGTTGTCTCTGTGGGTTCTGATCTAGTTGTACCATCCAGAGCAAAGAATGCTTCAAATCATGATTTTTAAACTTTCTGTTCGCCTTCTTCTGATGACCTTGGCTATACCAATGGATTTGGTTTTGGAACCATCCTGTAACAAGATCTGGAATGGTTTAGGTTAAGAAAATAACTGCATCATATCGGAGTGGTGTCAGAGTTGCTCTCCTGGCAGTTAAGCTTTGAAGTAGATTTGACCTTGGAGAAAACCCCAGCCCTGTGTTCTGCAGGAGTCAGAGGCATAAAGCTGAAACCAAAGATTCAGCTCATAAGAGTGCATAAGGAATATCAGGAAAACGTGCTCTGTTGGACTTAAACTCTGT
The DNA here is from genome assembly GCF_015832195.1 of Motacilla alba alba. NCBI lineage: Eukaryota > Metazoa > Chordata > Aves > Passeriformes > Motacillidae > Motacilla > Motacilla alba. Next base: position 146,251 of record NC_052046.1, on the reverse strand, counting down.
CTGCTTTGATTCCCTCAGCCTGGGCCTTAATCTGAACAGCTCAAAGAAATTGTTGGGAGTGAGCAAACATTTAAAACTGAGAGTATCTTTGCAAAAAGGGATCTGTGATACCATGAGACATATTATTTCCTTTAAAATTAAAATATCTCAATGATATAATTTAAATCTTTTATGAGCTCCATCGAGTACTGATCAATTTGAGCATGGATTTTGTGTAGTGGAAGACAATTTTGAATGTCCTAAAGTAATATAACTAATTGGAACTGTGTGTATACACAGTACAAACAAATTATTTTCAAGTGTGTTTAATGACAGAAATGTTCTGTGCTCCAAGGGCAATTCAAATGCAAAGTTAAAATAAATTATGGACTTGTATTTCTTCATAACTTCCCTGTGTGTAAATTCTGTCTTAAAGGTGTAAAGATCGTTGTACAGCCAGACTCTCAAGCAGTGCTCTCTGGTCAGGTCGTCAAGTTGTGCTGCTGGGCAACAGGACACCCATTTGTGCAATACCAGTGGTTCAAGCAGGAAAGAGAGGTAAGACTTCATAGAGAATGCAGCGTTTTCAAATAGTGAAAATAAAACATAATGATTTTGGATCATCCTTTTTTTTAAGATTCTTATTCACAATGAGAGAAGATTGCTGTATATAGTCATAAAACTCATAAAGTTTAAGAAATGCTTGAAGATCCTAGAAGTGTGCTGAAACAAAACTGTGATTCCTTGTGTTCACACCACTTCATTTCGGGGGGCTGTGAATGTGGAGTGGGGCAGAAAGGAAGCTGTAGGTTCAGTTGTCTCAGCCTACCAGTAAGTTTCGAGTAAGTGAAGGAGTTGAGGATGGTGTTAAGGACTTGGAAATAAATATTATAATGCTTGATCCTGGTTAGGATTAAACCAATCGAAATTGAAGTATTTTTGGTTCACCTGTGATGCAGGTTCCCCACGGTAATTCTCCAGAACTGATTTTGAGTCCAGTGAGTGTAAATGATTCTGGCTTTTACATCTGCCGAGTGAACAGTGAATCCTCTTTCATGTTCAGTCGGTGGGCACGCCTTGAAGTTTGTGAGCTTCAGGATTCACCTCACGGTGAGTGGCAAAAACACCTTCTGAAAGTGTCTTCCTGCTTCCTCAAGGCACTTGGCTCCCTGTTGCTGTGCTTAGGTTGTCTCACACTTCCTTTTCTTGTTACTTCCTTTTCATTTTTTAAGGGCTCTTAACAAGTGTGCCTGAAAACAAGTTGTGCATTTGTAATCAGCCTCAGCCACAAAACCTGGAGGTGGGGGATGCTTTGGTACTAGAATGCGGAGCTGTTGGAAACCCAATTCCTCATTACCAATGGTTCAGAAATGGATTTCCTTTGGCAAATGGGAGCAAAAATGTCTACACAGTAAGTTACTGCAATGGGCCACACTTGGGAGCTAACATTAACCACCTTGAGCTTACCACAGAAGGTTCCCTTGAAGAAAATAATTTTTCCAGAACCTTGGTAACTTCTGATGAAATGCTCACTTGAAGTGGTGCTTTTAGGCTTTTTACTCTTTTTTGCCTGTGGGGCTTAGATGCACGGCCTAAATACCTGATGCAAGTATTTTTTGGAGGCCTGTTGGGATGATTGTGATGGTGCTTGCATAGGTAACTTACGTGGATGTGGGACATCAAGGAACATACTGGTGTCACGTATTCAATGACCGGGAGGACGAAGATAGCAAGAAAGTAGAAGTCATTATAGGTAAGGAGTTCTTCTATTTCCTACAGGTCAGCTCCTTTGTCCATTTCTTCCACATCACTAAAATTTATTTTTGAAGCTTTCAGTATTAAGACAAGCACATGCCTTCTATATTTTTAGTTTATCCATTTGTTAAAACACCTATGCTTGCATCCGGCAAATGACATTTTAGAGTTTTGGGTTTTTATGGTAAGCAGCACAGAACTGCTGTGCCTTTGTGGCTCTGCCAGCATGTATGTGGCTTGTTAGCAGATTGCTAGCTGATTTATGCTTTTAGACAACTCAAAACCACTTTAACCCTTGCTGGGGACACGAACTCTGTTACATAGAGTCCTTCAGCAATCAGGAGAGGTGAGATTGTTCATTTCAAGTAGAATGAATGAACACGTTTCAGTGCATGTGTATTTGCAGTGAACTGAAGAGGACTTCCTAACCTAAGAAATACCCTAGTTTTGTACTCCTGAGTTTCAGGAATCATTACTGTACAGTGTTGTGGCCAATGCAAATTTAAACTGCTGTAAAGTGAGCCACATTGCAGCGCAGCTTGACAGTGCCCTTTGTCTTCCGCCTTGTGTGCTAACTCTCATAACTGAGAGCTCATCTTCCATTTTTTTCCCCTCCTTCAAACACAAGGAAGGAAAGCTATGGCAGTGGAATGCACAGAAGGTAATGTAATCCTCTAATTGTGAATCAGTTTTAAGAATCGGTGATGGGAATGACAGGTTATTGAGTGTGTTGCTGAAAGGCATGTGTGGGTTAAGAGCTTGGGTTAAAACACTGGTGGATAATGCAACAATCCTTCTGCATGTGCATCTCTCTTCTTTGCCTGGACGCCATGATCTAGATCACACAGGAGAAAAAACAGGCTGCTTCCTTCTTTTGTGGTATTCAAATGATCTGGAGATTTCTTTGGTGGGGCTCAGGAGGCAACATCCTAGCAAGAAAATCTGTAGATATTCAGGAACCTGGGTGATCTTAGAGAGCTGGCTAGAACTAGTTCCAATGTCAGCTCCATGTCTGGAGAAGTGTTTCTAGCCACTTCCTTAGGATGATTTCTGTTCTCCTCTGCATTGTTGCAGCAGGGAGGAGAAGTGTATTGTGACCCTTAAGGTTGGTACCATCCCTCCCTCGACTGCCGAGCACCTCAGAGTCTGCAGTATCCACAGTGCAGGGCATGGGGTACAATGGTGCGAGGCTGCTCCGAGAGAGCACTGGGGCTTCAGACATGTTTGTTTTCTTTTCCCTGCTTTTCAGTGTTCTCAGAATAAAGAGGTGAAACCCCTGGTAGCTTAGGATGTTTGAAGATTGTGTATGAAGTCTTTCAGAATACACATGGCTTCCCAAAATCAGATTTTTTTTGCTCAGGATGTTGCTTTTTGAGCAGCCCTTCAAACATCTGTTCCTCAGTGGGATGATTCTGATACCTTGTTCCTTTTTCCTTCAACTTACTTGCATGCCTGTGGGATTGAGGTGTCCTAACTTTCTCCCCTTTTCTTTTTACATCTAGTGTACTGCAATGCTGTGTCTAGCACAGCTTAATGTATTGCTTATAGGATTTTCTCTGTGTGGAATAAACACAAAAGGTTTGATTTGCAGAAATGCAAAGTCAAAAGTATTTTAGAAAGGTAGTTTGTTTTCTGTGTTCAGCTTTGTTTAATAATGGCATGGCACTTACATTTTTACTAATAAAATGCGGTTTCTGCTTCTTGTTTAAACTGTTATTTCATTGGTGTTTTCCTTCACAGAAGATTTAAGTGATCTTCAGGAATCAGGTAAGTGATAATTTTTGAAAAACTTTAACTTGACATGTTCATTTTATGTTACAAGTCACTGAAGGCTTGCTGGGTTGCAGTATAAACTTCACAGTATTTGGATGTACCTGTAACTGAGAATTTAATAGGAGCTGGTATCACCTTAAGAGCAGCACAGCTTTCTAGTTCCAAGAGATTTAACTTGAAGCATATAGAGAATCATAGGGGTGCGTTTATAAAATAACCCAAGGCTGCACATATACTTACACAGATGCAAAGGGAATTATCTTTCTTGTCTGGGGTTTCTTGGGACCCTCAGTTTTAGCACATTGCTGCTTTCTCAGATAATTAAGGTGAAAAAGATGTGAGGTGTCTGGCTATCACTCATCATATGTTGAGTGGCATATTTCTTCCAGTCATACTGGAGTCAGCCCATGTGATTTGAAGCCTGTTAGGTGGTTATTGTAGAAGTGTAGCTCCAGAGGGGATTATCCCTGATACAGTTTTCCCAAAACCTCAACTCCCAAAGATAGTTTCCTGGGTTAGATATCAAATACATTTATGTTTGCCCAGCCTCAGTTTCAATCACTGAAGGGCTTCTCTGTCGTACTGTGTCCTGTTATCCAGGTGAGCCACTTTGGCACACTGCTTACTGTTTCTCTTGGCACAGTACTGGCTCTGCCACCCCTCTGTGAAGTACAGAATAAAATAATTTTCACATTCAGATGGGAATCCCTGCTAAGCATCCCCCACCTTGCATGTATTCGTTTTGTTTGGAGAGGATGAACTGGTCAGATGTCACTGAAAATGCCAATGTGCAGTTTGTGAGAGTAAGCATCTATTCTTTCTTAATCTATAGAATTAGCTATTCACATCCTGTCATATTGTTTGCTGGAAGAGGGTGAAGGAAATCACCTAAATAAAAAATACAATATCAACAAAACACCCCCAAACCCCACCAAAACAAAAGAGGGCTTTTTCTCGCATTAAACTAGCAAAGTGTTAGAGAAAGCAGTGCCACTAGACTGTGGCTGTGGGGAAGATGCAGTTCATTTTCTGTAGTCACTGACACGCTGCTCTTTTCTTCTATTTCAAACAGAACCACAAGAAGAATCAAGTCCCAGACCTGTGGGTAAGTAGTTTTGTACTGAAATGACTGTATGTATTTGACATCTAGGACGCAGATGATTTTGCTGCTCCTGAGTATTGCTGCTACTGACACTGCCAGTGCAAGACCCATGAGGCAAATAGAGAGCTCCAAGGAGGGAGATCTGTGGATATTTGTATAGTCCTTTTAGAATGCTTGTTTGCCCTTTCAGGAGTAAACTGTGCCAAGGGCACCAGTGTTTTTTGTGACCCTGTGAAGCGTTTGCAGCTTCTCATCTGTTTCAGTTTACTGCTCCAGATTCCTGTGGCCAGGCCTTAGCCAGTGTGTTACTCCATTCCTTTGAACACTTGGAGCCAGTGGTATTGGGATGATGTGATAGAAAGGACTGCTATCCTGTCTGCTGAGGAAATGCTGTCCTTGCAGCTCTCCCTGTTCCGTCCTGTGGATGCTTGATGCTGAGCTGAAGCTCATAAAGAGATGGATAGCACATGTGATGTGAAGAATAGTTACTGGGTTTTTAAATCACATTCTTAAATTTGCATTGTAGACTTCAGTGGTCAGGCATGTTGTCCTGTTGATACTTAACAGATGGAAAGGCTGCTGGCCTCTGTCACAATTTTATGGCTCTTTCAGGTTCATTAGTGTGAGGGGGAGTGTAAGTGTTCCCCTCTCATGCAGGTGAGTTTTTTCCTTCAGGCTGAAAAGAGAGTTGAGCTGTGTTGTTGATGTGGGATGACTTGTAGAATCAGATAAAATATTGTGCCTGAAGTGAGATTTATACCCTTTTCACTTTGGAAAACTTTAAATTTAAAGGTGTTGAATCCGTGGAATATATAAATATGACTTTTATTTTTTTTTCTTCTCTGTGTGTCTTGGCAGCCACAGACAAGGTGGCTCTGTTAATAGGAAACATGAGCTACTGGAATCATCCCCAGCTCAAGGCTCCAATGGTAGATGTCTATGAATTGACCAGTTTGCTAAGGCAGCTGGATTTCAAAGTTGTATCTTTGCTGGATCTTACTGAGTCTGAGATGCGAAATGCAGTGGATGAATTTTTACTTCTCCTGGACGAAGGAGTTTATGGTAAGGACACATAAATCCCTTCTGAAGTAGGTCCATTTTGTATGTATCAAGTAGCAAACATCTGGTATTTGCCTCGGCTAAACAACCTTCAGGGTAAATGTGATGTATGTAGAACGGGAAGAATAAGTTAAAGGCACCCACCAACATATCCTCTGACTTTGGTTAAAATGTTATTGTTCCTTTACTTTTGGAACAGATCAGATGTTTGAACTTCATTCTTTAACCACACCTAAAACTTCAGTGCAGGCTGAAGTGCAGGCTATTTTGTTTGATAGTACTGACAGTACTTCGCTTGCCTAGATTTGATTTTGGGGCACAAAGCACAAGACACAAGTAGGGGAGAGCACGATGGAATTGATGCATGGAGCAAAAGCCTTGCATGGACAAGGCTGATCTGGTTTGGAGTGTAAGAAAATTTCTTACATTTTCTACTGACTGCCATTATTTTGTCATTTTGCTGAGATTGTGTAGAAAACTCCAGAAATTATTCAGGACAGAGAGCAAAATGTTTTCCCAGGTCCCTATTTATTGGATTGCAGAATTCCTGTAGTAAAAATCCATTTGAGAATACATTATTTGATCCCTTTTTGGAACACAAGGTCAGCTTATTTCTTAGCATGACTTCTTTTACGGATGTGTTACCTGATGCTCTCTCTGTGCAGAACTGCCTGCTCTGACATTTGGGCATTTATATCTGAGCCAAAAACGAAGCCTTGTCTGGCAGGAACATGAGGCTTTTGAGAGCAGTTTGCTTTTATTATTCCCTGGGAAATAGATGGGCTTATCTGTTTGGGTGAGCTTTGAGATTTCTGCACCTGCTCAGTTTTTCTCCCTAACTGTGGACATGAATGTAGCAAATAAAGTACTGAAAGGCTTTAATTAATTTCTCAGCAGCACCATATGAAAGCTCTTACATGGCATATTTTTGCAGTTGTACTTTTCCAGCCAGTTGATACAAAAGGTAAGCAGAACAGTTTTTGGTGGTGTTTGGCAATAACTCCTTCTGTTTAAATGATTACTTTATTCTTTCTGCATAGTGGCTATGAATGGCTTAAAGCCTGTAAAAGATGCTGTCAGTGCACAAATAGGTAACAATTTATTGCCTTATTGCCTTTTCTAGTGGACATAGCTTCAAATAGCAGGGGCATAATGACTACTGCTGTTTAGTCCCTGCTACATATAAACCTGATGCTTACTGGGTTGTGTAATTCTGGCTTACTGCCAGGAAAGTGGCATTTCAGATGCTGGTCCTTAAGAGCAGAAGTAGTAAACAAAGTGATGATGATTGTCTCCTCTGCTGTCTTAGTCTGTGCTGTTCTAAATGTAGGTTGCAATTAACATTGTATTCCACACAGGGTAAAAGCACAGACCCATGTGTTTGAAAGGCTAAAAATATTTAGGCTGCTTTCTTTTTAAATGAGAGGGACCGAGAGAGGGAGGGAGGGAGGCAGCTATCAGTTAAATGCTGACGTCTCTGAGGAACTTGAGCCTACTTAAAATTGTTGTGTGGCAGTCTCTGTTGAGGCCCTCCAAATATGTTTACTCCACTTACCCCAGGTATGTGCAGATTTATTCCTGATCTTGAGCTCAGCGTATTAACTGTTGCAGGTACTTGGCACATAGCACAGTCATCTGCCTAGGATAGAAAAGGAATGTAGTCAGTCAGTCCAATTACTTACAGAATATATGCTCAGATACATAGAATCTCAAATATAACCCTGATTTAAGTCCGGATCCGAGCTCTGGAAATCACATTAAGACTTTCCTTTTAACCTAGGGCCTGACACAAGGTTATGCAGTTGCACTTTATACCATTTTTAGCTCTCTTGAAGCTCGCCAGGCTCAAGTAGCCCTCATATTTTCATTTCTTGTAGCTGTGTGTACTGAAAAGATGAAAACATCTAGCATGCCCACCTCCACTGGCTAGTATGTTAGGGTGAGGCTTATTTTGGGTTTTATCTGAATCTGCCAGGGTTGTAGTGACTTAAATTTTTCAGCAAATTTTAGTAAGAATAACAACATAAGAATATGGTATCTCCAGCCAGCGTAAATTGTCAGATTTCTGTTGACTTTTATTCAGCTGAGCACTATATTCTAATTGCAGATCTGACCCACAGACTGCTTTGACTAGATAAATAAAAATTCTTTTTAGAAGATGGAATTTGCATCATTAAGGAAAACCAGCACTGGGAATAGGCAATAGGAAAATTCAGTTAAATCATACAAGCCTCTGGTAACTGCATTTTATGGCAGTAGAGATTATTGATTCTAAGATCATCTAATCTTCATGCAAATTTAAATTACTTTAATATTGGACATTTTTTATTCATATAAGGAAAATCTAAGTCCTAGCGTGCAGTTCCCTTTCTCAGGGTTGAGAAAAGCTTTCTTGTTTTATTGAAGATTCTAAATCTTAAAATGTTGTAGATTGTTGTGCAGTGACACATGAGGGACGTGATGGCAGGATAATAATTTCTGGCTAGGTAAGCATGCAAAGAGTTTGTTTAGTAGACCCAGAAGAGTCATGAGTCTGTAACTAGGAGCTACAGCTGCAATCAACTGAACATGAGCTGTTGGTAGTCAGTAATGAGGATGTGCTCTGGAGTCCTACCAAACTCTTCAGCATTTTTTTTTTTTCTGTCTGTAAGCTGCAGACTTAGTGCTGCTCAGAGCTTTGTAATTGCACATGTGGAGAAGATGTTTTACGGTTGGCACATTTCCTTGTTCCTATCCGTGATTTACACATCACACATAACAGGTTGTCTCTGTTAGAGGTCATGGCTATTAGAGCATTTTAACAGTATTTAACTTGGTGTGTTTATGCAAATATCTAACTGATTCTATTGCATGTGTGATTTTTGTGCTTTTTTTAATTTATTGTGTTGGTGTATTGTGGAGTTCATGTTATTGTGGCTTGGAATGGCTTCAGTGAACTCCCTGGCCCACAGTCAGCGCTGTGCATGATGGTTTTGACCTGCTGAAATGGACAGAAGTCTCTGATGCACTGCTCACTATCACACCTCTTTTGAACTCAGGTTTGTTATACTATGCTGGCCATGGCTATGAAAACTATGGGAACAGTTTCATGGTTCCTGTTGATGCCCCGAATCCCTACCGCTCAGCAAACTGCCTGTGCGTGCAGAACATCCTGCGGCTGATGCAGGAGAAGCAGACGGGACTCAACGTGTTCCTGCTGGATATGTGTCGCAAAAGGTATCTCCTGCATCCCCGGGAGCTGAGAGCTGGCCTCAGCTCTTTGGGGTCTTAGCAGAAAGCTGGGCCTCCTGTGGATGAGAAGTCTTTAGGCTGAAAATTCACTGTACTGCAAAGTTCACGGTTCTGAGAATTCACAGCCTGCACCTGAGTGCTTTTAGCATCAGTGGGATTCACCCACAGGCTTCTTGCCCATGGCCTTGGATAGAGATGTGAACCTGGTGGTTCATATGGTCCCCATGGGTACATACCTGCCTCCTGATTTCAATGACATTTATTTCTTTTTTGCTGTCGTTTTTTAGAAGTTATAAACAGCCTGATCAGATAAAAGTAAAATTTGGCATCTTAAAGAAGAAACAGGACCCTTTCCCCTGGGATCATTATCCATCTTCTTCATTACAGGGAGGAAGGAGAAGCCCTGTGATCAAAGGCATGGTAACATAGCAGAAGGGCTTAAGTGAAGTGCTTATTTTAGAATTCCTGAGAGGCATGGATTTTTCTTCTATACTGAGGATGTTGTATCTTTATATAGAGGTTAAAAACCAACTGATTTATGGGATTTTTCTACACAAAGTACTGTGTTCTTTCCATGTTGAGAAACTACTATGATCAATTAAACTTGCACTTGAAGTCAGCTCTTCAGTCAGCACTTCTGGCAATTGGTCTCTGAGGAATGTTTCCTAACAGAAAGTTGCTGGCACTTTAGTAATCTGTGGAGCCTCCAAACTTCTCTGCTAATGAAATGCCCATGACCCAACTGAGCTTTGCAATCTGCTGTCCAAATAGAAAATCCATCAACGCAAGCCTTGTACTAACAGCACCATGTTTGGCGGGGAAAAGAAAAATTTTTTAAAAACATGCCATTTTTGAAATAACCTAAAATGGGTGGATATCAGAATTGCATTTTGCAGAGATTGCAGCCAAACTCTACTGGTTACTCCAGCACGCCCTTCTCTGCGTAATGCCTGGTGCCTTTGTCTTTACAGTGCCCTCAGGCAGAGTGCTGATGGTGCTGGCTTTTGTATTTGAGCAGTCAGGATTCATTACAGACTTGGAGGAGTGAAACAATTTACTGGTTCTGAACTCTGTTTTGTGTTTTGATTTTGTTGCTATTATGAGTTCTCAGATTACTATTTTACTTTCTTGTGTTTCCATTTATTACAGAAATGAATATGATGACACTATTCTTATCTTGGATGCTCTGAAGGTTACGGCCAACATTGTTTTTGGATATGCAACGTAAGGAAGTTATTCTTCTGTGCCACAGAAATGACTGAGATTGTATAGCTGATCTTTTTCAGAATTGTGCTGTGGGCCAGTAACCTTGGTCACTTTTCAAGTGCAAAAACTGCTGAATAGAAGTAGTCAGGAGCTTTATTAAAATTGTCAATAATAAATTTAAGCTCCTCATATGTGCAGTTTGATGAACAGGTCCAGTCTGTGATGTCATTTTAAGAGAAACTTCCATCAGCTGCTTGCAAGGGAACATGAAGAGCAGGTTGGCCTTGGACACAACCTGGTTTTCAAATTTTGTAGGGTTTCTTTCCCCATTCCCAGTATAGATTTACTCTAAATCCTGCCGGTTTTTCAGTGTTTTTTCCTTGACCAATGCTGATGATCTCACAGGTGCCAAGGAGCAGAAGCTTATGAAATTCAGCAGCTGGGGTTGGCCAATGGAATCTTCATGAAATTCCTGAAGGACCGTTTGTTAGAAGACAAGAAGGTCACTGTTCTGCTTGATGAGGTTGCAGAAGGTGAACTCCAGCTTACTGCACTAACAGTCTCCTCAGTCTGCCTTACTGAAAACAACTTTGCTTCCATGTCTTTCCTCTCATGGTGAATATGTTACACTAATTAAATCTTTTTCTTGTTGTGTTTTGTTCAAATAGCAGGTGCTACTGGGCACCATATTAACAACATTCCTGATGCTCAGCTTCTTAAATAGTGTTCAGTTTTATACTTTCCTCTTCAGTTAACCTTATTTGTTCTAAGTATCTTTCTGCATGGAGCGTTGAATTGTCCATCCACAAAACTACTCTTCTGTCCTGTGGTGCCAGCTGCTTTTGGTAGTCCAGTCTTTTGCATGTTCATTTAAACAATTAACGTAATCCTGCTTGCCTCAGGGTGCTATAGCAATGATAATGATTTGTTCTCTAAGTGCAGTAAAAAGAGCAATGCACTGTGTTAATTTGCCTGGTTCAGTGATTGCATTTTTGATGGGAGAAGCACTGAAGTGAAAAGTGTGAAGGGAAAGCATACTGCTTCTGTGCAAACACCTGCTCCAAGGACAGAAGCGTGCCAGACTGGTGTGTGTAGGTGCATCAGCCCAGCTCTGCCCTGGGTTCAGCAGCCTGGGGCAGCTGCAGGTCACAGAGCTTTGTGTTCTGTTCAGGAGTGCAGGGAAAGATTGACTTGTCAGGCAGCGTGACAAGCACTGCTGTGGTGGGTGTCAGGGAATACACAGGTTCTGTGCAGACAGTGCCAGAGGAATGTTCCCATTAAGTGTTCTATGGAAACAGCCCCCATGGAAAAGGCTGTAATCTGCTGGCTCCGTGGTTCTTGCTGTGCCTGTGCCACAAGAGTGCAGTGCTGGCTCATGGTCAGCCACTAGGTCCCCAAGCAGGTCCTTCCTTGCAGAGGTCCTTCCCTGCAGATCTTCATCCCAGTAAGTCAGGGCCCTTCGTGGACCACTCAAGGGATTATTCCTGCTTGGGAGCAGAACTTGGCCTCTTACTGGTCTTCATGACATTCCTCTCTGCTCAATTCCACAGCCTGTCCAGGACCCTCTAAAGAGCAGTACAGTCTTGTGGGGTATCAGCCACTCCTCTCAGTTTTTAATCATCTGCAAACTTTCCAAGTTTTGTTCTCTCTCCTGACATGTGGGTCATTAGTGATGCTGTTAAATAATCCCTATTGGACCCTTGTATCTAAACCTAAAATACTCCCCTTGCCCCCAGTTCTTTACAATAATCTCCTCCAATGGCATTACTCACATTCTTGAAATTAGCCACTCTAATTAGGACCTTACCCAGTCAGAGCTGTGATGCTGCTTGGACTGGCTCTAAGGAACAGGGGACGATGTTGGCCAGGTTGCATGCAACCCCTCAGGGCTCTGCAGAACTGCTTTGGCCTTCAGGAAGGAAGAGCTGAGCAAGGAGTACCTGTAAAACTGCAGCTCTAGATGGATGTGCTGGTTCTGGCATATCCACAGTAACCACACATTGCAGGAAGGTACTTAATTCAGTTGGAATTGCAGCAGCATTGATTTTGAAAGAACCTCTCTGCATCTTGTTTTTAGATATGGGCAAGTGTCCCCTTACCAAAGGCAAGCAAGCCCTGGAGATCCGCAGCAGCTTGTCAGAGAAAAGGGCATTAACTGATCCTGTTCAACAAAGCACATCTTCTGCAGAGTCCCTGGCACGGAACCTGCAGTGGGCCAAAGCTCATGGTACAGTACAGTCTGCTTTCAGGTGATCCTGCTGCCATGAAGAGAGAAGAGAGGGCATGTACTACTCAATGGAAATGGAAGAAATTCCCGGCTATAGCTATATTTTCATTACTATGTTCAGTTGGAAGTTTTTGGGTTGGGGTTTACCCCTACATGAGATAGTAATGAACAAGGTGAATGTAGAATTCATGTATATTCAGTATATTTAAGACCACTCAGACACTGGAGAGGAGACTTCTGGGTTGGTCTTCTGGGACAGTTTCCCAGTACTGCTTGTCTAGCAGTGACATTTGTAAGATGTCATTGATCTCATTCTAAAGTCATCACCTAAAATAGCCAGGTGAACTGTATGGTAGATGTGCATGATGAAAAGAAGTTTTCAATGCAGACAACTAAGAAAAATAAAATAAGACTGAGATGAGTTCCAGGCTTCCTAGCCTTTTAAGAAGGCCAATGGGGTTTAAGACCTTTTTTTACCTTTTTCACCTAAACCTGTTGGAGTACATCTTCAAATTTCTTTGACAGTTGGGGCAGAGGGTCAGGGATGGCATTTCTAAGACCACTCTTCATATAGGAAGGCTCTCTCGGAGACGCAGATGTTTATTTGTGATCCCAGTCACTTAATTCTTGTTTGTTAGATGATTGAAAAAGAAAAATGCATATACTAAATTTATATTTAGACTGTTACAATGTGTTATTTATTGGCAGAGCTTCCAGAAAGTATGTCCCTTGAATTCCAGTGTGGTGTTCAGATTCAGTTGGGGTTTGCAGCCGAGTTCTCCAATGTCATGATAATCTATACACAGATAGTTAAGAAGCCTCCTGAAATCACAGCTTGCAGAGCCCACATCACAGACTTCCCACTTGTAAGTGCTTCCTGCTGTTGTCTCATGATCTTGCTCCACTGAAGTTGAAAATTTTCTGCTCCACCTATATCAAGTTGCAACTTGTATAATAAAATGGGTCTAAAATGCTGCAACTTCTCAAACTGAAGGAAATACTATTTTATGATCTACAAATTCTGTGTCATCAATTAAGTTCTCTTTCTTTTCTTGCAAAAGGACTTGGATGTAGATCCTAAAGAGGTCAATAAAGGAACTCCTGAGGAAACTGGAAGCTATTTAGTATCAAAGGACCTTCCCAAACACTGCCTCTACACCAGGCTGAGTTCACTGCAAAAACTAAGGGTTAGTATATACTGTTCATTATGAGTTTGCCCACATAATTGACACTATTTATGTTGCTCTGCAGTTCTGTTGAGGCAGCTGTGTATTGTTAGTGTAGTAAGTTCTTCGGAGGGAAAGAATGGATAATAAGAATGGATAATAGTTCAGTGGCTTCAATTTCAGCTGAAAAGTTAAAGGCAGGGAATTGATGCATATGCAAACCTGAAACCGGTGTGCAAGGCCCCTTGTATTTTTCAGGCCCATGCTGAACTTGGCCAAGATGATTATTTTTGTGCAGATCACCTATTGCATGCTCTGAGGGTGTTCCTATGCTTTCTAGGAGGAACATGACCTGAAGCAGAGCTGCCTCCTACAAAGTCATTAGTAGGAGATGAAAGTGTTGTGTATCATCAGCCAGTGCTCCTGGGCACATAGTTTTTGAAAGGTTCTCTTCAGCAGACTGGGGCACTGCTAAGTGTCTCTGTATCTTTGTGTCATGAACATCTGTGCCAGACACAGTCTGGCATCTCTTCTTCAGTGCTTTTGGCAGTTGAGGTAATATGAGTGCTTCTGGAAATACAGACTGTTCAGTGAACAAGTAGTGACCAAAAGAGGACCTCAGGAAACAAGGCTGCCTGTGTGTCTCTAGCTCCTAAAAAGGTCACTCTGCTTCCCCAGAAGACTGGAGCCTCTCTAAGGGTTTCCTGTAGTGTTTATTTGGAGAGGAAATGTAACTTTTTTCTCCCCCTCTTTCTGCTTTTACAGGAACATTTAATCTTCACTGTTTGCTTGCACTATGAGTATTCAGGAATAGAAGATACAATGGATGAAAGAAAGGAGATTAATGTTGGGAAGCCCCTTATTGCTAAATTAGGGCTTCACCCTGGATTCAAAACCAAGAACTGTCTCCAGACATGTTGCATGCCTGGTTATCCTTTTCATAATCCAGTAGAATCAAGTCCAGAGGCAGCTGAATACTACATCCCTAGTCATTGCCAACCCAGTTCCTCTCCAGGTGTTTACCATCCAAACTGTGCTTGCTCAAACATCATCACACAACCAGAGGCATGTTCCTGCAATGGAACTTCCAGGATGCTGCCTTCAAGACACGAAGTACAGCATTACTCACCCACTGTGGAAAAGCGTAATGTACCAGTAGAGACCACTGATGATGCTGTTGAACTGGAATTCTTCCTCTCTGACAGCCTTAGCTTCTCTGAACAGCAATAGCTGGGATGTGTTTGGACTAGACCAGAGTGGCATCCTTGAACAGAGGGGCTTCCACACTGCCTCTCCATCTTCTGGAGTTTGGAGACTTCTGGACAAGGCCCTGAAGAGTCTACAATAGGTGCTGGGAATGAGGTTGTGATGCAAATTTTTCTCATCTTAAGAGACAAAACCGGACTAATAGATTTAGGAATGAGAAATGCATTCTTTCTATTTCTTTTCCACCTACTCTTTGGTTTCCTATTCTGTTCTTTGGCCATCATGTGTTAGGATTGGTCACTGATGTTCCAGTGCCTTGGTTGTAGCCAAAAAGCAGCTCTGACTGCATTCTCCTCTCTGATTGCCAGATGTCCAGTGTCTGGCAGCATCTGAGAGGGATAAGATCTGTGCATGGAACCCAAAACCTGAAGAGCCAGCAAATTGACATCACTTTTGTTTTTAAGAGAACCACAGATTGTCAGAGGGAGCGAAGTCACAGAATCATTCTGTGGTGGATTGTTTCTATTTTGATTTTTTTTTTCTTTTACATAGCACTCTTAAGATTTTTGCTGATCTGATACCTGATTCTTCATGTTCTGGAAGAACACTAACTGGAAGGATGAGGGCAAGTGCCTGCTCAGCAAGCAAGATATTGTATGGACAATCTCACAGATATGCTGAGGGCTAAAACAATAATCACAAGAAAAGTGATGTTTTATTACATCATTGGAAGTCTTGATGTTTCAGACAGGTGTAGTAGCCTCTCCTGTACTGGTAATATTGAGAGGAAGAATTGCTTGAATTAAGATACTCATCATAAAAAGAAGATAAGTGAATGTTATTGAGGCAGACAAGCCTGTTTCAATCTCCAGTGGAGAGTGCTGAGTTCTGGTGGCCTGGCAATGTCCTGGTGTGGCCATAAAACTTTTGAGATGGGAATGTTAATGCTTCTTTAACTAAATCTGGTGATCTTTAGGTTGCTCTGTGCTGAAAGGTGGGCATAGGTACATGGATACAGCTATTTCCAGGATGACAGCCATGCTTGAAGTAATCCGTACATGAGCTTGAATTTCTATTTTCCTTCTGCAGGGTGTTAAATAGTATCATACCTATTAATGAATGAGATGTACCTGCATTAACTATTCTGTGCAGTTGATTTCTAAATCAAATTATAGCTTGAGACATGGTCTAGGAGTGTACTACTTAGTTAATACTTCGTCACTTTCCTAATTTGTATAAAAGCTTATTCTTTTTTCATACTGTGTAATAAATTGTTGTCCACAAAATTATGTACTATGTGCATATGTAGTTGCTACATTCTTCTATGCCTTCCAGCCTTAAAAAGCTCAAAACTTTATTGAAACAAAACATGTAAGGAAAGAATTTCCTTAACAGAAAAGAAGGAGAAATCTGAATTATGACCTTCAGCTCAAGATATACAGATCTGGGCCTGGGCTGATAGCCTTGCTCCTCGAAGCTCAACCATTGCCTCTTGAGAGGTACAAAGGCGTTTGATCTTTAATAGGTACCCTAGGACATATTTGTATATGCATGTATGTACTTCAGTGTGTGTGAATTGATTTAAATCCTCTATGGGAAGTGTAGTATGGATATTGCCATCTTAGATCTAGAATTAAATTCCTGCTGCACCTATAGGAATGGAATCATTTCTCAAATGTTAAATAGTCAGCAGTTAGGTGGTGCCAAATTCTTCAGGCATAAACCCCTGCCCAGGTCTGAACCCTGTGACTCAGCAGCAGGGCCTCTCTTAGCCTTTGGCATTCATGGTGCCTGCGTAAATCACTCTACATTGATTCTAGACAGTATTCCTCTGTGTGCATCATCCATGTAGCAGTTACCAGAGTGAACCCTGCCATTCAACCTCATCACCCTTTTGCACATTTATATTAAACCTACTTTTGCTAATACCTTTAACAGAGGTTCTCTAAGTGACCTAAATCACTCAGACTTGTCCAAATTGTATGACAAAAGTCTGCCTGTGGCAGTAGAGTGTGTGGAGGAAAACTTTATCTCTCTGAACCCTCTTTAAAAAGAGAATGGTAATGGAAAGGCATTTTCTCACTGCAGCACTGTCTTTAGGAAGTGCTCTAACTATTTTAATCATTAGTGTTCAGAATGAAATACTCTGGTTCTTCAGTGCAAGCAGCAAGCAGCACCCATTTCCTTTGGCCCAGGTCCAGGAAAGCACTTTAAAAGTTCAACAGGCATAAATTAACATTTCACTATCAGTGACATTGGTGGGATTAAAAGACATACCTAAACCTAGGCAGTTGTTGCTGCTCTCTTTGACTTGTTGTACGTTTTCTAAATCAAACCTCAGGGTTTTGTTTTTTCCCTACAGTGCAGTTATTTGGAGATAATTATTTTTTGCTGAAGTATCTGGTAGGCTAAATTACTTTGTCCTCTGCTGTAGCATTGCTGTATGGTTTTGTATAACTTAAGTGTTTGTTACCTGGGTTTGGATGTTGAATACGTTTAGAAGGAAGGTTTAAGGTAATCTAAATAAACTCAGGTTTCTCTGGCAAAAGAAGGGTTCATGTGCTTCAGAAAGGCCAAGACTCTTCTTCCATTGTCCCTCACCACTCTGCAGTAAGGTGGGAGTGCATTTACCTTCTGTACCTCCATGGAGCTGTGCAGGCTGACTCCTCTTGTCATCCTGAGAGTCCTGAAACTGCCTCTGGCTCCAGAAGACCATCTGCACCATGGAACTCTTCAGTCAATTTCAAGGCTGGTGTTGCTGTCTCTGTAGTTACTGCCTTGGTTCATGCATCAACTACTTTTCCTCATTCTGTCAGCTAATTAGTAACTTTGGCAGCTTTCACATGCAGTAAGCTCCTGGGCTATGTTCACCTTGACATAGATTCCTCACTGCTGTAATGTGGATATGTGCACAGAATTTTAGTTCAGGTACAGTAAGACCTGCTCACATTTTAGAGTGCAGCATTCTGAGCTCCAAGGTCTTTGCTGGGAATTGGAGATAGATTTAAATATCAGGTGGAGGAGAACAGGTTGGGAATTTGGTTTGTTTGGTTTAAAAAATTGATCATTTAGTAATTGTAGTAGTCTAGGAATGGAGTGAGGACACCTCCGTGTTGTGGCATTTAGGCAGTTAGTAATTTCTAAGGTAATGCTGCAGCAATTTACTCATACCAGGCTTATTTTAAGAGCTAATGAGAAGAACTGCTGTCTCCCCGTCCTTGCTGTTGGCACGCAGTGAGCAGGAGCCCCGGATCCCTGCGGATCCCTGCGGGGGTGTGTTACCACAGCGACCAGCCTCCACATCTGCAGCGGATGTGGGCGGAAGCAACCAGGCCTTCCCCATCTGCCCTTCGGATAGAATCTGCTGGCACCCTGCTTTCAGCTTGCAAAGTCACTTGCAATTAGGATGAAAAGTCTTCAACCTGTTATGCAAATTACTTCACTACACATAAGTCAAGCAGCTCTCAGATGCTTCCTGGGCTCTTTGATGACTTACGTGGTGGTTATGATTTATTTAATCTCTCTAAACACGTACCAGCTCTGCTTTCCAACACCTGTAAGAAGAGGGGTATTGACTCTGCATGGCTGGACAGATTCACCAAATACACTGAGTTGGAAGGGACCCACAGGGATCACGGAGTCCAACGGCTTGCTGTGCACAATGCCATTCCCAAGAGTCACACCCTGTGCCTGAGAGCACTGTCCAAACGTTCCTGGAGCTCTGGCAGCATTGGGGCTGTGATCATTCCCTGGGGAGCCTGGTCAGTGTCCTACCAATCTCTGGGGGAAGAGCGTTTTTCTAATATCTAAAACCCTAAAACTAACATAAACCTGCCCTGCCACAACTTCAGGCCATTCCCATGGGTCCTGTCAACAGTCACCACAAAGAAGACATCAATGCCTACAGAGGTAAGCACCTTTTCTGTGGGTTACCATCAGGCAGCCTGTCAGAAATTGCTCAGATTATTCCCCTCTGAAAGGGCTGTTTGCCAGAGCTGTAGGTGTTCAAAGCAGTCCCAGGAGTCTTCTCTGTTCACATCCTGCCTTCTTTGTGCCTGCCAGCTCTTTTCCTCTTTCCTCTTCTGCTGAATGCCCGCAGTATGCATGAGACCTGCCTTGCAGGACCGGGATTGGTCCAGAAATTTTTCAGGACTGCTTTGAGATATTCATAACATACCAAATGCGGTTTGTTTTTTTTTTTTTTTTTTGGTCTGTAAGAAGCATAACAATCTCTTAAGAAGCTACAGAGTTGCTATAAAATACTAGTTTGCTGATTCTCAAACCTTTGTAGGCTTTGTTTCATCCCTGCCTTAGGGATATGCAGAAAATTGCTGCAGATTCTGGTTCAGTGTTGCAGCTGCAAGAAAATACAATTTTGTAACACCCATTGGATTACTAGCTCTTATTTTAGTGGAAATAGTGGGTTTATTTGAATCAGAAAATAGCTGTGCTTCATGACAACCTGTTTACCCATGCTGGCAGGTGGAGAACTGCAGCTCTTTGCACCTTACTGCATCCCAGCACATAAATCAGGTGGGACTCATTACTGTGGAAAGGGCTAACAGCAGGCCTGTTAGCTAAAGAAGCAAGAAGAAGCTGATAAAGAGCTCTCTCCAAGGCTATAACCAAGGAGACCAAGAGAAGTGAGGAACAGAAGAAAGATAAGAACTTCACAGCTGGATGAAGTATTTTTAAAAAGTTAGTTAAGTCACTGTAACTTTTCACCAATAGTGTTATATTAATTTATTGTGACCAATAGTTAGAGTAGAAGAAGCATAAACAATCAGAGAGTGTATAAAAGATCAGCCATGTTCCATAATAAACAGTTGCCAACTGAAACTACTTGTAGTCTCTACTTTGTGTCGCGACCGCCTCGACAGCAACACATTACCACTGCAGAACCTCCCTGCTAGTTCCTCTCTTGCTGTCTGCACTGGGATAATCCAGGTTTTAACATGAGTACAACATGCTTTCCTGTGGTGGGATACACAGGAGCAAGCCACTTGCCCGATGGAGTGAGTTTTACTTGGAATGAGGTGCTTTTCCCTCCACTCTGGTGTTGCCTTGCCATCAGCATCTTTTTTCTTTTTCTGATCTGATGAGAAGAGCCACGTGCCCAGCAGGCCCTTAGTACCCTGCATGTGCTGGGACACTTTTACACCTCCCATCTTCCTGCTCTATAAAACAATCCATGGGAACTCCTCATCTCTGCTGCTGGCAATCCAATAATCCCTTCTTTTCTTTATAAGCTCCAATAAGCAAAAACCTTTTGTTGTTATTGTTTTGTGGATACTGTAAGTTTTCACAACTGGAAAAGCTCTGACTGATGTCATGCAACAATTCTTAACAGAATATGATAGCAAAGAAAGATTAAACCCAGGTTTGTTACCTAAAAGTTCTCAAGATAAATAACTGCCCTTTCTCAAGTAATTTTGTTTACAGTTATTTTTCTTTTAGACTAATTAGTTTTTTCTTATTGCTGTAGTCTTAATGCTAGACAATACTTACAATACAGTTAACATATAGTTAATAATAGGGCTGTCTTGAGAATGGTAATAATAATGTTTTTTCTTATGGGAGTTATCCTGAGTCACTGGTGACAGCAGCTTCTCAAGCTGGCAGATGGTGTCTCTGTAAGAAAACATGTTTTCTTGCCTTGCCCATCAGTTCATTCCCAGACTGAGCAAAGAGAACTCGGTGGTAGTAGCATCTGTTGATGGAAGAGTTCTGTTAAACTCCATCTGCCTGCCATCTCTAGGATGTTCAAACTGGGGTGTATATATAAGGTAAAAAAGGTATTATTAGAATTCTGATGTATCACAAACTAGAGTGGATTTAGTTATGTAAGATGGACATTTTTGGACAACTCTAAGAAGTAATAAAAAAATCTCATGAGTAGAGAGATGATGCTCAGCAGTTGCTTTTTCAGCCTGCATTATTATTTGCACCCATGCAGTGCAAGATGGAGATTTTTGACTGATCTGAAGACAAGCCAGTTCTTACACGGTGGCTGCGTGGGAGCCTAACTTCTGAAGCAGTGGTTTCAGAGGTGAAAGGACAAAGAGGAAAGATCCCTGGGGCTGGAAGGGAGGATGACGACCACCCCAGACAACGTGAGTCTATAATTTGGCCAAGCAGGTGCAGGCAGCCCCCAGCACTGTCACTAGTGACAGCAGCAGGTGCCTTGCCATTGGCTGGTGGTGGCCAGTGCACTGCGTGGGACAGCCACGCTCAAGCACGGCAGCTGGGGGAACATGTGCCCTGAACCTCGTGTCCCACAGGGAGCCGTGCTCTGTCATTGGGGGACCCTTCCAGGCTGGGGCTGGAAGCTGTAGCTGTAGCTGCTGCAGCTGTTCTTTTACATGAAACAAGTCAAGAGCCTGCCCACCTGTACTGCAGAGGGGAAGGACATCTGAGACTGCTAATCTGGCTGATGGAACTAAGCATGGGCTGATGCTGAGCAGTGAAACCCTTGGGGCTGGACGCTGCTCTGGTGGCTGTCCCCTCCCCTGTACCCAAGAGATCATCCTGGTCTCTTCTCTCCCTTTCTGAATGGGAGAGGGTTGTCCCTAGTGCTGGCATGTCCGAGGAGCAGTGTGGCATGCCGTAGGGTGGTGCGGTATGCCAGCACAAGTGTTTTTCTAACTCAGGTGCCCTCTAAAGTATTTTTGGTAGTGTAGGTCGTTGGGTACTTCTAACACTTCTGTGGAGTAGCAGAGCACTTAGCAGGTGGGGAGTGCAGCAGCTTCCCTCCCTCTTGCCATGCTAACACTGGCAAAGTCATTTTTGGAGCATGGGTAAGCCCAGTAAGGATTTAGTGAACTGGCAAGGACAGGATGTGTACCTTGGGCTAGGGGACTGCCTGCAGTAGACCTTGGGGGTCAGGTTGTCAGGAGAGGGAAGCTGCCAACAAGCTGTTGTTTGAGCTGCAGCCAATAGCCAGCTGTTATTAAATCCTGTCTGGTGGGAGAATCACCAAAGAGACAGCAGTATTTGCAATTTGAAAGAAGTTAAAATGGTGATAACAACTCCCGTCTGTCCTAGGAAGGGACCAAAAACCAGGACATGCCAGCCACCAGCCCCCACGGGGGGGGGCATCTCTTGCCGATCACTGTGTGTTCAGAGATTTGTTCAGTAGACTTTTATGGCAGCAGACAGGAAAGCTTGCAACATGGGAAGTAGTCTTGTTACACAAACTAAATGGAATTTGTATAATCCTGACTCATCTTCGGTAGGTGGGGATGAATCAGATGTCCTTTTTCCAGCAGGAGATGCCAAGGACCAGAATGGAAAGTATGAGTGCTTGAAAGGCTCCCTGGCCATGCTGTCCACAAACCAGGAAGGCGCCTTGATTTTAACTTTGCTTTCATTGTAGGAAGATCATCACAGACAGCTTGGAATCAGGAACCACAGCCAGGCTGAGCTGCTGCTGCCACCCTCATCTGTGAGGACAGCATTTCCTGAAGTAAACAGAGGAAAAGTGGCAGAAAAATCACTCTTGGGTTCCTCCTTCTTTTATTATGTGCTTATTCCATTTTCCAGAGAAGGCTCTGGAAAGGCAGAAGTGCAAGCACAGCTGCTGCTGGTCCCGAGCGCCTGTGTGCCTTTTCCTGCAGAGGGGCAGCACCTCTTGTGTCACACAGCACCATCATCCCCAGCACCCCTCTCCCCAGCTGTCCAGGTGGCAGCCCTGAGGGACCAGCAGGAAGCCCGCCAAGCTGTGTGATTTGGGATGGATTTCTTTAGCTCATTGACACCTGGAGCTACGCAATGTCTCCTACTTCCTAAGGCCCTCCCAAAGAAGCAAGGGTGCAGCTGTGCCTGCTGTGTCTGTTCTCACAGACACAGAACCCACTTGGGTTCTGGAATACAGTGTCTTCTCTCACTTCTTGGTCTCCTCTTCCAAGAAAGAAGTGTGTGGAGCACAGAGATGATGTCTGGCCCTGCTCATGCCCATAAGTCATGGCAGCAGTTGTCACACCTTGCAGGACCACATATGTAAACTGCTGGCAGCTTCTGTCCTCTACTTCTCTGCTTGAAGTGATGTATTGGGTAGTTTGGTAGGATATATACTCAGCTATACTAAGATTTTCTGAGAAAATTCATTAGATATTAGATAACATCTAGGACAAAATGTAAGTCTTACAGCAACGCTTGCTCTCCTTGTGTGGTTTGCGGGATCACTGCATGGGTATTACTCATCTCCCAAGCCGTGTTCAGGTTCAGCGCTCTCTTTTTGCGGGGTGAATGCATGGAACACACAGCACAGGAGCTGTTGATGGCACCATCTGCAAAAGCCTAATGGCTCATTCATTAAGCAGTGGGAACCGGGACCGCCACAGTCTAATCAGATATTGTATGATGAATAATTCAGAAATAATCCTCGTATACTTGAATAAATATAAGGAGGAGGAAGGAAAAAGCCCCACACATATGGCACGTTAAGGGAACAAAACAGGCATTCTTCAATGTGCCAGGCTGCTGAGCTCTGTGGTACTGATGGTAATCATGCAGGTGGCTAATTCCTGATGAGGAAGTGACTGAGGGGTTCTGGCCCAGCACTCGGAACATGTTTGTAAGTGGAAAAGAGAACAGTGTCACAGAAAATACAAAAATCCACCAGCCTTGCATTCTGCAATATGCCTGTGGTTGTTTTGTGTTGTGTAAGCAGGTGGGGGACTGAGATTGAGGCTGGCTTGAGGCTGTGCTCTTTGTGCTGCTGGAAAGATGGCTGTGATGAGGTGTGTGCTGTCCCTCAGCAGCTCCTGCCTGCACATCCTGAGCTGCTGGTCTGGCTAGAGTACTGGTGTGATGCACTCAGCACTGAGTGCCCAGTGCTCAGGGAGCCTCAGGGTGGTAGATGCTGTATAAATGGAGTATACAGACATAAAGTATTAGAGTACATATTTTTTCACCAGAGCCTGTAGTGACAGGGCAAGGGGATGACAGTTTTAAATGGACAGAGGGCAGGATTAGATTGGAAGTAAGGAACAAATTCTTCCCTCTCAGGGCAGTGAGACGCTGGCAGATTGCCCAGAGGAGCTGTTGCTGCCCTGCCTCTGGGGAGCAGTCAAATTTCTGCTGCTGCTCCTCTGAGAGTAGTCAGTTTCTCCAAAAACGGTACTCCTGTGCAGAAGAAATGCCTCCCCAACTTTTGACAATCATCAAGTCATACAGGTTTTTCTATTTCATTTTTCCTATTTCATATCTAGAAATGCTTGGGCTTGAAGGCATGCTTTTGCCAACAGATGTAACCCTGTGACAGTGCCTTCAGCTGTCTGCCTTGAATGCCAGTGTCACCGCTTGGCAGCTTGAGGATGAGCCAGCAAGTGCTGCAGGCATATGGCCTGTGTACCAGGCCTGCTGCATGTGCAACACTGAGTCTCATATATGTGCAGATCTTGAGCAAAGCCCTTTTTTTTCCCACTGGGAATACACTTCATACTATAGTTCATATGTAGGTGAGTGCCTGAGGTGTGTGTGTTCTGCTCTTGCCTGTTCAGAGGAGCTGGGACCTCTCAGCATGGCACAGCACGGTGTTACCTCATACGTCATACCTCATACATGTGCAAAAACTGAGGTATTGACTGCAACTCCTCACAAACAGAACTGTTTTAAGCCCATGATCCTCACTAACCAACTCTGATTTCTTTGGATAATGCTTAGTTTGCTCTGGTTTGTTAACGGCCAGAAAAAAAGGTATAATTAGGCCCTGACAAATCCTCTTGGCTTTGTATTATTTCTAAATCAGTATCTCTTTTACAGATGATTAAAAATGGGAGTCTCTTGTTGTTCAAGACATTGCAGTATTTGGGCCTTTACAGTATTTAACATCTTGAGAGTCATTAGGGTTTCTCACTCTTCATGCTACTTGGGCATTGCAAATGTTCACTCTGTAGTTAAAGATTCTCTCCTTGCAGAGATGGATAGCATGAGTTGCCATCTTCCATGAACACATTCTTTAAATCTGGGGGAAACTGCCTGTTGCGGAGATATTCCTCACAAACACTGCTCTGGGCAGTGTTTGTAGATTTCTGCCTACCAAAGTCCTTCATCTTATCTCCTATGAGATCACCTTCTGTTAATAAAACTCATAATTTTAAAAAGCAATCCTGGGGGTTTAGTCCAAAATGTAATAGAAGATATATTTTAATAACCAGGAAAGGAAAATGATTTTTTTCCTCAAGAAAATACCTAGAGATTAGTGATAGGAGCATCTGAAAAGAGGAAGTTTAATTGTAAGCTGGCCTTTAAATATTGAATGTTTAAATATATGTGGTTAAAGGAAAGTACCACTGCATTCTAAACAGTGATAAAAAGAAAAATACAAATATTCTAAAACAAGAAATATAAGCTTCTGCTCTGCTCTTGTTGATCACATGTTACAAGAAATTTTATGGTGAAAAAAGCAATGGAATTAACAAACACTATTAAGCATTTGCCAGAAGTTGTAAAGCTATTTCTCTGAAAACAAATTTAGGATTGGAAATATGGAATCTGTATTTTACCCTTCTTGCTTTAAGTTAAGCATGTTTTGTTAGCTAGAAAGGAAATGTTATCTTATTGTTCTGTTCCCCAAAAGTGGGAAGGACAAAACAGGCAGTATTTATTCTGACATTAAAAAAAAAACAAATGTAAATTGACTTCAGTTTTTATTGTGTCAATCCACCTCCAAAATCCTCTTTGGTCCCAGCACATCTTTAAAGTGCAGAAGCTCTGTTTGATGCAGTTAAAATTGATCCCTGTACAGAAGGCATGAAATGAATACACCACTGTTCAGAGTTCTGAATTTCAAGAGCCTTAAAATCCTTAGAAGTTAAATAATTAAGAAGTTATTATTGCACTCAAGTTCAGCATTCACTGTGGCATCAAAGTGTTCTGAGTTGGCAGCACTCCTTGCTGACTGCTCAGAAGGAACAGCAGGCTGCACTGGAGGCATTTCCCAGGGAAAGAAAAGGAGGGGCTCAAGGTTCCCAGAGAAAGAAGTACGAGCTGTGGGACTCTGCAGGTGTCAGCACAGGGGACCAGGAGATCCCATCTCAGAGCTGGAGTCCAGCTGGAAGGATCCACTGGTGATGGTGTCACTGGCTGGGTTGGAGATTGTCCATGTGAGGACAGCAGGGCTGGGGACTTTGAACCTGGCTGCTGCAAAGCCAAGGGATAAAACAGGGTAACTTAAACAAGGAGAATTTCTTCCACCACAGGTTCTAAGGATTATGTGTTTCTGGGAGAGTGTCTGGGAGAGTGAACAGGACCTCTGGTCTAAGACTTCAGAGCCAAGACATAAGGTCAACAGGCCAAAAACTCCCAATGCAGAAGTGACTGCAGGGACCCTCATGGTGCTGAACCTCTTTTTTTGTGTGCTTGAATTAAAAAAACACTGGACAAGTGCTATCAGCCTGGCACGACTTGTAAAATATACTTTAAATTCTCTTCATTTTATGTATTTTAAGTCAAATACTTAGGGTGACAGACTTTTTCTCCTATGGAGTTGTCAAGGACACCTGGCTGGAAGGAAAACTAGTAGATTTGTGTGAAAGGCAGCACATGCAAGGACCTTTGGTGCCATGTATGAACTGTGAAATCAATTAACATTTCAGATATTAATACCAGAGTAGTAGTAGCAGCTGCCATCTTCTTTTATGCTATTATGCAGGCCGACCACGGAAATTCAATGTAAGTAAAGAGAGTGTAATTTTCACTTCTTTAATCAAATCAGTTTACTGGTGAATTGGGAAGAAATAGGGTATTGTAATTATCACGGCCTAATTCTACAAGTCACCTGCAGGATGAGCCCAAGGCTTGTGCAAGCTGAATTGCATGACCCTTCTTGAACAATAAAACTAGTGCACAAATCCACTTTTATATAATCCTAAAATCGATTTATTATATTACAATTCAAATCAGTAGAACCTATGTTCTGCTGCTGTTTTGGTTCATTGGAATAAGTTAGAATTTTTATGTGGAAGCAGGATTGGAGCAGCCAGGGTACGGCACGATGGGTAATTTCCTGCCCTACCGATACCTGCGGGCACAGCTACTGGGACAGCTTGCCAGAAGGAGCTGTGCTTGTGCAGGACACCTTTGGGACTCTGCTGCCTTCCTAACAGGCTCGTAAGAGACGCTAATACACCAGAGGCTAATGCACTAATACACATTATTTTATCTAGATTATTTAGATAATCTAGATAATCTGTATGCCCATAGCGTAAATTTGAGACGGGTGTTATGTGTTTAAAGCCATTAGTATGCTTCAATAAAGCGATTCGCGTGCAAAACTTTACATTCTGAAAATGGTGCTGCACGGTGATAACGGAGAGGGCGGATCTCGTCCTGCCGTTCCTAGCAATGGCGATGCCGCCAGGATGCTGCGCAGCCAACAAAGGCGGCCGGGCAGGGGCAGCGCACGGGCCGCAGGCGCTGTGCAGGCGGGCCCGAGAGTGCCCGGGTAAGGGGGTGTGGAAGGAAAGGCAGCATCGCTCCGGGACACGGTTCCCGGCCGCGCCCCGGGACCTTGGGGGTGACCCCGGTCGGGCCCGGGCACAGCGGCCGCAGCGCCGGCGGAGGGGCTGAACCGCCAGAGCTGGCAGCGTGTGGCTCCTCCCGTCCTTTGTTGGCCTGCAACCGGAGCAGCGGCCGCGGGCTCTTTCCCGGCTGCCCTTCGAGGCCTGAGGCGCTCGGGCACGGGGAGAGCCCGGCGGGCCCCGGGGAGCGTCTCCCACGGCAGCCGGGCGGCGCCCGCTCTGGCGCGGAGGAGATCGGCCCCGGCGGCCGGCGCGGTTCTGCCCGCCGGCACCGCTCGGAAACCCCCCCGAGCTGTGCGGGCTGCGGGAGGCCGCGACCCGGCCCCGGCCCCGCGGCGCTCGGCGGCCCCGCAGCCTCCCCGCCCCCGGCACTCTCCAGGGAGCCGTTCCACACGGAATCACACGGGAGCGTCTCCCCATCTGTGCCGCCGAGCACCCCCACCCCCACCGCCCAGCCCCGCAGCCTCCTGCCATTATGTTCCTCCGACGCGGGGCCGGGCCGCACCGCGGGCCGTAGCCCTGCCCGAGCCCGCCGGCTCCGGCCGCAGCAGGTGTGTCGCATGGGGACCGGAGGTTGCATGCTATGGGGTCGCTTCCTCCCTGCCCGGCGGCGGCCGGAGCCCCGGGGGCACCCGTGCAGGGAATGCCCGGGCTGGCGGCTCCGGGCCGGCCGGGCGGGGGCGGATCGTTCTCCCCGCCGCCGAAGGGGCCACGGCCTCTCTTCCCCGGCCGTCCCCAGGGTTCGCAAGGCCCGCTCGGACAGGGCCAACTCGGGTCGGGAGCGCGCAGACCCGCGGGGAGGTGCCCGGGGCCGCGGCAGCCCGGAGGAGGGAGCGGCCCCCCGGACCGAGGGGCCGAGGGAGGGCCGGCCGCGGTTGCGGCCGCAACAGCCTGTGCAGGGAAGACGGGCCGAGGCAGCGGAAGAACATGGTGGTTCTCCCCAGAACGGGGTGGGGATGAGGGATGCGAAGAAGGTGTCTCCGCAGGGAGGGGTGCAGGGTTGTGCCCGAGACCTCTGTTCAGTTGCAGGTGCAGCCAGGGGCAGAGGGGCTTTGTCGGGGTCGCCGACCCAGCCGGCGGGAGCCCTGCAGAGCAGCATCTCCCGCAGCCTCCGAGAGGAGGGGGTTTCAGCGCGTGGGCGGAGGTGGTTACTGGTGTTCCAGAGCAAGGGTGAGTAGCCAAGAGGAGCGGGGTGGCTGCTGTCTCGGTCTGGGTGCCTGTCAGCCATGCAGGAGGAAGGCCCTTGCGTGGCCGAGGTGAAGGGGAGCGGGCAGGAGCAGAGCGGCCACGGGCACAGGTGGGTGCGGACCCCCGGAGCGGCGTGGGCACCGCAAGGGGCTGAGACCCTGAGCAGGCATCGCCTGAGAAACGCAGGGCCGGGCAGGCGGTCGGTCCGCACAATCTCTGCGGGGTGGGAGCTGCGCAGAGCCTGACCGGGCCTCCCCAGCCGGCGGGTGCAAGCCGGGGGGGCTGCCCAGCCGTGGGGCTGTAGCTCGCTGCTTCTCAAGGCCTCCAGCATAGTCGAATAGCAAAGGAGAAAAAAAAAAAATTAGCGTAGCAGCCAAGACGGTGCTGCGAGGAGGGGGCAAAGGAACTATTTTGTAGGCATCTTGCTGCTGCGGAAATGGATTTCTTGAGGGGAGGGAGGCGCATTTGTGGGTACTCTATAGTAATGCTGCTCAGAGCACAGAAAATGCCACTCGGGCGGCCCCAGATGGAACGAGGAATGGAGAGGGCAGATGGGAGAAGCCCTTGATCGGGCACCCCATGGCCGTGGGCATGAGGGGGCAGATGTGATGTGTGTGAGTAGCCACCCCTCATCTGGGGGAGCAGAGGGGCAGCAGCCCGGGTTAGCAGCCTGTCTCCCAGGGCTGTGGCCGAGCCTGCCTGGTGCTGCAAGAGAGATCCTATGAGGATTTTTATTGCGGTCTCTTTGTTAGCTACAGACAGGCACGCACACACAGCTCTCAGCCAGGTTGTGGGAGGTAAGTGGGGGAGGCGAGCAAGGGAGCGTGTGGGGGGCTCTGGGGAGCAGGGGCCGCGTGGGCCGGGCAGGAGGGGAGCTGGGGCACAGGGCTGTGCCGGTCCCACGCCACACAAAAACCAGCCCCTGCGATTTTCAGGGTCTTGTTGGCAACTCAGCGAGGGTTGCCATAGCTTTTTATGTAGGGTGACCAGAACCGGCTGGAACTGGTTTGAGGCAGATCAGCTCCTGAACACAATGCAGTCACTGAGCTACTACACTGGGATAGCTTCCTCCCTTCATGGCAGCCAAAAGCAGAGGAGCTTGCAGAAAGATACCATCCCAAAACAGTATGTGAATGCACACTTTAGACACACAGCACTGGTATGTGGCTAACGTAGTCATAAAGGTTTCTGTATGTAAATGTACATATTTGCAGTAACTGAGATTACTTTGGCTTTTTGTGCCTTTTTATGCTTAAGGAATGGGCAAGAGCTGAGATTTATGACCCTTACTAAAATATTTTTGCTTTGCAAGGGTGGGACACTGGTTATGCAGTCTATTTTAAAACTAAACTAAATAAAATGGATTGAATTATTTGTAATTGTAGATATGCTTGTGACTGAGGATGCTTTGCATGCTGTTTTATTTACAGGGTGCTGTCTTGTGGTTTGCTTCCTTAGGAAACATTAATGGGGTGGGGGGGGGAGTTGCTGTGCCTTTCTTAAAGGCCAGAAGGAAACAATATTGTTGTAGAATTGTGCATAAAAGCATTGAAACGATGCTGTAAGGCATACTCATTTTCCCTTTTTTTTTCTTGTAGGCCTATTGATTGGGGCTGCCTTTAACCCTTTGGTGTTTGCAGAGGTAATGCGGCTGTGGCAGTAACTGAGCACTGGCTAAAAAAATCCCTCAAAGGTCAAGGTTCACAAGGTGAGACTGGTGGTTTGGGCTGAATAGAACAATAGCTTGGAGTTACATCCTGATTGCACACTTGGCACATTAGGAAGGAGACAATTGTTTAAGAGTTAATGAAGAAATGCTATTAAGGTCCTCCAGTTTTAAAAGGATTAAAGCTATTATTTGTAAAGACTTACTGATATCTTGGCTAAATACGGTATTTTCATTGAAATATATCCAGATAAACTTTTTTTCACAGTGTAGTGATACGGAATAGGCCTCTAAATGACAATCATGAATTGCCGACCAGTTGTGGCAGGGAGCTGTTCTGTGCTGTGTTAAGAGACTCACACATGCAGGATTTGCTGTCTGATTATTTACATGTTGTTGTCTGACCACATCTCAGTGACCCAATACTTGGTTTCTAATTAAGGTCTTCAGCGTTAAACACGTACTTTTAATATCACCTACAGAGAAAAAACCTGTGCAAAAGAAATAGTATGGATGGCTTTTCTTAAACTTTTGTAACCTGGGGAGGATTTTGCAGCAGCCAAGTGGAAAGATGTATTTTAGGGGCTGGATGGAGCTCCAGTAGTGTGAATTATAATATTGTGCATAGGAAACCGGATGGGCAGTGCAGCAGCTGCAGAGGGGTGACTGCTTTTAACTTAAAGCAATGGATAATGGATAGCATTTTTAGTTTTTCTTTCTCAATTAGAAAATACAAAATGTGTACTTAGATTTGAGCTGACATTTTTATCTTGTAGTGAAATCTGAAGGATTCAGCGAGAGGGAGAGGGGCAGAGAAAAGGAAGCAGTAATGAATCTAGCGAAGGAAAGAACAAAGGCTGTTAGAGCTTGCACAGTGGATCACTAAACATTTTGCCTGGGGGATTCTTTTGCTAGAACTGTTACTTGCTATAACAGGAAATCAGCAACTCTAGAATCCTAACCAGTGTGATTTTTAAAAAAATCTTCCCAGTCCTGGCTGTGTTAGCTGGTTTGCTAACCTACAATCAAGATAATATGGAGGCAGAACATTGGAAATATTCTGTTGTGGTGTGAAATGAGGGTCCTTTCCTCTGTGCTCAGCAGAATAGACAGTCCTAAAAGCCTTGAGAGGTTGTGGATACTGGGTAAGTTGTGTGCTGGCTGCTGAGGCAGGGTGACAATACAAGGAAACCTTTTTGTTTCTGACTGCAGTAGATTACGTAAGGCACTGAGCTATTAATCGTAGAAAAGTGAAAATAGCATGCTAACATTTGGCCTGAAATTCTGGGTTTGTGAGCTTTACTGCAGCTGTGATAAGTTGTTTTTCAGGTTCGATAGAGCAGTGAATAGCTTGTGGCAGAGCAGAGTGCCTGACAGATCACTGTGCTGATTTCTGCTCCTGTTCTTCAGCATCAGGATGCAGAGGGTCTATATTTGGCTATAGATGTCTGTGGCAGAATGATGCTGCAAACAGGAATTCTTGTTGTATGGTAGGAATAGGATCTCTTCCTGATGAGGGTGCATGTTCTTTTCCAAGTGTCAGCTAAAATTCATATATTACACAAGAGCATCTTTTGTTTTTGTTTTTTTTTTTTCCTTCTGCCAGAATAGTAGGCAGCTTTAAAATTTTAAGTTCTTGGACTGTGACAGAATTCCTTGAATCTGTTTTGTTTGGGTTTTTGAATGCTATCTGTATTATGAATTTTTATTTTTAGCAAAGGAGATTTTGAATTTGCAGGGATTTTTGGTGGCTGTAAGATGAGAAAACTGAATAGATGGAGTCTGCAGTGTTCTTGGTGAGTTATCTTTTTTCAGTCTAGTAATATCCGTAAATGCTCTTCATCAGGAGATTTGGATTGTGCACGCAGGCCAGCTTTCCAGCAGCAAATGCTAATGCTGGAGGGCTGGTCTTCTGTATCAGCACCCAGGATCTTATTTTGCATTGGTCACAGTTATTTGATCTTCAGAATGAGGGTAAGGATTTATCACATTCCAAGTCCCTTTGGAATGAATTGATTAACTGTTGTTTTCCTAGCCATATGCCTATGTCTTGAAATACAAATATGCACCAGAGTACCAGGAATATATGTTTAGAAAAACCCAAACTTGACCCTAATGTTCTCAGGCCTGCTTGTTGCCCTGATGGGCCCTGCCTCGCTGGGAGAGCTCCCTGAGAGGCTACAGCTGCTCATGCTCTGCTTCGGCCACAATTGTCATCCACTTCCAAAAGAGTACCTTAAAGAAAAGAGGTGGGAAGCTTTTGCCATTTAGAATGTAATTCCAGTCTGCATTCGTTTGGGAATCTCAACATTTTCTTCATTGTTGTTGTGCATTTGAATTATTCACATGGTACTGCCCCAGCCTATTTTTCATACAGAAGTACAAAATTAAGCCATTATTGTAATTAATTTCTAAGTAGACTAGAAGAAGAGTGGTATGTAGATTTCCCTGCTTTTCAGGAATTCATCTCTGTTTTAGGAGGGATTTGGGAAGTAGGTAGACCCAAACCCTGGCCTGAATCTCTTCATAAATACAAGTGGTTTTCATGTGGCCATCTGTAGCTGGGGATGGCCTGTTCAGCCCCATTTTGTGCATTCCTTACTCATGTATTGAAACATCCCTGCTCTTTTTGCCAGCCAAAGGCTGATTGTCCTGAACTTTGAACCATCTGCGTGTGGTTCTCTTCATACTGTGCTAGCAGTGGTTCAGACTCCAGAAGATTCCCCTCCTCCTTCCCGTCTTGTTTTCTCATACTCAAAGAGAACCTGAAATACCCAGTTCAAAAATTGATGTGTTGGACTACAGGATGAGGCTCCTAAGGAGTCATAAACTACAAGTAACACTATTTTGGCTGTCAGAGCGGTGGATTAAGTCTTTTACTCATTGAGTCTTGAGCATGGAAGCAAATTGGATTTTCCCCTTTTTTGAAGGCAGGTGGATATGGTATATAATATAGAAAAAGTAGGCTCTTGGGATAAATTTTAACTGTAAAACACCCCATACTTCACAAAGATGTTTACATTAGGACTGGCATGACCTTACTGATGCTGTGGATGCTAAATGGATGCTAAATAAGACCGTTACTCTAAGAAATCGAAAATTCCTAGGGTAAGAATTACTTTGCATGTTACAAAAGGAATTTCTGTGATTTGTGGAACTGGGTGTTTGTCTGGGTTTTGCAACAGTAGCAGGTCATGGCTGCTTTGATAGTGAAAAGGAACCTGTTCATTATGTATATGAGCATGAGAGCCATTGCTGACTGTGGTTGAAGTGGCCTCTTGCACATCCCACTTGCCTGCTGAGTATTTCAAACCAGGCAAGCTGTGATTGGAAATGTGGTTCCCATTTCCTGAAGAAGGTTTTGTGGTTAGATTAGCATATTGTTTTGTCTGTCTTTACAACTCTTGGCTTTCAGAGCAAATGACTGGAAGTGTAAGTCAGTCATAATTACTAATAACCAATGAACTGCTCATAATCTGTGTATTAAGATGAAGTTTCTCTAATGTTAGGATATACGTTACTGTAATGCTTATTGAACCCCTTATGTCTTCTCTACCTGATGAAATTTCTCGTCACAACAATACAGAAACCAAAGCCCAAAAAAGTATGGGTTTATGCTGGTTAGGCTGGTATTGCTTCCTGTGTAGGCATTTTCTTCCAGAATGAACTTGATGTTACTTAGGCATCATTACTCTTGTTTGGAAGTGGAGTAATTATTCCAGATTACTGGAATTTTGCTCTGGAATAGTGTGTCTGCCTGGGAATCAGTAGAAGTAACAGACTAATTCCTATATATGGCTATAATAGAACCAAGACGCTGCCATGTGCCAGTCCCTGAAAAGAGGTTTCTCAGTGTTCTTCACAAAACTGGAAAGAATGCTGGTGTTTTTGGAAGAACATGCAAAAGAAAACATCTCCATCCTACAGGGTGTACAGTCCTCAAATGTATGTAGTACAAAGAGCAGTAAAAACAAGAGTTTAGGGCAGGTAAAGAAATGTAGTCACAAGAACGTGAATGCCATAGGTAGAGGAAGAATAAATTTAGTGGTTTTACTTTTTCCTTCGAGAACAAATGGATTTGCTGCTGAGGGAACTGAAGTTGAGTAATTGTCTGAACAAAAG
Organism: Motacilla alba alba; assembly: GCF_015832195.1. Classification (NCBI taxonomy): domain Eukaryota; kingdom Metazoa; phylum Chordata; class Aves; order Passeriformes; family Motacillidae; genus Motacilla; species Motacilla alba. The sequence goes on along the minus strand of NC_052046.1, from coordinate 112,047 downwards.
CAAAGGAGTTAGATATTTAGGTGGGATTTGAAAGCAAAGGGTAGAATTCAGTAAGGCAGAAAAGATGGTCTGGTCCAGTTAAAGCAATTGTATAAAGTTGTTAGACTTGTGGTTTAGCTGTTTGGAAGATCTGGATGAATAGGAAGGTGAGTGTCAAGGAGGAAGAGCTGGTTGGTTCTTCAAAGGTTAAGGATTAAATAAAAGAGTAAAAATTGAGCATGTAAGACCATGCTTGTGATCCAAAAATTATAGAAGACTTCATGCATAGAAGATATTAATTGGAGAAGTACTGGGAAGGGACGAGGATTATTTGCCATTTCTGGAAAGCTTGAAGCTGTTCTTGTACCTGATAGACAAAAATTAGGGGTCTGAGCAGTTTGCAGATAGGACCTGGCTGGGAGCTGCCAGGTTATTCTATTTCCTTGTCTTCATTAGGCTGTTGAACTTCCCCAGAACCATTCTGATTCGAGCGTTTACAATTGCTTGGCTTTACCCAGAAAAGCACCTTTTAATCTCAGCAACAGCTTCTAGGCAGTTTGGTCTTTCTGTGGAGAATGCTGGGCGTAATCTGCAGGTGTCCTGAAGCCAGAGCTACAAGATAAAACTGACTTTGAAAGTAAGAAAAAATATGTATATTTCTCTGGTGTGTCCCCCCATCTCAACAGAGAACATGAAAGGGTAGGTTTGGTTTTCCTCATATGGCTAGACTTGTTCCACCTGTAACAGGTACAGTTAGAGGAGTTGAGGAGGAATGGTAACAATTCCATGCAGTAAAACAAAAAGCCAGTTCTTCAGAAGCAGCTGTTTACTTCTAAGTCCCGCTTGTCCTGCTTGCTGCTTCTGCTATCAGAAGAGAGTTCTGATGGTCTGGTTCTTGTTTCGACATAATTCCCCAACTGAGTGCTTCACTGGAATGTGGTATCAGGTGAACTGAAGTAAAAAGGCTGACTGGGAGAAGCAAGGCATGGAACGACAAGGAGTGCCTTGCTGTGGCTAAAATCTGTGCCATGTTCTTCATGCTGTTCATAGGAAACATTTGAGGAGATGTGTTTCCAAAGAAACAACAACGTAGGAAGTCATGCACACATGCTTTGGGAAAGCATGAACACAAAAAAAACCACTGCTGGTTCACCCCTAGAACTTACTTTCAGCAAGATGCTGATGCACAGATACAGGAGTGGGTGTTGTGACAGAAAAGATTCAGGGAAACCATGTACTAAGGGTATATTCAGAATCTGTTATTTTAAGTTTTTAAGACTCATTATCTTCCCAAAATTCTCTCAACCACCATCAGAAAAGCAGAACCCAGAAACATTTCACCTCCCTGCCTTGTGGCTCCCTAGGTGTGTAATTCTATTGGCCAAATTTTTTCCCTGTTACTTTTATCATTGAATGATAAGTAAGCAAAGTAATGCTTGAATTTTTAAAGAAACTGGTTTTCTGTATAACTTTTCTCAAGCATTCTCAGAGCACTTTTCAAAGAAATTCCAGTTCCTGGAAAATCATTATTTCCTGTGGAACCAAGGAGCTTGCCTTATTTCCTCTTCTGAAGTATTTACAGGCATCATGTTAGCCCAGAGAAGGAATAGATTCACAGCTCATCTGGTAGCAAAGGTGTCAGTTGATTTTCATCTTGGATAAAAGGCGGAGTTTTATCCTTAAAGGAAAGAGTTACTAAAAGGTTTGTGGAGGGGAAAAAAAAAAAAAAAAACACAACAAAAAAATCCCCAGGAAGAATATGGCTACAGAGTTCTGGCAGTTGTGGTGGAAACATAGTTTATATACTGAATCTTAAGATGGGTGCCCTAGAATAGTGATGAAGAGATTAATAAAATGGCCAGGTTAGACCTTCTCTTCCTTGTGTATCACAATTGACCATGTTTGTCTCCCTTTTTGTTTAACTTTGATTGCTTGAAAAGTTAGAAGAATGAGAGAAGTTCTTGATAAGGGCAGCAGTACTCAGTAAAGGACAGCTGTGTCTCCTCTGCTGGGCAGTTGTGATCTTAAACATACTTGGAGGAAGAGGAATTAAGTGCGTCAGCAGGCCTTCATTCATGGTTATGGGTAAATGTTAATTAAAATCCAGGATGTGTAATTGGAGGAAGTTTCAGTCTAGGGAGACTATCTGGCTCTTTTTGAGTGTATGCAACAACTGTAAAAAGACACCTATGGATAGATGTACAACCAGAATGCAACTAATTAGTATCCCAGATTATGAGAAACTGTGTCAAAGCTTTCTGTCAGTTTACATGGATTTGGTATGCTTTGGTATCTGCAGTCTTTTCCATTTAATCCTCATAGAAACTTGCTTTGTGATTTTGATTCTATGCATGCATCTATTTTTTTATTAAGGACTTCATAGGTTAGGCCAAGGGCCCAAAACCATTAAGTGAACTGTGCAAACAAATTTCCAAACTCTTCTCTATTTATTTGAGGCTGTTTCATGAAATGTCTGTGTCTATTCCACTATCCTTAAAAAATTTTCCTCAGTTGCCTTCTCATAGTGCACAACTGACTTCCAGGTAGCCAGTGTCGATGAATACCTAAGTCTTACAGATATTTATTACTTTATACTTCATTATTTTCAGGAAGACTCCTCAGATTAATAGTGCAACTATTAAGGAAAGTCAAGACTTAAGAGAAATTACACGTGTCTTGTGTTATTTTTATGTATGTCCAGGTATTTTGCAGTCTGGTTGGGTTAGGATAGGAGTGAGTGTAGGAGAGGGAACAGGAAGAAAGTCACTGCAGTTTTGGCCCAGAATAAAATTGCCAGGTTACCATCTGTGGAGCTTACAAATTACTATAGTTCTTGGTGTAATAATTCAACTGTACACTTGGACACTGTTCTGTAATGTATAATCTCTGAAAACATTACTTCAGAAGTGAAATAGCACTTCTTTTCATAGCAGATGTGAACAAGTGCTTGTTTTGTAGAAGACTGGGCTACTAGAGCCTAAAGTGATGACTTTCTGCTTATTTTACAGATTTGCTTACAATCAAATACATGGCCATGGGGGATATGAAGACCCCAGATTTTGATGACCTTCTTGCAGCCTTTGACATACCAGACATGGTAGATCCCAAAGCAGCTATTGAATCTGGACATGATGACCATGAAAGCCACATAAAACAAAATGCTCATGCAGATGAAGACTCCCATGTCCCATCATCATCTGATGTTGGGGTGAGCGTCATTGTGAAAAATGTGCGTACTATTGATTCTTCCGAAGGTCTGGATAAGGATGGACACCATTCCACAGGCAATAGCTTGCACAATGGCTTTCTAACATCAGCAGCTCTTGAGAGTTACAGTAAAGATGAAGGGAAATCACTTAAAGATGATGGGTCAGCTTCTGAGACTACACTGAAGGATTCAGCTTTCAACCAGTTCAGCCCAATATCAAGTGCGGAAGAATTTGATGATGATGAGAGGATTGAGGTGGATGACCCCCCAGATAAAGAGGAGATACGTGCAAATTTCAGAGCTAACGTCTTGGCAGGATCTCTATCGCAGCAGGAATATGACAAACTAAAGGCACTTGGAGGGGAGAACTTAATTAAATCAGGAATCACTGTTTCAAGTAGTATAGATAAAAATAAAACTGGTAAACGAGAGACAGAGACAAGCTCCATGAATTTAGGTGTCTATGAGCCTTTTAAAACTCGGAAAACAGAGGACAAGTTACTAAAAGACAGTTCTGAGAAGCTTCTTGAAAACAGGGTACTTGATGGAAAACTGAGTACTGAAAAATGTGACACAAGTCTTGCCAGCATTTCCCAGTCCAAAGCGAAGTCATCAGCAAAGCTTTCATCCTGCATTGCTGCAATCGCAGCACTGAGTGCTAAAAAGGCAGCTACAGATAGCAGTAAAGATTTACAGTCTAATTCAGGGGAGTCTTCTCCATTACCAAAAGACATGAGTGAAAGTCCCCGGGCTATTGAAAAATCTCCTGAGTCTCAGAGTCTCATTGATGGTGCTAAGAAGCCGTCTGTCAAACCGCCCGATAGTCCCAGAAGCGTCTCAAGTGAGAACAGTAGCAAAGGGTCTCCGTCTTCTCCTGCAGGATCAACACCAGCAATTCCTAAGGTTCGCATAAAAACCATCAAGACTTCTTCTGGGGAGATCAAGAGAACTGTTACTAGAGTGTTGCCAGAAGTTGATTTGGACTCTGGTAAAAAGCCAGAGCAGAGTGCTTCCATGGTAACCTCCATGACATCTCTCCTGTCCTCACCAACTTCTGCTGCTGTTCTCTCCTCTCCTCCCAGAGCTCCTCTGCAGTCCTCAGTTGTCACCAATGCAGTTGGATCTGCAGAACTTGCCCCCAAACAGGTCACTATCAAACCTGTGGCTACTGCCTTCCTGCCCGTTTCAGCAGTGAAAACTGCAGGTTCCCAAGTGATCAATCTGAAGCTGGCTAACAACACCACAGTGAAAGCCACTGTCATCTCTGCTGCGTCCGTGCAGAGCGCCAGCAGCGCCATTATCAAAGCTGCCAACGCTATCCAGCAGCAGACGGTCGTGGTGCCAGCATCGAGCCTTGCCAGTGCCAAACTTGTGCCAAAGACAGTCCATCTTGCCAACCTTAACCTTTTGCCTCAGGGTGCTCAAACCACCTCTGAACTGCGCCAAGTGCTAACAAAACCCCAGCAGCAAATCAAGCAGGCAATAATTTCTGCAGCTGCCTCCCAGCCTTCGAAAAAAGTGTCTCGAGTGCAGGTGGTGTCATCTCTACAGAGCTCTGTAGTGGAAGCATTCAATAAGGTGCTGAGCAGTGTCAATCCCGTACCAGTTTACATCCCAAACCTTAGCCCCCCTGCCAATGCCGGAATCACGCTACCAACACGAGGCTACAAGTGTTTGGAGTGTGGCGACTCGTTTGCTCTCGAGAAGAGTCTGACCCAGCATTATGACAGGAGGAGTGTGCGAATTGAAGTGACTTGTAATCATTGTACAAAGAATTTAGTTTTCTACAATAAATGTAGTCTCCTATCGCATGCTCGAGGGCACAAGGAGAAAGGTGTCGTGATGCAGTGCTCCCACCTGATCCTAAAACCAGTCCCAGCAGATCAAATGATAGCATCTCCTTCCAGCAATACTGCTGCAGCCGTGCTCCAGAGCGCAGGGGGAGCTGGCACACACTCTGTAACAAAGATCCAGACTGGCTTAACTGGGACAGTGATCTCGGCCCCTGCGAGCTCTCCTGTCATTCCAGCTATGCCGCTAGACGAAGATCCATCAAAACTCTGTAGACATAGTCTAAAGTGTTTGGAGTGCAATGAAGTTTTCCAAGATGAGACATCTCTTGCAACTCATTTCCAGCAGGCTGCAGACACAAGTGGACAAGTAGAGTATCCTATGTTTACATTCCAATGTTTCATCTTTAAGCCTAGGAGACTTTGGATATGTTCTTACTTTCATTTAGCTGTTAATTATCTGAACCTCTGTGATTAAAATTATAAATGAAAACTACAGAAAGTCTTGCAAGCACTTACATAGTGAATGTCAACACTTTTTAAATAAGAATCTTTTTAAATTAGAATCTTTATAGGCCCTGAAGTCTGAAATTGACACTGTATATTTTTGCTAGAATTTAGCATTAGCTTTCTTACAGCTGAACAGGATAATACAGAAAATAATCGTGGGTATTACTAATCATATGTTAATGCTTCTTTCTGTGCTTTGGAATTTGACTAGCCTGTGGAATCCACTTAATTGGCACCCTCATTAACAGCCCGTCTATTCAACCTGAGTGATAGCTTTAAGTGATTAATTCTAGATTGGTCTTCAGGTTTTGGAGTTTTCACCAAGTGCCCTAAGTGAGTGAGGCATTCCCCTCACGTGCGGGGAGGGACTCAGGCAGTGACAAATGGCACACTGACTACTGACAGGAATGCTGCTGTTTGCCTCAGCTCTTCCTCAGAAAGTGCAAAGTGCTGTTCTCACTTGCACGTCTTCCTTTCTGTGTGACCATTGGTTTAGTTGGTTCCGTTTCATTTCCTCTTACAAATGCTAATGAGTTCAACATAAAAACCATTTGAAAATTGCTTACTAATGTATGTGGCCTGACCTGAAAGAAATACGTCATTCAATAAAACTTAATATTAATCAGTGTGCGATGTATTTTATAATCCTGGCAGAGTGAAGGTGGTTAATTAAATGATATGGTTGGATCTCTGTTGGGGTGTGCCAATTAAAAGGGATTCTGGTGTGTTTCAAAGCATTCAGGTGAGCTTGGTGCTCCAGCTTCTTGCTGCGGGGGAAGCTGAAAACCTGCAAGCATGCTCAAGACAGGAATGCCCCAGGAGTCTTCCTGGGAATCACACAACAGTGGACAGGCTAAAGATTTTTAAGTCCTGCAGTTAGGAAAAAAATGCACTAGTCCTAGGAGCACAGGCAGGTTCTGTCAGGATCTATTCACTACATGTAGGACCTATTCTGTAGCACAAAGCAGCTCCACTGCACCTACCGCTACAGGCAGTAATGTGAAGAGATTTGCACGTGGAAATAACCTTGATTATGTGGCTTTGCCTTAGCTCCTCCCTTTAATTGGCTAGCAGAGTTAGACTGAAATTACCTGGATTCCAGGTGGAATGCCATGCAAGTGAATTTCTGTTTGTAAGATACTACAAGCATGCATACCTAAGAGAGTTTCCATCAGCAGAACATGTCCATCCATAGATGTTGCTGCCGTTCTGAACAGGATCTAATGGCTGACCATTAGAGTATATTCTGCACCAGCTCGGGCTACTTAATACTTATGGTGTTTAGCAAGCTGATTTGCTGATGCTTATTGGTTGTAGGTAGTTTTTTTTTTCCCCCCATAATAAGCCCACTAGGGAACATTCCATCTAAGGTCCAGTAGACCTTGCAAAAACCTGGTGGTTTTGGTACTGGAAAAGCAAGCAAGTAAGAAGGCAACGAGACAAAGCAGTTGGATGAGGGACAGAGAATAGGTTGGGAGGATGAGGTTAAAATAGAAATTGAAAAATAAAGAGAACAAAGATAAAGTGATGTTCTCACCTTTCAAGGTGTGAGGATTTTTGTCTTTATGGCCAAGTAAACTAAACCTTTTGCCCTTCCCTTTCTCCCTGTCTGGTGCTTTTGCTCTGTTGCTGCTGAGTTTGCTCTCCATACGTGTCCTTTAAATACTGTTTATCCTGGTAATTTACTAAAGGAAAGCAATTGTGATGTTCACAGAATGGGAAAATGCAGCTGCAGGGAGGTGGAGAGAGAAGTACAGGTTCCCAGGTACTGCTATTCAAGGAGGGAAACCCCCGGAGCTGCAGGAGCAGCTGGCATTGCCTGCTGCCTGTCAGGGTGTTTGTGTCTCCTCATGGAAACCTGCTCTGCTGAGCTGCAGGTTTAAAAAAAACAGTGCAAAGCACTGGAGGAAAATAAGCTATTTTCATCTTCTTCCGTTTGAAAAGAAAACATAATACAGGTAGTTTTAAATGTTCTTTGTTGAAGTATCCTTTTACATCTTAATTACACATTTTTGTAGTCCTTTTCATATATCAAGCAGCTGCTGTTTTTTATATTGAGTTTGGTTGCATCCTGTAGGGGTAGTGTCTCCTGGAGAAAGGCTCTGTATAGGCATTTATTACTAAGTATGTTGTCTACTATTACTAAGTATGTTTTTCATTAGATGTTACCTCTTGAGAAGCTTGGATGAGAAATACTCTGACTTGTTTTCCTTCTTCGTGCTTGGCACTGTCTTTTTGCTGTAAAACTGCCATTATAGTGGGGGGAGGAAGACAGGGAAGTTAGATGAGATTGGTATTTTTTCTTTGGAAGGAAGAAAGAATAAAAATAAACACTTGGATTTTGCAAACAAGTAATAGGAAAAAAGGTTATTTGCAGCTTACTATTCTTTCTAGTGTCCCATCTAATTGCTCCTGAAACGGAAAATGTATAGTTTTGTGTTTCCAATGAGTACGTAGCTGCTCTTATACTCCTGTTACAAAGGTAGAATGTTTTGTTTAAAATAAGCAATGGTAGAACAATCTTATCAATGAAAATACATTCACTATAAAATTGTTACCTTTCTGTAATGTTTTTCTGCCATTAAAATTCCTGTTAAAGGAATATTAACCTAAAGGAATAGTCCTGCTAAAGGAGTATTAACCCTGCCTCAATGACAGGTTTTCTGGCTGAATAAAACCCTCATCTCCTTGCTGGGGGGAAAAGGTAGCAAATCTGGGCTAATGAATGTTAGTATTTCTCTTAGTTATAGATAAGAGTATATAGCTCCCCTGGAAACTACATAGCTCATTTCCCTTCATACTCAGCATATGTGTGTATCTTTATTTTCCACCTCCACCATTTTTCCTTCTAACCCTTTTTTTTTTCTGAAACTTTGACTTTAAATGCAGGCAGGTGATGATTTTCACAAACTGTGTTTTATTTTGGTGTGGGTTGGAATGAGAGAACTGGAAGTTAATGCCACCTTAAGCCCAAAATAAAATGGTAAGCAAACGTGCTGAATGTCAGAATTTCACAGTAGATGCTTCTTGTTCTACTGTAATCAGTTACAATTAAACATTTTCTGTACTCATTGAAATAGCAGAGCAGGGGCCTTAACTAAGAGCATTATTGGCATGTTGGGTCAGCAAATGAGTCTGGCAGCTTGCTGCAAAATCAGGAAGATCACTGAGCTGGGGCTGGAATATTGTGTGCTCTTCTGTGGCATCACATCCCGGTTTCCTTCAGAAGTCCTGCAAGCCAAAGGCTTGGGAAGGACTGTGAAACCTCCAAATGTTTCTGTTACTGGAGTAAGACATTCTGATTTGCTGTTTTCTTATGTAATCAAATAATGCACCAGATTCTCCAGTATTGTATTACAGCTTGTTAATACAGGAATAGCCAAAGAGTGATTTGGGGAATGGTACTGAGCCCAGTAAATGCGGCACTTATTGTTGGCAGAGGGTTTTGCCTTTATCTGAACTTAAGACAAAGTTAACACCCCAAAACAATTCTGGTCAGCCTGAGGTTGTGAGTCCCCCACTTTTGGGCACTCTTTGGTCAATTAAGGCCGAGTATTTGGCATTTCAAAGTGGGTATTTCTTTGTGTCTCAATATAGACTTGCTGCATCCCAAAGGCTCTAAGCAGTTGCCAGTTTGAAATCCCTGTAGATAGCTGAACTCAGGCAGAGCCTTGCAGGAGAGCAGAACATCTACCCATGCTGAACACTACTGTAGTGGGCTGGCAGGAATGCCAGTGGAACCTGCATTGCAGTGATGGCATACTTTCTTTGCTTAGCATGCTGTATATTTAATGGTTTGCATTTTGCCATCTTGCTGCGTCAGGACATTGGAGAACTCTGTACAGAGACTGTGTTCAAACACACCAGTCCACAGTGCTCCCAGAGCGTTTATTTCAGGATTTCTTCAAGCATATGTTAGTAAATAATTTATAATGCAGATCTGGAGATCTTTTTTTGGCCAATAGTCTTGCAGAGTGTACACATCACTACATATGCCAGAACATTCTTAGAACATTCTGAAAAACATGCAAATACCTGTTCAAAAACATACTGATGTCATGAAGGAGTCTTGGGTTTGATTTTAAATCTTTGCAAGTCACTGGTGAGGTTCACAAGTCCCAAGCCGTAAGAGACAATAGCAATAATTTGATTCTGGAGTTGTATGTAGGCCCCTTGCACTATTAAGGTGATCTGGGAAGGCACCCGAGTAATATTTCTGTAAAGCACATGTATCTGCCATGGTCAGTGGTGTAGGAAGGAGCTTTGTAGCCCAGAATGCCAGTCAGTCTGGCTACCAGCACCTGCCAGCTCTGTCAGCAGGGCTTGTGTTTGTACTTGCCTACTGCATTGGGTCCCATCCCACTTATGACATTTAACCTTTATTTGCTATATTGCAGTGTTTGACACAAGACGTTATGTAGAGCTGAACCAAACCTTTTGTCTCATCTATTCTGGTTTATCATTTAGAAGACATGCAATATCTGCCAGATGCTGCTTCCTAACCAGTGCAGTTTTGCATCACACCAGAGAATTCATCAGCATAAATCTCCATACACGTGTCCTGAATGTGGAGCAATCTGCAGATCTGTCCACTTCCAGACCCATGTCACTAAGAACTGCCTGCATTATACCCGAAGAGTTGGGTTTCGGTCAGTATGATGATTCCTTTTGCTGTCAATTTATGTGTAATTTATGGTTTTTAAAGTGGTTTTCCATTTTCATAAGCACTGTTTGGACAATACCTGCTTCATGGGTTTAAGATTGTCAAGGCAACAGTACTATAGTACTGAAATTTTGGAATAAATACATTAGGATTCTGCTTTGTTTTGGGCATCCACTTTTGTATATGATTAAATCAGAATATTAGCTATTGACACAGATTCAGGACTTTATGGTTTATAAAGTCTAGAGAATTCAGATGCATTATCTTGATTTCAGGTTTTCAAAAACCTTCTTGAGTTTTTCCAAAACATTGACTTTTAGATTGTTCTTTCTGGTAGAACAGTCATTGTCAGTACTTCCAGAATGTATGGCTGAGATGTTGAATGGCATACTGCATCTGTCTGGTTGTTCTCTTTTCTGTTCTCTCTTCAAGTCAAGATTCATTGGCTTTATCACTTTACATCACTTGGAAATTGCCTTTCTCAAACAACCTTGTCTTTTGGTTCTCCTTTGTTAGTCTTCAGTTTCCCTTTGACTTTTACATTTCCCTGTAATGGCAACTCACTGAGAAAATGGGGAGCAGAGGCATTTCACAGAAATGTTTAGTTTTGAAAGACTTGAAAAAATGCTTTCTGTTAGCATTTTCCTTGCACTTGAATGGCAGGCAGCACAGCAAGAGATCAGAAGAGACACCTGTACCTGGAGCTTTGCTTAGCACTCCAAAAACACGTCCACTTCACCCTGTCTGCCTGGAAAAAGGCCATTCTAAATCTTACAGCAGGTAGCTCCTTAAGGTGTCACAGTTCATTTTCCAGGATGGCTGTGCAATTGTCCCCTAAGGGAAGAAAGCATTTTTGCTGCATCAAGCCTCTGTTTTCAGCTTGAATTCATGGCCTGACATAACTCCAAGCTATGTTCATTTCTTTGGGTTCTTTTCTTTTACCTTTTCTCTCAAGCAGTAGTCTGTCTCGTCCTCTGCATTTCCTCCATCTGCTTCCTGCACTCCACTGCTCTTCCCTCTAATGTACGTCTCTTGGGTTTGTATATGCAATCACCCCTAGGGACTCCTGGCCTGCCCCAGTAACACCAGCAGAAAGAATCCCATTCACTGGGAATCTAAGTCACTAAACTTTTCAAGATGTCTCATAAATATCTCATGTCACATTGAGTCAAGAATTTCTTGATCTGGTGAGACTAAACCAAAGTCACCCAGGCAAGCAAAAGCAGTCTCTGGGAATGTTGCTGTCTCCCTCCTTAGGCTCCTCAGCCTCTCCTTAGAACTCCGGTGCTTTTGCCTAAGGAGCAGCATACCCTGTCCTGCCTCTCCACAGGGCCTCTTCCTGGAAGTTCCCTTTGACTCCGGTGATTTAGGCTAGTTGTCTGCACTGAATCAGCTGAAAACTGAAGCTGAAGTTTCACTGCATCCAGCCAAGGTGAAAGCAAGCAGCTGTTAGAACAGTCCCCGAGAGGAAGGCTTGGACCTTAGGAACTGTGTGATATGCAATGGTGGATGCTGAGGATCAGTTGTTATGTGGCATCACTAGAGAATAAAGTCAAGCCGTGGCACAGGGAGGTGACAGTGCTACCCCGCTCTCCGGAGGGACACCTCAGGAGTACATGCTACTGAGGGCATCACACTGTGTACAGCTGTGAAGAATCAGCTCTCTATGAGCACAGAAGCTCTTAACAGAGCCAAAAAAAGACCAGAATAATCTGCTTTAGAAAATGCATTGGTAAGCAGAGACTAGATGGGTATAAACTCAATGAATATTATTAAGAGTGTAAATTAAATGCCCAGAAAAAGAATGGATGACATTTCATAAAATTCAAGGGTGATAAATTTTAAAAGTAAAATGGGATCCTTGAATTCAATGTAGAACTGTATTTCCTGCTTTATTGCTATCACCAGGGCAGTAAAACTATTGAAAAATTAAATTGACATTTATATGAAAACAATCATACTGCCATGATAGATGCTAAAATTAAAATTCTGGAAGGGTGGAGGCTTTCTACATTTGAAGAGTTTGTAAAAGTCTTACTGCAAAATACTGATCAATAAGAAAGTGTCTCATTTGACAGGTAATTGCTGATTGCACTATGTTCTTGGACTGATTTGGGAGCTTTTGCTACTGGAGATGTAGAGCATTAAAGAGGATCATTGTGTGTAAAAAATCTTATTTACTAATACTAATTCAGTTTTCTAATTGTTTCATTTTAGAATAGATGCAGAAAGGTCACAAATTTTCAACACAGCAGAAGTATGTTTTTGAAAAATATTTTCTGAATTTCAATATGATATATTGATCTGATAGTAGGGATTTGGTTTAGTTTTCCTGAGTTTCAATCCAAGTGCTGATTTGATTACATGTACAGAAAATCATTACCAGTATATCTTCATTAAATCTAAACTAGGGAAATGGTGAAAATATTTTCCTTACTGGTTTTCCATTTGGTGGTAGTTTCTAAATTACTGTGGCGTACTTCAAACTATGCCCTGCATGTGATAAAAATGCATTCTGGAAAATCTCTTTCCAAATTTGCAGAGGATTTAAGCACTTTTTTCTGCAATCAATAGAGTACTTGTCTGTCCCCCCTTCTATCTGTTTTATTGTAATAACATGAAAACATGCTCTGACCTTGTATCTCTTAGATTTTCAAATGACAGTGTGTGAGATTTCTTTCCCCTTACCTTGTGACCCACAAATCACTGGTTATGTTGATTCTTACGGGGTTGTTTAAGTTGACAGAGTAATGTAGTTTTATCCAGTTGCTATCTATGTGTGTTTCTCTCTTCCCTTTGCTTGAAAATCCATGTTGATTATGTCCAGTACTGCTCAGGGCAGGCTGCACTGACTCTCCTCCGCTCTCTCCACAGCTGCGTGCACTGCAATGTTGTGTACTCTGACGTGGCGGCACTCAAGTCTCATATTCAAGGTTGTCACTGTGAAGTCTTTTACAAGTGTCCTATCTGTCCCATGGCATTTAAATCTGCTCCCAGCACACACTCCCATGCCTACACACAACACCCGGGTATCAAGATAGGCGAACCAAAGTAAGCAAAATTCATCTTCTACTGCACTTGCCTGCATTTGAATTGCATTCTGTGCTGTGCTTGCAGGACACCTCTGACAGCCACCAGTTTGTCAGCCTGCTGTTAATGTGGGATTTGTGTAGTGCTTTCATGACTTTTCAGCTGGTAGTTCATTGGGCAAAGGTGACATTTCTCTGAATGCACTAGCAGGTCTTTAAGCACTGCATGCTACAAGAGAGTGATTGCAAAATGTAATTACACAAATTATTTGGACAGGTGGCCAGAGTGTTGCTCGTTCTGTTGTTTTAATCTGCTTAGCTCATCTGCATTTTTACTGTGAATTAAAATAATGTGATTCCAAAAAGAGCTGCTAATACTAATCAGTGTTTATGTGGTGATTTTCATAACGTGGTTGAGAAGTTGAGAAAAAGTGATTTTATCTGTTTATATAAGCTTTTTTTCCAATAGGTAATCTCTTTCTGGCTTAAAGCAGAAGTGGTTTTGTTCTGTAGCTAGGAAAGTTGCCCATAAAGGTGGTAGTTTGCTGAAGGTGGTGACACAGGGTTCAAGTAGGACTCTGCTTCAGGGTCTTTTTTTAAAGCCGTTGGATACTGCAGGGCTCTGCTGAAGGTGCTGCTGTGTGTGCAGACTCCTCCAGCCCTCTGTGTGTGAGCCTCTCTGAGCACCCCTTCTCCTCCATCTGCCTCTCCCTCACTGATAGAGTGCGCTGTTGAGAGCAAGCAGGGATTGAGCTCCATGTTTTCTCTGGGGCGTGCACAGAGCGCCAGCATGGTAACAACTTGCAGGCTCAAGAACACAGAAGGTGTCATGTGATGTAATAACCAGAGTTCCTAAGAGGTCCGTTTCTCACTGTTTCTTCTAACATATTAACAGCAGATTTTTTTTTTCTTTGTTTATACTTCCATCAAAGGAAAATGGCTACAAACTTGCCATGTCTGATACCAAATGGAAGTAATTTCTGCCTCGTGGGAAATGATACATTGTTTTAATTCAGGATGGTATCGTCAGTCAGGGGCTGTTAGATACCAGCATCTAAAACCTTTTTCAGGTTCCCATAGTTCTCATTAGAGAAATCTAAAAGATTAAGATCACTGTGTTGTGTAACATGCTACACATATGAAAAGTGAACTGTGCTTGGATCTGCCAAATTGTTTCTGATCAGGTTAATGAATTAAGTATTTTGCATTAGTTTATTTCCATATAGATGCACTTAAAATTGCATTCCTCTATGAATTTACTTCGATTATAAAAAAATGAAATGAAATTTTTATAATATACTACTGTAATAAGTCACAGAATCCATAGTTGGGCACTCCTCTTAAGAAGTGGCGTTTCCTTTAAATCTGCCAGTTTTAATCACAATGCTGCCTTAAATGCATGCAGGGTGACTGGTAGGATTTTTCCAGCCCTTGCAGTGTTCAGAGTTCTTGGCTTGCCTAGTTCTGAGCAGAGCTGACAAGCTGTGTTTGAGGCAATACATTCCCATTTGGGTTATCTATGCTGCCTCGTGGAGCACCCAGGCTGCGTGACTGGCACCCACTGCAAGCCTGCCAGCCCCATTCCTGACCCCAGGGGTGTGGCGCCGTCCAAGGACACTGGCCATGGCTTCAGCAGTGCCCCATGGCTTCTGAGGGACTCTGGAGTAGGTCACGCTCCTCTGTTTACAGGAACTGGGCTCCTGGGGAATCTGGCTGCCTGCCCCTGGCATTTACTTGAAACTGTGTGATTTACAATTACATTACAAACAGTTGCTGCAGAACAGATGCACTAAACTATTTGGTGTATGAAAAATTACTTTTATATGCAGGGATTCTCAGTGGGATGAAATGAGATTATTTTAATATAGGGAACTGGATGGCTGTCTTGTCTTTCAACTCTGGAAGCTCTCTCCTGTAACATACTCTGAGCTCTGGTTTCCCAGAAAACCACAGAGGTGATCTTTTTTCAGTAGGCAATGTCTAGGAATGGCACTAAGATATTTTTCGTGGCTGATCTCTTTCTGGAGAAATTCTTGTTTATCAAGCCACATTATGGATATTTACGGTAAATATTGGTAAAAAGTGTATTATCCCACAAGTTCCTTTTTTTCAAGGAAAAAAAATGGGAAGGAGGAATACTATTCTCTGGTGCAGAAGCTTTCCAAATGCTCAATGTTTTTTATATGACTGGAAGTATTTTCCTGAGATAACACTTGTATTTATTCCAAGATAGTACATGAATTTGCTAAACAGATTTTTGGGAAGTGAAAAGGCCATGTGCCTGCTTTGGTGTGTACTGTGGGGCAGGAGCAGTGCTGAGTAACCAGCCTGGGAGTGGGATGGGATGAAATGGGATGAACTGCCTGACTTATTCCAGCATCCCTGTAAATGACATCCTGTGTGGAAGCACAACTGCCTTTAAGCTTTGAATAGCATTTTAGGCAGTTGCATGTTAAACACTGACTACTTAAATTTAAAAAAAACAAAACCAGTGTACATGGTTGCATGTATGTTAAGGATTGAAAGTCATGTTTTTGCTGTGTCTGAAGGAAATACTCCAGGTGTGTATAGTCATAACTCATACTGTGAGGTGTGTTGGTATGAATTTAGGTGAGAAGAGTCTTTGCCCAGAGACTTGTCTGAAATTCATATCTTTACCAGATAGTTCTGCTTCTTTGAAGGCAGGGTAAAGTACTTTAGCTGCCATAGAAAAATCAGAGATTCAGCTGGTGGTGTTTTTAGAGAGTTACAGTTTTTATATGTCATAAATTCAGATGGAATTTCTACAGATCTCTAGATCTGCAGTGAAGGGTTCAGCACAGAAGGCAGGACAATAGATCATCAGAGGATGCTGTGTAAATAATACATTTATCTTAGCATGTGTGAGAAACTGGGACCCCTTGATAGCACAAAAACAAAGTCTTTCCCAGTTAATATGAAGAAGTATATTGTTTTTCATTTGGAGTTACAGGACAGCTTAGACATGGAAGCAATGCCCATGTTCCTGTCATCTCAAAACACAGCGCAGAGTGATCCCTAGAGCTCTGGAACAATGCACTATCAATGATAATTACTTAGAGGGTTATAGAAAGGATATTATGAGGCTAATGAGAAGATTTATCACTTCAGCAGGGAGGAGGGTTTGAGAGTTGTTTTTTTAAGTGTAAAAGTTGTTTTTTTAAGTGTAAGTTACTCTTAAAGATGGGAAGTCTCTGTTGCTGTACTGAGCACCTGTGGTTGGGTTTCTTTTATTTTAGCTAAACATTCTCTGCAGCACTACAGATTACATGGCTTAGATTTCTCTCTTATCTCATGATCTGTGGTTAGAAAACTGCTGTAAGAAAAGGAGTCTGGGGAACCGATGTTCAAAAGTCACATGTCCTCCAAGAAAGGAAGTGTTTGGTGGTGTCTCTACATTTCTGTGACAGATTCATCAAGGCTTGGAATGGCAGATCAGGGAAATCCCGTCCTGCGCTGTTGGAGCTTTAGGGCATTGACAGAGTCTAGGTTTGGCATTCAGGAGCATCAAAGCCATGAACATTGCCAAAAATGTATTTATCTTGAAGCATGTTACTAACTAGATTGAATGAATCACTCCCTTACAATATACTGCATATACAATATCCTGGATCAGGGATATTATCCTTTAGCTACAATGTGAGTTCAGAAACTGAAGGTGTTGAACTGCCAGAGTATCCAGAGCAGATGTTGTTGTTGTAACTGGCACATGCTATTGTTTTCTGGCTTCTTGTTTGCACTTTTAATTTTTTTTTTCTATTTTTCTGTTTCTTCTACTGCTCCCATATTTTGAAATTGAAGGATGTTTTGAATTAGTTTAACTTTTTTCAGGCAGTGTAAAACAATTGCTTAAACATGTCAGATCTTATCTGTGATGAGAAAAAAAGTTAACATCATGACTCTTGGAAATAGATCATCAACATGACTGACATTGTTTATTGTGCTTCTGTTTTTAGAATAATATATAAATGCTCTATGTGTGACACTGTGTTTACTCTGCAACCTTTGCTCTATCGCCACTTTGATCAGCACATTGAAAACCAGAAGGTGTCTGTTTTCAAGTGTCCAGACTGTTCTCTTCTATATGCACAGAAACAGCTTATGATGGATCATATCAAGGTGTGTAGGCATCTTCTCTTGTTTCCTTCATGATACCATTTGTCATGCAATACATGCTGTGAGAACATGCTGTGAAAAGGCACGGAGTAACAAGACTCCTGAGAGAGATGTTAATAATTCTGAGGTGGTAATCGGTGAATGTTGTTCTCAAGTGTTAAACTTTTATATTTTGTCTGTCTTCAGCATATCTGTAATGATTCAGTCGGTTTTTCTGTAAGAATGTTGATTTTGGTATACCGGCACTATCTCAGCAAGTCCAATCCTAACAAATACTGAGTTTTATTTACAGTATTTTAAGTATTATTCCAATTGTTAGGAGCTGCGAATGCTGAGTGCATCACAAAATCAAACCTTTGATGTTCACAATTCACTGGGAAGCAGTATGTTGCTAGATGTAGAGGTTACCTGTGTTACATGAGCTTGAACATGTGTGCTTTGAAAAAAACTCCAGTGGATTTCCTCATAAACACCCTTAAGAACTAACAATTCACTGTGATCTTTGTAAGTCCTGGTTTGAAGGATCAGCAGCCCCCGGGCTATCCTTTGCTAGCTGTGTGTTTGACACAGACTGTTACCTCACGTCATACAGACCAAAGCTGAGGTTCTTCTGCCTTATTAACCCCTGGTGCCTGAACACAGAAGTGGACTGTGGAGCTTGCTGCGCTTCTCTGCCAGTGACACAGTCTCTGAGTACTAATTCTGTACTGCAGAGTGGAAGACCGGACTTCTTTTTTGGCTGCTAAAACCATCATTTTTCATTTCAGTCCCAGCCATCACTTGTAACCACAGAATTCTCTGAAGTAATGTTGAAAATCAGATCACAAGTCTTGAAAAAAACAGGTGGTCTTAAAGCCAGTCTTCAACTTGAGGAGGAGATGAAGGAAAGGCTGAGCCAGGATGTTCAGAAATACAAGGATTGGGTATTTTCATTGTTTCTGACCTAGTAGCACTAGTTCTTGTATGTTTACTGCAAGATATCTTAGATGCTCCTCTCATGCAGCAATGCAAAACTCTGATTGGTGTTTCCTTTGATCTACTCAGATGGTTGGGGTTTTTTTTACTAAATAGGCAAAATCTGTGTATTGCAGTGTAGTCTTGTTTCTGTAATTAGTTTTTCCTGACTCAGATATTACTGGAAAAGTATTGTTATATATGTTCACAAGTACTTCTGTAGAGAATTGGATGAAGACAACACTTTCAGGAGCTCGATCTGACTGCAGTTAGGGCCAGAAGCTATCTTTACAGAAATCGGGGTGCTTAGCATCTCACATTTCAAAGATATGCTCAGTTGCTTGGGCACTACTTAACTGCTTTGGCTTTAGTGTTCCATGACAGTATTTGAACTTTCAGCCAGTGGGGTTTTAGCATGATTCACTATAAATGAAGCAGACATTTTTGAGACTAAAATTAGAGGATTAATCAATACATGTGCAGTAGCAGTATTGCTTGTTTTGCATTTAGGATGTGTGTATAGCAGTAGGGACTGGAGCAAAGCAGTGTAAATTGGAATTCAGTTAAGGGGGACTGAAAAAATGGTAACAGGTTATAGATAAAAGCAGAAAAGGATTCAGGGAGAGGATAAAAGCACAAAAGGGCTCAGGGAGAGTACAAGTGCCAGACAGAGGCAGAGCTCAGCTGCACAGAAAGTAATGGTTTGGTATGGCTAGACATAAACCATCAAGACAGAGACAGACCTGGGTGAATGTAGGACAGAAAGGGACAGAAGGAAGCTCAGGAGGAGATTATTTAAAGCTACAGAAAATAACCCAGAATAATTCCTGCAGATGCCAATATTTCTTGATGGGAAAATCTATGTCTTATTCTCCTGTAATGACTCACTACAAGAAAATTTCCAGTAGCCAGCGAGAGCAGATGGTGAAGGACTTGCCTGGCCTAGCCTGGCCTGGCCTGGAGGTGTAATGCTCCCTGTTTGGCCAGCACTGGGACTCCGTACTATGCTCTTGGTGTAGTTTCAAATAAATGAAATTTCAAGTATTCTATTGACAAGACATTCGGAAAGTTGAGCACTAACATTTTACATGCTGACAGGTTAGGCTGGAATGGAATCTCCAGGTCAGCTTCAGTTGCCTGAGAGTACAGGAACCTCGTTTCCTGCTCCCCTGTGCAGTGGGATACTAAAGTGAGCCTTCTTTACTACACACCTGCACTTTGCTCTTAGTTGTTGGTCCTGTGCACTTTGTTTTTTATTAACAGTTATGGGGGGTTAATTACTGGCTTTTCTGTTACTTAAATCTGTTAAATCAAAGAATGTGTTGTACTGATGAGGTTGATATTTGGTCTAGAGCCAGTGGGTAGTCTCAAGAGCCAAAGTATTTACGAAAGAACTTGTTGCTGGAGTATCACATTGATACTCCTATAGTCCCAGAATCAATAATGGATTGAATGGGTTTTACCTGAAGGAAAAATAATTTCGTTTGGGCTGGCTACATGTATCCTCCAAGAGGGTTATAGAAAGGGTCAGTAGGTGGGAGGATCAGAACACTGTCCTGGTAAAGGACAAGCTTTTCAGACATGAAACCTCAATTGTGGGTCCCTGTTCAGCAGTGGATTAGCTCTGCACTGCATTCATCCCTGCTGGCCCACAACCCTCCACATTCTTGCTGTGTCCATACGTGGAACTCAGACACACAGCTGAAGCCCCCCAGCCCTTTCTGAACAAGTCACTTTGTTGGAAGGCTCAGGTGTCACACCAGTGCACTACACTGGTTTGGAAATGGGGAGTGGGGGAAGGACGAGTTATTCCCTTCTTACTGACCATTGACTTAAAGTGCAGACATAAGTCCCTGAGGAAAGCTTCCCACCCAGGGGCTTCAGGGGCTGGAGAACAGCTGCTCAGACCCCTCTGATCTGCTGTGGGGCCCTGTCCGCCCTCCACACCTTGCCCCACACTACCTAGCAGGGTAGCCCTAAATGAGTGTGCTCATAACCTGACTAGAGAGTAGGACAGGGCTCAACCTCAGCCTTAGCATAAAATGTTAATAAATTACATAGCCGTGTGATGCTTCCAGAGTTGCCTTATCTTATTTACCAATATGCCAAGTCAACATTTGGTCAGTAAAAACGTCTTTCTTTCTTGGAAAACTCCAGTCACATAGTCTGGAATGAGGATGCTCAACTAACATGTCAGGTAAGTAAAGCGAGAAATTAAACTTAACATAAAGTACTTCTTGAGCCCTTTTTTCCTCCCTGCTAAACCACAACTTAACCTTAACCTCCAAAGTAAGTCTCTTATTTTTTTGTGAAAATACCTATATACGGTGTCAGTTATTGGTAGGTCATGCTAGGTCTTGCCTTTACTTAATCCTGTTTCTTTACAAATGTGATCTGATGCTATAGTATGCCAAAGAAGTAACAGAAGGCTTTTCGTTGAGTACAGTTGTGTATGTCTATGTCAGTTTTTTATCTTTTTTTTCTCTCTCTTTTACGACAGTCTATGCATGGAACTTTGAAAAGTGTTGAGGGGCCACCAAACCTGGGGATAAATCTGCCTCTCAGTACTAAACCCACGACTCAAAACTCAGCCAGTCACAACAAGGAGGACACAAAATCTATCAACGGAACAGAAAAGTTGGAGAAGAAATCTCCTTCTCCCATAAAGAAAGCAGAACCAAAAAAAGTCACTAGTCCTGGCTGGACGTGTTGGGAATGTGACAGGCTCTTCACTCAGAGAGACGTTTATATCTCCCACATGAGGAAAGAACATGGAAAGGTAAAGGAATATATTCAGTACAAAAAGGTGAATTAAACCTGAAAGGTGAAGTATTTGTTTCTAAATTCCATTTGTGTTTCTGAAAATAATTTCTTTAAGTGCCAGTATTATTATTCACTGTTTTTATATCTATTTCATCTTTTTTGCTTTGGCTGCTTAGTTTTTTCAGTTTCTACATCATTCTACTGAGAAAATCAATTGTAGGCTTAGTACCGAATTTTGTTCAAGATGGAAAGAGGGACAGATATTGCTGTATTTCATCCAAACCGTCTAATCTGTTCCAGGTTCTTATTTCTTCTTTGTGCCTTCTCAGTTCCCTCTCTTTACGGTGGTGTGGTCAACGTGGCAGTGCTGGGGTAACTGTTGGACCCAGTTTTGAAGATCTTTTCCAGTTTAAACAATTTGATTCTGTTCTGTCCTGAAGCTCAGTGCCTGTTAGCCTCAGGGAGTGGAGACTCAGTCATGTTTTACTCATCCAGTGAGTGCCAACTGGTGTTTCATTTAAAGGCAGACACATTCCATAGTTGAGCTGTTGCTCTAATCTGGCACTTAAGAGTTCAGCTGAGTTAAGAAGTTGAATTTTGTATTTAAAGCCCCTGAATTTGAGCTATCTTACTTAAATGGATGGAAAGTGAAATGTGGGAATGTTGCATCCTTATGTCAGCAGAGAGACTGTTTGATGTTCTTCCTGCGTTCAATAGCATTTCCAGTGAAATGAAGTTAAAAAGACTGGCAGGCAGGAAGGCAGTAGTGACCCTGCTTAGCTGTGGCAGGCTCCAGCCCCTTGCTGACATGTGGCAGCCACCGGCCAAGCCAGTCTTCACCTTTGCTGTGTGCTGGTGGCAAAGCTCTGACTCTTTCCTCAGCTGGGAACCAGGGAGCTAAACTGATGTACTGTGCTGCACTGCAGCAAAAGAGCAGGACTGGGAGGGATAATCGGCTGATTTTGTCTAAGTGGAGAAGAACTGCTCTGAATGAAAATCTGTCGTTTTCAGGATTCTAATGTGCTGTAATAAATGATTGCACATTTCCAGAGGTTTCTATTACAGTTATTATCTCTAAAGCTGTTCTGCAAATTATTTATTCTGTTTATAAACGTTTTATGGAAAAGCTGAAAATGCTGGACTACTGAGTGTCATCTTCAATTTTCTTAGGATAACTTCAAGCAAATAGCACCCCAGCATCATTGCCTCCAGTAACTCCCACCCCATTCCTTCAGCTTCCTGCTGCCCAAATATTAACTCAGCAGAGCTTTTACTGGCAATCAGAAATGCGTTTAAGACTGAATGCATTGTACATTTATGCAATTCTTAAAAACAAAGCAGCACAACCTCCCAATGAAACTGTCACTTCAGAGTGAGCTAGAGAGTGATATTCAGTCTGATTCCATCCACAGCAGAGTAGCCAAAGGCATGTAAAAGAAGGTTAATAACATATCAGTAATGCTTTTTAAATATTAGCTTTAAATATGTGTCCTTCTCTCTCTGATGTTTATGTGCAATGTTACCTCAAGAATAGCCCTGATTATGAAATATTAGATAATTGTTGCACTCAAATCCTGGCCTGAAGGCCTCTTTCACTGCTTCCATTCAGGTGCTGGTTTTTATCCCCATTCAAGCAGTTCCTTGAATAACACAGGAGGCACACAGATACTAAAATGAACAGAAATATAATTCCATTTCTTTCAGAAATGGGGGATACAGACCAAGTGCTACATTCCTTCCCAACCTGTCAAAATTTTTAGTAATTGTTAGCTGTCAAAAAGACTATGTTGAAAAACCAAACTTTTACCATAAGGAGAATAGAAATTAACATAAGTTAACCAAGTATGTGATATGAATCTAATAAACAGAGGAACTAATTTATGGTCTTATTTTCTTAAGAATGATAGGTGTGGGTTAAATGCTCTAAAATGATCCTTTCAGAATGATTTTTTCAAATTGTAATTCAGCAATTCACGTGCTATTCACAACATCCACTGTCATGCAAATTATATAAAAATACTAGTTTCAAACTCCTAATTTCTGCTTTTGCAGGACCAGGGTGAAAGAGCTGTAACCCCTAGCTGATCCCAGGCTGGATTATGCAGAGGTATTCATAGGAGAGGTGTTGCTATGTATATCCCCTTTGGGCAGATCCTTAAGGTTCCATCCCTTACTGGGAACTGTCTACACAGACTGACAGATTCACATTTTCTGATCCTCTCCTGAGGATCCTGGATGAAGGGAGCCAGCTATAGGGTAGGAAATTTTGCAGCCACCTTGGTGTGACTCTCTACCTGATCTTAAAAGTGCTGCCAAAAAAAAAAAAAAGTTACCAGCCCAGACAAGGGAGGGTTCCAACAAGCCTGTATAACTCCTGTCTGAAACTGGATCGTGTGTGTCTGCCTTCCACCAGGCAGCCATCGGCTGAGCTCCTTGCACTTGTGTGCAGGTGTGTTTCTGTGAAAGGGCAGATGTTTTCTAAGTAGGAATTAGCAGCTCCAGCTTAGTCATTGATCATCCTCTTCTGTCAAGACAAGATGCTGTACAACAGATCATGCTGCACTTAATTACAGAACTAATTTTTCAGTTCTTTTTGGTTTGGCTGCCATTGCAGAAACTAATGCATCCAAAATTCTGTTTGGGTCTCTATCTCGAGTCTCCCCAAGGAATTTAGAACAAGTGTGGGGTCACAGCTAGCTACCCCACATAGTGCCCCCAGGTCCTGCTGAGCATCATCCTTCTCCTGCTTTTCTGACCACAGGCTTGATCTTCTGCTCACAACTGCACAGCTACAGCCTGTGACTGCTCCAGCCCTTCTCAATTTCTTCCTTTACTTTTTCCTTCCACTTGACCAGTTGCAACATCATCCCCACAGAATTCCCCAAACAGATGGCCATCAAGTTGGCATCAGATCATACCACTCACTCATTTTGTCATGACTTTTCCTGAGCCCTGTTAGTGTGTCAGTGTCTGTGAGGTTCAAGTTTGGTCATTCTTCTGTGTGCTTCACCACTCCCTGTATGTGGCTGAGGGGCTCCTAGTCAGCAGCTGAGGACATGGTTTGGTGACGGGAAGGGAAAGCAACCCCCTCATCCTGCTGCCTTTATTGATCCAGAAATAGTCCTCTGATCTTCCCTGTTTCTTTGGTGGAAGAAATTCTCTTCATCCACTGTCCTTGACACCAGTTTACAGCTGGAGACAGGTGTGTGTGTGTGTGTGTGTGTGTGTAGCTCATGGGGGCCACACTGCTTTGAAAGAGGTCCAGCTCTGACTTGTACAGTGCTGTTGAAGAGGGGGTGTACGTGAGGTACAGTACCAAAAATGGGTAAGTAATGTTTCTTACCTATTTATCAGAAGGTTCAACACATGCACCACTTTTACTGAGCTTTTTTAATGAAAGTCTTTCTCTTCTTTTTTTTTAAAGCAAATGAAGAAACATCCTTGCCGGCAATGTGACAAATCTTTCAGTTCGTCCCACAGTTTATGTCGGCACAATCGTATCAAGCACAAAGGCATTAGGAAGGTTTATACGTGCTCGTAAGTTCTGGTTTTATTTATTTAGAAATGGAATACAAA
Source organism: Motacilla alba alba (assembly GCF_015832195.1). Taxonomy (NCBI): domain Eukaryota; kingdom Metazoa; phylum Chordata; class Aves; order Passeriformes; family Motacillidae; genus Motacilla; species Motacilla alba. Next base: position 87,441 of record NC_052046.1, on the reverse strand, counting down.
AACCATTGTTAGTTGAACATTTTTCCTTAACTGTGGAAAAGCCAGTGTCCCATTCTTTCAGATGCCCAGGACAGGCCAAATCAATTACCTATCCTGCCTGCAAAAACATGTCAGGCTCCTGAGGAGGCAGTGTGTAAAGTCTACAATCTGAAATTTGGCTGAGCTGAGAGTTCACAGTTCCACTTTGGGGAACCTGGTTTTCAGGAGTATCTTAAATATAAGACCATTCTTCCAGTCTACAAAAGGCACTTGTTAAGCATGACACTTGAATGTCTGTGTGTGTGTGTATCCACAGGCACTGCCCAGATTCAAGACGTACTTTTACCAAGAGGTTGATGTTGGAAAAACATATTCAGTTGATGCACGGCATTAAAGACCCTGATGTGAAAGAAATGACTGAATCTACCAATATGGAAGAAAGGGAAGTAAAAGAAGACATAAAGGTAATCACTTAGAAGACTCAATCCATCACTGAGAATTATTTTTTTTGGGTACATATTCAGGATCTTTAAATAAAGACAGGTATTTCAATGCCATAAATGTCTCATCTTCTGTGAAGTAGAACCCCTAAAGGATCGTTTATCAGAGTTATTTTAGAATTTGCCAAGGGAAAGATTCTGACATTTGCAAGTCACAAATAGTTATGAAAAGATCTACGTATCTGTGCTTACATAACACACCATTTCTATCTCTTTGTTAGGTTCCTAGTCCAAAGCGTAAATTGGAAGAACCAGTAATGGAGTTCAGACCTCCACGAGGTGCAATCACTCAGCCATTAAAGAAGTTGAAGATAAATGTTTTTAAAGTTCACAAGTGTGCAGTTTGTGGCTTTACAACAGAAAATCTTCTCCAGTTTCATGAACATATTCCTCAGCATAAATCTGACGGCTCTTCGTACCAATGCAGGGAATGCGGACTCTGCTACACATCTCACGTGTCCCTTTCCAGACACCTCTTCATTGTACATAAGCTGAAGGAGCCTCAGCCAGTATCAAAACAGAATGGGTCTGGGGAGGATAATCAGCAAGAAAACAAACCCAGCCATGAGGATGACTCTTCCAACAGTGCAGCATCAGACAGAAGATGCAAAGTGTGCGCAAAGACTTTTGAAACTGAAGCGGCCTTAAACACTCACATGAGAACACATGGCATGGCCTTCATCAAGTCCAAAAGAATGAGTTCAGCTGACAAGTGATCAGGTTGTTTGGGATGCAGAAATCTCGCTCCACATTGGAATACTAATGACATTTTTGCTACAGAAAGGTCAAGGCATAATAGTATTAACAGTACTGTTCAAGCTGTTGCAATATATTCTGCATAAAAGTGTCCCCTTCGCCTCATGTCTATACCCTCAGAACCATTGAAGCAGTATTTGAGTTGAAAAATGTTTGTATATATTTAAACTAATAATTTTTATACTCTTTGCTTATGTGTTTGTATCAGTATCTAGTGGAAAAAATGTTTTGTTTTTTTTTTTTTTCTGGTTATTTTCTGTTCTTTTGTAGTAAGTTTCTTTAAAACAGAGTTCTGAGTGCCAGGGCAGTTCCTTAGGTTCTCTTAAACTGTTTGGTTTTTGAATGCTTCTGAAAGAAAGTTTAGCTAATTGAAGTTTAGCATCAGGAGGAGGTGAGGAGAGAGGAAGCAAGCTAAGGGGAGATTTTAAATTCTTAAGAACTTGGACGTCCAAATGTCTAAGGAAGCCTTTAAACTTTTTCTTACAAAATATATTATAAAAAAGACAAAAGTACCACTGCATGTGTAAAATAAAAGTGCTGGTTTTTAGGTGGCAACACCAGAACGGACCTCTGGAGCAGACCTCCTGGAGCGGTAAAGTACTTTTGAAGAGTATAAATGCACAACTCTGAGTATCATGAAGTGACTTTTATAGGTCACCAGGTGCTTGTGATCAAAGCTCAAATTGTTATAAATGGGCTGGGCTGCTCTGGATTTAAGAAATAAGATGTAATTAGAGGAATAGGTTTATAATTATGATGTTTTTTGTCATGTAATTTATTAAACATATAGAAGTGAGTACACAGCATTATGTATTTTCCTTGCTGGTTATTGAAAGGAAATGGTTGACCCTTGCTACAGGGGTTGGGATTTGCCAGCTCCATATGATCATGCCAAACGTTCTGGTGCTCAGTGTCACACACAGCCACAACTGGGAAGGAGCCAGGCCCAGCCAGGAGGGGGACTGGGGCTCGCAGCTTTAGCACAGGCCCTGCAGAGCTTGGCCAGACATTGCAAACTCCTGTCCAGCACCACTAGTTTTGCTTGCACAAGTACAAAAAGGTACCATACTGTCCCTTTCAGATAGAGTTCTCTGTGAGAGTATATTTTTAGTTTGTTTTTGCATTTTATACCTTGTATGTAACCCTACAAAAAATTTTGTACTTTGTTTTTTAAAATAAATTGTGTATATATAGATAGCTGCATGATAAACAGTAGTAATTGTTGGGTTCCTTAAAAGTCTTGCTGCTGTCAGATGTTACTATACACTATGTCCATTACGACTGTATTAAACACATTTCATATGTAAATAAATGTGGAGCATTTTGCCCCAAAAGATTTGTGAGATTCTGTTATTTATCATTAAATTCTAATAGTTTTAAAATTTGAAGTGTTTAAAAAAATATGGGTCCTCTCAGCCACCTCTGTAAAACTTAATCATTCTGGAAATTGCTTATCAGATACATTAGTTCTGCTCTCTCCATCCTCGTTCCTAATTTGGCTCCTGGGTAGATGCTTGTTACCATTTCTATTACTGGCATATCAAGTGCTCGTGAGGTACTTCATCCTCCAGCGCGCAGTGGGCACTGCGCCTCGCTGCGTGCTGGCCGCTGCCACCACTGCCCTTCCCGTTCAGTGGATACCTCTGAACACTTGTTTGTTGATGTGCACTGTCAACTGTACAACAAATGAGTTATCACTATGCAGAATGGTGTTTTGTATACAGTGAACAGATAATAAAAGTTCAATTTTCACAGCCATTGCTATTACTTTTCTTTATTTTCCCTTTTCGCTGTCTTACCTGCAAGTAACCTGATGAAAGGCCCAAATGTTCCCAGTTCTTAACCTCTGTCCACCTGTGGGGAATTCAGTTTGGCAAGCCTATTTACTTTTAAAAGGATTTTTATAAAACTCCGACCTTTTCATTCTGTTAATATTACCTTTTCCAGTACATTTAGCATACACACATAGCTGCCAGGCCAGTATGGCACACAGAAGAACCTTTTTTAGTTTAAAACCTTTCTCAAATATTGGGGCAGTTCAGTAGTCAATTATTTGTATTTGAATTTCAGATTATTACTCCAAGGTTATCTGCCCAGGCTCTGTGAAGGGTGACTAGGAGCAGTGGAGAATGGACTGACAAGAGAAATAAGTACAGAAGTGGTCACCCATGGAAGGCACAAGCATTCCTGACCTTCCTCCCCGGGCTCTGTGTACAAAGTAGATTCTGCACCCAGGAGTGGATGTGGATGCAGGAGCATGAAAGAAGGAGCTATTTCCCAGCTCATCCCTGGGCACTTCCTCACTTTGAAAAAAGAAATTTGATTTGCTCCTCAACAGTGACCACACAAAACCTGGTTTTGATGTTATGTCTTTCCTAGCTGGCAAAAAAGAGCTTTCCTCATTGTGTACCAAATGGCCCATTTGAGGGCATCGCAGTGAGGCACTGTGCTGGGAACGACCCAGATTCACCTGGAAAATTAACTGGAGGCACTACAGCTCTCTTCTCTGAGCCCCAGGATTCTATTTTGAAGGAAGAAATGTATTTGAAACAGTAATGTGACTATTAGCCAAATAAGCTGAGCATAGTACCCTTCTCAGTTATGTCCCCTTACATGATTTGGCGAAAGACTTTATGCAGTTCATTTATTTTCTGTTCTCAGATTGTGCTACTTTGTATTCAATGGCTCTAATGTGATGGTGGGGATATGGATGCAGTGCATTACCAGCATTGCTCTCCCCGGGTCAGTCCAGCACTTGGCTAACAGTGCCATACCTCTGCGGCCCAGACCAATATTGCAGGTCAAGCACAACAATATTTCCTGATTTAGTGATTGTTTCTGATTTTTTTCCCCTGTTCCATAGGAGAAGGGGAAGAAAAAGAGAACATTATTCACTAAATTCAATTGAATGTTTAGATAGCTGGATCCCTCCCCTTACCCTTCTTGCCGAGCAAAATAAATTATTTTCACAAATAAACTATTCCCTGAAACAAATCCACTCAGCTGAAATCCAATTAATTCTGCAGACACCGGGTCACAGAGAAGACTCAAAATGTTGACTCATATACCCTTAGAAAGTGACACTGGGGTTGCAAACTGTGCCTGTGAGTGGGTTCTTGCCAGCTCCCAAGGCACATGACAAGACTCAGGAGAGGAGTGACACAAGACAAAAGCCACACATGCTCCCAAGCAGCGGCGTCCAAAGTGGGGGTGTGCATCCCTGGGCATGCAGGAAGCAAATAGTCTTTCTACTGTTACAAAACTGCAATGAAACACAAGCAATAAAAGTATCCAGAAGAGGGGAGAGTTCTGTGCCCATGACCAGTCCCTGGAAAACAAAGAGCTGTCATTCAATATTATATATACAGGTAGTACTAATGCCTGGCTGAGTGCAAAGGTCTGGCAAATCTGCCAGAATGTCAAGAGCTACATTTTCTGTGTACTGAAATACTAGCATGATTTTCTAGCTGCAGAGCTCCAGAAGATCTACTGTACAAATATTAAGTCAAACATCCAGCACAGGGAAAGATTTCAAAATACATGTGACCTTTAGTAAAATAAATCATGCAGATGGTAAAATAACAAAGCCACCAAGATTGGTGTGGGTGATTCCCTTCATCTCCGGAAAAGGAAGAAAAGCAACTTCCTAGTATGTTTCTCTTGCCTCACCACAAACAGCGGAGGAGTCCAAGTGTTTTCTGAGCTATCAAACACCAAGCACAATCAAACCAACAGGCAAAGGAACTGCAGTCTCAGAATTAAGTGTGGGTTCGTGCCTCAGACAAAAGAAAGTCCCCTCTATGTGAACAAAAGCATAAGCAGCTTTGATTCTCCCAGGTCTCAACACAAAGCTGCCTTCTGACTTTTCTAAATTCTCCATACACTAACTCTGCTTCTTCCCTCTGCTTGTTACAGAACTAGATTTTACCACCTCGAATTCCACTTGTAATTCTCTCCATCAGGAATGACTGCCAGGAATTGTTCTAACACTGAACTCTGTCACTTATGTTCTCTCAGCTGCTGCCATCTCCCTTTGCTGAGGGCCTTGTTTTTGCCTCCAAAAATGATATCCCTGCTTCACCATAGGCAAGAACAATTTTCTGCCTGTTTGATGAATAAAGCACTACCCAAAAATAACACAGAGATTATTCTTCTGTGACAGCCATTTGTCTTTGTTCTGTGAGTGGCAGTACTGCAATCTAGTCTAGGATGAAAATTCATCCATTTACATTCAGCCATTCCTTGTGTGACCAGGTAATAGAAAAGTCTCAAATATTTATTGTTAAGTGCAAATATATAATTAAATACAGAGTAAGGATTAAATCTATAGTACTTTAGGAGGAATTTGGGTGTGATACACAGTGTGATACACAGTGTTTCGGAACAAAAGCTGGTTTCTTGTGGGTTTTTTTCATATTAATGCAGATATGGTACCCAGCATTAATACAATGAATTAATAGCTAAAATGGAATGTACAGCTATAACCATAAGAAATGACAGAGATTTCCTTCCAATAGCAAAGCAAATGTAACAAACATGTTTTTGTCAAACTGTTTTGGATTGCTATGAGTTAGTGGTCTGAACCCTAGTGTAAATTAATGGTATGTTCAATGAGGTTTTTAGACACTGAGGTTTGTTAGTCTCCCTTATGTTGATTGTACTGCCTGTATCAATTTTGTCCCAATCACCATTTTTAATCTCTGTTTTCTTGGAGTTTTTTTACAAAAATAAAGGCAAGCAGATTTGTACACAAAGGCAAAAAACTCTATTTAAAAAAAAATCTGTCCAAATAGTATGGTATGAAAAACTTGCTCAGGGAATTGCAGAAAACCTTTTGCTGCGCAAGAGTCAATACAACATTTCAGTGGGCAGACCCCACTTGTACAAAAGATATAACTTTGTTACACACCTTTTTAATTAAACTCTTAATTGCACAAATTAAATTCAGAATCTTTTCACCACCTTTGAGTCTGCTCTTGTATATTTTCCTTCTCTCTTAGTAATTACTTCTGAATATTGTATCTCCTCAAAGGGGATAGTAGCAGATGCTTTTCTCTGAGTATTTAAAAGGATAGCAGAGAACTAACCTGAAATGACGTAAACCTAGAGAAACTCCTGTGAGTAAATAAAAGAATACTGGTGTCACTGGAAGATAATTAGATGAGATGAAGGATCTTATCTAGATCATGCCTACCTGGTGCCCTTGGAGCTTTCTTTCAAATTTGCCATTTCTCTTCGTTCCTGAGAGACACATCTTCCCCTCTGGTCTAATGTCAGTTCTGCCTCTCTTAGTCAGTCCTTGTCTGTTTCGTCCAACTGTTTACTAACATTAAAATCTTGATGTATTTCTAGCAAATTACAAAAACACTGCTCTGGTCAGACGGTTTGTTTCCATTTATCTTAGCAGCATTTCCTTCTGTTCTCTGTTCGCCCATTCTCAGTCTTCACGGGCTAATTTTAAACTTGTTGAATGCCTCACTCGGTTTGACCCATTTAATTCTCAGGAAATCAGGCTCTGGGCTGTGATTTGTATCTGTGGGGCTGCTCGCTGCTTCAGGCTCATGCAACCATTCAGTGACGAACTGGAAACGGGTGTGAAGCCTGCCTGTGCGGCTGGGGGTCTGACCCACTGCCAGGCACACCGAGCAGCCCCGGCCCATCGCTGCGGGCCGCCAGGCACCGAGGCACCGAGGGGCTGCCGCACACGGCCGCGGCTTTTCTGGGCCTCTGCGCTCTTTGATCGGGGCCGTGCCGCGGTGCCTGAGCAAACGCTGAGGTCACCGCTAGCTGCTGCGATGAAATTATTCCTCTCAAAGCTGCTGAGGACGACACTGCCACGCCGCTCGCTGGCTTCGCACCCTCCGCGGCCGCGGCCCCTCACGGCCCCTCACGGCGTTCCCGCGCTCAGCACAGCGCCCCTGGCGGACAGCGCCGCCCAGCGCCCCCGGCCGCCCCCCGCCTCCCCTTCCCGCCAATGAGCTGCGCACACGCAGCGGCGGCCCCGGGATGCCCGCAGCAGTCGCCTGACCCGAGACTCTCCGCGCCCGGGAGAACGGCGCAGCCGTCCCGATGCTTCTAGGGAGGGTGAGGCTCTTCCCGGAGTCGAGGGGTCTGAGCCTTCCCCGATGGTCCCTCGGTACAGCCAGCTGCTCAGGCACCTCCAGAGGCGAGAAGGAAGGGTCCTCGCCCTCAGGACCTTTGGCCGCGGTGCATCTGGGAGTTATGGTTCGCCTGGCTGCGGAGATGCCTGTGCGTCAGCAGGGCGGGAGAGGAAGGAGACTACAGATCCCAGAGAGCAGCGCGGGTCCCGCCGCAGCCCTGGCGCTGCGCTGGGCGCGGGCTGCGCTGGCCCGGGAGCGGCGGCGCCGCCATGGATCTGTTCGGGGACCTGCGGCGCATGAACAAGCGGCAGGTACCGGGGCTCTCAGCCCTCACCGGGAGCGGCGGATTTCAAACGCCAGCTTGCAGGGACCTTCCCACCACCGTCCCCGTGTGCTGCCGAGAAAAGGAACAAAAAATGAAGGAGTGTGGTTAAAGCGTATCCGCTGCTGGAAAGGCTGGCGGAGCAGGAGCATTTGGGGGCAGGAAGTCAAATCAGTGATTTTCTAGATTGCAGGAAATTATCTTTTGTCGTCTCCCGTCTCCTCCAGCTCCTCTTTTTTAAGAAAAGTCAGTCAGAAGGGCAGCCTCTGCTGACAGCCCGGTGTTCCACACGTCCCTTTGGGGCATTTCCCAGCTCGGGGGGAGGCAGGCCCGTGGGACCCAACCAGCTCTGATCGTTTGCCAGGGCGCTTCCCCAGCTTTATAAGCCTTTCTCAGGGTGTTTGCGTCTGTCACTGACACACAGGAGTGGATTAACCCAAACCTAAGGCACACAGAGGCTTCCAGCTTTATGCTGCAGCTTGGTAGATTCTGACATGGCAACCTGTGCTACCAGACTTGTGTTGGAATAGGATTTAACATAAAAGCCTTGAATACGTGGTGCACTTGAGCTAAAGGTCTATGTTGTGCTTCTAAATACAATACAGGACCTTTAAAACCCGATTTTCTTGTTTCACACAGCTATATTACCAAGTCTTAAATTTTGCTATGATTGTGTCTTCTGCCCTAATGATCTGGAAAGGGCTGATCGTGGTGACTGGCAGTGAGAGCCCCATTGTTGTGGTGCTCAGGTGAGTCGATGGAAAGGCTTTCTGCTTCAGAGTCCAGGTATTGTTTTGCCTTTTGTCTCCTCCCCCTTCCCCTGGGATACAGTTGGAATTTGAAATGTCACCTATGTAAAGAAGGACTCAAACACTCGCTTTCTTCTAGCTGTGTTTGGGCTCCAGCAAAAGTCACACTGTCAATAGCCACGGCCCAGTTCCCACTGAGGTTTGTAGGAGCAGTAAATGTGTGAGACCTTTTAAAATCCAAGTTCCTTCACTTAATGGGTAAACTCGTGCAGATTGCCTTCTGGGATTTGGGTTCTGTTAAAGGTCTGAACAGTGTTACTGAGTGGGTGAAGCTACAGATCTCTGTTAAAATTGTGGGCTTATCTATAAGAATGAAATGTTCTTTGATTTCATGGTGCTTCTTTCATTTATGCCAACAAACTCTCTTTCTTGTTGTTTGTAGTGGCAGCATGGAGCCAGCTTTTCACAGGGGAGACCTGCTGTTCCTAACAAATTTCCACGATGACCCAATCAGAGCTGGTGAAATAGTTGTTTTTAAAGTTGAAGGCAGAGATATTCCAATAGTTCACAGAGTTATCAAAGTACATGAAAAGTAATGCAACTTGGTGGTTTTTTTTTTTGTTTGTAAAGCTGCTTTCCTTCCCCATGGCTTTCAGTGTCAGTTTGATTGTGGTTTAGTATGTGAGAAAAGCAAGCGAGGATAAGCAGTGAGAGAAAGCTCAGCTGCAGGATGTGATCCACTTCTGTCCCCGGTTCTGTGTCACACTTTGTGGGGCTCTGAGACCTTTCCCTCAGCGAGCTGCTCAGGGTTGGAGCAGGTAGAGCTGTGCCTAGGAGGAATCTTGGCAGCAGCAATGTGCGTGGCAGCAGAATCCGCTTCTGTGCTGCTGGTCGCGCAGTTGGGACTTTGGTTGTAAGAGCAGATTTTTGATGGAAGGTGGAGATTCAGAATCAGGGTGCAGCCTGACAGTGTGTGTGAGCTTTGCTAGCTGAAGCTTTCCAAATTTTATTCAGGTTAAAAGAAGAGACTCTTCTTATTCTTGTGTCTCTTGGCCACATTGCCCATGACAATTCTTGCTGAAAAGCAACAGGGAGAGGGCTTGGTTTGGCCTTGATTGCAGATGCCTACCCTGCTAAACAGTTCCTTCCAAACCGCAGTAATGCTCCTAGTTCTGCACAGTGAAAAGCCAAGCTGGAGGTGGCAAGCACTGACATATTTGCTCCATGAACTGAAGGTGTTTATTTCTTGAGTAACATCTGTTCTTCCATGCTTTTTTAAAATTTCCAAGAATCGCCTATTTAATTTTTTTTCTCCTAATTTGTCTTTATGACAACTGCTCATTTCTTGATATCAGTACTTAAACAAAATTCATTTGAAGACTGTAAACTTAAAACTTTATTTGAATTTGTGTTCTGTCGAAGATGCTGATAAACACTCAGGGTTTTGTTGAGGAAGTTTAGTGCCTGGATGGACAATGTCCCTTTCGTGTCCATTGTGTACTTGCTGACATCAGTTGACAATCTAGGAGTGTTGTAAAAAATGTTTCTTGCTAATATCTGTTGATAGATAAAGTCGGTAAAGTCTGTAATGTTAATGATTTAATGGTGGTTTTTCAATAAGCAGGGCTGAGAGCAAACATTGTTATCTAATCTTGTAGCACTTTTCATCCTCATTTGCTTTGTAGATGTTAATTGAGATTTTTAAATTAAGTGCTATTTAGTTTATCACCTCATTGCCTTCTAGAGGAAATGGGAACATCAAATTTCTGACTAAAGGGGATAATAATGAAGTTGATGATAGAGGCTTGTACAAAGAAGGTCAGAACTGGTTAGAGAAGAAAGATGTTGTGGGAAGAGCAAGAGGGTAAGTAAAGCAAAATGTACTTTGTAGTTAAAGAGAAAAATTAACTCTTAAATCGGTTCTGCTGTTGATACAAACCAGATCTGATGTATTTTTTAAATTTCTTAAATAGAATTGTAATTTAAAAGAAAACCTGGAAGAGTTGCTTCCTATAGTCCTCAGACTGATGTGGAGTGTGGGGGAAAAAAAGGGCATTTAACAAACAGTTCACCTGGAAATACAATATTAATCAGCTTCTCCTTGCAATTGCTGGGAATTTCTAGGAAATTGTTCTGGCATTCCACAGGAATTTTATGGAAGGTTTGAGCTTTTGATTTGTCTCCTTCTCCTTCAGATGAGCTGAAGTCTCTTCAGATTTTCTCAGATAATTTGATTAAGGAAAACTAATGAATTTTACTTCCTATTCAGATCTGCATTAGGCGTAAATTATGGGATTGCACTGAAATATTCCAGACTGAGTAACATTAAAATACTTCATGTAATATTTGAGGGTTAATTTTACATTCACCTGTTTTATCAATTACAGGTTTTTGCCCTATGTAGGAATGGTGACTATAATAATGAATGACTACCCAAAATTTAAGGTATGTATACTGACATTTTGAATACTTGAATTGCTAAAATAAAAAGTGCAGATGATAAGGACCTTGCCTCTAAGCATGCACGTTAATACGTTTGTGTCTGAGTTTTAGTAACTAACGTAGGATGAGCTGGGTTTCTTTGCTTACTCCTGGGCAGTAGAATTTGTTGTTTGTAAGGAATTGAAAACATGTCATTTATTAGAATGTTGTTAGTTGAGTGTATGCAGTTGTGATGCCTGATAAACTTGATCACTTTAAAATCTTCCTGCAATTCTGTAGGACTAGAGCTCTGTAATTGTGCAAAGTGTGATGTCTGAGAGGGCACCTTTTGAACAGTTTGTGCTTTCAGAGCTCAGTGGAGAGGAATTGTTATGAGTCTGTGTTCTGTTTCTTTGCAGTATGCTCTCCTGGCAGTGATGGGAGCATATGTACTGCTCAAGCGGGAATCCTAAACACAAGAACAAAGGGAAATGACGTACAGGGGGAAACAACTAATAACATTTCAGATGGTTTCATGTCTGTATACGGTTACAAAACTGTGCAAGCTTTTGTCTTGTCTAAATAAACAACACCTAATGAGTGAAGCTGCTGGCTGCTGGCTAATTACAAAATGATGTATTTACCACCTTCTGCAGACTGCTCTCAGCTAGCCTGGCACTGGCTTGGAGGACTGGGCCGCAGCAGCCAAGGGCTCTCTTGCCATGCCACAGTGGGTTTGACTGACTGGCTGCATCTGAACCCACTTTTGCCCTCCTGTTTGTTGTGGGGGTTATTGTTAATCTGTCAGTGCCCTCTTTTCTCCACGATGCATACTGTTTTGATCAGTGCTTGTAAGGACACAGAATCTCTGAACAGGTAGTGAGTTCTAGGAGTTTAGTCAGACTTATGCCTCAGTTGGCTGGGTGTGGCTGCCAAAAACAGCCACGAAGGGGAGTTCCACTCTGACTTGGTACTGAGCAATGGGGCCTCAGAGCTTTTTCCTTGAATTTGAAACTTGCTCCTTCATGGAGTAAGGAAAAAAGCCCAGGTGGCCTGATTTTTAGAGGCCTGGTTTTTAGGGACTGTGTGTGTTGCTAGCACTCAGGCTGTTGATGATCTGCCTTTTGTGTTCTAGCTCTTAAACTAACGTAACAAAAAGGTTTTCTGGGGCTGTAATAACACTGTTAAATTACTGAATGAATAGCACAGTAGTATACTTCAGGGATATTGCCAAGATGGGGAAACCAGAACTTTTATGCCAGTTTGGAAAATGTATTATTCTCTCCTATCATATAACACCTGAATAGTGTTAAACATAAAATTGATCTTTCATTTAAAAACTTACCTGATAACTATCTTTTATGAAATTTGGTATTTTTCTCTTACCTTCAAATGTCAGTGTTGCACCTTCAACAAAGCAGAACTTGTTTTCCTTGCTGGCTTTGTTTTTGTAGCTTTGATAAGGAACAGCATGATGCTTTTTTCCTCTGGAGTTCTGTTTCTTCTGTAATCCCTTACCTACCTCTGCAAAAATACTCTATTATACAATAATGACACCTTTTCTGTTGCAACAGCTCATGCTCAGCAGACAGCTGCTGAATTTCTCCAAGTAATATTACTTCTTTTGTGTCCTACTAAGCAGTTTTCATGTCCAACTGTATTATAAAAATTACTTATTTTGTGTCAAATTATATAGAAATAAAATTCAGTATAATAAATGGCATGGCAGAATAACGTTGGGATCGTTAATGCAGTCTTCCTGGAAGTGTATCATCCCAGTTAAGAAAAAATAATGTGGTTTTTTGGAGACAGTATATGTGGAATAAGATTTTTTTCTTTCTCTTGGTGTTGTTGAAGTCCAGATTTATGCTATCCACCTACCCCAATGCGAGCACAGTCAGCTCTGACTTGGAGAGTGCAGTTGCACATTTTGCAGCTGGCCAGTGTGACACTGGGATCTAGTCCCAGGAGTGGCTCAGAGCCTGTGCCAGGGGGGATCAGAGTGAATGTCAGGAATGTCTCAGTATTCCATACTGAGAGGGGGCTCAGACCTGGAGCAGCCTCCCTTGGGAGAAGGTGGATGCCCCAGGCTTAGCATTCCAGGAGCACTTGGACAACGCCCTTGAGCTTCTGGGCAGCCTGGAAGGGCTCAGGGTGTTGGGCTGGATGGTCCCTGTAGTCTGTTCTGGACCACAGGCAGGTCCATAAATGCTTCCCATTTGAGTTCTCCCATTATTGAACCCCTCCACTGCAAACATCATAAACCCAAACTTGTGGCTGCCACAGCAGCCTGGCACCAGTTAAATGTGCAATGAGCAATCACTGCGCTTAAGCTTCTACTGTCCAGGGCTTCCCAAAGTGCAGCACAAACAGAGTCAACTATCTTACACTGGGCCTTATTAAATAAATGTTATTATTTCATATTATTCAGTCTCTGTAAAGTTGTGGAGCTCTTTTCTGAGAAATGTCTTCAGTTCTTCAGGGAACTGTATCTGCACTGAGTCACTCTTGAGGTTATTTGCAGAACACCTGCCCTGAGTGCAGGTTGGAAATGCTGGAGATTAGTCTATTCAGCATCTTCAACATTTACAGAGTATTCCTCAGTGATCACGCCTGTTATTACGTTGGAGACAGGCTTCCACCAGTGTTTGTTCTGTACATACATCCCGGCTGCGTGTAACACCAGGATCCCTACAAAGAAAATGATGAAAGGCACACCATTCTTATATTATCCCTTTTTATAGCCAGCAAATATATCAGCATTGCTGATAGAACAATGATGCTTGTCTAAAATTGAAAGGAAGCGGATTAAAGTGTTATCATGGTAATAGCATTTAAAAACCATGAATGTTTTCCTGCCATGAAGCACAGCAACATTTTGCTTTGCTGTGGGATATATGAAAAGGGGAAGGGTAGTTTAAAACAGAGAGAGAGAGCTGTTTCTTGATATTTAAACAAAAATTGATGTTATCAATCTTCATCGTAAAGATTGTCTTGAGTGAGTTGAGTCACTCACAGTTTGTAACATCCTTTGGTTGTACCTGGTTCCTTTTCTGTTGTGGGGGGTCCAGAATAGTATTTCTCTATATAATCAAGTTACTGTTTTCCTTAGAAGGGTAATCAATTAAGAATTAGAGTAGATCCTTATGAACAAGTAAATAAATAATAAAGGCATAGTACATATACAACGTATGAGAAAGGTTTATTTGTTTGCATGGTATTTTTAGTACAAGAGATTTGGGACTGAGTACGAATTCATGTTTGGTTTTGGTTTTGTTTTCTGAAAATGGACAATGTCCTGAATTTTTCAGTTTCCTGCCTTGATTGCTCTAAACAATTAGAAGTTTCTCTGGATGGCAGTATTTTATTTGATCAGCTGTCACTCAGCACAGAGCACATGTTGGTAGCTGTACTGTGGGCTGCACAGTGCAACTTGAGGCGTGAGAATACTGTTGTGAATTAAGCAGGAATGCATAATTAATAACCAAAAGAAAAGAATGAATCACATTAATCAGTAAAAGAAGACTCAACAAACTGTGACTAAACAAGGGAACAATTTGGCTCAATACAGCAGGATACACGGTTTACTTCAAAAGGAATTGTACAAGAGTTTGCCTGGAAATTATGTTAATTCACATCCGTGTGAGTTTCCAGTAGGGGTAGTTCAGTTCCAGTCATGTGGGGCTAGCTGGAGCAGCTGGCCAGTTCCTTACAGTCAGCTCCGCTCTCGGTGTATCCCAGCTCTTGCCATAGTTCTCTAGACAGCAAAATCGTCACATTCCATGTGGCGTCATCCTGTCCCTGCTGTTCTCCTGGGTGACAAACAGCACATCAGGACTTCATATCCCACCATTGCTCACCCACCTTCACTCCAGTGAAACCACTGTAGGTGTTCCACTTCAGGGATGTACTGTCTCTATCTTTTCCCTGCACTGCCTCTTCAGGCTGGAATTCTTTTCATCCATTTACTACAAAGTTGCCCAGTTCCAGGTGCCACAAGGGCTTCAAAGTTTACAGGGTCCCTGTGCAGGGAAAGCAGAAAGTCCTGTAAACGCGCATCCACTTTACTGTCACTTGTGACAGGAAATTCAGGTGAAACTGGAAATTAAAACAAGCTCTTTGCACCAGACTTGCTGTTCCAGCGAGGGACAAGGAGGCCCTTTGCCGCAGGTGCAGCCGAACAGCAGCCCGCCTGGTACGGTCCCACAGGGTGCGGGTGACATCGCCTATTGCAAGACAAGGCGACCCCCTCAGTGAGGGGAAAGTAAAATGACGAGGCATCTTACTCCATCTTCAGAAGGCTGATGAAGTACTTTATTCTATAAATCTACAATTGAATCTGCCATGCACTCACGAGCTCAACTGCACTCATCCATGACTCTCGCTGACTGTGTCGAGATTGCCAGCATACATTCTCGACACAGACACACTCTTGGCCTCGATTGGCCAAGGGAAGAAAACATCCTCACTTTGGGTAAACAATCTCTACATTCCATTCTACTTTGGCACAACACAGGCACAGCAAGTGATAAGAACTTGCTGTGCTTTTCTTTCTCTGATGTTCAGAGAACGTGAGTCCCAGCTATATTCCTGGGGAAAGCTGTGCCTTGCTTTTCTCCATGAGGAGAAGTGTGGTAACAGTCGCCCGCTGCAGCTCCCGGGTCCCCTCCGCGGCTGTCGCCGCCCTCCGAGGAGCTCCGGTGCCCGGGCGCTGCCGGCGGCACCGCCCCGAGGCGCCCCGGGCCGCGCCCAGCGCCGACCGCCGGCGAGCGGAGCCGGGGAGCGGAGCCCGCGGGACGCGCCCGTGCTGCGCGGGGAAGCGAGAGCGGCCCCCCCGCGCCGGGCAGCGCCGCCTCGGCCCCCCCGCGGGCGGAGCGGCCCCGTCAGGAGGCGTCAGGCGCGGGGCTCTGCTCGCGCCCGGCCCGGCTCCGGATAAATGGGCGGCGGGCGGCGGCGGCCGTGACGGAGCCCTGGCGGGGCCGGAGCGGAGCGCGGCTCGGGGCAGCACCGGCAGCAGGGCAGGATGCGCGGCGGGCGGCCCGCGGCGCTGCCGCTGCTGGCGCTGGCGCTGCTGGCGGCGCAGGGCGGAGCGGCGCCCCTGCAGCCCGGCGGGACCCCCCGCGCTCACCAAGATCTACCCCCGCGGCAGCCACTGGGCTGTGGGTAAGTGCGGTTTAACTCCTACAAAGGTGCTGGAACGCGCGGTTCCTGCGTCCCGTGTCGAGGCAGGGTAAGTCTAAAACCTCAGCTTCTCCGTCCACTTTTATTCCAGCAAATCTTACCAAGAGCCTGCCTCTATCTCCAGACAAAGCACTTGGTAATCGCTGCCCCTTTCTCGGCCACGTTTTCTTTGACCATGTAACACAAGAGACAGAAGAAATTAAAAGTACTGTGTGACACTGACAAAATCTTCACTCCCAATAGTGCTACAACTCGACATTGTCTACCCCCTTCCCTTCCCTTCCCTTCCCTTCCCTTCCCTTCCCTTCCCTTCCCTTCCCTTCCCTTCCCTTCCCTTCCCTTCCCTTCCCTTCCCTTCCCTTCCCTTCCCTTCCCTTCCCTTCCCTTCCCTTCCCTTCCCTTCCCTTCCCTTCCCTTCCCTTCCCTTCCCTCAGAAAGTAGCAGAGTCCCGCTGACTTTTGAACAATGAAATTTTTACCCGTTTTGGTTAATTATGTGCTACTTTAATTGTTGTTTCAGGACACTTAATGGGGAAAAAAAGCACTGGAGATTTTCCTTATGGTTTTGAAGACAAAAACAAGACACCATTTTCAGCATTACCTGACAGTATCAAGCAGCTGGAAGAGTATCTGCAGTGGGAAGAAATCTCAAAGTATTTGCTAAGGCTGCTGGAAAGGAATGAAAATAAAAGTGGTCACTTTTCAAAAGGAGGGCTCCCCTGGTATACCAGGAACACCTGGGAGACAGATGACAATAGCAGTTGGAAACATGTAAGTAAGATAAAACCTGTAAAGATACTCCATGTGTTTCAGTTTTTTTATCAGCTTCCTCTAACTAAAGAATTGTCCAGAAAAGCAGCAGAAATGCATCTCATGTATTAGACATTCAGTACAGTAAGACTCTTCTCTTGATTGCAGATTGTCACTCACCAATTGTATTTTTTATGACTTCAGTTGCTAGTGGGCATAAACATGGCATTCATTCAGCAGATTTCAGTGCCTGGGTTCCCTTCAAGCTGCTTGGTTGGGCCATCCTCTTCTCTTCTCTTCTCTTCTCTTCTCTTCTCTTCTCTTCTCTTCTCTTCTCTTCTCTTCTCTTCTCTTCTCTTCTCTTCTCTTCCTTTTCCTTTTCCTTTTCCTTTTCCTTTTCCTTTTCCTTTTCCTTTTCCTTTTCCTTTTCCTTTTCCTTTTCCTTTTCCTTTTCCTTTTCCTTTTCCTTTTCCTTTTCCTTTTCCTTTTCCTTTTCCTTTTCTTTTTTCTTTTCTTTATGCTCAGGTGATCACATCAGCAGCACATATTGCCCAGCAAAGCCAAGCTGGTGTGAAAAACAAGTGTGAGGGCAGGAGGAACCACATCACAATGACCGCCCCCTTCCATCGCCATCCAGGATGTTCTACCTTGGGCTAAGTAAAGCCACAGGGCTGCAGAATTTTCTCTGGTCCCAGCTTTGTCCCTGTTTCCTTTGCCTTTTCTCCAGCCTGTGGTGCTGGCTATTGCTGTGGTCATTCCTGGGTTTGCTAAAGGATTCTGGGGCTACTGATAAGCTGCCCCTCCTCATCCCTCAAGCTGATGTTCTTCCTAGTGCTGTTACACAAGACAACAAGGTTTTGGAACAGATTAATCACTATTATTTTGGGAAATCCTATAAAATACTGTTATCCTTAACAGTGAGGTTTTACATAAAGTAGTTGGGGTCTAATGTAAATCACAGGATCTACAAGAAAATTCCTTTCCTTATAATACCTCAGGCACAGTCATGGTGATAAAGCTTCAGAATTTTTTGGAGTGACAGTGAAATAGAATAAAAAGATTAATATGCTCCCTTAAAGACATCAATGGGAAGAATTTTTCCTACTGCAATATGATGTCATTAATATTCCTGGGCTAACTTCAGCCTGATTTCCCTCCTGAAATCCTGGTACAATCAAATCGGTGAATATTTAGGCTTTTATTAGAATGTGGGTAAAAATTCACCCTCTAAATTAAGCTGTGATTTAAGTCTCTCACACCAGTGAGATGAATGCTGCCCATAGGTTTCTTTTTGGCTGTAGCTTTGTATAGTGATGCATCATAGTAACTGATTATTAATACTATTTAAAAGAGAAACTATTTGTTCCATCCTCAGTTCTGCAGTGTGCAGCTTTGTAATCAAATTAAATGAACTAATTCCATTATTTAATGTAAAGAGGGAAATGTTCTGACTTCTAAAAGTATCTGTCAATAAATCCTGCTTAGGAGGGCTGGAAGTTGCCTCCGGTAAGTTGAATCATATCCATATGTGTGTACTTTCACCGTAAATTAACATCCGCATCTGTGTGGTCAGACATAGAACATCCTTATGGAATAATGAGGTTATTGCCTTAAGCGTCCAGATTTCTGCAAGGATTAGTAAAAAAAGCTCATGTTTTTCCTGTGACTAAGATAGAGGACAACTTGCAGAACCTCATTTGGCCATAGAACCTTTGATGCCCATCATTCAACAGTTTCTTTGTCTCCACCCTGAAGTAAAATCTAATGAAAGGAGCTGTAGCTGTACTTTCCTGCTGTTGAACACAAACATCTGATGATACACAGCCTAGACAGGATATGATGTCCTGTTTTCCCCTTGGCTTCAAGAAAGCACCTGAAATTTAAGGTGTTTGAGATCTTTCTTCTAGATGAAGAAAAGATGAAGATCAAAAGGAATGTGCTTTACTCTTTTGAGGGCTGCAATAGTTTCCTAAACATTTAAATAATGAAAATTATTTTTATTTTAAAGTTGTTTTGAACAAAAGAGGCCTTATTTATAAAGGTGGAACTCTGATGTACAGAATGTGGCATTCGTGTACATAGTGGTACAAATGCATAACGGGTCTTTGGGGTTGATTGTGTAGGTTTGTCAGGATGTGAGGGGTTTCATGTGCACAGACTTTGGTTAGACAACACCTTGGGGTAAGATGCTGCTGTACCACAGCTGTGGAAGGTGTCCACGCACAGGAGAGGATTACCAGGTGCAGGAAGCTGAGGATGATGGCACAGCGCATTCAGAAAATTTGTTCTTGGCATGAAATACTTTTCCAGGCATATTTCGTGTGAGTTTGGAACAGAAACATTTTCTAGGAGGAGCCAGACACCAGATTTGCAGCAGGTTACTGCTCCCTGTGCAGTGGCCTGTTGGACTGAGATACTAAAGGCGACCAAAAGAAGGTAAATTATGAACCCTGCTGCCAGCTTCTGGAATGGCTGTCCCAGGAGCACATGCCCACCGAGGGCTGCAATTCCCGTGCACTGACAGAGATGCTAAGCACGAGGAGCCTGCCTGCAGCCCTATGCTCCACTGGCTGCACACAGCAAAGACTGGCTGTGCTGGGAACAAACAGACTCCAAGAACTTTGTTTCATGGATGCTTTCAAATTTAGCTGATTTAATTTAAAACTTGAATTTTAAATTTAAGATCAGGAAGCCCCAAAGCTAGAAATAAATACAGATAAGTACTTCAGATAACTCCATTCAGGGTCTCTCTTATTAGCCCAAACCATCCAGTGCATCACTACTGATGCTCACACTGGGCTGCACATTTCTTAAGAAGAAAATAATTCTTTTTAAAGGACTCACTCAGAGGAGGGAAATAGCTGTAACACACAAATAGTCAAAAAATGGAACAGGTGAGTCCAGTACTTCTTGGGGTTTGGCTTAGGGTAGTGCACCTGTGTTATTTCATTTTCAGTAAATACCTTGCCTGCTCTTTATTCTGGGAATTACAGTTAATGTAGTTAAAGGGGATGAAATCTCTCCTGCAAGTTGGACTAAGTGCAAAAGTAAGTTGGAAAATAAACTTTAAATTGTTTCTATTACTTGCCTTTTTCACACTAATGCGACAGGATACAAATGAGATGGCACACAGAATTATTTGGGAGAATGACTTTCCTCCTACTTTGACAGTTGCTTATTACACTAACCAAGACAAATGGGGTCTGTTTCAGAAAGATTATTAGGAATATGTTTGTTATGTGAATGCACAGAGCAGTTATCTATTAGGTTTATTAACTTATAGAAGGTTTATTATCTTAGTGAATTACTTTCTCCAGGACTGGTCTATAAATAATATATTTTTCTTTTTATTAGATGATGGACTATCTGCTTCAAGTTGTGAATATGAAAGAGAGTACTTCAAGCTGAAAGAAGATCACTAAATCATGCAGAAATTTAATACTTTCTGTAAGAGACTATATTTCACAAGCACTTGATTGTATCAGATAATCAACACGGTCACTTTTCTGTACACAAGAATTCCTTTGTGTAAAGTACTTAAATACACATATTCTTGTATGGTTCATCAAGGACTAAATCCTCTACTTCATTTTCAAGGTTGCATTTTCTCATTTGAATGGCTTTGATATATATAAATATATATAAAATTGTCACGGAAGGGTCTTCCAATTAATTATATGACTTACCTATCGAATAATTTCATCTCTTAGTTTGAAACTACATGACATTGCAACATTCACAATAAATAGTACCAAGAAAAAGGCGGAGTTTATGCTTTTATTTGAGTTAAGCAGTGAAATTCACTGTATAAAAGCCAGTAGCAAAGGCCACAGCCTTCCCCGGGACAGCGCGTGTGTTGTACTTTCAGTCGCTCCGCCGGGAGCCTCCGTGCCCCGTGTGTGCCCGGGAGATGACGCTGTCCCCGCGGCCCCGGCCCGCCGGCAGCAGCTCCGCTGCGCCCGGGGGCGGAATCGGCCCGGTCCCAGCCCCGGCCGCCTGCTCCCGCCGCGTCCGGCAGGCGGCGCCCTCGGCCCGGCCGTGAGGGGAGAGCTCCGGGGAGCCCCGGCACCGGCTGAACCCCGCCGTGAGGGGAGAGCTCCGGGGAGCCCCGGCACCGGCTGAACCCCGCCGTGAGGGGAGAGCTCCGGGGAGCCCCGGTCCCGGCTGAACCCCGCCGTGAGGGGAGAGCTCCGGGGAGCCCCGGCACCGGCTGAACCCCGGCCGTGAGGGGAGAGCTCCGGGGAGCCCCGGTCCCCGGCTGAACCCCGCCGTGAGGGGAGAGCTCCGGAGAGCCCCGGTCCCGGCTGAACCCCGCCGTGAGGGGAGAGCTCCGGGGAGCCCCGGCACCGGCTGAACCCCGCCGTGAGGGGAGAGCTCCGGGGAGCCCCGGCACCGGCTGAACCCCGCCGTGAGGGGAGAGCTCCGGGGAGCCCCGGCCCGGCTGAACCCCGCCGTGAGGGGAGAGCTCCGGGGAGCCCCGGTCCCGGCTGAACCCCGCCGTGAGGGGAGAGCTCCGGGGAGCCCCGGCACCGGCTGAACCCCGCCGTGAGGGGAGAGGGGAGCCCCGGACGGCTCCGTGAGGGGAGAGGGAGCCCCGGTCCCGGCTGAACCCCGCCGTGAGGGGAGAGCTCCGGGGAGCCCCGGCACCGACTGAACCCCGGCCGTGAGGGGAGAGCTCCGGGGAGCCCCGGCACCGGCTGAACCCCGGCCGTGAGGGGAGAGCTCCGGGGAGCCCCGGCACCGGCTGAACCCCGGCCGTGAGGGGAGCCCCGGCACCGGCTGAACCCCGGCCGTGAGGGGAGCCCGGGAACGGCTGAACCCCGGCCGTGCAGGGTGTCCCGGTACGCTCCGGTGCCAGCTGAGCCCCGTGGCTGCGGCTGTTTGCCGTATCTCAGTCGCACCACACTGCCCGGCTCCCACGCAGGGATGACTGCCAAATGTCAGCCAGTTTTGACATAATGCCTTGGCAGAACACAGAGATGCTCAGAGAGGAGACACGGTATTAATTCTGCTAGAGAGACTGGTAATGTCAACGTCCTGGTCTAATGAGCTTTGGGTTTTGCTTTTCTTGGTTTTTTTCTTTTCTTTCTTTTTTTTTTCCTTTGGTTTCATTTGGTTTAGTTTTTTGTTTGGTTTTTTTGTTGTTTGTGGGGGGATTTGTTTGGTTTTTTGGGGAGTTTTGGGTTTTTTGTTTGGTTGGAGGTTTTTTTTTTGTTTAATTGCTTTTTTTTGGTTTTGTTTTGTTCCACTATTTTCTCTAATGGCATTTTGCGGGTGGGTACATTGTGGCTGACAAACTACTGAAGGAAGTCCCAAGGTTTAGAGCAGTGACAAAGGAGGATGGCTGACTGCATAGAAGAGAGAAACTTAAACACTGTAGCTGAAGGGAACCCCTTGAATTAATACGTGTTCATAGTACACCCCTAACATCCCTAGAGATGAGGAAAGATGTAACCAGGAGCTTTGAGCAGCTACTTGAGATGTTGCAATAGTAAGAAACTGAATGTCCATAATTGAAATGCCTGTCAGATGTAGCCAGGGCAGATGGAAACAAGATCGTTCAACTTCCTGTGCGAAGGAAGGGAACAGTATTACCCTCAACCCCAGCAGCTAGTAACAGAAATTCAAACTATGGCTGAGCAATGTGTGTTTTCATGTCACAGGGGCTGTGAGCTACCATGGCAGTAGCACACACAACAGCCAGCCTGCTGCTCCGGAGGGAATGACAGCTCCTGAGCCATCCAGCAGGGACTGAGGGTCCCTCCTGTACACAGAGACAGTCCTGCTCCACCTGGAAACTAATGAACTGAACCTCAAGTCAAAATTAAAGAGCTCAGGTATCTGCTAGTTTTCTTGAATATTGACAGGATTTTGGGCAGGGATAGAGAGAAGGAAGGGAGACCAGAATACACTCTTGAGAACAAATTCCATCATGGCATTTTCCTCATAATTACTCATTCTCTGGCAGTCTTTTTTTCTGTCTTCTTCTTCCTTATAACTTCAGGTGTTGAAAAGAAGTCAAGTATGGACACTAAAAATACCATGTTGCTAATACAGTTTAAGCAAAAGGAGAAACAGACCACTCAGAAGGCCGTGCTAATAGCCTTAGCAAAGTTAGAGTAAAGAAGTGGTTAAGGATCTAGATGATTTAATCCAGTTTTAAGAAAAGGTTTTACAGTGAGCAATTAGATGCTGTTTAAGGAATTAATCGCTAATGGGTCATTAACTCTGACTGGTATTGTACAGTTAACAAGCCGAGGCAGGATTATTAGACTCAGCACCCAATTAAGGAAAAGAAGATATTTACAACAAAATGGACAAATGGGCTTTTAAAACAGAATGGGAGAATTTGAAAGAAAGTGTAGGAACACAGAAAACTAGACAGGCTAGAAGACAGACGTGTTTGCATATGCCTCTGCCTCTTTATTTACCCACTTCTGTGTAGCTGGTAAAATATTCATTTTTAGTGAAAAACTCACAACTTTCCTTGAAGGACATGACTGCACAAAGTCGATCCACTTACAGGGTTCACCTGTACAAGGTATAAGAAAGACATAATATGCCAATAAAAGAACAACCACCATATCGTGCCATAATCTTTATTTGCTTGCAGGTGCTGGATCAGGACCTTATTAAAAGTGAGCAGGTATCTTCAGCTGCTACTTCTGCTGCCCTGTCATTGTGGTTTATCTGCTGCCAGTCTTTGACTATCTCAAGTAACCAAGCATCAGCGCTGGTGACAGCTGATCAGGAATTAGAGGGCTTCTTTCCAACGGCTTTACAGGATACAGAAGAACTGTAGGTAAGAGAAAGGGAGGGGAGTAATGCCAAAATATGGGAAAGCACTATTGAAATCTTAGGGAGTTGCTTATTAACCATGAGCAATGAGCACAGGTGAGAACTTTAGGGCAGCAATTTAATGTGCTTACCTGCAGGAGGGTTTTCACCTTCAGAGCCACAGCTGGACTGCAGCCAAGTAATGACAAGTGAGATTGTTCCTACCCTGAGAAGGAAGAGTGTGCAGAGCCTGTGCAGTCACTCATTAGTGTGTGTCTCTTGCTGACAAAAACCAGGCTATGCAGGCACTTTCTCAAGCACACCAAGAGAAATCCTTCTCTTGCAGTCACCAAAAATGCCATGCCTTCTTGCAACTGGTGATGCAAGCAAAGCTTACCTGTGAAAGGACCACTAGAATAAGATCTAAAAACTGAAGCAATACAATTTTTGTTCTCCTTCAGGTGCTCTTACTAGAAGTTAGCAAAATACCTCCCTGGTCCTGACAGCAATGGCAGTTCTTTTCCTGGCAGCACTTCCTCTCTCTGCCGAGGAAACAAAGAGATGTGTGCTGGGAATGGTGGGCACTGCCACAAATGCACACACAGTAGAACTGTCAAGTCCAGAGCCCAGCAGGACAGTTTCCCCCAGCAGGGCTTCAGTCCCCCAAATTCAGGGGACACCACTTAGTTGGCTTCCCTGCATGCCCTGGACCAGCACAGCTCAGGGGAAGGAAGCTGGGGGTCCTGAACAGTGTGTGCTCTGGTCCAGAGAGGCAGGTTGGATCTGCAGGGAGGCTGGGGACAGAGGAAAAGGCATTTGAAAAAAAGAGGGATTCCTATTATCTGTAAAAGAAGTGCTCCATACAATAGATGGGGGCTGCTGTGGAGAAAGCTATGAAGGGATGTTTAGAAACTGCTGTCTGAGGTTAAAAAGCTCTCTGAAGTGAAGCTGAACAAGGCTGACATACTTGTTTCTGACTGGACTCTTAAAAGATACGCACAGATTGTGAAAATATAATTAGACGCCAGCCTTTGTCTGGCCACAACGAGTGGGAAATGGTGAAAGGAGAGGTCTCCCAGTCTGCATTGAATCATCCCCAGGACACAATGAGGGCACTTGTGCATCCTTCTCTCTTCCCTAATGAGAAACATTAATTGCCACAACCTCCCGAGTGTGTAGAGCACCCCATGCCCAGCAGAGGAGAAGGGGTGTTTCATTACAGCTTCTCAGCCCCATTACAGGCAGTAACGGAGATAATGAAAAATAAAGATGCTGCAGTTTTAGTTCGGGCAGCCTGGCGATGGGCACTGGGTGGGCAGGGGAGTGGGCATGGCCCAGCTCTGTGCCAGCCTCCAGGGGCTGTCCTGGGCAGCCAGAGCGGGCAGGATGAGCCTGCCAGGCCCCAGCCAGGTGTCAATGCCCAACCAGAGACCGTCCGTCTCTCCCTGTGGGCAGCTGGGCTGCAGGGGACAGGAGCCTTCTGGGTCCTGCCATTCCCCTTCTTTGCAGAGGCAAGGATGGTCACTGACTCCAGCCTGCAGAGACCACCTGAGCCTGGCACTGCTCCACAAGGGCAATTGGGGGAGTGGTGTGCCTGGCCCAAGGACTGCAAGGGCTCTAGCCCCTCTGTGCCCACTCCCATCTGGGCACACTCTCCATCACAGCGATGCAGGCCACAGTGCCACAGCCAGCTTGGGCAGGGTTCTACTGATGGAGGACAGAGAAGAGCCCACAGCCAGGCATCTCCCACCCCTCTGTACATCACATGGAGCAGAGGGTCCAGCCCGAGATGCCCATTTGGGTTCAGGAACATGATACACAGCCTCCATGCAGATGGTACCATTTAATGGTGTAAAAGTCAACCCCCCTCCCCAGGTACAGCAGTCCTGAGCTCTGAGCCACCTTACATAGCTCTTTGCCCTATTGTAGCTTTTATTGCAACTAAAGCATCCAGCCAAGGAGGGAGAGCAAAAGAGGTTGTTTTTCCTAAGCTATGATCAGGCCCCTAATTCTTCAGGGGTTGTGGAAAAGGGAATTAAAAGGACCACAAAATACAAAAGCAAGTCAAGGCGTAGGGGAAAGGCGAGTGTAAGGGACAGCCCTCCTGTGCCTGGCCATCCATCTGTGGCAGCCGAGGCAGGGTAAGGGTGTCCCTTGGGCGTTCTGGGATGCGCCTTCCCCATGGCTTTCTCCCAGCTTCTGAGGGGGAGTTCAGATTGTCTGCCAGGGCTTGCCAATGGACTGGATGTGCTCCTTGGCCTTCAGCCGCAGGGCAGCAATGCTGGTGTTGCGTGGGTCTGCCTCATCCAAAGGGAACTTGTCCACAAAGGTGGCCCCACACTGATAAGGCGGCGGTGGCCCCATGGTCCCCAGGGGCTGCAGCGCGTGGGTCACTGCCGGAGAGTTCAGGAAGGGTGGTGGCGTGTAGCTGCCGGGCAGGCTCTGCGGCGAGGCCACGAAGCCAGGCAGGGTCTGCAGGGCTGTGCTGCTGGGCACCGGCGGGCTGAGCCACGTCTCCAGGGGCAGGCTGCTGCTCAGAGGACCCATGGGCGCTGCCTGCGGCGAGCGGTTGAACGAGAGGATGGGCGAATCCTGCAGCTTCATGGAGGTCACCTCCAATTTCTCCTGCCGCCTCCACTTAGCCCTTCTGTTCTGAAACCAAACCTGCAAGCAGACCTGTATCAGCCAGGCCCCAGGCAGTGGAAAGCGGCTCGCCTCTGGCTGCAGCAGTGCACGCAAAACAGAGTGAGGGAAACGCCTTGCCGAACTGGGGCAAAAAGGAATCTGGGAGCTCGGACGCTCCTCCGCGACCCACAGCCCTGTGCTCGGTGGAAAGCAGTCCCGCAGTGGAGCTGGCCCGCCCATCCACCCGCCACTGCCCTGGCACTCAGCAGATTCAGCGGCCCCGGGCTGGGACACGCTACTCAAAGGGCAGCAGCACCGACGAAGCGGCTGCCGGACTCAGGTCTGCCCCGAGCCCCGTCCTGTTCTGCCGGCCGAGCCGGCTGGCGGCTGTGCGGCAGCCCTGCCCAGCGCTCCAGCGGGGGCCCCGAGTGTGGCCGGAGCCGTGCTGCTGTCACGGGCCCGCGCGCCGCTCCCGGGCTGCTCCGGTCGCCAGGACCAGGGGGCTGCGCCGAGGCGCGTCGGGCCGGGCCGTGTGTAGCTTCCCGGCGCCGGGAGCCGTCGGGACCGGGCCGTCGCGGGGGGGCGGGCCGGGCGTTACCTGGACGCGGACTTCGGGCAGATTGACCTTCATGGCCAGCTCCTCGCGGCTGTACACGTCGGGGTAGTGGGACTTCTCAAAGGCACGCTCCAACTCGTGAAGCTGATACGTGGTGAAGGTGGTGCGGTTTCGCCTGTGTTTCTTCTTGGGCTGTTCCTCTTCCGACGGCTTCCCCTCGCCGCTGCCTCCAGCGGGCAACTCGGGGCTGGCGCTGCCGGGACAGTACGGCTCTGCGAGGGGAAGACAGGGGGGTCACCGGCGGGATCTCCCCGCGGGGCTTGCCCGGGGGCGTGGGGGAGCGGCTCCCCACCCGTCCGCCCCCCGGCACCCGGCGTTCGTCCACAGTGCTCACCTTGGAAGCGCTCAGCGCGGCCCGGGGGCTCGGCCGGCGGCTGCTCTCCGGGCATCTTGGGCAGGCAATGCCGGGGCCCCCGCCGGTCGGCCTCCTTGGCGCTGCCGTCGGGCGGGAAGGCGCCCAGCAGCCCTTCTTCCTTGGTGAACCCCAGGATAGCCTCGATGCTGTGAAGCCTCGACGGGTTTCCCCCGGGGCTGCGCGCCGCCGGGGCGGCCAGCGAGAAGGCGCCCTCGGCCATGGCGAGCGGGGCGCCGGGCGGGTGCATGAGGCGGCCGGCCCGGGGCTCCGCCGCTCTGCTGCGGTCCTACCCGGCCTCAGGGCGGCGCGGGCAAGTCTGGCACGGTGTCGCCGGGCGGGCTGGCCTCCTTGGGGCGGGGGAGGAGTGCCAGGGGGCGGTAGACGAGAGGGAAGGCGAGGCCCCCGCACCTCTTCGGCATGGAGGGGGAGGCAGGGCATCCCCTGGCCCCCGCCGGCAGCCCCGCCCCTCCCCGCCGGCCCCGGCCCCCGCCCCAGCCCCAGACGGCGCCGGGCGATGCCATCCGGGGCCCCCGAGGAGGAGCGGGGCGGCCCCCGCTGCAGCCGGGGGCTGGCCCGGGCCGAGCGCCGCGGTCGGAGCCCCGGGGCAGGGGCAGCGCTGTCGGAAACCGCAGTGGGACAGGAGGCGAGAGGCGCGCCGGGCACGGGGGGACAGAGCCGGGACGGCGGGAGCCGCGGCAGCTGCTGCCGGGGGCGCGGTAAAGGGGACTCAGCGAACGGGACGGGAAGGGGCGGGAGCCTGGAGGTGCCGGGCCGGAGGACAGCGGGTCCCCGGCACGGCCCCGTGCTGTTCGGCGGCTGTCGGAGCCTCGCCGCGTTTTTCTTGTCCGACGACCTCAGCCCAGATCCCTCCCGGACGGTTTGTAGGTGCGTCGGTTTCACGGCGGCCGCTCGAAAGCCGCCCTGCGGGACGATCCGCGGCCCCGGCCCGACTCAGGGGCACTGGGGTAAACGCCGCTGCGCTGATGCTCTGCGGGACACTCGCCCTGCGCCCGGTCGCCTCCAAAGGCATTTCACAGACCAGGTGCTTCCGGGCAGGATAGACGCAGGAGATGGGCTCAGCCTTTCAGACTTCGCAAACCCGAGGACGCTCTAAGTAATATTTGCGAGGAAGTTTTCAAGTATGCTGCTATAGGACAGAGCCTGTGAGAAGAGCTGATTCGGTGACCCTGTACTCCACGATGCGAGTGGGGCTGCGGCGGGGGAGGGGGGAGGGGGTAGCAGGCAGGGCATAGCTTCGTGGGGGATGCACAGAAAATTTTTGGAGGTGAGGCAGGGAGCCAAATCCCACACATTTCTCTTTGTACTTGGCTTGGTGGAAAACGTGGACCTACCACAGGACCAACCAGGTAACAACATCACGTCTCCTGCATCGATTTTTTCCCTGCTTTTGTCTTTCTGTCATTTTCCCACTCGCACTTCCCAGTTCCTCTGAGGCATCAGCTACCTTTTGTCCCAGCTTGTTTATGTGACAAACCCAGTAACATCCACAGTGGTTTTTAGTCTACACTTAGCTTTGAAGATGCTTCCATTTGAAGCCTAAGGAGAGTGTGTGTGAAAGAAAAACACCTACAGCTGATTCTTCCAGATATATTAGCTAGTCTAATAAGTATGACCTCTCTCAATAAATCTACATTTTTTTTATTCCTTTTCTGCCCCACCAGGCTCCATATCATGTGGATTTTTTTAGAGGAATCACTTCAAAGATTGGCAGTGCCTGCTTCTGTCAGTGCCCACACCTTTTGCAGGTTTATGTTCTGATATTCCAAGGTAGATTTCTTTTAGGAGTGCATGGCTTTTCCTAGCTTCAGGTGAGGTTTGCCTTCACTGACTGCTTGGGGGTTGGTTTGAGGCCGAAAGAACTCAGACATCCGAAAGAACTCAGACATCCGTTTGCACAGAGGGAAGAGGCCAACAGAAGAGACAAGAAAAGGTTAGTGTGGCTTTTGTGGACACTATAAAAAGCCAGTCAATACCATTGTAGGGACATTGGAGGGTACTCAAAGCAATCAGCCAGGGGCCATTGTGTTCCTTTAATCTACATGTGTGTTTCCCAGGAATTCTATTAGTGAACATGAATGAACTGTGCAATATCCCTAATTTCTTCTAATTTGAAGTTGGGGGTTTACAGCACTCAAAATCAGCACAAAACACACCTGTCCCTCCAGAAGTCCTGGGCAAAATTAGGAATCAGTTTTGCTTGTTGTAGTTTAGAAAGATAGGAATGTGAGATGAAGGAGCAAAATCCCTTTAGTCAGTGCCATAAAGGGCATTGGATCCTGGCAGAGATGCTACTTTTGGGGTACCTGTCAAAGTTGTCAGAGTCAATACTCAATTTTTTTTGCTGTTAATCACAATATGAAGGCAGAAAAAAAGCCTTTCAGCTCTGGACCACGGTGCTTGAGTCCCATATAGGACACAAGAGACCTTGCTCCGTGACAGAGAAGGCTCTTCTTTCCTCAGCAGTAGAATATTCCACTTGTGTTTTCCATATGGAGCTACATTTGTCACTGTAGCATCCTTCTTGCAGGCGAGTGGAATTGGTGAAAGAGGAAGACACTCCCTTGATCCCAATTTGAAAAAATACCTGAAAAAAAACCCCATAACCCTGTAGCAGAGCAGAGAGAACTCTGACTCTTCCAGCTCTAGATCTGTCTTTTCTCTCTTGCCATGCTTCAGGCACAGACTGTGTGACGTGCATGAGGCATTACAGTGCTCTGGGGGGGAAGAAATCTAATGGCTCCTCTGATTGCACAGAGGGTTTAGATAGGCAAAGAATGGTAACTGAACTTTTCCTTTTGGGTCTGATGTCCTGGCTGTCAGCTGAATCACTTGCAGCCCTCTGGGATTTGTATAGTACTCATATGAAGCCTCAGAAACTGATCCTGTGGTACATCCCACCTTTGCAAAGACTATTGACCTTTGGAAACTTGTGGGTGCAACCAGAATCAAATTTGAGAGCATTCGTTAAGGGATGAAACGGGCAGGGTTTGTTAGTTGCCTTTCCAAGGGGTACCCCCATTTCATCACCTTTTTTTTTTTTTTTTTTTACAATGCATTATTAAAATTTCTGCTGAAGTTATGCTTGGAAAGTAACAGAAGTTCTCAAGATGGACCATCTGTAAAGTGCAGCTGTCTGCTGTACCTCCTTGCTGTACATGTATAGTGAAGACTAAAGGGAAATAGTTTTCATCCTGTAGTCACTGTTGAGACGTACTCATGGGACGTGGTTTCACACAATGAAATCAGCACCATAAAATGCCACAGGTTCCTCCTTCCTTGTATCCTGCCTTTTCTTTATGTCCAGGTGAAATAATTACTGCCTTGCAGAGCAGAGATTTGAAGCTGAAGTCACACTGCAGGAGAGACATCACTCTCCAGACCAAAGATGTGCAGCAGGGGGGGATCTCCCTGAAAGATAAATGGGGCTTCCAAGGTCAGACTG
Source organism: Motacilla alba alba (assembly GCF_015832195.1). Taxonomy (NCBI): domain Eukaryota; kingdom Metazoa; phylum Chordata; class Aves; order Passeriformes; family Motacillidae; genus Motacilla; species Motacilla alba. The sequence continues at coordinate 56,847 of NC_052046.1, read as the reverse complement.
CAAATCAACAGGAGGGAAGCAAGGAAAAGGAGGAAATATTCACCTAGAGTGAACCTGTACCCTCCATGCAGTTTGCATGTTCTCTATCATCTGGCAGATTGTTATAAACAACTCCAAAAAAGGAATTTTTCCTCCTCAAAAATTACTAAGGGTGCAGTTTCAGAAACTTCTTGAAAGATAACGCATGAGGAAGCTGCTGTCTCCTCCTGTCACTGTATTGCTCACACTTTCGTTGTTTTTCTGCTGAGACTTTGCTTGATCTGCCCAGGAGAATCAGCTGTGTTTTCTCCACCTCCCAGAGTCCTGTCTGGCACCCAGGAGTTGCACAGACATCTTGTCCTGCTGTCTGTCCAGGTTGTGGGTGTGGAATTGGCTCTGGGAGCAGGGCAGTCCTTTCTGGTGGGAGCACCATGGACTGGGTGTGAGGGCGCTGGCATTTAGGCTCGCCATGCTCGTAGGGAGGGAGGGGAGGTTCATGCTATAAGGCTATATTAACGCAATCCTTCTTTACTTGTTTTCCAATTAGCCTAATTGAATTCGGATTGCTTAAGAGTGGGCACTAGAGACATTTATCTTGATGGGATGACTGTCTTGAGCTCCAGCGATCCTATTAGCTCTAAGAACCCAAATCCCAGGTAGGGTCGGTCCAGCAGTAGCTGCCATGTGACCTAACCCTTTAATCTGCTCCTGACAAAGACACACGGACACACAGACATGTCCCTGTCCATTCTTACACGTGCATAGCTGCATGCACACGCGTACACGTGCATTTGTGCCCAGATACGGACACGAACATTCCCAGACTCGCATACCGGCATATGCAGTGGCTGCCCTGTGACCTGTCCCCAGGGCTGAGCACCTTGAGAGCTGCATGTACCTGGAGTGGCCTCGCCACCTCCTACTCATGTGCCTCCCCAGGCCTGTGGCTAGCGGCTGAAGAGGGGAACAGCCGGTGCTGCAGGGATGAGCCCTGCAGGTGCAGGTGCTGCCAGGAGCAGGCAGCCACCTCCAGCGAGCTGAAGATCAGGCTCCTGCTGAGGGCAGCACAGATTTGCCCCCCCTACCCTGGCTCTGCCACTCCAGACTAAATGTGGGAGCTCTGGTCTAACAGTGGTGCCTAAGGCAGCTCACTCCTGTACCAGCAGCACTTCAGTGGGGCTGGGCTCCCATCCTGTGCCAGTCCCAAGCCACCTCCCAGTCCCACTTGTCTCTGCCAGCCCTGACACTTTTTTGGAATCTCATTAATTGTTTGTTTGGTCATTCTGGCTGTACTTTCTTCTCTGACCCTTTAAACTGTGAAAATGCTGATATTTTATCTGTTGACAAATTTAATTAGATCCTTTAAAGCACCAGATGCTTCCAGTAAGATTTTTTGGGGTGTCAAAAAGGTCAAAACCCTTAGGTTTGTTTATTTTGGTGTTTTATGGATAGGACAATTCAGTCTGTAAAGCAACACAACAGTGTGGTAAAAACCACCCAGGTTTTTACCAGTGCAGAGGGAAATGCATTGAGCCTCACAAACCGCAGGCTGGTTGAGCTGAGCTGGTGACTATTTTATCTACTTTATGTAAAGACCTCCTAAAAGACCCCTTAAAAGACTCCACTTGTCTTTCCACATAGATAATTAGATTCTGTGGTGCCATGTGAGAACAGAACCACAGGAGGAAGAAATCAGATCAGAAGTCTTGGTGGTTTTAGGCAAAATAGCTCTGATGCTTGAGGGACCTGCTGAAGATAGGTTTTGTCCAATAAAGCAATTACCTGTTGGATGGGAGCCATTTAATGCACTAGGACATACTCTGGAAAGAGCAAGGAAGGTCAGAACTTGTAAACTCTGTGTTTCCTAGGTAAGAAGAAAATGAGCAAGAAAAAAAAACATATTTTCTTAATGCTACAATGGGGAAGAAAATGGATAACAGGTTTTCAAGCAAGGGGAGGGGAGGGGGGGAGGGGAGGGGAGGGAGAAAAGACAAAGAGAAAAGGAAGGAAGCAAGCAAGGAAAGAAGGAAAAGAGAAAGAAACGAGATAAATCATACTTAGTGCATTTGTTTATTTAGATTATTATTTTTACTTGATTGGCTGGAGACAGAAAGAGAGAGAGAGAGAGAGAGAGAAAGAGACTTATAAACCTTTAGGAAGGTGCTACATGTATTCGTTTCCAAATTTAATTTCCAGGCTAGCTCCTGGAGAACTTACAAAGCCATTAATTTGATATAATTCCTTGGAAGCAACAGCCTGCATGTCCCATAGACACAGGCAGATTTAACATGAGTGAGAGCTAAGCCTTTCCTCAGGTTTAGGTGCCCCACCCTGGCATAACCTTCCGTGTTTAGCCTTCCATGGAGACAACTCCCAGAATCAGCGTCTGGAGCTGGTTTTAGCCTTGTGCCGGCACCCCCAGCCCCACAATTTGGCACACAGAGCAGACAAGCAGAGAGTCACTGCTGTCCCTTGATGTTTGAAGTGTCTTTGAGAGGCTGGGAAATGAGAGCTGACTGGAGAAGCCTGCATTGCTCCAGAGCACGGCTCACTGAGCCACCAAGCCTTTCCTACAAGTCCCCACTCAGTGTATATGACAACATTTTTGACCCAAGCTGTTGAGTTACATGCTTCACTTTTTGCCTTTTGCTACACTTAATACAGAGATGATTTTAGAAACCAAGGTTTTGCAGCAAATGTCAATATCTGAACACTGTGTTTGCCTCAAGATGCTTGAAACAGACATGTTCTTATAAGAAATATATGTTTTTATTTCTGAAAGCAGGATTAAATGAGTGGTTACCTCTATGTGATGTATCAGAAGTACAATTTTGTTCAAACATTCATGTTTAATAGCATTTCAGTCATGTGGAAAAAATGGAAAAAGGCACATTTTTTCCCCAATACTACCTTTTTTAAGCCATTTTTTTCCGTGGGGGAAAAAGTTATGTTCAAAACTGAGGATCAATTCTAACTTCCTTCTAGGCAGTCCCAGCAGGTAAAATTTTACTTTCCCCTCAGGGTTTTAAGTCTCTCTCTCTCATCACTTTTCTATATTTACACTGAATGCTATAGAGCTACGTGCTTCCCTCTGCCTGCTCTCCCTCTGCATCCCCAGCAACACAAGACTGAAGTTACAGCCTTTGGGCAGTGGTGGCTCTTCTACATCATGGAACATTTCTGCTCAGCTGCCTGTTTCATCTCAGTGAAGGTGGCTTGTGCCTTTTCTTTGATGGCATCCATGTCCATATTCTGGATGTTCTGCAGCTGGCCCAGGATAGAGTCCTTGTCTTCTTCCTCCTCCTGATCTTCTGCCACCATCTTTTGAAGGTCTTCAGGCAATCCCACATCATCTCCAGCCATCTGTATTTGATTCTCATCCAATTCACTCTAAAGCAGGAAACAAAACCAGCAGATGAGAGTATTTCTGCTCTCCCAGGATCTACTAGTGAGCCTCTTGTTTTGTTCTTTTTTAGGTTTTTAGGGAGAACCAAAACATGCACAGATTTTTCAGTCGATTTTTTTTTGTGTGCAACTTGTGGATTCAGGAACTCAAACAGCCTCCATGAAAGTTCTAAGATTTTTCGGGCAATGCCAATTGTATTTCTTTGAAGGGCTTCAGCACTGTCAAAACTAAAGCCCTCAGTGTCACTTGCCATTTTAGAAATCTTTGCCCTGCTGATGGTGCAGGAATTCCATTCCAAGTTATTTGTAGCCCCCAAAACCATGCTGCAGGACACTACCAAGCCTGTCAGCTGCTGTGCTGTGCCTGTCAGCTTCTGGTCAATGAAACAAGAGCTTTAGAAGAGCTGTGGTACCATTTCCTTATTCGATTGTTGGGTGGGGCAGGTGGGGGGGATTTTGGGGTGTCAGCACTAAACTGAGGCCTTCTGGAAGAAAGATGCATTAAACTTCAGAACAAATCACTGGAAAAAGGGTCCCTCATCTTCCCAACCATGTGTAAACTCTGTCTAGGTCTTTGGTTGGCCTCTCTGAGTTGTGATGAAGAGCAGGGGCTGCCTGGCACATAATCAGTGTTGCAGTGCTGGTAAGTGGGGTAATAGGAGGACTTGGACAACAAAAGAGGGGATGGAGGTTGGTTGTGAGTCTGAGAAAGCAAAAGGAGACAGGAGAAGAAACTGGTTAAGCAATTAAAAGGGCTGAGATGCAGTAAGCACTACACACACTTATTTCCTGCCTGCCCACTGAAACACTCCATCAGTGGGATTGTGTCAATTTTTCAAACAATGGTGATTTTGTTCACATTTTCTGGTGGATTCTGATGGATCCAGAGCTCAGAAGAACAGGATATTTCGACACAGTTCACACATCAAAGATAAGCATTAATGCCTCATTACATCTCCAAAATTAACCATGACAGCAGCAAAGGCCTGATATGAATAAGCAGCAATGCTATCAGCAGGAGGTGTTTTTTTAGAGTGAGGGGTCTGGGTTTTGCATGAATGAAAGGACAGATGAATGCAAGGACATATATGAGCAATGTGTGTGTTGTTGCAGGCCTTAGCAAGGACAGGCAGGCTGGGGGATGGTCAGCTGCATAACCACTATTTACTGTTCCATATTTCCACACTTTCTGTTTGCAATGACTGTACTTCCCTTTAATCTGATTTCCCCCCATATCTCCTGTGAAACTGTAGGGAGCTCTAGCAAGATTGTTACTGCTATGCAGATAAAACGGGTGAGGACATCTCTTCACCTTTTTGATAAGAGTTGCTAGAGTCAGATCTGTGGGAGCTAGAAACAATCTCCTGAACAGAAGAGGTATTTTTTATTGATTGTGTAGCAGGAAAAAATGTTTTAAGCTTTTATTCAGCAACTGATGACTATCAGAGGAGTTAGCCCTTTTGAAATCCTCGCCAGCAGCAGTAGAGGGTCATAAAAAAATGTTAATTACTGAGCAAGTGCCCCTAATCAGACAATCACACATGTTCTTTCCTTCAGAATTATTTCCAATTTAAGGCGTCATCACTGCACACTACTGTAGTGATTCACATCTTTGGCAATGTGAACAATTGTCTGGCATGTTCTTGCACCAAAGCCCACTGTCCTATGGAAGTCTGGGACGTGATGTGCAACAGTTTGGGGCTTCAAAGTGTTCTCTGACCAAAAATGAATATATTGAGATATAGTCTAAAGCAGTACAATTCTGCCCAAGCCACCTGCCTCTACCCACTTGGCATTTAGCTTTAATAGACTTAAAACGAGCTTCAACAGGGTGGGGCTGCTCAACAACAAGCAAAAAAGCACATGATGCACGTATCGCCTCTTCGCTTCCTTCTAAAATTTGTGCGTTTGATTCTTGTTTACTTTGATTTGAAATGGAAAAGTGAACACAGAAGCAACATCTGTTTTACTAAATTAAATATGCCTGGCACGGTTCTCTTGCCCCAAGGCCAGCTGGCCTGGAAAAACCCACTGGGGTGCTTTTGAACTCTGTTGCCCTACCAAACAGGGTGGTCCCATCTAACTGCTGATTGGGAACGCCTGTCCTAACTCCCAAACTGACCGTGGGAGCTGCCTGGGAGAGTGCCCAGGCCAAAACTGGGTCAGACATTATTCTGACAATTCAACAGCATAGGCAAGAGTGTCTGAGTGCATGGTAATATTTTTTTGACCCCGATTATGCCTCTGATGTAGTCCCAGATCTGTTTTGCTAGAGATGCAATAGAATTCTTTACATATACAACGATACACAGGTAGGTGTGAGCAGAAAACTGTCTAAATATCTGCTTTGTTACAATTTGACAGTAAAGTCCTCTGCCCAAATTAATGTGCAAGGGTCCAGTTCAAGCACACCAACTTTATTTTGTAACATTAAGTGTGTACAGAAATGAGAAAAAAGGTGAATGAGAGAGGGAGAAGGATTAAGATAGCGCAAGCAGGAGATGGTCGCCATCTGATATCACAGGGGAAATTCCTTCTCTGGCTCCCACAGGTAAGGCATACAGTTTAACATTAGACAGCTCCATGTCCACTGGGCAGGAAAAGCAATGTCCCTCAGGGAGAGACACAGTCCGTGCCCACAGGAAAAGCAATGTCCCTCAGGGAGACAGCTTCTTTCACTAAAAGTTCTGTTAAGCTTCCTCAAAGGGAGACAACGGCCCTCCGGGAGAGCAGAAGAGCAATCAAAGTTTGGTATTGCTTGTTAAATGACACTTTCGTTCCTCTGAACAATGATGTTAAAGTCTTCTGTGCAACTTAAGGAGCAAAGAAGACCAAATGCTGGTTCAACGTTGCCTATATGAAGTGTACTTGTAAACCAAAAAGAACAAAGCTTACAGACTAATCCACAAGGGTACCAAACTCTTTTCCAGCATCCCTGTGTGATGTACCGCTTTCTATATGCCTAACTTATCCTGTCATAACATTTACCTATGCTTACGTGCAGAGATCCTTAGGTAGCTGACTCCAGACCTTATCCTGTGATTCATCACCTACAATGCACCAGTAACATGCAAAATCAGAGTTCACCTTGCCTTGACCTGCAGGTGGGACTTAAATTAGCAATACAGCAGCAACACCATCCTTTTGCCACTGAAGGGCTGCAAGCTCCTTGTAAGTAGCTATAAGGAGCCAAATGTTGGAAGCAGCAGCCTTCCTCCCCAGAAACACCCTCAGAGAATCCAGAGATCACAGCTTGGAGCACAGAGCTGGTGAGTGGGGATTGCTCCCTCCTGACCTCTGCATTGGGACTCCTTTTCTCCACAGCTCACCATCAACTCATGCCCCTGTGTTTAGACCTTGCGGAAATTAATTGATTACTGAATCCCAGTTCAGGGAAACAGCAGCAAGTGGATAAGAAAGTTTGGTGAGTTTTTAAAAAAATATTATTATTATTTAAATATTAATGTCTGTATTTATATAATAATTTAAAATGTTTTGTATGAATGTGATGCACTGAATATGCCAAAGATGAAAAAGTTGTCCACAGATCAAATGTCTCATGGCTAAAAACATCTTTCTGATGACAAACCTAAGTTGACAACTCTGTTAATAGGATTAGGTTCATTAAGGGTCTACTTTCTCTTATAAATCTGGCCCAGATAGCATGGAGCTTTAGATTTTACGTGGCAAAGGGGGGCCCTGCTTAGTCCTGAATTTCATGCTTTTACTTAAAATCCTTGCCTAGTGATTGATATTGGTAATATTCAGTAGACCATACTAGGCTACCTGAAATTACTTTCAATTTTCAAAATATTTAATACATTATCACAAGCCTGAGAGCATTTGCTGCCAGTATGTTGTATTACAGCACTGAATTTTTTTTCAGGGACATATTAGCATGCATGTAGTATTTTCATTTTCTTCCTGCAAGAACATGATTTCATAAGGGCTGATGAAAACCAAGAAATGCTGGAAAGGGAGAAACAAATGCAGGAAAACGTATCCTGCAATATTGTTTTCTGGCTTAGAGCTACTCTCCTACCTTGGAGACAAATCTTCTATTGTTATTACTGAAATATGGCCCCAGAGAGCACTTGGTACATGCCAAAGCCAAGATCCTACTGGAGATGGGTCAGATCACCACTGCATACTTGTGTGCCTATGAGGTGCTCAGCCAAGGGGAACTGGTGACCTGGACACCATCTCCAGCTGTAAAAATACTACAAGTGGGAGAATTTGAAAACCAGAGACAGCCAGTTCCACTGATGCTTAGTTGAGACCTGGACACTCAAGCTTTCCAAAGTAGCCCCTCTTGGAGCTGAAAGCTCTTGCAAGATGCTGGGTAAATGCTGTTCAGAAGCTGTCTCAGCTTATACCTCCAAAAGGAAAGCAAGTCCTAATGATATTTCCCCCCTCAGCTGCTAATTAAAATGCTGGTGTTTAGAGACTTAGGCCTCCAATCCAATCAATCACTTAAAATCTTGGACTTAATTTTTTTGCATAATTAATCTTTCTGTAATTAAACTCACCCTCAGGGCATGTTGTCCAGCTAGAGCACCAGAGGAACCAAGCTATTAGGGGTGGAATACATCTTACCTGAGTTCAGATGTCACCTGGCTTCCCTCTGGAAGAGACACAGCCACTGGGAGGTGACCCAACTCCACCTTGAATGCTTATTTAAAAGTTTGGCTAGATGAGGCTACAGGTGGTGGTCTCTTTCTGTTGATGATGAGTCTCTAAATGACTTGTTTGGATTAAGCACTACATTTTTAGCAGCTAAATTTACAGGAGATAGATTCTTTACCTTCCTCCATTTTAATTTATAAAAAAACATGGGAAAGTACTGATCAGAAAATGAGTGGTAATGACTGAGAGCTGGCAGGTGAGTAATACAAATAAACTCTCAAATTGCTAAGAACCACATATCCTTGAGGGACATAAATGAAATATGCCAACATCTTCCCAGTAGTGACAGGTCAGAGCAAATATGTGATCCAAACCCCTGGAAAGAGTACTCTGTCCTGTATTACCTCTCTGCTGCCCATGGCAGAAGCCTACAAAATAACACAATAATTAAAAAAAATATTTTAAATAAGTTGCTTGAAGCTTTTGCTTTCAATATCTTGGTTTTTCTGGAAATATTTGACAGTGCCAAGATCACTAAAGAAAAAGGAATGGGCAGCTTAAAATTGGTTGAAATTTGGCCTCTGGACTAGATGAGCTCATGAGCTGGAGGCTTACCTTGGGCAGTCTGTACTTTTCTCTCAGGTGAACCCTCAGAACAGCTCGCTCTGCTTTTTTCTGTGCAAATGCTGCATCTCTTTCCATCCTGGAAATCAGAAAAAATGTTCCTTCAAGATGCTAATAAAAACAATCTTTTGCACTAAACCAGTTGCTTGGCTGCAAAAAGCTACACATGGGAGTTATTCTTCAAGATAAGTAACTTGTCCAAAGGCAAGAAAGGAGCAATACCAATAAAGTGATGTCAAGGGCCCACACTTCCTGTGCTTCTGTCACCTGTGAATTTTCCTGGTCTTTCTTTGTGCATTAATTGTTTCATAAGAGCAATGAATTCTGAAGCTTCCCTGTAGGGAAGAGCACTGACTTCATCTGTGATTTTATAAAATGTTTTCATTAGATTTAAGAACTGGTCTGCACCTTTTTTATATATATACATATATATATAAATATATAAATAAATAAATAAATAAATAAATAAATAAATAAATAAATATATATATATATATATATAACATATGCATTTATCTGCAAAATGTGTCTCTTCAGTATAGCTATTTTGGCATGTAAAAGCTACTTCCAAAATGAAATATTAAGCCTGGTTGGTTACGGGTTCAAAACTGCCTGAGCACAAGTTCAGCAAGGCATGAATACTTTTCTGGTCTCCCTAGGACACCTCCTAGGACAGGTGTCCTGTCACCCTAGGACATCTCCACTCCTGCACAGCTGAGCACTGGGCAAAATCCTGTGGATTTTGGAGCCCTGAAACAGGACCGTGCACTGCCCATGTCAGAGATTTCTGACACAGCACCACATCTCATTCAGAGATTATCTTTTCTCTTAGAGTTTCTAACTGTCCTATGGGGTACTCCTGCCATGCTTCTCAGTACAGTTCAGCAGGGAAAGGACACATGTCCCACTTAAAAGCAGTGTAGAAGTAATTATTTTCCCAGGCATTTCCCTATCCCAGGAATCCTGTGCTTCTTTTCAGTGTCCATAAAGCATCTTCCTGCCAGCAGGTGGTCATTTCTCTTTTAGGTATCACTTGACAAAAGGCAGAGCAAAACATTCTGTGCTTTTTTTCCAGACCAAATGAGACCTCTTCAGGGCTTCCTGATTGAAATGTCTGATGCTAAATACAGACCTGGATACCTCAAATTCCATCAGTCATTAACCTGGCACCTATAAGCATCTTAAAAGATGGATTTACACAACCATTATGTAATTGACCATTAGAGGAACAGATGCATTTGAGATTTAAAAGTCAATCATTTTATTTATAATTATCCATGGTTTGAACTCCTACACACGCCAAGTCCTCCATTTTACTTGTTTTCATAAACACAGCAAGTGATAAAGATTGTCTTTACAGACAAAATTCAGATTAATTGATTTTAAAGTTCTGCTTTATTTAGTAGATTTTAGAAAAAAAAATAACCATCTTAAACCTTTGCTCAAGATAAATGAGCACTCGGTACTTTTTCAGGTCTGCCATAATAAATGTGGACAATGAAATATTACATATTGAAAGTGTAATCCACGTGGAGTTCTAGAACAAATCATATACATTAGAGAATTAAATCCTGCACTACAAACATCTTGGAAAATTTTTCTACATAGAGTAACATCACCTAGGAATGAGGGAATGAGTCCAGCATATCAAGCTGTGGAGATAGCAGGAAAGCACAGGAGAGAGTTGCAAGATGGGGGGGGGGGGGGGGGGGGGGGCAGGAAGAAGGTAAAGAGGGTATGTAATATTTTACCATTTCCAGTTGGAGAACTTTTATTTTGGAAAGTCTTTCTAGCAATGATTCATCTGCTTTTTAAAAAAATAGTGAAGAGCAGCATGTTTGGCTTTTTCTTGGGTTATTTTTATTTGCACAAAGTTACCAAGAATCAGCCCCGTACTCATAATAAGGGAACAGGTACTCACTTCTCCTCAACCATTTGCTTTTGATATTCCTCATACTCCTCTCTGGTCATTCCTGCAGCTGCTGCTGGATCAGAAGGAGAGCTTTCTTCTTTGCTTTCTTCCCCTCCACCTCCAAGTCCCAAATTCTTTACCTGGTTGCTCAACATACTTTTCATTAGAAAGGCCATCTTCTCAAAAAAAAAAAAAAAAAAAAAAAAAAAAAAAAAAAAAAAAAAGGCTATAAGAAAACAACTACAAGAAAGCCAAACAAAAAATGTTTTCAAACACAACAGTTGTAAGTGAGAGAGTTTCTACAGCCACATCAGCTCTTCAAGGGCACAGTGCTAGTGAAACGTGAATGCCAAAACCAGTTTGTCAGCCATAATCTGGATTAAAGAAAGAACTCCTTAATATATAGAGGCAGATGGTTCAGATTACTCCAAAAAAATCATTAGATGCAACTACCTACTTTTTCCATTAATACTTTAAGCTAATTGTACACACACACAAAAATCAATTGTAGTGTGCAATAGCATTTTGGCATCTTCAGTCTTGAAGTTTGCTCTCACTTTCACAGAGATCACAACATTCCCTGGATCTGAATTTAAAACCTGCTTGACTCAATAGCCATAGTAAAATAGCAAAATTCAGGCTACTGAGTGGAAAACCCTCAGATTTGATTTGAAAACTTGAATTCTTCATTAAGCAAAACCCTTTATTCTTTTTATCCATGAATATTTTATCCCACTGGACAGAAATATTTTGTGTGGTTTTTCTTCAGTCCCTCTTCATATGGGTGGTTTATCTTGCAGATGAATGAGGCATCACTGTTATGATTACTTTATTTCAAGAAAGTAACCCCAAAGAAAGCAAGTCAGATCTTCCTTGTGCTCTTTCTTTTGGGTTTCTGTCAGCTCTTCCCCAGGCTGTGTCCATCTAGACCCCTGCTTTCATGCTGCATAAAACACGTGCTGTTTGTAATCCTAACGGCTGATAAAGGATTAATAAATCTGAGTCTGTATGCCAGAAAACAGTATGGATGCCTTTTGGATCTAGATTGTTTCTGTTGGTCCTTATCTTTCTAACCTTTAGTCACATCATTAGCCCCACCAGCTCTACTCAGGTGAAGATTTCCAGGATCTGCTACCTAGGTCATAGACTATTTTGAGAAAGAAAATCACCTGCTAGGTTTCCAAAGTTCATGAGTTTGAGTTTTGAGCATTTATCCTACTGCACTGACTGCACATGCCTTAATGCAACATTCTGGAATTTTGATTATCTAAATGGTTCTCCCAGCACTCTCATAATTTCGATGAGAACTGAGAGATGGAAGGATTCCAGTTTGCCTAATGCCTTAATCTATATTACAGCCTTTCTAATTAAAGCAGACCTATTACTATTTAAAAAACAAAAACAAAACATCACAAAAAACCCACAACCCCCCCCCCAAAAAAAAAAAAAAAACCAACCCACCAAAACACCAAAAAACCCCAAACCAAAACAACAAGAAAAAAATCACCACAGGACAGTCTGAAATCCTGGATTATTAGTGACTAAACAAGAAACTCTTTCTTTTTGAAACTATCACTCAGAATCATGAATTCCAAGTAACAACTACTTAATCTTTATTTAAAATTCTCCTAGCTGGAACTTTACAAACACTGATTTTTCCAGTGTTAGGTCTCAAGGGTCTTCTCCAAGTACCTGTTTAGCTTTGCGCTGTTGGTCTTTACTGAAAAGAAGCTTCCCCGACTTTGCTGTAGGCTTTGATCCCTCTGGAAATGTTTCTAACATAATTTTGTGCCTAGAAATGATGCTTTCACAGGATTGAGAAAGGCGAGGACTGGCTTGGGGAGGGACTGCTAAGAGGCCTTGCCCTCCAGCTCTCAACCTTACAATCAGCAAAAGGCTTTCCCATGTTCATTTTGAGATCAAAGATAACAAAAAGGGCTTTAAGTTACTGGGCCTATTGGCACTGAAGCTGCTGAGAAACACAGGAGAGGCTGGTGACAAAAGGCACAACTCACCCCAGAGCAACTCTGTTCCAGGCAGGTGCTCTATTGCAGTTTAGAAACTCACTGCTTTTTGTTGATGGCAGCAATCCCAGGCTTCATGAAAACATAAAAAACAGCAGCTAATTAAGTACTCATGTTGTCACTTCCTTTGCTTTAAATCCATGTCTTTTCCTTCTAGCTTAAGTGAAATCAAAATTAAAGACCCTGTTCCTGATTTATCTGATGAAAGTGGGTGATATGTAAAAGCCTGTGTTCCACACCCAAGGAACATACAGGTCTTTAACCCCAGCACAGAATTCAGTCTCGAAACAGGCAAATTCCAGAGGGAGGCCAGCCCAAAAATGCCATCCAAACTCCCAATTTTTTCTAGATTCTGTGCTCCTATCAGTCACATAGTACAAAAATACTTAGATGTTCTTGAAAGAATCAGGACTCCGCCCCCTGCTTCATCCCTCTACCAAGAGGATGTTGCCTCTTCCAGCAGCTGGACCATCAGAAAGATGTATTTTAGGGTTTTGTCAGCTAAAATAGATTAAATTCAAGATTCCTGTCCTCCACTTGCTAAAAAACTTGCTCCTGGCTGGGGAAAAGTCACAGAGGGAATTCAGACTCAAAATGCCATTAACTCCCCAGTGTTATGTAGAACTAAACCCAGATCTGTAAGTGTTCTGACTCTGAACTGAGGGTAAAGAATACTTCAAATACACTTGCTTAGATTTCATGAACACATACCAAAGGAAAAGGCTTACTAAAAATATGCACCTTTATTCAAATAAGGTTATCTCTGAACTCCAAGTATCAATTTACATCAGTCAGAAACAAACATGAAACTGTCAGATGTTTGAATTTAAAATAATAAAAAAGTTGATATTTTTTGGTGTTACAGTCATCAATCATTGAGAAAGGTCAGATTTTCTTCCCACAGAAGTTACAAACCAGAGCAATTAATTTACAATCTATAAGCCAGATCATTTACAAACTGTATTGTGCATTTGACTTGTGAAAGATTCAGGGGTGACCATGTGTTTAATAAACCCCCACCAGTACAATCCCATTATCTTGTCATTGCCAAATATTTGCACTTATTATCCACAATGCAAATATAACTTGTTCTCCCTAATACTGTCCAACTGCATTCCGTGTCTTTTCCTCCTAGTTGTGAAATCTTACTGGATAAGAATCAAGCACATTGTCACTGCTGAAAGACACCTAGCAGGAGGCTACATTGACTGAAAAATATTCTTAGAATCCTAATTTGTTGCTATCACTCCAATAACAGACAGGACAAAATTTGAGCTGGGCAGCTGGGAGTTTTCTTTTGATCCAATGAGTTATGGAAGCTCCAAGGGGAAACAGCTGTGAAATGAATCATGAAGCAAGTCACCAGTTTTCTGGTGATCCATATTAGACCTTCTGTTCCCTACTGCAGAAGTTTTCGCATTGCATGTGGGAGACATGTCTGATCCAGCAGCCTCCTCCTGAAGAGAAAACTGTAGGCTTCAAGTTTCTTTTTAGACAACACTCCCAACCTGCTCTTCTTTCTAACCAAACAAACAGAAGTGTGGGCTGCTCCAGCTTTAAATCAAAGGAATGGGTGGGTAAATTCACAGTAACAGAAATCCAAGCTCATTCCAATGGACACATCAGAACTGCTCCTCATTCTGCCAGATAGGTACCAAAATACTTTCTGCCTAAGGGGTTTTGCAAAGCCTGCTGTGAGGGGAGTTCTGTTTGGATGTTGCACTGATGCGAGAAGTTCTGCAACTGAAAGGAAACACCACTGTACAATTTCAGAACCATTTAAGAAAAATATATTAAGTTTCATTACAAGAGTCCAGGTTGTAATAGCTTAGACTCAAGGCACCTGGAAATATTTGCTGGTGTTGAAAGTACTGAAGAGATAAATTCCAGTGGGTTATTCTGCTTTATCGGAACAGTTGTTTATTCATTGATTAGCCTGAGACAGTAGTTTCTCTCATTAGTACAGCAAAATCTGCTCAAATTTAGAAAGTAATCTATGAAGCTATACCACTTGGAGTATCCTCCATACTGCAGATGTGATAATTGGTGTGTAGCCAGTGTCATTTTCTTAGTATAGCACAGACATTCACTTTTTGGACACTGTACTTAAAGTAACAAAATATATTGCATAGATTTATCATTTCTCCAAACTGACAGGCACGATACTGAAGTGTTCTTCATTACAGTGAATTTGGCAGCATGTGTTGCACTCCAAGGGAGCAGACTGCAGAAATGCAATAGGAGTAGTCATATTACAGATAATTTTTGCAGATTCAGACCAACAAATTAACAGTTCTAAGTGAAATATCCTGATGCATTTGTGTATTTTATAGAATTTAGGAAACCACAGAAATACTTATTCTAATTCTACGTACAACTCAAGGACAAAGTTACCACAGATATGTAAACAAGGCAAAATTAATTTCACATCCCTAAGTTGGGCCCTCTGCTTTCTTTCTTTCCTGAAGCAAATGTTCACTTGATAAGCAGTATCAAAATCACATGTTCAGTCTTATGCTTTTGATATCCAAACAGGAATTGACACAAAATACTAGTTCCACAGATTACCAAACATGTCTGAAGCAAGTTTGAAGAAATGGGTTAACACTCATTAGCTGCAGTTTACAATACTCACCATGTCAAGATTTAAACCAAAGCATCTGTACTTGATATGTGAAAGACACAAGACAGTTTTAGAAAAGTAAAGACAAATTCACGCACTAAATATATCCTTGATACAATCAGATTGGAAGATGGATAAAGCAATCACCTTTGTTGGGAAAGTTCCACAAATCTCCCCATAAAATTACAGACAAACTTGAAACCATGCAAAAAACAAATCAGCCCCACAATGTACTTGAAGAAACTACTTTATCACTTTTTTTTCTCACTGCCCAAAATCAAACTGCAAAACAGGGAGAGAAGTTTTTCTTTGCATGTTCTGTATAATTGTTTTTTTACATCAAGTGTCAGGGTCTTAAAGGCCCGTCTTTGTGTCCACATATTAAAGAGTGTTTAAATAAGAATTAACTAAAATATTCTTATACTGTTAAATCCAAGTGGTAAACAAATAAAATGTTTATAATAAATTTTTACCTGCCCAAAAAAACCAAACCCCACAGAAGAACAGTTCTTTGAGGTCTGGGGTTTTTTTACCTTCTTTTTATTTTCTTTTTTTTTTTTTTAATTACTATGTCAGGACACTTAGTAGCAAGTTTTCTGCACAAATCATCCATCTGCAATTCACACTCTGAAAAAACACCAAGCCTGGGTGTTTCAACTCCTCCTCTGGAATCTTAACAAAAGCAGAGGAATGGGGAGTTTGCCTTTCAGTATTTATGAAAAAGTCAGCTGAAAACACAGACGGGGTGCACAGTCTTACCCCATCCATCCAGCATTTGATCCCTGTTTTTAGCATCAACACTTTAAATGGGAACTCATTTTATTCAACAAAATTCAATAATTTATAATATTGAAGTATATCCAACACTTAAATTTCCCTCATTTACAGAAGTGTAGAATTTTCTGTGCATACAGACTGCTGTTATGTACACACAAATGGAACAGGTCATCAAAAGAACTTTTTGGCTGCTGCTTCTTGTTGGCTCCTGAAAGAAAAGGCAGAAAATAATTCTTCAAGTATTTTAAATTTGAAACTAGCAAACTGCTTTAAATTTTCATTTATTTGAGGATTAAAATATTCCATTCCTTGCTAACAGAGATTTAAAGAAAATGTAAGTTGTATCACAAAAACAGAATATTTTTTTTCTATTCGCAAAGACATAGGCAGCATCACTGTACTTCCAATTTTGCATCAGACACAAAAAGAAAAAAAAAACAAAACAACCCCACATGAACAAGCAAACTGACTTTTAAAATACTCTTCAACATTTTCTGAAGCTTCTCAGTATCTGATTTGCCTAAATATCAGGGAAAGAATTGACTTTAAGTGGGATTTCCTTTTACCCTCTAGCATAGATCATTAATTTTTTTAGCGGATACAGACACTATGGATCAACCACATCCAGGAGCTAGAATTACAAACGCATCACAAAGAACTGCAGGGGACCAGCTCCTTGTTTGTCTTGGAAATCATCATTCCAGCTCATGGCAAAAAGACTACCAAGCATGGAGAAAAGAAAAAGAGAAAAAAGAAAAAGAGAAAAAAGAAAAAGAGAAAAAAGAAAAAGAGAAAAAAGAAAAAGAGAAAAAAAGAAAAAGAGAAAAAAAGAAAAAGAGATAAAAAGAAAAAAGAGATAAAAGAAAAACGAGAAAGACACAACAGTCAGGTTGAACCAGGTCAAGTTCCCACTTGATACATGGTGGGTGAATGGGGGTAGAATAAACCAAATCTCATTATGATGTTTCAACATTTCCAGTGGGTTCTGGGACAGTGGTAAATTTTGCATTCTTAGAGGTTTTGAAGACCTGACCAGTTTAAATTCCAAGTGACCCTATCTGAATCCAGTGTGGACCCTGTTTGGAGTGGAAGATTCAACTGAAGACCTCCCAAGGTCTCTTCCAATCTGAATGATTGCTTGTTTTAACAAGATTAACACAATTATACCATTCCAATGACTTATCAGTCAGCAGTTCTAAAACTATTTGCCCTGCTGTCTTTAAGCCACACAAGACTTACCTATACATTACATAACCAATGAATAACACAGTTTGCACTGCCACAAATATGAAGAAATGCATTGTAGATAAGCATGATGGAAACGGTGGCAACTCTGGACACTTTTGTTTCTCACTGGCTGGCTAAAAAAACAAGAAAAAAGCAAACAAGACATCCCATCAAAAGACAAAACAAGGGCTTTGCAATGTGATGTAAGAATCAGAGAAGATGGAGAGAAACCACAGTACTCTGAAAAAATAATCTCACTCCTCATCTCACTCTCCCCTTCCACCTCTGCATTTCTCAGACAAATTGCCTGATGTTAAATTGAGGTTTACATGGGAAAGAATACATTATATGGTAAATTAATCAAGGACCTTCTACAGATCATAAGCTAATTCAACTTAATTGCTACCTAGGCTAGACTAAGGTACTGCTGAATGTGAACACAGTTTTTGGTTGTTTTTTTTTTTGCATTAAGCCTTAAGCAGAGCCTGCCTGAGTTTTCCCTGATTAAAGCTCTCCCTTGTGTGCAGAAGCGCCACAGAATCTCCTCTGTATAGAGCTGTTAAGTAGGGGGGAAAACACAAAAAAAAAGCACCTAGAAAACCTAATTGCTTGACCTTGTTTCCACAGGAAATTAGACTAAAAATCATGCTCTTTGTGCAAAACTTCTCATCAAGACCCAGATCATGCAGTTAGGTCAAGGCAGCATAGTTTTAGCAAAGCAGCTTAATGAAGGATTAATTGCTCCCTAAATTGCACGCTGGCTCATCCTAGCTTTTCACTAACAGCCAAAGAAAGCTGTGTTACACTCACGCTTTACACTCATAGCACATAAATTACCATGTTGCGTTGCACTAAATGCTCTATGTCCCTCTTTACTACATGAAGGTGCTCTTTGATGTCATTGAAGTGCTGTGTTGTTTCATAGACTCCTGCAGAGCCAGGGTGTTGAGCCCCACTGATGGATCTCAGAGCATCAGTCACAGAACTTCTGAAACAAGACAAATAACAAACCAGCTTTCATCACACACCAGCTTTTCTACAAACAGCAGTTATTCTGGACAGCTTTTAGCTCATTGGAATTAGGCTGAAATACATAATTGCACCAAAAGGCATCAAATTTTACTAGCTTTCAAGAATACCTCTCAAGAAATAATCCCTTAGTCAAACTATGATTTTTGAAAATAGTTCATTGTGCAGACAGTTGCCATTTGTAGAGTGCCCCATCTCTCAGTCATGCTGAGAATAAGAACTAGCAAATATTCTGTTGCCAGACATCGGCTTTGCCTGCCTGACTGCTGAGGGCTATAGAATAAGAGTTCTGTCTGAGGCGCTGGCCAAAGCTTTAGGATCAGCAGAGTTTAATGCAATCTTTGAAGAAACCCAAAAGCTGTTGGAAAAATAAATAAAAAATAAATAAAAAATAAATAAAATCAGTCATGTAAGAAATAAAAACAAGGAAGAGGCTTTAGGGATAAGAAAAGATTTAGATACATCCTTGTTTCATGATTACCATTTATATGAGGAACTCAATTCCCATAGGCATTGTCAAAATACTTAATATTGTCTTATTGTGAATTCATTTTCCTTCTACAACAAATGAAATTAAATACAGAAAAAGTTGAGGTTTCATAACGAATTTGGTTGGAAGTAAACTAGTCAATGAGAGAAAAAAACCTCAATCTCTAATCAATATGTTTATATAATTTTCCCCTACTGTGCTGTTTCTTTTGAGTTGCAAAGAGGATTATTCTACAGCTAAAATATTTATCATGTGAATGATAATCTCTTCTTTATTAACAGAAAAGACAATCAAAATGTATGCCTTTGGATTTCTTTTTAATTTACTTAAAACTTTCCATTTGGTCCAGATGGAAGCATACTTCAATGCTTTCATGGAACACTCCTAACTCTCTGTAGAGTGGTCAGCAATTTTTCATTTACCTGGACTTGCAATTAGTGTCATAATGATACATTTTAAGTAATTTCCCTCTGGAAGGTTTTATCTTAAATAACCAGTCATGCCCACTGCCAAATAACCACTGATAGTAATTCTGTCTTTCCACGCACCTCACAGTGTTACAACACAAGTGGGACACACGCTTGGCTCTTCTCCCTCCTAACAGAACCATCTCTTCATAATGAACAGAAATTTTCACACCTTCCCCCAGACCGATCCAGACTTTGTTAAAAGCAAAATAACTTCCCTTAATAGACATGGGCTGTATCAAATTGAATTTATATTGACTTTTGCATTAATAACCCTGCTGACAGTTTCTATTGTAGGAACATGGAAGATTCTTCTGTAATCAGGTGATTAAGAAATCCACAATCTTGCCAAGAAAATTACTTCGCCCCTAAGTCCTTTTCCTGCAGGATGACAAGTGATGCACGGAGGGGCTGTTTATTTCTCTCTCTAAATAAAGCATTTCTTTAATCTAAGAAAAGTATTAAGATGATGTTACGCAAACTGTGAGCTGGTAAGTAGTCACTAAAAGGGCAGACTGCCAATGTTAACAAGAAAATCTAATTTGCTTGCAAGGTATAAAGATTTGTCAAGAATATTAACATAAAAGCTTCTGTGGAAGAACAAGTGCAAAAATGGAAGCACTCTAATCTTCATTCTACAAAAAACTGACCTACTTAGACAAATCACAGGAGCTGCCCTTAAACTAATATGGGGGGGTGGGGGAAGCACAACTGAAGGAATTGTTTTCCTCCTTTTTTTTTTTTAATACAAGGTAAGTAATGTTATGTTTTAACTGCTGCAAATGAAGGGCTAAACCAGCTTAAAGCCATTCCTGATTAAGACAGCAACAGTAAAACATCTTAAAAGAAGTATTGAGACATCCCCATCAAACACAAGCATCTTCAAAAATCTATTTCAGCAGTATAGCACATTCAAGATAAGGGGTTTACTTCATTGTTTTTAAAGGGGTTGAACTTAACTGTTGAATTTCATTATAAAAATAATGGAATTCCATTATAAAAAAACAGACCAATTAGGGCACTTAGCAATCCTTGGGGCACGAACTGACTTTATTACAGAAATTAAATATATGCAGGGAGTTTTCACTAAGGAACTGACACAAACATCAAGTTTGTCAATACTGTCCCACTGAAATAATACACAGGATTTAAACGGAAACAATAAAATTCAAAACACAGCCATAATATTGGGAAGGTGTTTACCTTATTTCCTTTACTTGTCTAATGACCTCTTCTTGGGTTTTCACAACTGTCTCTATCTCTTGCTGGGAAACCTGGTAGGGGCAGGGGGGGAAAAAAGATCAACACATCTCGGAAAAAACAAATGGATCCCACTGCTGAAATCAGGCTGGGCTCTGAATCACCTTGGGTTTTATTTACCTGTCCCTGCTGACCTGGAAACCCAGCTCCTCTTTTGGCAATCTCCTCTGTGACTGCAGAGACGTATTTCCTCTGCTCATCCAGAATCATGTCCAGTTGTCTGTTAAGCTGTTTGATTTCCAGATGAATTCGATTCTGCCCCTCAAAGATTTGCCTCAGTTCACGATCACTCACAGTTTCAAAAACATCATCTGCTGCTAAGAAAAAAACAAAGGGGCTTTTTACACATGTGCACATTCCTCACAAGTTGCATTGGATCATTCTTCTTGCTCCCTTAACATATTCACATCCATCTACCTTCTCCTACAACTTCACCATCCCAACATCCAAAAGACTCTGTGGCAAAGGGATTATTTCTTATCAAAGGCTGAACTGTATCTCAAAAATGCAGATAAAATAACCTATAGGACCTTTAGGTATGACCTATAGGACCATAACGTATCACTGTGCAATAAAGATGACAACCTGAAATTTCACGTCTGGATGCCCAAAGTACATTCCCAGTGTATTTGCAGTCACATACAGCTATTAAAATCCATGGAAGTAACAAATGGCTTCCATTAGATTTTCAAATAATCGGGTTCTTGTCTGCCCAGCATTAGGCAACCATTAAAAAGCTTTTCCATGATATAGTTCCAAGACATGCACTAGCCCATTTTTTAAAAAGTTTTCTGTGAATGTGCAGAAACAGACCAAAAAGATGTCTTAAATAATGAAAAAAGGCCACGCTGTCTTAATCACCACTTTACAGAGATGCATGACCTTCTCGCCCTTCTGTTGTTCATAATTCCCACCATGTTTCCAGTCATTCATTTTGTTCTCAATAAAGGCATCACCAGGATAACTTTAGAAACAGGAAACAAACTGCAGTAAAAATTTTAAAATAATGTAAGTTACATCAGCGGGAGCTTAGCAAGATCAGCCAGAGTATCCCTAGTTCAGAACATCCGGGAAAACAAATGTTTTCCTGGACAACTGAAAAATAGCTCAAATAACTTGCCTGGCTGTCCTTGCACATCAGGATGTTCCCTTTGAAATTCTTCCTTCTTCTTATCCAATTCTTGCTGAAAGTGTTCAAACTCTTCTTGATACTTCTCTTTATCTTTCTGAGGGATTTCTGCATCTGGTGTTGGCTTAAAAACATTATTAGAGGGAAGGGCACGTGTGAGATTTTTTTCATGTTCTCCCCCACTCTTAACACAACTGACTCTCCTGTTCAGATTTCAGATGTGAACACCTAACAAAATTACTGCAGCACATTCATACATTTAGCTGAAGAGAAAAATCACACATTCCCATGTAGATCAAATAGAAAATTTTCCCAATAGAAAATTAAAACAAGTTTAACAAGGATAAATGCTGTTTAGCAGTACAGAATCATCCTAGAAGTAGGGAAAGTTGAAAGTGAGAACAGATATTTGCCCACTTCTAAAAGAAAATGTACTTTATAGTAGAGCATGGTTTGATTTAACATCATGAGTTTGATTTAACATCATGAGATTTAACATCATGAGTTGCTTCAGTGGTGCTTGCAGAATTCTGGTCTTGACAAATGTAATGGCAACATTACTGAAACATTACAATACTATTTTAATTTTTCTAAACCACATGACAGCACAGCTGCATGCCAAAATTGTGAAACAGGAATGCCACGACTTAAGAGGAAATACCATAATCTAGTGCTGCACATACAATAACATGTACAATAAAATATTTTAATAATCATGCATAAAAATTCTTACTGCTTCCTTCCCAGGTTCAGTCAGCTGGAAGGTCAGAAATGACAGCACATCATGGTCATCTGTATTCAACAAACAAACAAAAAAACCCACAAATGTCTCTAATGTCAATGTCTCTAATTCCCAAGCCAACCTTCCACTTGCAAAGGTTCTTCAAAAAAACAGCATCCTCACAAGTGTTTGTGCAGTGGGTATGAGACTATACAGGGGCTTTGCCAGGAAAAAATGAAAATTCTTTAGCTGGAGCCAGGAAAAGTCCAAAGCATGTCAATAATTTGGGACTGCAAGAGGGTTAATTACATGATCATGGTCAAAAATTTGTATAATGGATCAACACTAGTAGTAAAAACCCAACCACCCAACCAACCTTTCCCGCAAGCCTTGCAAATCCCCACAGCATTTGCATAATTTTTAATGTTTTCTACCTGCAAGTCCCCCTGTGGCTGCAGATATTCCAAAATACCCTTGTGATGGCAACACCATATCTTCCACTTTGGCACAAAATTCATAGTCTTCTTTATCCGGTGTAAAGCCATTATTAATTAATACCTAAAAGGACAAACACGATTTTCACCATATTTGTGTTAATTGTTTTGTCAGTTTGCAGTAATGCTCACAAAATACAACTTTATTGGGTGACTCAGTAGCTCATACTGGAAACCAAAAGCTATTTCTTTTCTGAAAGAGATATTTTATCAACATTTTACATAAGCATTCCATTTGCAAAAGTCCACATCCTGAGAAGGTTCTGGGCAACACAGAACTGATCTACACCAGTCATCCCTTGCAGTTCTGATTCACAGCTTAAGGAGATTCTGCAAATGCATCCCTGGAGAAAGAGAGAACTGCTAAGTTTAGCAGCAACATCGGGACAGAGGAATTCCTAGAGGAGACATCAGGGCCCAGGTGAGAACAGAGCAGCCTTGGAGGCTGAAGTTCAACTTTCATTCAAGAGTGACAGGCAGCTCTTCCCTTTACAACACAGTACAAGGTCTGCCCTCTTCTAGGTGCAGTCATGTTTACTTTTAGAGAAACTTCTACTACGAAATGATAGCTCTGCATTTTATGTCTGCTATCTGTGAATATATGAACAGCACCTTTCAGAAGGGATCAGACACCAACAAACACACATTCTGTAGCTTTCACAACCCGGCACCACATTAGTGCTTTTCTCTCCTTACCTAGAAGGAATTCACAATCAGCTAGTATTTATAGAAGCCTTAAAGACCCCCTTATACCAGTGGGTTTTAATCTTTAGTCTTGAAAGCCCTACTATTTTTTGGATGTGAGAAGCCTCAAGTAGAAAATTTAAATCTACTGTTGAATAGTTTTAGGTTTTCAGCCACATTTCAAGAACCTCTGGTTCAAAAAAAAAGAAAAAAAAAAAAAGGTATAAAACCCTCTGCAACTTTTAGATTAGCATAAGAAATACCAAGCTCAGGAACAGCTCAATCACCTGCAGCTTAAACAGATCCTGACTTTGGGACACCTCTCCAGGCAAGTCCAGAGCAACAGAAGGGTTTGAGCACATCATGAGTATGTTTGCACAACTGCCTCCTAAGTCACATTAGAAAAATCAGCAATACCTGCATTCTAAGGCAGCCAAAAGAACCTGTGTAGCATTTAAACACAGCACCTCCTTCCAGCCTCTGCTGCCAAGCTCCACATTCACAACTGACATATTTGTTGCAACTCTGTGAGAACCCAGTCTCACATTTAAGAAGCTGAGAAAAACAAGGAATTCTGTTATTTCAGACTTACAGTCAGTGTTTTTTGGTAGTATGTGATCTTCACTCGCACAGGATAGGGCTTGTTCCGAAAGTCCCTCTGACAGGATGCCAGTGCTTGCGTGGATCCATCGCTGTGCAAAAAGAGAACAGCAATAAAACTCTGTGTCATGATTAATCAGCTGGGACAAAAAAGTGTCTGACTCTCACTAAGCAACCTCATCCCAGTTTTTCAATCTGCAAGCTTTTCCAGGCTGTTCTGTAATTGCACTGAGCTTTCTGCAGGGATCTCCAGTACTGCATGCAGTACACAGGACACAATGCAGAGGGAAAGCAGCAGCTGGGAAATCTGTTTCTGAGATACATTCTAAGATACAATTTTCAAGTATATTTTTGCACCTGGGAACCTAGATGGAAATAAGCTGTAATGACTGCACCAACTGTGCTAGACACATCCCCTCTCTGAAACCCAAAAAGATGTCCATTATGCTGCTGATAAACAATTAGAAAACAAAAGTAATCCAAACAATTTAACAGCAACTTGCTTTCCGTTAGTCACTTCTGCCAATTAACTGTGTGTGGAGGACTCCCATAAGCAATAGTCTGTACTGTACCTGTATTCATCTGAGTTCATCCATCCCAAAGAGTATGCCAATAAAATATCTGCCAATTTCTCTGCTGTTACTGACAAAGCAGTGTCTTAACAAATATAAACCCTCAAATGTAAAGGAAACAACAATGTTTCATAGGAAAGAAGTCTTTATAATGCTTCTCAAAGGGTTTCATAGAACATTTCATCATTCAAAAGCAAACATTCAGCAATAACACCGAAAATAAACTTACTTCTGATGGTCATACAACAGCTTTCCATTGTTGCCTACAACAATCACTCCAGGATTGTTTTTCTAGGGAAAGAAATGGCACACAAATGGATTGTCATCAACATCGCTGAAAGCCTTCTGCTAAAGTCAGTCTAAAATGTCTAAAAGCAAGCCAAAGTTGTGCAGGGAAAGCAAAAGCACCAAAGCAGACCTACTATGTATTGTTTAAGTTTCAAGATCATTCTGAACTGGAAAATTGAGAATTGAAAACAGCAACTGTCATCCTCATCTGCTACAAAATCTCTGCTGCTGAGCTACTCAAAGCAGATTTCTTCCAAGAAAAAGAGCATCTCTGAAGACATGCATAGAAATTGGTGTTTCCAGTGTAAGGGAAACTTGACTATTTTATTTTATCCCTTTGAAGTGAAAGAGGGGAAGAGGGGAAAACAACATCCTAGTTTCTTCCTCAACAGGCAGGAAATTAATTTCCTGCAAGAGTTTCCTTCCAACCAACCTTCCCATCATTGTCAAACGAATCAAAGAAAATTCCAACACCGTTCCATTTATCAGCTGCTCCAAAAACAGGACCTTCCAAGCCTTGCTCTTCTGTAAACCAGATTGCCTATGAAGAAAGCAAGAAGTCATAATTCAAGATTCACTTTTAAAGCACATTTGTTTTTCTCAGTTAGATGAAACTGCTCCTACCAATCCATCAGCTCCAATGCGGCCTCTTCCTGTAACTCGAAAGGTCACTTCCACTTCCCAATATTCAAATATTGATTTGTTTTTTGTCCACACTGAGCCCTTCTGGCTTTTCAAGGAGGTTGTTATACGGATCTGATCTGCACTTGGGATGGCATCTAGAAAGGAAACAAGATGTTCTAACTTTCTGTTTAGCAGTATAAAACAACAATAGGCACACATTCAGAGAGAGCTTCCTTTACTCACATCAAATAACATTACTTTTAGGGATTATTTTCTTGAAAAAGAAAGGGGAAAAAAACTCATCAAGAGACAGTTGCCTTCATGTCACTTGTATCATAATGTCAAGTAAAAAAAGGTACATTTAAGAATTAAGCAGTAGCAACTAAATTAAAGTCTGGCAAAAAACAAAACCACAGCAGCAGTTACTGCAGAGAAACTATGTGAAGATGCAACTGTAAATGTCAACGCCTTTCACAAGGGGGGACACTCAGGAAGGGCAACAAGCCTTTCGGAGCACAACGGAACCCTTAACCCAGAGCGCACAGAAACAAACGTTGTTCAACCAACTCCTATTTGCCAAGGCACACTTTGCATTTCGAGCTTTGAAACGACGAAACCCAACAGTTTGTCTGGCAGCACGGGCCGGGCCGACCTCGAGGGCGGCAGCAGTGACACATCAGCACTTTCCGGCAGCGCCACGAGTCCCCTGCCCAGGGCCCGCAGCCGCCACACCAGGAGGCCATAGGTGCCTTCGCACCGCAGCTGGGAGCCCGGGCGGGTCCGGGCATTTCCTCGCCACCGCAGCATCTCCTCTGCGCCTCTGGTGCCACGTGGAGCCCGAGGGCACGGCCGGCACCCACGGCCAGCTTCGCCCGCGGCGTCTCCCCGAGACCCCACGTCCCCCGACCGGACACTGCTGCCTCCACCTCAGGAACGCCACCGGCCCCCCACCCCCGCCCGGCACTTACTGCCCGTGTGCACCCAAAACGGCACCGTGCCATCCGCCTGCACCAGGTGCGGCCCCTTGAAGCTGTACTTGTACTCGAAGCGCCGATGCGGCGCAGCCGCTGCGCCCTCCGTGGCCTGCGCACGGGAGAGCGCCGGGCAGCTGAGGGCGAACAGGAGCACCAGTGGGGCGAGCGCCGCCGCCATCTTGGCCGGGCTGCGGGGCAATGCACAGGGCCAGCGGGGCGGCCTCTGATTGGACGAGCGCGGGGGCGGGCGCCTGAGGGGCGCGGAGAGAGGCGGGACCGCGGTGAGGGCGGGGAACGGGACGGGGAGTGGGGCGGGAACCGGGGCGGGAACCGGGCTGAGGGCGGGGAACGGGACGGGGAGCGGGGCGGGAACCGGGCCGGGCCGGGCTGAGGGCAGGGAGCGGAGCGGGAACCGGGCCAGGAACCGGGCCAGGAACCGGGCCGGGCCGGGCTGAGGGCGGGGAGCGGGGCGGGAACCGGGCCGGGCCGGGCTGAGGGCGAGGAGCGGGGCGGGAACCGGGCTGAGGGCGGGGAGCGGGGCGGCAACGGGGCGGGAACCGGGCCGAGGGCGGGGAGCGGGCCGGGAACCGGGCACGGTCGGAGCGTGGCCCCGATCCCGGTCCCTCCTGCCTGACTTTCCGAGCTGCCCCGGGTCCGAGGGGCCGTGCGCTGTGAGCTGGTGTGCAGGTCGGCCGCGTTCGTGCGGCCTCTCAGACAGCAGCGAGCCGCTAACAGTGACCAGAATGTCTGAAAGATAAACACCCTGTTCGTTCCCCTCAATATTACTTTCTTAGCAATGACCGCTCTTCCACGGGCACTTCTCAGTTCATTAGCAGAGTAGTCGGAAGTCCCGCAGGAAAATCCACGCTGTTTCTCCCAACATGCGAGACCAACCTTCCGCAGAGGTGAGCAAAACAAAGCTCAGGTGACGGACCGGCCCCAGCCGTGACAAGTGACAGCGACGACCGGTGGGGAGAGCCCCCCACACTGCCGAGATGAGAAACGCTGCTGTTTGTCAGTGTGCAGCGTCACAGAGCGGGGTAGGGCTTGTCTCGGAGTTAAACCAAGCACTGAACCAACAGTTAAGAGCTTCCTTTTCCATTCTCTGCATTTTCATTTAGCAGCCTGTATTACAGACTTATTGGAGAAGAATATAATTATCAGGTGTGGTTTTATTTTTCAGTTTCTTTACACCCTTGGGTTTTGTTCTACATTTTTCATAGCCATTTGATTCTGACATCCCTTCTTTTCCTCTTAATCTGCAAGTATGAGCAATCTAAGATTCAGTAAGTAGGTTCAGACCCTGCTAAAAAAGAGGATGACCTTGGAGACATTCGGGAGAGATTAAATTCTTTTTCTAAAATGGCACACATTTCCTTCAGCATGGGTGAAAGTAAAACCTTATATTCTCACTTCTTTTTCAGCTACACAAAGGAGTAAGCAAATATATGACCAGATGAAATTTGGCAAGCAAATGTTTCTGAGATTAATTTTAGAACTTCTGCATATAAATATATTGAGTATTCTTGACCAGTTAACACTTGTTTCTATAGAGAAAGAAGTACTTGATGTTTTGTTTTGTATAGTGTCTTCCATCTAACAATATTCTAAACCATTCCTGATTTATGAATCTAATTTGCTTTTTTAGAGCATATATATGGGAGATGTCAAGGGAATTGGGAGTCTCTTCTTGGCAGCTTTCTAGACACAGAAAACTCAGCTGTTTTTCTGCTCTTTACAGATCTAGAAAGTAATTTTTGAGGTAAAATTCTGGAGTTACTTCAGGAGGATAAAATGGTGTTTGCCTCAGAGGTCCAAACAGAGCAGCATGAGGCCCTCTCCTGTCTGCTTCCTCCATTTGCCAGTAACCTCAGAATTTATGCCTATGAAATACTAGAACCACGCTGAAGGAGACTAGAGACCCAGAAGCACAAGCCTTGAAACAATTCCCTCTTACCCACACATGTGAAAGCAGGCGGAAATTTTGCCACTAAGAGGCATTGGCATAGACACTATCTTAGCAATTGTGCATGGAGGATTTGTAAAACCTCCTTTGAAAATGGAAACTCCTTTAAAATCTTCTTCCCAGGCATGGAAAGCTGCCCTCCAATCCACTGTGGCATGCAGGAAAACATCCAGAGACTCCCAAAATTATAGATATTAGCAGTTTAGACACTTCAGAGTAAGTCTCTTCAAATTGTTGTGCTACATGAGCTCACTAGAGGAACCAAAAATGTTTCCTATTTGTAAGAACGTCTTGAATTCGGTCCTGAAAATTATATTTGAATTCAAACCCAGTAACAGTGAAATGAAGGCTCAGCAAAGAGAACATAAAATGGCTCACTGGCCTGAAACACAATTGGATTGGCAGGGACTGCCTGCACTGGCAAGTTGATAATCTGTATAATCATAATTCTGTACAATCATAACAAATACCTTCGTTGTCTCAAATTCTGCCTGGAAGTAGTTAGTATAATTTCTCTGTCATTATTCTTATAAAAATACCATGATGTTTCCCATAGGTCTCTGTCAGGTTTCACCCCCAGATTGGGGTGACCCCAAAAGATGGAAAAGTCTCTCCTCCAACCCGTGCCTTCAGAGAAAGACTCAGTAGTCCTCTGTTGTCCAGTCTCAAGGTAGTTTATTGTTGGCTTTCTAAAAGATTCTTCTCCTGAACTGCTGTGGCCTGTTCAGCAGGTCAGACAAAGGCACACTGCCCTCCCAGGGGGCTGGTGCCATCTTTTATATCACACATTACTTGTTACATGTTTATACTTTTTCCCCAATGCCTACTATCTATATTGAATGGTGACTTTCTACTCTAAACTAATCTGTGAGTGCCAACATCACCAAAGACATGGAGGCTAGGAAGGAGAAAGAAAGAGGACAGGGCACAACCAAATCCCTCCATCTTAGAACCCCTGACTCCCATGTACAAAACTTGGACCCCTGCATACAAGGCTTAAAACCCCCCTGTACAGCACTCAAAAACCCTTCCTTTCACTTTGTGACTACTTCTACTACAATACCTAAACTTGTGTGTGTGGCTTGTAATTCTTCATACAGAGTTAGTAATTTGCTCCACGGGCTAAGATCAAAACCCCCATGTGTCTTTGGCTGCATGCCAGGGTCTCAGAGCCCCCTGCCAGCGGCTCTGGCCATCCAGGGCACCCAGAGGGATGTCTTGGGTTCCCACAGGTCTCATCAGGGAAGTCAAAACCCCTGTGAACACACAGTAACTACAAATCTCTCCTTCAGCCTGGGCAAATGCTCTGAGCATTTGGACACGTTATTAACAAGCCCACACTGGAAAAGGCAGAGGAGAAAAAAGGAAAACAAATGAGGCTCCAGTGAGTGAACTCCTAAAAAGTGTGGGGAGAACCACTGCTTATGCTAATAAACTTTTGAGGTATCTTGTGTTGAACTTGAGGATTTTGAGCAGAAATGCAAGACTTGTCTGGTCTCCTCCCATCTCAGTGATCAGTCCATGATTTTTATAAATATCCCTGTAAGCAAGCCTTTGCACACAGGCGGAAGTCTTTTCTGTGTCACAATAGATGGGAATGCTGAAACAGACTGGGTTTTTTGCACTGGCTGTGCTTTAATATATGTGCAGTTAATTGAATGCTGTGTGGAAGTCCCAGAGGATTTTACTTTTGGTTTTTCCTGAGACCATGCCTTAGCATTTGAGTCTTAGCACAGCTTTATAAAGCTACTCATTGAAGCCAAAGACTCAGTATCCTTGAGTTGCCTCAGGAAACAATGGATAGGAAAAGCACTGGGCATCTTAGAGAGCATTACCTTTTCTCGATATTTCTGTTTATCAAATCAGTGAAGGGAAGGTGGACTTTCAGAAATTTTAAGCCATTCTTCAACAATCCAACCCCACTTAATTGCTACTCCAAGACATCTGGAAGTAACAGGTTTTTTTTTTTTAGAATAATAAAATTATTAAGGTTGGAAAAGACCTCCAAGATCATCAATCCAGCCTTTAAAAAAAACCATATTTTTTTGACAGAAGAATTTCTTCAGACGTACCACAGTTTTAAAAAGACAATTAATATATTGAGCCCTGTTTATCTGTGCTTCATTTCCCTGTCACAGCCTTGCGGATTCTCCCTTGCTCCTCCTCCTAGGCCAGCAATCTGTGTGTGAAAGTGTATTATTTAATTTCAATTACAATGTTAATTACAGAAGACAAGTGGTTACTGAATCTTGCACCGTAATTAATCAACCTGATATTTACTTACTCCGTTGTTCACACTGGATTAAGCTGGGTCTGGACAAGCAGGGCAAGGAAAGTGAGTGACAGGAGCATTATCATGGCACGCTGCCTCCCATTGGGAAAGTTCATCTTCCTTCTGAAAGAGACGCCTTCAGGGATCATGGAATTTGAATTCCCTGTGAATTTGGTGTCATCTTAGCTTGACCAGCTCTGGAAGAACATATTAACCTCCTCTTGTGATTTTCAGAAAACCATTCTAATTTAGCAAGTAATTAAGGGTCACATGTAGGATAAAGAGCTAGATAAGCTTGGATTACGCACAGGAAGCTTTGTTTCCTAGGCAACCCAAGCAGAGGGGGTGTTAATGCTGAGGTCAGGCACTTAATGAACTGGGAATGGTTTCTGGCTGCAAAATGTATTCGAACTGGGCGAGGCAAACTAACAACTGCACTACCATTTAACGATTTGATGAGAGAAAACAAATGCCTACAGGGCTACTTATCAGGCAAATACTGAAAAAAAAGCTTACTGGCGGTGCGACCGTTCTGCTAAGCGAGGTCAGGAGAAGTCCAAAACAATGACGCTTGAGATGCCCGAAATACTTCAGTCAGCACTGATGGATTTCGTGACTTCCCAGTGTGAAGGTGTCGCAGTTTGCGTCAGCTGCCGCTGCTGACACACTCACCCTGTGCTGTGTGCTCTTTTCCTCCCGAGGTTAGTCCTGCCCGGAGGTTGCTGCCTGTGGAATCACCCGGGGGGATTTAGCACACTGAAAAGCAAGACAGCTCTTCCTAGAGCTCCGGACGCAATCCACTCTTGGGACTTTAGACCCTGGGAATTAATCCCTCGGGGTATTTGACAGGGCAAATCTCACACACAAATACCATTCACATGGATAAAATGGCCAAACAGCTCATCTGTAGCAAAATAGATGGATTTAGTAAAACACATTAATGTTTTCAAGATAGATTCTTGCATTGTTTTGTTCTGTATGCCTAAGAAACAGTTGGGAATGAGATTGCTGTGCTTGAAGAATACTAGGGAGTACAGAAATTGGAGATGACCCATTAAATACCTGCTGCTTTCTCAGTTCACTTGGACCATAGCTCTGTGAGAGAAAGAATTGCACAGGCATTTTTCAAAGCTTTCTTTAAAACAAACAGGCATTCTCTGCTTTTTGGGACAATCACAGGATATTCTGCAAGACTGGGGTGTTCTTGTGGCAGGAACACAAGCACCTCTAATTTTGTGCCATGAGTTTTCAAAATATGTGGATGTATAAATCAGGGCAATTTTAGAGGCCAGCTGATCTCTCCTTTTCTTCTGGGTAGCCTTGGAATAAAAGCATGTGATTTTACATTAGGCCACCTGTTTGCACAGTGGAAATCAAAACACTCTGCTCTCTCAAACAGGAACTGTAGGACTTTCAGTTAAGGGTAACTATGCTGAAGGTGAGCTGGCAAAACCTGAGCCACTCACAATATTCAAAAACAAACCAACATACAAAAAAGCCACCAACCAAAAAAAACCCAAACCAAGCTAACAAACAAACATCCAGAAGGGAATTTACCTTCTTTGCTCATAGGTAGCCAGGAAAAAAAAAAAAAAAAAAAGTAGTAATATCCTTAAATAAGTTAAAGGTTTGAACAGTGGCAAGGAGAATTTATGCAAAATATTAGGGGCTATTTTGCTTTTCTTCCAACTGCCAAATACCTAGTGAGAGGGCCAATGAGGCCGTAGCCTCTCTACGCAAGATTTTTGAGGATGCCATCACAGGTTTTGTGGTTGATTTTTTTTGAGACACAATTTGATAATTATTCCTGGATCAAGGCTAAATCTTACAAATAGTAGCTGGGCATCAATCAAAGGGCATCATACCTTCCACAGCCCACTTCATAAAAAAGGCTAGATTTCAAAAGGATGCATCAGTTGGGTGGCTGAATCCACTAAAAGAACTTCAAAGAGCTTAACATACTTGAGAAAATCAAATGCCTTTGTTATAGCTAAAATGCCAATTAGGCCAAATCAATAATTTGTGAAAGCCAAATTATAATTAAAAAAAGAAATAGAATTTATTTCGCGTATCGAAATAAAATTTGTGCCAGCCATGAATCAAAGGAACAGAGCCGAGCCCAGTTCTGACCCCCTCGCGCATCAGACCTGTGAGTTCACAAAGTCTGCTCAAATCAGTCCAGGTTTTATACTCTTTTTCTTGCCCAAATTGCCCGAAGCTTCTTTTCCTTTGTCCTTTTCTTAGTTTGACAAGCTTTCCGATGTTTCTCCGGTGCAGAAGAATCCTATCAGATGGGTAAACAGTGCCGAATCTGGAGTCTCTGGAATATTCATGCAGCCCTCTTGTTTTCTGTTTGGTGAGTATAGATATGTGTCTCTCCCTTGGACAAAAGCAGCATCGCAATACACAAACGGAGGGAATACATACATGTTGAATAGAGTTTACAGGAATCGGGCTTTTACATGCTAGAGAGTGTCTTGGAACGGCTCTTCATGTTTAGTTGATCATCAGGAATAAGGCTATCTCTGGTTATCAGTGGCCATGATGGGCCGCTGATGTCTCAGGCGTTCCAAGACTTAGCTAGGAGTTCCACGGTAGCGAGCTTCTCCTTCACTTGCTAATTTAGACCTCTATTCAGTGTACACCCGTGGATACTGTGTTTCAATGAGGTATGAGAAAACCAGTTTCCCAATCCCTGTGGCAGTTTTTTGCAAGCCTGAATGGTTTTGTGTCAGACCCTAGTGACATGACTGGACATGTATACTAGTATATTATATCCTTCCTAAGTACAATCATATTTATTCAAACATTAATTTTAATATATTTATAACACCTTAATCCAACTTTGGCCCCTAGAAGCTTCAAGGTGGCAGTTGCTGGTTTGATAGTGACCAGAGTCAGGCCATCTGAGATGGACTCAAGCTGCACCATCTTCACTTTCCTCTTCAGTGAGAGACCCCCTGCTAACATGTCCTTCTGTGGTGCTCGATGGCTCTTTTATGTTTGAATTTTATTAAAATGAAACATTGGGCCATTCATGTTCATCTCAAACGGGGATGAGCTGAACAGATTTAAAACCATCTAAACCTCTTTGAACATTAGGAGCTGTCAAATTTAGAATCTCTTTAATAGAATGACCCAGAAGAGAGCCATAAAAACCATGGAAGCATCCCTGCCTTTGAACTTTGGCTTCTGGAGTGCAGGCTCTGGATGAGCTGCTCATGTGATTCTCAGCACAGCTTGAGCCACCCAATTTCTCACTGCTGCCTGTTGTCTGGTTGTGTGACAAGTCCCTGTCACTTGTCAGATGTCTCCCCCAGACTCTGAGCTGAGCCTCTGCCACACTTTTGTTATCTCTCTTGTTTTATCTCCCCTCCCTACCTTTGCTGATTTCTTTCTCCAGCACATTTTTCTCTCTGCTGACTAGGTCTTCCATCAGCTCTGCCCAAGTTTCCACGTCCTTATTGTTTCTCTAAAGCCCTACATGTCCCAGTCTCAGTGGGGGGGGGCAATATAGGGCATGATCCCTTATGCATCTCTTGATGAACAGAGAACCATCCCGATAATTCCATTTTCAGTGCAAGGACATTACTGCCACTTTTCTCTGTTTCTGCATGTGAGCAGGAAGGAGTTCTCAGTGGGTTTGGTAACCAAAGGAATGAGTATGGGGAAGTCCCCTTCAATTGAGTTTTACTGGGAAGAGCTCTTGCAAATACCACGAAGAAACCCATGGAACCCAGGGGAAAATAGACTCAACCACTGACACACACCAAATTCTTTGCTGTCACCCCTTGTGTGTTTTGCCTCCAAACAAAATTTGTAAACCTATTAAACATTACGCCATGTGAATTCTTACTGAACTAACATTTCTAGAGTGACCAAAATTGAGGAAAAGCCATTTTCAGACTATGAGACACAGCAGCAGGAAAGAGGACAGGAAAGGCGGGGAGGGGGGGTTTCAGTTCCCAGCCTCTCCTTTGCTGCTTGCTTGCTTTCTCCAGCTTTATTGATGTCAGTGATTGATGGATACACTGCCGTCTGCCACCTCTCCTGCAGGGATAGCTGCCAAATTCCCTCTGAGGTCAAACATGAGGTTTATTTGCCCCTGATATTAGGAGACACACATGAGATGGCCTGAAAATGCTATCAGGTCCCAGAGGAACAAACCTAAATATGCTCTACTCCAGCAAAGGCAATGCTGATGACAAAAGTGATTTGGCTCGTGGCACTCCAGGAGCTTTGCAACCACTGATTTGCTCTCTGCCTCTACAGAAAAAAAGCAGGGTTCACCAGTTTTGCATCTTTCTTGGCTGTTTTATAGTTGGATGGCTATGGGCACCCGTTTGCAGGAACTGGTTGTAATTTTGTTCTCTAGGAAATTTCTTTTTAGCAGCCAGCAAGAGATTCCCTGTTTCCTGACAACCAAAAGAAAATAAGTGACCAAGCATGAAAGTGAAAAGAATCCAGTTTAGAATGTGAATAGAGCTACAAGTTACCAAGCATAAACACAAACACAAGGAACTCACTGTTTGTGTACTGATGGAGTTTTCTATACACCGGTAAAAAAAAAAAAAAAAAAAAAAAAAAAAAAAAAAAAAAGTGAGGAAAGGAGGAGCCCTGACACTTTGTGGCTCATCTACATAAACAGATAATCAAAACTGTCTTACTGAAAAGTTCATTGTCTTCTTCTTGAGCTGACTGGATGAGTTTCAGCTCCACTTTCCTCTTTTTGTCCAATAGGAAACTGCTTAGCTGCTAGATTTTGAAGAATTTCGAGAGTTGATTGTTGGTCCTGAGCCAGTGCCAGAGGCTCTGAACCTGTCATCATAGGGCAGCCTCTTCCCGGAGTCCTAAAAGTGTTGCCTACTTGGACAAACAGCCTGAAAAAGCATCCTGTGCCCACTTGTATGCCTAGATTTGGTATTAAAAAAAATCAGAAACAGCAGAGCATTGTGTTTAACACAGGGATTTGCAGTGTCACCTTCAAAAAGCACACAGAATTATTTCTGTGTCTTGCCAAGCAACACCAGCAATACAGCAAGGCCTTTTTGTACTCTCCTTTAGCAATCAGAATACTCTCAGTAGCTGCGAACTACAGAATTGGTCTTGAAAACCATGAGCTGGTAACAACCCACCTACAGAATACATGGAAAATACAGAGTTTTTCATGTTAGGCTAACCCTTTTTTAGGAAATGCATTTAATGCATTTGTATATGGCAAAGGCAGGACCTCTGGCTCCAGCTGTAGTGACAACAGGTTTAATGCTCTGATGGCAGCACTTTAAATTAAAAAAAAAAAAAAAAAGAGAATGCCAAGGATGCTGGCCAAAGTGTGGGCATTACTTTAGTGCTGGAATTGTCCCTTTCTCTCCCAAAACTCAAACCCTCATAGCTATTTCCCTCATCCAGTCATTTCCCTTCTCCCTTCTTGGTTTAATTTTGAACAGAAGTTGGTTTAGGATTGGTTTTGAGTATGTTTAGTTTTGGTGAGGTGGTTTTGGGGGTTTTTGGTTTAGGTTTTTTTTTGTTTGTTTGTTTGTTTTTTCGTGTTTTTTATTTTTTTTTTTTTTTTTTTTTTTTGCTAAGCCCTCATTAACTCCACTCACGCTGTCTTACTCCGTTTGCCAGCGCTTAAGTAGCGCTTTTTTAAAAAAGCAACCAATTAGCACCTCATCAGGTTCAATTAGAGGAGACAAAAGCAGTGTAAAGATAACTCAATGAGAGGGGGTGGCACAACATCATGTAATCACTTAAGACAGCGGTGAGCATTCACTGTGCTGGCTCTGCCGGGTTGGGCCTATTCACCTTTTTTTGCTTCTTTCTGGATGCATTTAAGACTTTTTTTTTTCCTTTTTTTTCTTCTTTCTTTCTTTCTTTCTCTCTCTTTTTTTTTTTTTTTTTTTTCTGGGAAGCCAGGCCTCCCAGGAGTCTCAGAGTCTGTCATTCAGGGCTACCTGTTTACAGCTCAGCGACCAGAAGTACCTAAACAATCCTATATTGTACGCCCAGTGCTTCCTTAAACTTAGGCCTCTACAAAGGCATGTTTTCAGAAGCTGGGCAGAATAAGTTAAAGGCTGGCTTTATACTCATTAAGTGTTCTGCTTGTACTGTCTTCTAATTACATGGCAGGGCAACAATGTCTTTTTTTTTTTTTTTTTTGTCAATGGCGTTCTTTGGAGCAGTTAATTTGGTGCCTGTACTAAATGCCCCCAAACATTAATTAGTGTGGAAGGAACCCTAATTTCCTCGGCGGCTTTCCTCTCCATTTACTTCCCTTGTTTTCACATAGGCTTGGATGAGCCTCTATAATGAAATTACCTCATTAATGCCTTTATTCTTTCAAAGTAATTCATTCAAGATCTACCATTTAGTTTTAATTTGATGCTGTCAAAAGCAAAAGGTGCATTCATGTCTTTGATTAGTGCATTTTTTTCCTCTCTAAAGAGTGGACAGATTTAAATTATTAAGATGGCAAGTAGTGAGTTATAATTGGATACAAGCAGCACTTCAATGAATATTAAATGCTTTCAAAGCCTGGCCTATCTGCTCTGCTGACTATTAACTGTGTCCAGTGAGTTCTTCTGTGGGGTTTGAATTAACGGCACATTAGCTACTGTGAAGCAAATGAAGTTTAATTTTGTTTATAAAAAACGTTGCAGTTGCTTTTATCAACATGACATTTCCTTGTAGCAGAGCTCAGTTTGCCCCATTATCCTGCTCTGACCTCATTGCTTGGTTAGTCCAGCTCACATGGGTGCTCATCCTGTGCTCAGCCTTGCAAAGTCTGTCTGGAGACCTACGTGGGTATGGCTTGGAGGGTAAGACCTGGGTAACTAAATATTGTCACCTTAGCTGCATTTAACTACCCTGATAATTTGCTTACAGAGTAGAGGGGCACAAAGTGTATTTATAGTTAATGGGGAATGCACAGGCATGGAATGAGCGGGGAGGATTTAACACCAAATCTTTGATCTTTTCATGTCCCTATCCTTCATCCTTTCATTCACAACTCACGTCACAAACTACCTGAGATGCATCAGAGAAACACAGATGGCAGAAGACTTCTGCAGTCTGCTTGGCATGTGCAATTTAGGACTAATTACTTAGACTTTATTGGGTGGCTGCAGTGCTCCCAGTCCTCAAAGATCAGTCACATACTTGGGCCAGGACCTCTGCAGGGCCCTGTGCTCCCAGGGCCTTTCAGTTTGGAATATCTCCAAGGATGGAGATCCCTCAGCCTCTCTGGGTACCTGTTGCAGTAGTTACCCGACTCCAGATGTTTTCCTTCAGTAATTGGAAGGGAAATATTATATATTCAATGCAAGAATCAACTGTAATAGGATAACTTGAATTTATAATATTTTATAAATAACATCGATTATAACTTTATATTGCATTATATTCATTAAAATATCTGATATATTTAGTGCATATTACATAGGATACATGTAATCGATAGATAGATATTATACATCTATTATGACTGCAATCACAAGGCACATACAGAGCTGTGCTGTTTATATTTAGAACCTTTCCCACCTGTGCTGTAAAAGTATCTTGGGTTTGGATTAATTTCTCCACCCAGCAAGAGTAGGAGCAAACCTTTGTATTTATTTGTTCCACGGTGGAGCAAGGTCAGGGGAATTTTGAAGTCATTTCTGAATGCATGACTTTCACCGTAAGCTGTGTCTCACTGCCCTCTCATGGCTAGATTATCCATGGATATCCCACTCTCATCTTCCTTAGGTTCTTGCATGAATGTTCTGGCCAGCATCATCTCTCTGAATTCCTGCCCCTCTCGGCACAGCCAAACACCACAGCTCTATCATCCCAAAGGAACTCTGGCGTTTGCCTCTTCACCCCTACCGTTTTCCAGCAGACACGGGTAGGACCGGGCTGTCAGAAATGTCATTCTCTAGGTAGTTAGTCCCAGCAGATGGGAAAAGAGTTCCCAGGAACATGAACACAACCCCCACCTCCCACCTGGCTGAGTCCCGGAGTCCATGCAGCACTCACCGAGAGCTGCGGGGAGCTGAAATTCTCCCTGGGAAGAATTCTCCCCTGCCCGGCAGCCCGTGCCTGCAGCCCTGGCCCACGCGCCTCTCACCTCCCGGGAAGGAGCTGCTGCCTCCTCCTGCTGGTTGCTCCGGCTGCGGGCAGGGCATGGCTTGGGCAGCTCTGCCGACTGTGCCCAGTGGCAGGTGACAATGCCAGTGGGTCACACCAATGCCGAGGAACCTCAGGTTGTTTGCAGGGAACAACCAGCCAAGCAGGGATGCTTTTTCACTGAAAGGGGACAACCAGGGACAAGAACTAAAGAGGCTGGGGCAGCACAGCCCCCTAACCTGCCCAGTCTCCATCTGCCACCCACTTCTGTGGCCAACCCAAATCCACACCCAGAACAGCCTGGAGGGAGGGCCAGCTGCTCATCTCCAGTCATGGGCAAGCATCCAGTACCAGTGTCTGTCAGCCCCTTCTCCTTTCTGTCCTGAACTTGATTAAATACCCATTAACATGTATTGCCAATATCAGATTTCTCTGCCCATCCAGGACATGCCAGTTCAGTTCGGTGTGTCACTTTCTCCGCTCCCAACAGAGACCTCCTCATTCCACATCCCAATTCAGGGAACACCACCTTAGCCTTGGGCTGGGAAATGAAAGACAACAAACATTCAAAAAAACATCCCTGCCTTGAGGCTGCCCAGGCTTGGGAGAAAGTGCTTCCCACCACCCTCTTGGCCTTTTTCCAGTCCAAGTAACTGAGGAAATGCACATTCAACTGAAGAGCAGACAGGCTGGAATGTTGTCGGCACACCAAACACCACAGCCCCAAGGACCAGCTCCGGATTGCACTTCACAGCCTCAGTCCATGCCACAGCAGAAAGCCAGGTGACTTTTCCTTTACTTGGAGACAAAAAAACAACAGCAAGGGCTGTCCCAGCTGACCTGGCCCTCGTGGACAGCTGCATCACTGAACTAGATCATCCGTCGTATCTCACTCTGCTGTAGGAAAATCATGCAAGCCTTGGGTCTGTGGTTTAAAAGCTACTGTTAGATCAGCAAAAAGGTCTCTGGCTGGGACAATTCACTAAATTTATGGGTGGATCCCAAAATCTGTTTCCAGGTGCATAAAAACCCAAAGGAAAAGCTGAGCCCACAGGAGTTCAAGGTGCTTTGGGCACAGGTTCCCTGAACTGCACCAAAATGGTCCCAAGTCTGCACTTAAGCTACACCCCCTGCACCTTGTGTTCCCCGGACCAGTCAACCTGCCTGAGAAGGCCAGGGAGAAGGGAGGGGGCAAGGGAGCCATTCTGGGAGGGAGCAGTGATGCTGTCAGTGCCTGCAGCCCTCACCCCAATTTGTGTCACTCAGTGGGTGGTTCCTCATGTGGCACCTGGGGACGGGGTTCGGGGTGGCCTTGGTAGTGCTGGGGCAGCAGCTGGACCCACCGGTCTCCAAGGACATTCCCAACCTCAGGGATTCCATGGGACACTTTGCGACTGTCCCAGCTACACAGGCCGGCACGGGAAGCTGTTACACAGAGATTATATTGCCATGAGCCAGAGCACTCCAGGTCATCCTTGAGAGAGTGCAGAGAGCAGGAAAAAGACACAGTACTGATCCTGCTCCATGCTTTCCCAGTGGGGCATGAACACCATTTCATCCTGACCCTGAGAGCTCAAAGGAAAAGAACTACTGAGCTGGCACAGAAGATGCCACTTTCCTGACACTCCTGCCCCAGAACCACAGCTCAGCAGGTTTCTGTGGGAATCTGAATTATCTTATTAGCTCAGAAGCTGCATGTTGCTAAAGAAATCCCTTGGTAACATGAAGTTTCCCACTGGCATTTTTTTCTCCAATGTACACTTTCAGTGTACTGAGACTGTTTAAATCAGAATGAAGTGACTTGGTGACAGCACAGCACTAGATCAGGGACACTGGGAGACTCACCCGGCAACATTCACCATGGACTCTCCATTCCCATTACTCCAGCTGCAGCATCCTCATGTCTCACAGTTCTGTTTCAAGGACTCCCCTCAGGAAAAGGTTCTCACTAGTCCCAGTAGCAAATACCGAAGGCAATTTTTTACTCCCTGCAAACAGCAGAAATGACCAAGAACAGCTGCAGTCATAGGAAAATCAGGGGATTGTGATGATCAAACACCTTCCCCCGTGAAGGCTTCAGTTCCGATCACCACCCCTGAGCAGCTCTGCCTCGGTCCCACACACCTGCTCCAAAATGGCTCAGTGGGGTTTAGCTCCAGCTCTTTGGACTTGTCAACCACCAACAGCACAGCAGGGAAACACCTGAGCAGGTACAACCGGGGCACACCAAGGCTGCCAGGTCCTGCAGCACAGCTTCTTGTGCTTCAGAGCCTCTGATTTTTGGTAGAGATTCAATGGAATTTATTTATAAATTAATTTTGAAATATGCCATCTCTATCTACTGTACTATATACAGGAATATAATAAACTCTGAAGAGACATCCTAAGGTTTTGAAAGTAATGCCATAAGGTTTTTATCTAGGAATGAACCAAGCTGTGCCCTGAAACCATAAGAGCAGCTGCAGGGGCTGAAGGGAATAGAAAGGGCTATTTTACCTCCATTGTCTGACAGTCCCCAAATCGTGTCACAGTCCCAGGAGAGGCGTTTTTCACCCAGGGTGCCAAAATGAAGACCTGTAGAATCCTAGCTCTGCCTTGTGTTTCATGTGTTTTTACTTCATATTATGTCATCACAGAAAGCAAGGAAAGAAGAAATGCGACAGGTTCCCACTATTGCTGTGTGAAGGCTTTTTCTAAAGGCTGGTGTACTTATGCTCTCTTTTTCCACACCAAGCTGGAATTTTCCCCTCCTTTTTCGAGGTCTGCTGCATTGGGTGTCCCAAGGAGGGCTGGGTTCTTCAGCAGGGGTCTTAGGAGTTGGTGCTGATTCTGCTTTTTCTGAAGGTGTATCAAAGAGGGCTACCAGAATAACTGTTTTCTCCACAGGAAAGTTTTCCCTTACTGCCACAAATGCACCTATGTGTTTTAATTGTGTCACCAGATGGACTAAGAAAAGCCAACACCCGTAGCAGATTTCTGTTTGGTCTGTGTCTGTGACAAGTGGGCTGCGTGCTGGAGAGGGAGAGGCGCTGTTGGAGCGTGGCAACAGCCCCAGGTGTGAGTTGTGAGGATGATGAGGGCTCAGAGCAGCCCCAGGTGTGAGTTGCGAGGATGATGAGGGCTCAGAGCAGCCCCAGGTGTGAGTTGTGAGGATGATGAGGGCTCAGAGCAGCCCCAGGTGTGAGTTGCGAGGATGATGAGGGCTCAGAGCAGCCCCAGGTGTGAGTTGCGAGGATGATGAGGGCTCAGAGCAGCCCCAGGTGTGAGCTGCGAGGATGATGAGGGGGCGGCTCCTGCTGGGAGTTGCAGAGGTGGAAGGGGAATTTGGCGCGGCCGGAGTGTGGGTTGCGATTTTGGAAAGTTCTTTTGTCTTGTGGTTTTGAAATGGTTTTTAGGAATCTATTGTATAATTTTGTTTTGATTGCACTTGGTGTATGGTACGGGATATGGTGTACTTCTTGAATGTTATGGTTCCAGGATCAGGTGTTGACGAGTAGGTTTTTTTTTTTTAATTCAGTTTTGTTGTCAGATTTTTTTTTTTCCAGGCTATTACATTTTTTAAGGCTTACCGTGGGTTTTATGTGTCGCATCATGAAATAGAGGTTAGGTTTTGAATTCTGTGGTGGTGGCTTTTATTAGCGTGAGTATGCAGTGTTTGTTTCGGTGGGTTTGAGGCAGTGTCATGTAGTTAATTGGTGAGGGGTTTTTAATATTTATAATTACATTACTGTTTATTATCTTACAGGGCTTTTATTTATTTGGTTTGTTTGATTGGAGTGCATGTTTGATTGTTACGGATCCTTTGGGAGATACTGTTTATGGTTACGTTTATCTTTAGGCTTCGTGTTTATTTTTAGGTGGTATTTTTATTTTGATAGTTTGAGGCATTTTGGGTTTATTGTGTTAGGAATACTTTTTTTGTTGTTAATTTAAGTTTATTTGGTTTAGATTTTTTTTTTTTTGTCCTTTGATGTATTTGGTTGTTGTTTATTGGTTTTATTTTTGGGAACATGGGGATTTATATAGAGAATCTTTTTAGGTAGATTTTTATTTGGGTAGTTATTTTCTTATTTGTTTAGTGGTTCAGATTTTTAAAATATTGTTATTGACTTCAGTTTATTTAGTTATTTTTATAGAGTATTGGTTGTTCTTTGAGTTATTATAGAGGTAGAATTTTGGTTATTAGTCATGTTCAGAGTCAGTGGTACGGTTTGGAGTTTAGTAAGCTGGTTTGATTTTTTTAATCAGTTTTTGTGATTTGCTGTGTGTGTTTCTATAGGGTTGTTTTTTATTTCCGTTCCATTTTTGTGAAGTGATAAGAATTGTCAGTGAAAAGAGCATAGTGTGGCGTTTTTTTTGCTGGCAGTCGGTCGGCTGGTGGAGCTATTTTGATGTTTTTGGAGGATATTGGTGGGAATTCGATGCTGTTTCATCATTTTATTTAGGAATTGGATTTTAAATGTAAATTTAAACTATAACTCTAATTAAACAAAACAAATATGTATAAAAACTTAAATTTTAATTATGGGCAGAATATATAAAAATAAAACATGTAACATAAATATTATATATTATAAAAAGATATTTTATTGTTTAAAATAGAGTATTTTATATGTTTATAGATATAAATATAGATGGTAAATATACAGAAAACCCATACAAAATATAAATATAGAAAGGTTTTACAAATACATGCAGACATATATAAAAATATAAAATATTCATAAATATAAAATAATATAAATCAATACAATACATAATAAAATAATACTGTATATATCTTATTATAATATATAATATGGACTATCCCTAAAATATATATTTAGTACATCAATACATTATCATATAATATATAACAAATTATAAATAGATGTATAAAAATATTTTAAATGGTGTAAAAATAAAGGGGGGTTTTGTTTCTTATTTGGCAATTGGCAGTGTTTTTATTATAAAAATATAATACAAATAATATAAAGGTAGAAATGTAAGTATAGAAAAATATAATAAATACATAAAGATTTATATAAAAATGAAAAATGTAAGAAAAAAAAAGTTGTAGCAGTATATATGATCCAAAATATAAAGAGCTTATGTATATTATTAGATTATGGTACATATTATATATAGTTA
This sequence comes from Motacilla alba alba, assembly GCF_015832195.1. Classification (NCBI taxonomy): domain Eukaryota; kingdom Metazoa; phylum Chordata; class Aves; order Passeriformes; family Motacillidae; genus Motacilla; species Motacilla alba. The sequence continues at coordinate 12,844 of NC_052046.1, read as the reverse complement.
TAAAAATAATCATCACTAGAGACTCTAAATATAAATGTGAATATAATTATGCAAAGTATAAATATAAAAATAGTTCAATATAGTTTAACAGAATGCTTTTTGGGTATTTATTTGGTTAGAGATGGTGTTTTTATTTTAAATAAGTATTTTAGAAATATAGATCTAATATAGAAATATACAAGCAATGTAGAAAGATATTTATAAAACCACAAAATATAAATATAAACAAACAGACGTAATATATAATAGGAATAGACGTAATATATAATAGAAATACATAACACTTCCATGTCCGTTATAAATATGCATGTGAATATAAATAGGAAAAAAATAATGAAATATGGTTTTAAAGAAAGGGGGCTTTTTTGGTTGTTGTTGGGTAAGAGGCAGGTTTTTTGGCGTTTATTTAAGAGGATGTTTTGGAGCGGATGGCAGCTGTTGGTTTTGCCCCTTCCCCGCCGGCAGCCCCGAGGCGCGCAGGGGCCCCGGCTGAGGTGGGCGGCAGTGCTGCCGCCTTGTGGGCAGAGCGCGGTACTGCCCCCCGGACAGTCAGCCGCCCGGCAGCGGCCACGACGCGTCTCTCTGCCGAGCCCCACACGCCATCGCGACCTCAGCAGCGGCTCGGCCGGGACGCGCTTGACCTTCCCAAGACGGCGGCGAAAAGGGCGGGACAAACGAGGAGCACGGTCCGTCTACTGGACTGCCTGCAAGCCACCCCGACGCCGAGGCAGCGCCAGCGGGATTTTCCGCGACGTATCCAGCGCCGAGCACACGGGCTGTGGGTCGGTGGCGCCGCTGCCGGGCGGGTATTGGGCGGGCGCCGGCAGGCAATGGCAACGACGTCTCTCTCTGCCCAGGAGCTGCAACCGTCGCCGTCTCGGGAGCGGCTCGGCCGGGGCTCTCCTGACCTTCCCAAGATGGCGAGGAGAAGGTCAGGAAAATCAAGGCCCGTGGTCCTTTTCCTGCGCTGCCTGCGCGGCACCCCGATGCCAGCGTCGCCCCGTCGGGGGTTTCCGCTGTGTTTCCAGGGCGGGGCTCACGGGCTGTGGGCTCAGCAGCGCCGGGAGCTGGCGGGTTTTGGGGGCTGCTGAGCAGCATTGGCGTGGTCGCCTCTCTTTGCCGAGGTACTCATGGTATATCCTCTGCTGCTGGAGAGGGTTTTTTTTACTGGGAAAGCTTATTTTATTTTGCTGAATGAAAATAAGCTGCCCAGTGTGCCCAAGTACAGAGCAGTAGAACACTTGCTTTGTTCTGTACATTTTTTGTGACAAACTGTAGCTTGCACCAGTGAAAAGCTTCCAGCAACTGGCCATCTAAACCTTTTCCAGCAAGCTTTGAGCCGAGGAGGGCCAATTGTAGCCTGGTTTCTTTAGGATAAACCTCACGGAACGAGGGAAGGAAAGGGATTCAAAGGCTCTGAGGGGGAGTTGTTAAGAGTGCACAATCAGCTTGAATCCTGGCCCTGGGTAGAACAGCCCTTGAATTCAAGATCAGTCCCTTTGGTTCCCTCAAGTCAGCAGAGAGCGCTCCCCAGGGTCCCTCGGGGCTTCCCGGGATGGACACACATCTGCAGCTGGGAAACAGCAGAGGAGCTGCACTGTACAACGGTTAGCAGAAAATTTGGGAAGAACTGCTATGGTGAAATGTGAGATTCAAGTTCAGAATTCATCAGTGGTGATGTTAATACTGTCAGAATGGCTCACTTAGTCTCTACCAGGCTGGTAGAGGCCTCTTTGAGGCTGGTGTGGCCTCAAAGGCTGCCCCTGCTGATGGCAGAGTGTGTGAAGCCTCTGCTGAGCAGGCAGTGGCATCCCCCCAGAACCCCTTCTCACAGCAGGGACAGAGATGGACCAAGCCCAGCAGATGGAAATGGATCTCTCCAGCTGAACACTCAGGTAAAGCTACAGAGAGCGTGCTCAACATGAACCAGGTGACATCTCCAGGGCTAATGATTCTTGCACCTTCAGTGCTACAGTATCGCTCAGCTTTTTTTTTCCCTAGGCTTTTAATCACCTCTCAAAGAGACGAATACTCCCCTTGGAGGCTGCTGTGCCCTGTGCACTAGAAAGCCTGGCAGGTGACCCGGGTGGTGAGAGGAGGGCAGCTGCAAGCAGGCCGCTGCCAGGAAAACATGGGAGTTTCAGTGGTTTCTGAAGCCTGAGGAATGGGAAGATGCCCTGAGGTAAGCAAGAGTTAAACACAGTCCTCCAGAGGCCTGGCTGTTGTGATTTAAGGTAGCTTAGTGAATATCTATCAAAGTAGGATGTAGAGCATTGTGCAGGAGAAAAAGAACTCTTTATGTAAGACATGACCTGAGGCATCATGGCAGGCTATCCCTTCCAGATTTGGAAGGATTCAGTGTTTTGTATGGCAGGATGGAAGGTTTTGAAAAAGAAGATTTCCTCTTTGGTGCAGGTCAGATGGGTGACGCCTGGCAGCTTGTCACAGCACTGCCACTGTGTTAACCTGGGTGCCTCTCCTTCCCTCCCTGCTCCACGGGCACAACACGGGAGCAGCAGGGAGAGGAGGGTTTGTCCTGGGGGATACAGGAGTTCTACGTGGATATCTGAGCCTGCAGCTCCAAGCTGCAGCAGGACCCAAGGTCTGCACACACCCATGTACAGGTACTCTCAGAAATGTGGGCTGTCATGGCTGAGGCCTCATGACCTGGCAGTGCCAGCTTGGGGAACAACAGTCACGTCCAGCCTTTTCTTTTGTCTACATTTCCTGTGTTCAATCAGTCTGCTGCTGGGCCTTTACCCATCATGTTGTGAAATGCTTCAGGGGCTAAAGGGGGGGAAAAAGGGGAAAAACCGAAAGATCCAACTGTGGTCTAAACCTCAGGAGGAAGAAGATATCTGTCAGGACAAACTCTTCAGAGAAATGGGATCAGGAATACTTGTTTACTAAACTTTCATATCTGTAGCTTGTTCAAAGACATCTCTCAGTCCTTCACATTAGAAGAGCAAAGGAAGAACAGAAAAGTCCTCAGCCTAACCCATGAAAAGCAGTAGCAGCTTTGTGTGCTGCAGTGTGGCAGGCATTCATAGGTTGGCTTTTTTTCTTTTGCATCTACCACTGGTAGAGGAAAGTTCTTGCCAAGGTGATAGTTCTGCCCTTGTGAGGCATGTGAGCAAAGAGGAACTTTCTCCGTTGGATTTGGGTTTATTCACAGCACTTGTAAACAGTGTTACCATAAAGATAACACGTGCAGGGAGTGTGCCATGGTTTACCAGAAGTGATAGAGGATTTTAGGACAGTGACAAGGCAGTTTCCCCTTCAACATACTGTTTTCTTCTGGAAGAATTATGTGAGAGCAGAAAAGTTGCAATAGCATTGCAGTTCCCTGCATAGAAGATACCCAGAGAGGTGAACACAGCCAAGTGGTGCCACTCACCTGCACCCCAACTGAGAGCATCAGTTAAGTGATGGGGACTGAGCAGCTCCTCCCTTTAGCAAGCACAACAGTAATGACAACCAGTATCACCCTTTTCCAGACCACTGGCATGTGCCTAGGCACGATAACTTGTATTTTTTACAGCCCGGTCTTCTGAGCCGCAACACCTCCTGCTCTGGGGCGGCCACTGATCACAGCGTAAACAAACTTATGTACAGGCACTCTGCAAACTTCCCACCTTAGATGCCACTGAAGCACAGCTTTGGCTTTCAGGCATCTCCCCTGCAAGCTGTCCCTTGTGTGGTTTCTGCAGGGGAATCATTATTAATTCATTACTTCCAATTTTTTTTCATTTCCAAGGAATATCAGTTGACTTTTACAGCCTCTTCAGTGCTCCCCAAGGTTCATACTGCATGCAGATGCTCATTTTCACTGCCCGTAGGTCTTTTCTGACCTGAATGATTCTATGAATCTGGTCCGTACTTAAGGGGAAAGCTACACGTTGATTGCACTTGGGAGAAAAAGATTTGAACATTCAGCTGTAAATTTATCTTGTGTTAAGTCTTCCAGGTCCATTCGTATTGTAATTTGCAAATGGCAAAACAGTGTTGCTATTTATTCAAAACAATAATGCTCAAAATTTTGACAGAAGTGAGGATTGCAGGAGTGATGATTCTGAAAAATAACTCCCACATCTTTCCCAGGGCCTGGGCAGAGAGAGGTGGAGCTCGGCCCTGGAGTCCCCCTGATCCTTCCACGGGTATTGGGCGTCTGCAGCACTGGGGATCCATGGCGCAGCTCCTTCCTCCAGAGGCTGAAAGCTGAGCCTACAATTTCAAGCAGGATGATCACCTTTCCAAGGCAATAATAAGGACTTCTCAAGAGCAGCTGGTGGAGATGGCTCAGCAGCAATGGCAAGGATGTGGTGAAAAGTTTGGTCCACCAATCCAGCTTCTGGACATGGTAGGGAAGACACACCTTTTGATAAAACATCAAGCACTGTATTTTTTATTCTTTGTGTTTGTCTGTGCTCCCATTCTGATCACTCCATGAATTATTGTATTTCAAAAAGATATCTAGGAGAGAAATTGTGTTTATTTGGGGAGAGCCGTAATTTTCAACTGTTTAAAATGCACCAGTGTGTTTTAAGCCCTGCAAACACACCGAGAGCTCCAGAGTTTGTGGTGCAGTTTTCTTCAGCACTGATTTATTCTATTTTACAGTAACCATGCCCTGGAGTACCAGGTAGGCTCAATACCAGCAGTAGGAGAAGCAGACCTGGAAGATGCTTTGGGTGCAGCCCAGCCAGGTTTTAGGCAGCCTGCAAAGTCTGGCCTTGCACTACAAACCGGTCTGCTGTTGCCATCTGCTGGAGAAATCCCTAATGGAGATTTCCAAAGGTGGGGAGGAGTATTTGCTCCTGTTACAGAAATACTGGGGGCTTTTTCCCCTCTAGGTCCGTGTGATCTGGCAAAGAGCAAGGTGTGCACCAGGCTGTTACCACTCTCTGCACAGTGAAACACCTTCAACCAAGGTCAATGTAAGAGTAAAACCAATCTTCCAACAAAAGCCTGCTACTAGAGAGGCAAAAAATTATCCTTGCAAAGGAATTCATCCTTCTCCTCCCTTAGAACTCTCCTGTTTCATCATACCATAGGATGGTTTGGATTTGGAAGGCACCTTAAAAACGTCCTAGTTCCACCCCCCTGTCCTGGGCAGGGACACCTTCCCCTTGGCCAGGCTGTGCCTCCAGATCTGTCACCTGAGCTGAGCAATCCCCATTGCACAAATGTTCCCACAGAGACCTCACAAACTTGGACACAAGGGAAAGTCCTAAAGATCCTGTTCATCCCAACACATCACATCTAGAGTTAATCTCTTCCTACACTGTTTGCACTTATTTCTTTCTCAAACTGTCACGCCCATAAAAATATTTCTGCCGTCTACTCCTGTGGGATTTTCAGGGGTATTGGATATCATTTCCTTTTCCCTCAGATATCTTTTCTTCGTAGCAGGAGTCTTCAAAATCCTTTCCTTCTCCTAAAGGCTCTGCAGCTCATCGTTCTGTAGAAGGTAGGAGCACACAGTATCGTGGGACAGGGGAATCCCTTCTTGCTCACAAGTAGCCCTAAGCCATCCAGGCTGCTGTTTGCCACAGGCATTCTTAGCTCCGTGTCATCAGGCCCCAGTCTAATCTGCGAGGTGTAATTGCCAGGGCATTAAATCCTTTGCTGGTGGCTGATCACCCCCAGCCAGGTGGATTACACGGCCAGGAGCTGGTGCTCACAAAGGCAGGGAGGGTTTAGGAATTGTGGCTGCTGCCGCTGCTGCTGACAGGGCTTTATCGTGTCCTGCTCAAAGGAGGAGTCAGTGGGGTGGGAATCCTCCCTCAGCAGAGCTGAGAATAGCAGGATCCGTGGCTGTGCTGTCTCTAAGCTGCTCTTACACTGCCTAAAATCTGTCCTGCAACGTGCCTTTGAATTCCAGAACAAGGCATGTGTAGGGCATGAACCCTGGCCAGGGGTGACTGTTTCAGGCAGCACAGGGAATTGGTGCCACTTTGCCTGGTGGAGAAGGTGTGACAGTGAGTTAGCCCAGACCCAAGGCACCACTGGCTGTGGCCATTGGCTTCCAGCTGGCTCAGCGTGGGGACAGAGACAACCTGCACCTTTACAAACCTGTTTGTTATTTAAAGAGCCTCTATTAGCCTTCACTGGCAGAGTTAAGCACCTTCAGTTTCAAAACTACCATACACAGGCCCCAAGCATCTACTGTGGCCTGGAGGACTTCTAGCATGGGAGAGGAAAGAATCTGCATCCTGTGCCATCCATCCTCTTCCTCGATGTGGGAATTGTAATGATATCATTAAGGTGTGTCCTCACTATGTCTCTTATTGCCTTGCCATTCATGAGGCCCGAGGTTGGCTGGTCCTAGTTAGCTTTCTGAGGTGGAGCTGAAATGCTCCTGATATGGAAGGAAGGTGGTACTCTCTGTGGAGTGACATCCTGTAAAATTTTTGTCACAGAAATTCTGTCCTTATGGCTCTGCTCCATAAAGAATGACATGGCCCGATTGTCAGCAATTTTTATTTCTGCAATAGTGTGACAATGCTATTTTAATACTAATTATTATTTCAAAACAAAATATTTTAAAACTTTAAGTGATAGCTAAAACGACACCTGAAAGCTAGAGAGAGCAAATACATAGAATACTTCTCCCTGTTTGTAGAATTAGTTTTTGTTCAAAAATATGCTGATGGGGATGTGCTTTTATGTACTTAGTGACCTTTACAGATTTATGCTCTGGGTTTTTTTTGAGTTCACAGAATCCTGGAATAATTCCGGTTGGAAGGGACTCTGAAGATCACCTCATTCCAAGCCTGCTGCTGTGGGCAGGGACATCTTTCCCTAGACCGGCTTGCTCAGACCCTCATCCCAGAGCATCAGTGGGCCTTGAACACTTCCAGGGGTGGGGCAGCTGCAGCGTCTGTGAGCAGCCTGTGCCAGCCAGGTGCCAGAGGAGGAAGAAAGCCCTTCCCATCTGGAGCAGAGGCTGCTGCAGCTTCGTGTAGCCTTGTGTTACCGAGTGTGTGAGACAGAAATGCCCTGTGCAGGGATAAGAGCACTGAAAGATCTTTTTCAGGAAAACCAGAGTAATGGAACACCGAAGTAGCCTTCAGTTCTTCCAGCAGATTTGGAAACAAATTGAAGGAGGAACAGAGCTGGCCTGGTGCTGCAGCTCTGCATGCAGTGGGGATGGAGAAGCTGCAATTATCTCATTTCTTGGCTGTGTCTTCAAAAATGAGGCACTTTTCTGTAGTTCATTTTCAAAAGTTCCCCCTAGAAGTCCAAAGGCAGCTGTGTTCTTAGCAGAAGGAAGTCTGGAAGAGGCAAAGCAGGCAAAGATGTCAGATAAGTCGGGATAAAAAACTTGGCTAACCTATTTTCCCCCCCTCCTAAACAGCCAATTTTGAAGCACTCTGCAGAGATCTGCCTGGGAGGAAAAGCAGAACCAATCACTGAAAACTGTCATGTGAGCTCTGGTGAGGACTGCTGCTCCCCCTGCCTTGGTGTGGGACCTCCTGAGCTCCCATTCCTGTGGTGGGAGTGTTTCTCCTCCCATCCAGACAACCCAGAGACCTCCTAGGTAACAAGCAGGTAAGGTTTAAGTAACGAGATCTCCCCAGTAAGAAGTGACATGACAAAAGGAAATGGCCTGAAGTTGCACCAGGGAAGGCTTAGATTGGATTTTAGGAAAAATTTCTTCACTGTAAGGGTGGTCAGGCATTGGAACAGGCTACCCAGGGAAGTCCCTATCCCTGACATTTAAAGGATGTGTAGATGAGGTGATTAGGGACCTGCTTTGGGAGGGGCTTGGCAGTGCTGGGGCAACAGTTGGGCTGGATGACCTTAGAAGGCTTTTCCAACTTAAAGGATCCTATGGTTCTGAAAACTCTTGACCCCTCTGGCTCTAACGCAGCACCTGGATGTTGACTAAATGAGGCTGGTCATAGACATCGGAGGTCCCTGTCCCACTGTCGGATTGGTGGGAGAAATGCGGCACGCAATATGAGTGATCAGCAAATCTCGAATTTTATTGATAGGCACACACATTTATATTGGTGTTAATAGGGCTAATACATATTGCAAAAGGCGAGCTCATTATTGGTTAGTTATTTATCAGCCAGCTACACCTACTTTTGCATCCTTGTGGATATACTGTTACAGCTTTTCTGCTTTTCTTCATATTTCTAGCTAAAGATCTTCCTCCCTATCCTGTTGTTGCACCAAGGGCACAGTGTCCTTGCTTTATACTGACTGCTGACTCCTATACTTGTCTCCTTCTTGCTTAACCAACGGTATTATGTCTATGTGACCTTTCTCAGTTAGCCAACTGTGTGGAGAGTTTTGTGGACAGTTGGCTAGCTGAGAGAGGCCATATAGACATAATACCCTTGGTTAAGCAAGAAGGAGACAGGTATAGGAGTCAGCAGTCAGTTTCCATATAAGGCAAGGACACTGTGCCCTTGGTGCAACAACAGGATAAGGAGGAAGATCTTTAGCTAGAAATATGAAGAAAAGCAGAAAAGTTGTAACAGTATTACTACAAGAATGCAGATGTAGGTGTAGTTGGCTGATAAGTAACTAACCAGTAATGAGCTCGCCTTTTGCAATATGTATTAGCCTCATTAACACCAATATAAATATGCGTGCCTATCAATAAAGTTTGAGACTTGTTGATCATCATCGGATGTGCAAGTCTTCCTTCTCCATCAAATGGTGAACCCTGACGTGAACCCCTGAAAAGAAAACGGGGGAGTACGCCTGCCACGGACGGATGAAGTAGGAGTTGGGTTCCTGCAGCAGGGGGAACGGCACAAACAGACCGGCCACAGGTTTGCGGTCTGTGGGCCCAAGGAGCTGTAAAGACAGTCCTGGCCATACGTGCTGCCGGAGCCTTGGAGACCTGCAACAGCGCTGACGAGAAAAGGTATGGAGAGGCAAGCAGCATATGATTTATTCACTGCCCTTTTTACAGAGAAGGCAAGTAAAGGAGATAGATTTGCAAAAGGAGTTGCCAGGATTGTTAGCTTATGGACATGAAAAGGGGTTTTTTCAGAATCCACACACAGTGCATGAGCTATCAGAATGGCGTAAATTTGGGGATAAGTTGTGGGAGGCTACGTTGGAGGACGATAAAACAGCGAAAAAGTTAGGGAAGCTATGGAAGGTTGTGCATAATGAGCTTTTACAGTATCAGGCAGAAAAGAAGGCAGCGGAGCAAGCATCGGCCGCTCAAGATAGAAACAGGAACTATGATAAGGAGTGGTTCCAGTATACTCCGTTACCTCCTGCAGTTAATAGTGTTGTCCTGCCCCCCCCGCCTCCTGCTTCCAATGCCGGAGCCTCCGGTGAGCCATCAGCGCCCCCCGAATCACTAACACCCCTGAAAGGGCCACAGTCCTGGTCTAAGCCACCTATAAATTCACCCCCGTCAGGTGATGAGCCGATTCCTGGGGCGAAAAGCGACCTAGCGGAGGCCATTGCCAGGGAACGGAGGGAGGCGTGGGCGGCGCTGGCCAAGGACTGTTTGGATAAGGGGGACGGGGGTTAATGGAGGCAGCCTCAGCGCTGGCATTCCCGGCAGTTTTTTAGCCGGTTGCAGGGGGAGGAATGCAAGTAACAATCACTGCTCTTGACTGGAAATTACTATCTCAGCTTAGAGCAACTGTTAGCCAGTTTGGAGTGACGAGCGAGCCGGTGAAGCAAATGCTAGATTACATTTGGGGTATGCAGATACTTTTGCCTGCTGATTGTAGAGGGATAGTGAGATTGATTTTTACACATCAGCAACTGCTGTTCAATGCGCACTGGCAAGCGCTGGTTAATGAGTGCGTAGCCACACCAAGACAGCAGGGGGATCCTTTGCATGGTGTGACAGCAGATGAATTGATGGGGTTGGGTGCATTTCTTCGCACAGAGGCACAGGCATTGATAGGACCGGATAAGTGTAGAGAGGCTATGAGGTTGGTGAGGCAGGCTATAGAGCAAGTTAAGGAGCCGGGTGGTGTACCAATGTATATGGGGATTAAGCAAGGACGAGATGAAGCATTTGGCACGTTTATAGATAGAGCTGCAGCTGCTATAGAAAAAGCAGGGGTGCCGGAGTTTATGCGAGGTGCACTATTAAAACAATGTGCCCTTCAGAATTGTAATCAATCCACTAGAAACGTATTAAGCACCCTAGGGGCGAACTGGTCCATAGAGGAAGCATTAGAGAGGATGGCCCAAATCCCTGTTGGGACTCAGGCATTTTTAGTGGATGCTATTAAACAATTGGGGGAGGGCCTTCAGGAGCAAGCGAAAGCCTCTCAGAATCAGGTGTTAGCTGCTCTTGCACCTCTCCTAGTCTCCGCAGCCGTAACCCCAGCACCGAGTCGCTCGGACACCCACAACACCGCTGTCAACACCTCAGCTCAGCTCCACTACAACCAGCCATCGCCGGAAGCCTCGGGCTGGACGTTGCAGCCTCAGTAGCAGTAACATTGATGACCACCCACCCAGAAAAGGTGCTGACTGGAATAAAGAGACCAATCATTATTGATAGACAACCTATAGGTGCTTTGTTGCTGAGACGATCATCGGCCACCGTGATGGGATTATTTGTTTTAACTGGAGTAAGAGACGCTGATTATACGGGAGATACAGCTGACAGTCGGGTGTGGAACTAAAGATTTACTGGGTGCACTTACTCAGCAAGACAGAAAAACGGGGGAGGCATGGGCCTTGGAATGGATATCTCTTCCACTTCAACAGCCTGGTACCTGATAAACAGTATGGAATTACAAGAGGCACTGTTGGGGGCTGGAAGTGTGATCGCCACTGATAATATTTCCAATATACTGTTGAACTGGATAGGGCAGTGGGGTTGGATGCAATGCCCAAAAAGGTCACAGAAACCCCTGTCGGATGCCATCACAGCCTACACGGATGCAGGAAGAAAATCCAGAACTGCTGCAGTGACTTGGCAGGAAAAGGGACAGTGGCACCATCAGATTCTCCAGGCCTCCAAATCGGATACTTTACAAACGATGGAGTTATTGGCTGTTGTTTGGGCCATGATGCACTTTTCTGGACCTCTCAATATAGTGACAGATTCTTTGTATGTTGCAGGAGTATGTGTGCGAATAGAAGATGCCTCTATCAAAGAGGTTCAAAACAGGAGGTTACATGAGCTGTTTATACAGTTACAGAGGGCAATTAAGTTGAGAAAATATCCTTTCTCTGTTATCCATATCAGAAGTCACAAATGGGATGTGTGGGTTAGGTCTGGGAGTTAACCCCAGAGGGCTGAATACAAATGAGACCTGGCAAATGGATGTCACACATGTTGCTGAGTTTGGGAAGTTAAAGTATGTGCATGTTACTATAGATACCTATAGTCATTTTATATGGGCCACAGCACAGACCGGTGAGAAGGCTGGGCATGTAGAGAGGCATCTCAGTAGCTGCTTTGCAGTAATGGGAGTGCCACAGTGCATCAAGACAGATAACGGGCCTGCTTACTGCAGCAAAAGAATAAAGCAGTTCATGCAAATGTGGGGGATAGAACACATGACAGGCATCCCTAACTCCCTGACAGGACAGGCGTTCGTAGAAAGAGCTAGTGGTACCTTGAAAAGATATCTAGGTAAATACACAGATATTAGAGAGTTGCAAGAAAGATTGCTAAGGTGCCTATTTGTTTTGAATCATTTGTGTGTTTTTGGGGAAAGCAAAGTCCCTGCTGTAATTCGTCATTATGTATAAGAGAAAGATAGTGTGAGGCAGGAGGTATGGGTAAAATACAGGGATCCTAAGACGGGACAATGGCAAGGTCCTGCTAAGGTATTATATTGGGGCCACAGATATCTTTGTGTTTCTACCCCTACAGAATCCTTGTGGGTACCTGCTAAATGGACCCGAACAGCTGTGTTAGAAAAATTTGGTCTCCAGGGTCCATAGTGGCAGCAGGTGCCCATGCCATTTTAAATAAGCTAGGATGCTGGCTTGCTAAACAAACCAATGCCACCTCTTTGGCACTTTCTAGCCTTTTGCTTTATATTGATTCTATTTGCCATGCAATGCTTCAAAATAGGGCTGCAATTGACTTCCTTTTACTTGCACAAGGCCATGGCTGTGAAGAATTTGAGGGTATGTGTTGCATGAATTTATCGGATCATTCCACATCCATACATACAAAAAGTTAAGGAGCTCCAGAAAGGGCTGCACACCTTGAAAGAAGAAGACGGATTGGGGTTAGAAGCATGGCTAAAGAGTCTTGGATTGGGCCCCTGGCTGCGAACAATGATTATGTATGCTATAGGGATATTAGTTGTTATTGTGTTGCTAATGCTTGTGTTACCATGCTTATTTAGTTGCATACAAAGAATGGTTAGCCAAATGATGGACAAGGCTTGACATACGACATTTCTGGCCCAAAAAGAAAACGGGGGAAGTGTGGAGAGTTTTGTGGACAGTTGGCTAGCTGAGAGAGGCCATATAGACATAATACCCTTGGTTAAGCAAGAAGGAGACAGGTATAGGAGTCAGCAGTCAGTTTCCATATAAGGTAAGGACACTGTGCCCTTGGTGCAACAGCAGGATAGGGAGGAAGATCTTTAGCTAGAAATATGAAGAAAAGCAGAAAAGTTGTAACAGTATTACTACAAGAATGCAGATGTAGGTGTAGTTGGCTGATAAGTAACTAACCAGTAATGAGCTCGCCTTTTGCAATATGTATTAGCCTCATTAACACCAATATAAATATGCGTGCCTATCAATAAAGTTTGAGACTTGTTGATCATCATCGGATGTGCAAGTCTTCCTTCTCCGTCACAACTGCCCACAAAATCCTCCACATCCCACAGGGAGAGGATACGCCAGTGTCACCTGCAGGGAGGGTCTC